>NC_086451.1:53430631-54030631 GCF_028390025.1 Pseudophryne corroboree
AATATTCAGAAAAATGGGACTTGTCATGGGGCCTAATTCAGACCTGATCGCTGTTGTGACATTTTGCATGATGGGTGTAGTAGGGTATGCCGGCGGCCGGGCTCCCGGCGACCAGCATACCGGTGTCGGAAGCCCGACCGCCGGCATACCAACAGCGTGGTGAGCGCAAATGAGCCCCTTGCGGGCTCGTTGCACACGCTGCGGGCACGGTGGTGCGCTACGTGCGCCACGCTATCTATTCTCTCTCCAGGGGGGTCGTGGACCCCCAAGAGGGAGTAAAAAGTACCGGTATGCCGGCTGTCGGGATTCTGGCCCCGGTATACTGTGCACCGGTATCCCGACAGCCGGCCACCTAAGGACCACCCTTCCATGATGGGTGATTATCGAACAACTGGGCATGCGTATACACTGCAATGCACAGGCGCTGGGTCAAACTGCGAAAGAATGGTGCGAAAACTTTTATCGCTAGGTGTACGCAAGTTGATTGACAGGAAGCGGACATATGGGTGATAACTGGCCATTTTGTGGGAGTGTCAGGAAAACGCAGGCGTTCCCAAGCATTTTCAGGGCGGGTGTGTGAAGCCAGCTCAGCCTGTGTGTATCGCACTGTAGGAGTAAGTCCTGGGCTACGCATAGACTGGTAAGAACATTCGATGGTGAGTGAGTTGTGAACGGATTTGCAAATGTCCGTTGTCTGGCAAAGTTTTCGCACAGCGTACGCATACATTCGCGCACACTTGCACGGGGCGGGTTTTCACTCTCTATGGGCGGCGACTATCTGATCGCAGCCCTCTGCAAAATCGCAGAGGAGAGATCAGGTCTGAATTAGGCCCATTGTGCCTTCCTAGGTCATGCAATGCCCAAATATATAGGTGACTAGGTGATTCATCGCGCCCTACGGGCGCTCTTCACACCGTCGTTAGGGGCTACGCCCCGTTAACCTCTGCACGCCTTTGAACATACGCAGGGCGGTAGATAACAGAATCAGAAACGCAGGGCAGTATAGAGGACATACAGAAATGGGTTCCGGTTGAGATAAGATAGAGAGGCGTAGGGGGAGAGAAAGGGAATGTACAGAAACGCTGTGCGATCGGTAAAGGATAGGGAGAGGCAGGGTGGTAGGGAGAGGATAAAGAGAGGGAAGGTGTTAGACAGAAAATACCGTTGCAAGGGGCTACGATTCATTATCCCCTGCACGGGCTTCAGCTGTGCTATAATTGTTATTATATGGAGTATTACCTGTTTTTTTTTAATGGCAGTGGGTAAATATTGTAAGGGGGGAGGGCGTGCGATTGTCAAGGGGGCATAGGCCTTTGTGAGGGCGTGCAGAGTGGCCGCAGGGCACAATGAATAACATAGTGTAGAGTGTAGTATATATTGCTAGTGTCTGCATTATGAAGTACCAGATGAGTAACAGCAATGCACTGTAGATAAGATACGAAGGTGCTGTGGCCACAGGTAGCAGAGCCGCTTATACACACAATGGCCACAGGTAGCAGAGCCGCTTATACACTCAATACCCACAGGTAGCAGAACCGCTTATACACACAATGGCCACAGGTAGCAGAGCCGCTTATACACACAGTGGCCACAGGTAGCAGAGCCGCTTATACACACAATACCCACAGGGGGCAGAGGCGCTTATACACACAGTGCCCACAGATAGCAGAGCCGCTTATACACACAATACTCACAGGTAGCAGAACCGCTTATACACACAATACCCACAGGTAGCAGAACCGCTTATACACACAATACCCACAGGGGGCAGAGGCGCTTATACACACAGTGCCCACAGATAGCAGAGCCGCTTATACACACAATACCCACAGGTAGCAGAACCGCTTATACACACAATACCCACAGGTAGCAGAACCGCTTATACACACAATACCCACAGGGGGCAGAGGCGCTTATGCACACAGTGCCCACAGGTAGCAGAGCCGCTTATACACACAATACCCACAGGGGGCAGAGGCGCTTATACACACAGTGCCCACAGGTAGCAGAGGGGCTTATACACACAGTGCCCACAGGTAGCAGAGGCGCTTATACACACAATACCCACAGGTAGCAGAGCCGCTTATACACACAATGGCCACAGGTAGCAGAGCCGCTTATACACACAATACCCACAGGTAGCAGAGGCGCTTATACACACAGTGGCCACAGGTAGCAGAGCCGCGTATACACACAATGCCCACAGGTAGCAGAGCCGCTTATACACACAATACCCACAGGTAGCAGAACCGCTTATACACACAATACCCACAGGTAGCAGAGCCACTTATACACACATTACCCACAGGTAGCAGAACCGCTTATACACACAATACCCACAGGGGCAGAGGCGCTTATACACACAGTGACCACAGGTAGCAGAGGGGCTTATACACACAATGGGCACAGGTAGCAGAGCCACATGTACACACATTACCCACAGGTAGCAGAACCGCTTATACACACAATACCCACAGGGGGCAGAGACGCTTATACACACAGTGCCCACAGCTAGCTGAGCCGCTTATACACACAATACCCCCAGGTAGCAGAGGCGCTTATACACAGTGCCCACAGGTAGCAGAGGTGCTTATACACACAATGGGCACAGGTAGCAGAGCCACGTGTACACACAATACCCACAGGTAGCAGAGCGGCGTATACACACAATACCCACAGGTAGCAAAGCCGCTTATACACACAGTGACCACAGGTAGCAGAGCCGCTTATACACACAGTGTGCACAGGTAGCAGCGCCACTTATACACAATGGGCACAGGTAGCAGTGTTGCTTATACACATAATGGCCACAGTATTAGTGTTTCTAATTAATCCAATGTCCATTGGTAGCAACTATACTCACAAACGTTTGGGGGGTTTGGAAGGGGGGTGGGTTCAGTGAGGTTCCTATCCGTGGGAATCACTTGTAGCGGCTGTGGATGGTGATTCGAGGTGCTACGTGTGGTGGAGGGTTGGGTGTGGGAGGGGGTCCAGAGGTGGTGTGGGTGGCAGAGGGGTGGGTGCAGGGGCATGGATGGCGTAAAGGGTGCAGAGGTCCTGTGGGTGGGGGAGGGGGAGGTGTAGAGGGGGCGCGGATGGGGAGTGTAGTTGCTGTTGGTGGGGGAGGGGTGGGGGAGGGGCACTGTGGATGAAGGAGGGGGTATGGAGGTGATGTGTGTGTGGGAGGGGCGATGTAGGGGTGTGCGTTTGGAGGTGCAGGGGGGGTGAGCTTAGGTGATGGGTTTCTGAAGTGCTGTGGCTGGGGGAGGTGTGGGATGGCACGGATGGGGGATGTAGATGTTGTGGATGGGGGAGGGGTGGATGCGGGGGAGCTGTGGATGGGGGAGGGAGTCCGGAGGTGGTTCGGGTGGTGGTCCAGAGGTGTTGCGGGTGGGGGAGGGGCAGGTGTGGGAGGTCCGCAGATGTGGAGGGTGCCTGTAGATAATGCGGGCGGGTAGATGCTGTTGTTGTAGGAGTGGCGGGGGTGTTGCGGGTGGGGTACGTGATCTGGATGGGGTAGGTGATGTGGATGTGCGGTAGCTAGGGGAGGGGCGGGTTCGGGGATGGCACGGATGGGGGAGGGGGTCCGTGGGCGCTGTGGATGAGTGAGTGGTGGGTGTGGGGTTACGGCGGTTGTAGTGGGCCAGGTGTGCTGCTGCAGTGGGTGGGGGAGGGTGCCGGTGCAGGGATATCGCAGTTGGGGTAGGGCGGTTGGTGCAGCTGCGGCGGGTAGGGGAGGGGCAGGGGAGGGGGTGCGGCGGTGGGGAAGGGGCGGGTGTGAGGATGCTGCGGGTGGGTTGGGAGGGGATGTGGATGGGGTCTGTAGATGCTGGTGGTGGAGGGGCAGGTGCAGGAGGCTGTGGATGAAGGAGGGGGTCTGGAGGTGCTGTGTGTGGGGGAGGGGCGATGTAGGGGGAGTTGGGGTTGCAGAGGGGGAGGTTGGGTGATGGTTTGTAGAAGTGCTGGGGGTGGGGGAGGTGTCTGTAGATGATGGGGGTGGGGGAGGTGCTGTGGGTGGGGGACAGGTGCGGAGGGGGGGCAGGGGCTGGAGCAGTGGTGGTGCAGTTGGGTGGTGGGAGGCAGCTGCTGGGGTTCCGAGGGTTGGGGAGGTGGTGCGGGTGGGGGAGGGGTGGGTGCAGGATGGGTGGGTGCAGGATGGGGCAGTTGCGGTGGTGGTGCGGGTTGGGTGAAGGGTGCAGCAGGGGGGAGAGGTGGGTATGGGGGAGGGGCAGGGTTGCAGCGGGTGGGGGAGGGGCGGGGGGTGCTGCAGGTGTGGGAGCTACGGGTGGGGACGTGAGTGCCGCGGGTGGGAGCGGATGTGGGGGATGCGTTGGGTGCCGCAGGGGGGGCCAGCGGGTGTTGGTGCTGTGGGTGGGGGAGGGGGCAGAGTGCCACGGGTGGTGCGGGTGTTGGTGCTGCGGGTGGGGGAGGGGGTGAAGTGCCACGGGTGGTGGGTGGATGCGGTGGGTGTCGTGGGTGTTGGTGCTGCGGGTGGGGGGCGAATGCGGTTGGTTTGCCTCGGGTGTTGGTGCTACCGGTGGGGGAGGGGGCGGGAGTTCCGCGGGTGGGTGGCGCGGGTGTTTGTGCTCTGGGTGGGGGAGGGGACGGGAGTGCCGCGGGTGGTGGGTGGATGCGGCGGGTGTTTGTGCTACGGGTGGGGGCGGGAGCAGTGGCGCCACAACGTGGGTGCGGGCCGCACCCGGGTGTTACCCTCTGAGGGGTGACACCAAAGTGCCGGCTCCTGTCACAGTGCAGAAGCCAGCACTGCAGATTCAGCAGTGTCCGGGTGAAGGCCGTATGCCCCGACCCACAATGTGCCGAAAACGGGGGGTCGGGACGTGAAGCCACGCCCCCTTCCGCAAAGCCACGCCCCCTTTTCACCCGCGACCGCGGGTGTCGGGTGGATGCCGCGGGTGGGAGGCAGATGCGGGTGGTTGCAGCGGGTGGGAGGGGGGGCGAATTCGAGTTGTGCCGAAAACGGGGGGTCGGGACGCGAAGCCACGCCCCTTCCGCGAAGCCACGCCCCCCTTTTCACCCGCGACCGCGGGTAAGTGACGGGTGGATGCCGCGGGTGGGGGGCAGATGCGGGTGGTTGCCGCGGGTGGGAGGGGGGGCGAGTTGTGCCGAAAACGGGGGTCGGGACGAGAAGACACGCCCCCTTCCGCGAAGCCACGCCCCCCTCTTCACCCGCGACCGCGGGTAAGTGACGGGTGGATGCCGCGGGTGGGAGAGGGAGCGAGAGCAGCTGCCAGTGCTCAGCATGTCCCCCTGAACTTTGCAGCAGCCGCTAGTCTGTGAGGCGGGTAGTGTGAGTTCCGCTCACAGTCAGCGGCTGCGGTGTCACCAGAGAGAGTGTACGGGGAGAAGGGAGACAGGGGACTGGGCGGAGATGGGGAGGGGACTGGGCGGAGAGAGGGAGGGGACTGTTCCTGGCCAGATCTGTGCCTGTGACTCCGCCCAGCGTTACGGGCCCAGAGTCACAGACTTGGGCAAATATATAGGAGATACTCATGGATCTGTGATTTGGTAAAAATCAGGGTGCATTTTAATAATAAACCATAGTTTGTGTTTTTATTTAAATTTGTTATTTTATTCAGTGGTCAATAATATAACAGGTGGTATATGCTTCACATAAGCAAAGAAGGGAGGGAGATTGAGGTGGTTAAAGGTAGGTGTATAGGGGGTCATTCTGAGTTGATCGCTAGCTGCTTTTGTTCGCTGTGCAGCGATGATGCAAAAAAAAGGCCGTTCTGCGAATGCGTATGCGGCAAAATGCGCACACGCGACGTACTTTCACAACGGCCGATGTCGTTTTACACAAGGTCTAGCGAAGCTTTTCAGTCGCACTGCTGGCCGCAGAGTGATTGACAGGAAGAGGGCGTTTCTGGGTGGCAACTGACCGTTTTCAGGGAGAGCTCGAAAAAACGCAGGCGTGCCAGGAAAAACGCAGGCGTGGCTGGCCGAACGCAGGGCGTGTTCGTGAAGTCAAAACAGGAACTGAATAGTCTGAAGTGATCGCAAGCGCTGAGTAGGTCTGAAGCTACTCTGACACTGCACAAAATTATTTTATTGCCGCTCTGCGATCCTTTCGTTCACACTTCTGCTAAGCTAAAATACACTCCCAGTGGGCGGCGGCATAGCGCTTGCACGGCTGCTAAAAACAGTTAGTGAGCGATCAACTCAGAATGACCCCCATAGCTATGCCCTCTATGGTGATAGCCACACCCCACAGCACAGACCAGGCCCCACATCACTGGCCACACCATTATATCAGTAGTCACACACCCACCATGCTGGTCACACCCCCTGCAGCAGCACACAATAGGCCCTTCATAAATTTCAGCCCCAGGCCCGTAAGGACCCTAATCTGGCAATGCTGTCTTTGTGTATCAATGCCTATTTCCCCATAGATTGTAAGATTGTGAGCAGGGCCCTACTACCTCTATGAATGTTTGTTTTTACCCACTTTTGTCTTCTCATTGTGTCCAGTTCTTAAGCGCAACGTTATTTACTGCGCTATATAAGAAACTGATAATAAATAATAAATAAATAGTTACCAGGGCTTGAAGAGGTCCTTAGACACACGTCACAAAAAGGGGGTAGGAAGGGGCGTGGCCACACAATAGTACCCCAATTCAAAATAAGGCCTCATAGTAGCACAATCTTATTCACACTGCCCCACATATTAGTGCCCTTTACACACACATTGCCCACATTAGCAGTGCTGCTTACACACACAATGTCCACATTAGCAGTGCTGCTTATACACACAATGCCCACATTAGCAGTGCTGCTTACACACACAATGCCCACATTAGCAGTGCTGCTTACACACACAATGCCCACATTAGCAGTGCTGCTTACACACACAATGCCCACATTAGCAGTGCTGCTTATACACACAATGCCCACATTAGCAGTGCTGCCTACGCACACATTGCCCACATTAGCAGTGCTGCTTATACACACAATGCCCACATTAGCAGTACTGCTCATACACACAATGCCCACATTAGCAGTGCTGCTTATACACACAATGCCCACAGCAGGCCCCCCTCCTCCCAATTTTAGATGTGGTGCCCAATGTAGCAGGATATGTTGAACAACATTTGTCACGTCTTGTATGTCTTCCATGTGTTCCCTTTCTTGTGTTTCCTTTGTGTGTCACTCTCCTCATGTGTTCAATATTTTCATAAATGATCTAGTAGTAGGCCTAGAGAGCATGGTGTCAATTTTTGCAGGCAATACCAAACTGTGTAAGGTTATAAATTCGGAGGGGGACACTGTGTGGGTAATTAGTTTTTTGCAGCGCTGCGATCAGGTCAGAACTGCGCATGCATATGCACCGCAATGCGCAGGCGCGTCGCACAGGTACAAAGCGGATCGCCGCCCAGCGATGGGTTTGTGCGACAGATCCGTTTGCATGGGCAATCGCAAGAAGATTGACTGCACAAGATCTGTTCATACAGCTCTGCTACACATGCGGTCACACACTTGCAAAGCGAAAATACACTCCCCTATGGGCGGCGACTATATGTTCGCAGCAGTGCAAAAAAACCCTAGCGAGCGGTCAGGTCTGAATTAGGCCCTGAGGGACAGATGTATTAAACCTGGAGAAGTGATAAAGCAGTGAAAGGTGCAAGGTGATAACAAACCAGCCAATCAGCTCCATTATGTAAAAATAGGATTTTCATACCTACCGGAAAATCCTATTCTTTTAGTCCATAGAGGATGCTGGGGTCACTTCAAGAACCATGGGGTATAGACGGGATCCGCAGGAGACATGGGTACTTTAAGACTTTCAAAGGGGTGACTAAGAGAAAAGGATTAACCGGTAGGTATTAAAATCACATTTTCTCATACGTCCTAGAGGATGCTGGGGTTACTTCAAGAACCATGGGGTTTATACCAAAGCTCTAGAACGGGCGGGAGAGTGCAGACGACTCTGCAGCACCGATTGACCAAACATGAGGTCCTCGTCAGCCAGGGTATCAAACTTGTAGAACTTCGCAAAGGTGTTTGAACCCGACCAAGTAGCCACTTGGCAAAGTTGTAATGCCGATACCCCCCGGGCAGCCGCCCAGGACGAGCCCACCTTTCTGGTAGAATGGGCCTTCACCGATTTCGGTAATGGCAATCCAGCCGTAGAATGAGCCTGCTGAATCGTATGACAGATCCACCGCGCAATAGTCTGCTTGGAAGCAGGTGCCCCAATTTTGTTGTGAGCATACAGGACAAACAGAGCCTCCGGTTTTCCTAAACTGAGCCGTTCTGGCCACATAAATGTTCAAAGCTCTGACTACGTCGAGAAACTTTGATTCCAGCAAGGCGTCAGTAGCCACTGGCACCCCAATAGGTTGGTTCAAGTGGAACGACGAAACCACTTTTGGCAGAACTGCTGACGAGTCCTCAACTCTGCTCTATCTTCATGGAAGATCAAATAAGGGCTCTTGTGCGACAAGGCCGCCAATTCAGACACCCGCCTGGTGGATGCCAAGGACAACAGCATGACCACTTTCCAAGTGAGGAATTTCAACTCCACCTTTTGTAAAGGTTCAAAGCAATGAGATTGAAGGAATTGCAAAACCACGTTAAGATCCCACGGTGCCACAGGGGGCACAAAGGGAGGTTGGATGTGCCACACGCCTTTCACAAAAGTCTGAACTTCTGGAAGGGAGGCCAATTGTTTTTGAAAGAAAACCGATAAGGCTGAAATTTGTACTTTAATGGAGCCCAACTTTAGGCCCGCATCCACACCGGCTTGTAGAAAATGGAGAAAACGTACTAGCTGAAATTCTTCCGTAGGAGCTTTCTCGGATTAACACCAAGACATGTATTTTCTCCAAATACGGTGGTAATGTTTAGACATTACTCCTTTCCTAGCCTGAATAAGAGTGGGGATGACTTCCCTGGGAATACCCTTTCGGGCTAGGATCCGGCGTTCAACCTCCAAGCCGTCAAACAAAGTCATGGTAAGTCTTGGAACACGCATGGCCCCTGCTGTAACAGATCCTCCCTCAGAGGAAGAGGCCAGGGATCTCCTATGTGTAATTCCTGAAGATCTGGATACCAAGCCCTCCTTGGCCAGTCTGGAACAATGAGGATCGCTTGAACCTTTGTTCTTCTTATGATCTTTATCACTTTTGGAATGAGTGGAAGTGGAGGAAAGACGTACACTGACTGAAACACCCACGGTGTCACTAGGGTGTCCACTGCTATTGCTTGAGGGTCTCTCGACCTCGAACAATATCTCTGAAGTTTCTTGTTGAGGCGAGACGCCATCATGTCTATTTGAGGAATTCCCCAACGACTTGTCACTACTGCAAAGACCTCTTGATGAAGACCTAACTCTCCTGGATGGAGATCGTGTCTGCTGAGGAAGTCTGCTTCCCAGTTGTCCACTCCTGGAATTAAGATCGCTGACAGAGCGCTTGTATGCCTTTCTGCCCAAACGAGAACCTTTGTGTCCTCTGCCATAGCCACTCTGCTCTTTGTTCCGCCCTGGCGGTTTATGTACGCTACTGCTGTTATGTTGTCCGACTGAATCAAGATGGACTGATTGCGAAGAAGATGTTCCGCTTGCAGAAGGCCGTTGTGAATGGCCCTTAACTCCAGAACATTTATGTGTAGACACATTTCCTGGCTTGACCATCTTCCCTGGAAGCTTTCCCCTTGTGTGACTGCTCCCCAGCCTCGGAGACTCGCATCCGTGGTCACTAAGATCCAGTCCTGGATCCCGAACCTGTGTCCTTCTAGAAGGTGAGAGCTGTGCAGCCACCACAGGAGTGAGATTCTGGTCTTAGAAGACAAGGTTATCCTTCGGTGCATGTGCAGATGGGACCCGGACCACTTGTCCAACAGGTCCCACTGAAACACTCTGGCATGGAATCTGCCAAACTGAATGGCTTCGTAGGCCGCCACCATCTTCCCCAGCAACCGAGTGCATTGATGGATCGATACTCTTGGTGATTTCAGAATTTGTTTGACCAGGTTCTGAATTTCCAGAGCCTTTTCCACTGGAAGAAAAACTCTCTGTAGTTCTGTGTCCAGAATCATTCCCAAAAACGACAGCTGTCTCGTCGGAACCAACTGTGATTTGGCAAGTTTAGGAGGCAACCATGTTGCTGCAGAATTGTCAGGGATAGCGTAACGTTCTGCAGTAATTGTTCCCTGGATCTCGCCTTTATCAGGAGATCGTCCAAGTACGGGATAATTGTGACTCCTTGCTTGCGCAGGAGAACCATCATTTCGGCCATTACCGTGGTGAAAACCCTCGGAGCCATGGACAGACCAAACGGCAACATCTGAAATTGGTAATGACAATCCTGAACTGCAAACCTCAGGTAAGCCTGATGTGGAGGATAAATGGGAACATGTAAGTAGGCATCCTTTATGTCTACCGACACCATAAAATCCCCCTTCTTCAGACTGGAGATCACTGCCCGGAGAGATTCCATCTTGAATTTGAATTTTTTCAGGTAGAAATTGAGGGATTTGAGGTTCAGGATTGGTCTGACTGAGCCGTCTGGCTTCGGGACCACGAACAGGCTCGAATAAAAGCCTTCTCCTGTTGCGACGGGGGAACCCTGACAATGACTTGATTGAGACACAATTTTTGTATTGCGGCGCATACGACCTCCCTGTCCGAGAGAAGCTGGTAAGGCCGATTTGAAAAATCGGCGAGGGGTAACGTCTTGAAACTCCAGTTTGTACCCCTGGGACACTATTTCTAAAACCCATGGGTCGAGGGCCGAACGAGCCCAGAACTGACTGAAAAACCTGAGACGTGCCCCCACCGGTGCGGACTCCCGCAGAGGAGCCCCAGCGTCATGCGGTGGATTTGGCAGAAGCCGGGGAGGACTTCTGCTCCTGGGAACCGGCCACGGCCGGTGATCGTTTACCTTTTCCCTTTCCTCTAGTAGCAAGAAAGGAAGACCCTCGGCCTTTTCTGTATTTATTGGGCCGAAAAGGACTGCATCTGATAGTGGTGTGCTTTCTTTTGTGGTGCAGGCACATAAGGTAAAAATTATGACTTACCCGCGGTAGCCGTAGATACCAACTCAGTGAGGCCGTCACCAAACAATACACCACCTTTATACAGTAGAGACTCCATAGCTTTCTTAGAGTCAGCATCAGCATTACATTGATGAATCCACAATGCTCTCCTAGCTGAGACTGCCATGGCATTGGCCCTTGATCCCAAGAGGCCAATATCCCTCGCAGCTTCCTTTAGGTAGACTACAGCGTCCCTGATATAACCTAGTGTCAAAAGAATGCTATCCCTATCCAGGGTATCTATTTCAGATGACAAGTTATCTGCCCATCTTTCGATAGCACTACTCACCCACGCAGATGCAATGGCTGGTCTGAGTAGAGTAGCCGTGGTGACATAAATGGATATCAATGTATTCTCCCACCTACGATCCGCAGGATCCTTTAGAGCTGCCGTGTCAGGGAACGGAAGAGCCACCTTTTTTGGACAGCCGTGATAGAGCTTTGTCCACAATGGGGGGTGACTCCCATTTTTCCCTATCCCCAGAGGGAACGGATACGCCACTGGAATCCTTTTGGGAATCTGAAACTTTTTGTCAGGATTTTCCCAAACCTTTTCACAAAGCGTGTTCAGTTCATGAGAGGGAGGAAACGTTACCTCAGGTTTCTTTCCTTTATACATACAGACCCTAGTATCGGGAACAGTAGGGTCCTCAGTGATATGTAATACGTCTTTTATAGCCACAATCATGTACTGAATGCTCTTTGCCAATTTTGGATCTAATCTGGCATCACTATAGTCGACACTTGAGTCAGTGTCCGTGTCGGTATCCATGTCTGCCAGCTGGGTAAATGAACGTTTTTGTGACCCCCGAGGGGGTCTGGACTTGTAACAACACATCCTCTATGGATTTCTTCCAAGCCTGGTTCTGAGATTCAGATTTATCCAATCTCTTATTTATCAGAGCCACATTAGCATTCAGAGCACTCAAAACATTCACCCAATCAGGTGTCGGCGGTGCCGACAGGGTCACTCCCACAGCCGTCTGCGTCCCTAACATAGTCTCCTCCTGGGAAGAGCCTTCAGCCTCAGACATGCCGACACACGTGCACCCAGCACACACAGACACACTGGGCATATAAGGGACAGACCCACAATAAAGCCTGTCAGAGAGACACAGAGGGAGTTTGCCAGCTCACACCCAGCGCTTAAACCCGGTTCTGACACAGTTACAGAATGTCCCAGTCCTGCTAGCGCTTTTATAATAACTTATATTGCACCAAAAATCACTGTGCCAATGTGTAAAATGGGGGCACGTGCCTGCCGCAATGTGTAAAATGGGGACATTTGCCTGCCGTGCTGTGTAAAATGGGGACACTTGCCTGCCGCAATGTGTAAAATGGGGACACTTGCCTGCCGCAATGTGTAAAATGGGGACACTTTTCTGCTGCAATGTGTAAAATGGGGACACTTTCCTGCCGCAATGTGTAAAATGGGGGCGCGTGCCTGCCGCAATGTGTAAAATGGGGACACTTTTCTGCTGCAATGTGTAAAATGGGGACACTTTTCTGCCGCAATGTGTAAAATGGGGACATGTGCCTGCCGCAATGTGTAAAATGGGGGCATGTGCCTGCCGCAATGTGTAAAATGGGGGCACTTGCCTGCCGTGCTGTGTAAAATGGGGACACTTGCCTGTTGTACTGTGTAAAATGGGGGCACGTGCCTGTCGCAATGTGTAAAATGGGGGCACGTGCCTGCCGTGCTGTGTAAAATGGGGACATGTGCCTGCCGTGCTGTGTAAAATGGGGACTCTTGCCTGCCGCAATGTGTAAAATGGGGACACTTTCCTGCCGCAATGTGTAAAATGGGGACACTTTCCTGCCGCAATGTGTAAAATGGGGGTACGTGCCTGCCGCAATGTGTAAAATGGGGACATTTGCCTGCCGTGCTGTGTAAAATGGGGACACTTGCCTGCCGTGCTGTGTAAAATGGGGACACTTGCCTGTTGTACTGTGTAAAATGGGGGAACGTGCCTGTCGCAATGTGAAAAATGGGGGAACGTACCTGCCGCAATGTGTAAAATGGGGGCACGTGCCTGCCGTGCTGTGTAAAATGGGGACATTTGCCTGTTGTACTGTGTAAAATGGGGGCACGTGCCTGTCGCAATGTGTAAAATGGGGGAACGTGCCTGCCGCAATGTGTAAAATGGGGGCACGTGCCTGTCGCAATGTGTAAAATGGGGGCACGTGCCTGCCGCAATGTGTAAAATGGGGGCACGTGCCTGCCGCAATGTGTAAAATGGGGGCACGTGCCTGTCGCAATGTGTAAAATGGGGGCATGTGCCTGTCGCAATGTGTAAAATGGGGGAACGTGCCTGCCGCAATGTGTAAAATGGGGGCACGTGCCTGTCGCAATGTGTAAAATGGGGGCATGTGCCTGCCGCAATGTGTAAAATGGGGGCACGTGCCTGCCGTGCTGTGTAAAATGGGGACTCTTGCCTGCCGCAATGTGTAAAATGGGGACATTTGCCTGCCGTGCTGTGTAAAATGGGGACACTTGCCTGCCGTGCTGTGTAAAATGGGGACACTTGCCTGCCGTGCTGTGTAAAATGGGGACACTTGCCTGCCGTGCTGTGTAAAATGGGGACACTTGCCTGCCGTGCTGTGTAAAATGGGGACACTTGCCTGCCGTGCTGTGTAAAATGGGGACACTTGCCTGCCGTGCTGTGTAAAATGGGGGCGCGTGCCTGCCGCAATGTGTAAAATGGGGACACTTTTCTGCTGCAATGTGTAAAATGGGGACATGTGCCTGCCGCAATGTGTAAAATGGGGGCACTTGCCTGTTGTACTGTGTAAAATGGGGGAACGTGCCTGTCGCAATGTGTAAAATGGGGGCACGTGCCTGCCGCAATGTGTAAAATGGGGGCACGTGCCTGCCGTGCTGTGTAAAATGGGGACACTTGCCTGTTGTACTGTGTAAAATGGGGGCACGTGCCTGTCGCAATGTGTAAAATGGGGGAACGTGCCTGCCGCAATGTGTAAAATGGGGGCACGTGCCTGCCGCAATGTGTAAAATGGGGGCACGTGCCTGCCGTGCTGTGTAAAATGGGGACACTTGCCTGTTGTACTGTGTAAAATGGGGGCACGTGCCTGTCGCAATGTGTAAAATGGGGGAACGTGCCTGCCGCAATGTGTAAAATGGGGGCACGTGCCTGCCGTGCTGTGTAAAATGGGGACTCTTGCCTGCCGCAATGTGTAAAATGGGGACACTTTCCTGCCGCAATGTGTAAAATGGGGACACTTTCCTGCCGCAATGTGTAAAATGGGGGTACGTGCCTGCCGCAATGTGCAAAATGGGGACATTTTTCTGCTGCAATGTGTAAAATGGGGGCACGTGCCTGCCGCAATGTGTAAAATGGGGACACTTGCCTGCCGTGCTGTGTAAAATGGGGTCGCGTGCCTGCTGTAATGTGTAAAATGAGGACTTTTTTTGTTATACTGTGGTGGCTGTGATGATGAGATTAGATGAGACCACGCCCACCTTAACAAAGCCACGCCCATTTAATGAGGCCACACACCCTTGTCGGGAGCGCGCACCTTCTGCGCGCGCATGCTTTTCCTCTTTATATCTATGGGGGGCGCATTTTTTGTTTATGTGAATGGGGGGGGGCGCATATTTAAATCTCGCACTGGGAGCCAAATTGGCTAGAAACGGCCCTGGTTTGGCACCTTGTCCCCTCTTGCCAGTCACTTTTTTAGAGGTCAATATGCTGCCCAGGGCGCCCCCCCCCCCCCGCGCGTCCTGCACCCTGTAGTGCCGCTGAGTGTGGGAGTATGGCACGCAGCGCGGCCGCTGTGCGGTACCTCTGAAGCCGTCACTGAAGTCTTCTGTCTTCTTCTACTCACGTGTCTTCTGACTTCTGGCTCTGCAAGGGGGGTGACGGCGGGCTCTGGGAACAAGCATCTAGGCGTACCTAGCAATCAGACCCTCAGGAGCTAATGGTGTCCTGTAGCCAAAGAAGCAGAGCCTTTAAACTCACAGAAGTAGGTCTGACTTCTCTCCCCTAAGCCCCACGATGCAGGGAGACTGTTGCCAGCAGTTCTCCCTGAAAATAAAAAACCTAACAAAGTCTTTTCACAGAAACTCAGTAGAGCTCCTCAGAGTGCATCCAGTCTCACTGGGCACAGATTCTAAACTGGAGTCTGGAGGAGGGGCATAGAGGGAGGAGCCAGTTCACACCCCATTGAAAGTCTTAAAGTGCCCATGTCTCCTGCGGATCCCGTCTATACCCCATGGTTCTTGAAGTGACCCCAGCATCCTCTAGGACGTATGAGAAATGACAGTTAGGAGCTGATTGGCTGGTGCGTTATCACCTTGCACTTATCAATGCTTTATCATTTCTCCAGGCTTAAGGGGGGTACACACAGAGAGATCCGTGTTTAAAATCTAAGCAATCTGACTAGATTGCTTAGATTTTAAGCACGGATCTGCCTTGTGTATGCCCCCAGCGAAGCGATCCGCGGCCCCGCGCATTGCTATCGCCGATGCTAGAATGAGCCTGCATGCAGGCTCAATCTAGCGGGTCAATCACTTCTCCGCTGTGTGCAGTAAGCGCCCCCCGTCCGTCCCCTCTGGAGAGAGATTTGTGCTGAGTGTTCTGTGTTAAGATCGCTCAGCACACATCTCCCCCGTTAGTACCCCCCTTTAATACATCTGCCCCTGAGTCTCTTCAGAATGACTTATTTAAACTGGAAGCATGGGCAGCAAAATGGAGAATGAGGTTGAATACAGACAAATGTAAAGGCCAGTACACACTAGAGAGATGTGTGCTGAGCAATCTGTCAGAGATTGCTCAGCACACATCTCTCCCCCGCTCAGCACAGCACGATTTGTGCTGAGCGAAGGGGGTGGGGGAGGGGGGTGGGGGGGTGGGGGGGGAGACACGCACATATCACCCAGCGGGTAAAAAAAAGCAATGTGCTAGATTGCCAATCTAGCACCGGCGATAGCAACGTGCGAGGCCGCGCATCGCTATCTCTGGGGGGCATACACACAAGAGATCCGTGCTTAAAATCTAATTTTAAGAATGGATCTCTCCGTGTGTACCGCGCTTAAGGTAATGCACGAACAAAAATACTACCTACATAATAAATGGAGAGAAACTAGGGGATTCTGTACTGGAAACAGATTTAGGGGGTCATTCCGAGTTGTTCGCTCGGTAAAAATCTTCGCATCGCAGCGATTTTCCGCTTAATGCGCATGCGCAATGTCCGCACTGCGACTGCGCCAAGTAAATTTGCTATGTAGTTAGGATTTTTACTCACGGCTTTTTCATCGTTCTGGCGATCGTAATGTGATTGACAGGAAATGGGTGTTACTGGGCGGAAACAGGCCGTTTTATGGGCGTGTGGGAACAAACGCTACCGTTTCCGGAAAAAACGCAGGAGTGGCCGGAGAAACGGGGGAGTGTCTGGGCGAATGCTGGGTGTGTTTGTGACGTCAAACCAGGAACGACAAGCACTGAACTGATCGCAGATGCCGAGTAAGTCTGGAGCTACTCAGAAACTGCTACGAGGTGTGTAATCGCAATATTGCGAATACATCGTTCGCAATTTTAAGATGCTAAGATTCACTCCCAGTAGGCGGCGGCTTAGCATGAGCAAATCTGCTAAAATCCGCTTGCGAGCGAACAACTCGGAATGACCCCCTTAGGTGTTCACATAGATAAACTTAGCAGTAGTACCCAAAGTAGGAATGCAGCAAATAAGGCAAACAAGGTATTAGCATGCATAAAGCAGGGAATTGATGCAAGGGACGAGAGTGTTATACTCCCATTATACAAATCACTAGTGAGGCCACATCTCGAATAATGTACACAGTTATGGGCACCGTACTACAAAAAGGATATACTGGAACTAGAAAAGGTTCGGAGACGGGCGACCAAATTGATTAAGTAGATGGAGACATTCAAATACAAGGAAAGGCTTGCTAGGCTAGGCATGTTTTCACTGGAAAAAAGGAGATTAAGAGGGGATATGATTAACATTTACAAATATATAAGGGGACAATACACAGAGCTAGCGGGGGATTTGTTTTTGGTAAGATCATCACAAAGGACATGAGGACATCCGCTTAGGTTAGAGGAGAGGAGATTTCGCACACAGAGACGTAAAGGTTTCTTAACAGTAAGGACAATACGTATTTGCAATTCCCTGCCTGAGAGAGTAGTAATGGCAGACTCAGTCATTGCTTTTAAGAATGAGCTAGATACATTCCTAATGGATAAGGATATACAGGGTTATGGCTGGTAAATCATGCACTATAGTGATATAAAACATTTTTTTGCAAGAGTATAATACATACAGTAATGGCTAAACATTTACCACAGGTTGAACTCGATGGACAAATTGTCTTTTTTCAAACTCAGAAACTAAGTTACTATGTTACTATGTATGTGTCCATATCTTCATCCTAGGTAACCCTCTTACTGCCTATATACTGCACTTTGTGTCTGATCACCTGAATCTTTTTCTCCTTTTCTCACTCCCTCTGCCTCACTCCCCCATCTCACCCCCTGTACCTCTCACTCCCTGCTACCCCTTCAGCCTCTGCTTCTATCTTACCCCCTGCACCTCTCACCCCGTGCTTCACTCCCCCATCTCACCCTCTGCTCCTCTTATTCCCATATCTCACTCCCTGTGCCTCACTCCCCCATCTCACCCCCTGTACCTCTCACTATCTGCTACCCCTTCAGCCTCTGCTTCTATCTTACCCCCTGCACCTCTCAACCCCTGTGCCTCACTCCCCCATCTCACCCTCTGCTCCTCTCATTCCCCTATCTCACTCCCTGTGCCTCACTTCCCCATCTCACCCCCTGTACCTCTCACTCCCTGCTACCCCTTCAGCCTCTGCTTCTATCTTACCCCCTGCACCTCTCACCCCGTGCTTCACTTCCCCATCTCACCCTCTGCTCCTCTCATTCCCCTATCTCACTCCCTGTGCCTCACTCCCCCATCTCACCCCCTGTACCTCTCACTATCTGCTACCCCTTCAGACTCTGCTTCTATCTTACCCCCTGCACCTCTCAACCCCTGTGCCTCACTCCCCCATCTCACCCTCTGCTCCTCTCATTCCCCTATCTCACCCCCTGTGCTTCACTCCCCCATCTCACCCCGTGTACCTCTCACTATCTGCTACCCCTTCAGCCTCTGCTTCTATCTTACCCCCTGCACCTCTCAACCCCTGTGCCTCACTCCCCCATCTCACTCCCTGCTCCTCTCATTCCCCTATCTCACCCCCTGTGCTTCACTCCCCCATCTCACCCCCTGCTCCTCTCATTCCCCTATCTCAACCCCTGTGCCTCACTTCCCCATCTCACCCCCTGTACCTCTCACTCTCTGCTACCCCTTCAGCCTCTGCTTCTATCTTACCCCCTGCACCCCTCAACCCCCGTGCCTCACTCCCCCATCTCACCCTCTGCTCCTCTCATTCCCCTATCTCACTCCCTGTGCCTCACTTCCCCATCTCACCCCCTGTACCTCTCACTCCCTGCTACCCCTTCAGCCTCTGCTTCTATCTTACCCCCTGCACCTCTCAACCCCTGTGCCTCACTCCCCCATCTCACCCTCTGCTCCTCTCATTCCCCTATCTCACCCCCTGTGCTTCACTCCCCCATCTCACTCCCTGCTCCTCTCAGTCTCCTATCTCACCCCCTGTGCTTCACTCCCCCATCTCACCCTCTGCTCCTCTCATTCCCCTATCTCACTCCCTCTGCCTCACTCCCCCATCTCACCCCCTGTACCTCTCACTCCCTGCTACCCCTTCAGCCTCTGCTTCTATCTTACCCCCTGCACCTCTCAACCCGTGCTTCACTCCCCCATCTCACCCTCTGCTCCTCTCATTCCCCTATCTCACTCCCTGTGCCTCACTTCCCCATCTCACCCCCTGTACCTCTCACTCCCTGCTACCCCTTCAGCCTCTGCTTCTATCTTACCCCCTGCACCTCTCAACCCCTGTGCCTCACTCCCCCATCTCACCCTCTGCTCCTCTCATTCCCCTATCTCACCCCCTGTGCCTCACTCCCCCATCTCACCCCCTGTGCTTCACTCCCCCATCTCACTCCCTGCTCCTCTCAGTCTCCTATCTCACCCCCTGTGCTTCACTCCCCCATCTCACCCTCTGCTCCTCTCATTCCCCTATCTCACTCCCTCTGCCTCACTCCCCCATCTCACCCCCTGTACCTCTCACTCCCTGCTACCCCTTCAGCCTCTGCTTCTATCTTACCCCCTGCACCTCTCAACCCCTGTGCCTCACTCCCCCATCTCACCCTCTGCTCCTCTCATTCCCCTATCTCACTCCCTGTGCCTCACTTCCCCATCTCACCCCCTGTACCTCTCACTATCTGCTACCTGCTTCTATCTCACCCCCTGCACCTCTCAACCCCTGTGCCTCACTCCCCCATCTCACCCTCTGCTCCTCTCATTCCCCTATCTCACTCCCTGTGCCTCACTTCCCCATCTCACCCCCATTACCTCTCACTCTCTGCTACCCCTTTAGCCTCTGCTTCTCTTACCCCCTGCACCTCTCAACCCCTGTGCCTCACTCCCCCATCTCACTCTCTGCTCCTCTCATTCCCCTATCTCACCCCCTGTGCTTCACTCCCCCATCTCACTCCCTGCTCCTCTCATTCCCCTATCTCAACCCCTGTGCCTCACTTCCCCATCTCACCCCCTGTACCTCTCACTCTCTGCTACCCCTTCAGCCTCTGCTTCTATCTTACCCCTGCACCCCTCAACCCCCGTGCATCACTCCCCCATCTCACTCTCTGCTCCTCTCATTCCCCTATCTCACCCCCTGTGCTTCACTCCCCCATCTCACTCCCTGCTCCTCTCATTCCCCTATCTCACTCCCTGTGCTTCACTCCCCCATCTCACCCTCTGCTCCTCTCACTCCCCCATCTCACCCCCTGCTCCTCTCACTTCTCCATCTCACCTCCTGCTCCTCTCACTCCCCCATCTCACCCCCTGCTCCTCTCACTCCCCCATCTCACCCCCTGCTCCTCTCACTCCCCCATCTCACCCCCTGCTCCTCTCACTTCTCCATCTCACCCTCTGCACCTCTCAGTGCGTAAATAGACATTTTAGTGATGTGTGCAAGAAACTGCATCAGCCCCCCATCCCATATGTAGAACAGGGCCAGTGCGCACCATAGGCGCATGTAAAAAATCAAGGGGTGTAGCTTCATGGGGAAGGGGAGTGGCCAAAAAATAATACTAATTCATATTACGCTGTACCGTAGTCTCCATTATTCAAATTACAGTGCACAGTAGCGCCACTTACATACAATATACCAGGTAGAGCCCCTTTTACACATTACAAAAGGTAGAGTTCACTTTTACACATTACGGCAGGTAGCGCTCCCTTTTACACATTACGGCAGGTAGAGTTCCCTTTTACACATTACGGCAGGTAGAGTTCCCTTTTACACATTACTGCAGGTGGAGTCTCCTTTTACAAATTATGGGAGGTAGAGCCACCTTTTAAACAGTACAGCAGGCAGAGCCCCATTTTACACATTACAGCAGGTAGCACTCCCTTTTACACATTACGGCAGGTAGAGTTTCCTTTTATACATTACGGCAGGTGGAGTCCCCTCTTACAAATTATGGGAGGTAGAGCCACCTTTAAAACAGTACAGCAGGTAGAGCCCCATTTTACATATTACAGCAGGTAGAGTACCCTTTTAAACATTACGGCAGGTAGATTTCCCTTTTATACATTACGGCAGGTGTAGTCCCCTTTTACACATTATGGCAGGTAGAGCCACCTTTTACACACTGCACCAGTTAGAGCCACCTTTTATACACTGCGCCAGGTAGCGCCCCCTTTTACATACTGCACCAGGTAGAGCCCCCTGTCCTTTTATACATTGCACCAGGTAGACCTACTGCACCAGTAGAGCCCCCTTTATTTTCATACATTGCACCAGGCAGACCTACTGCACCAGGTAGAGCCCCCTTTCTTTTTATTCATTGCATCAGGTAGACATACTGCACCAGGTAGATCTCCTTCTCCTTTTACACACACACACACACACACACACACACACACACACACACACACTCTCTTTCTCTCTCTGCAGCCATGCACAAACATACACACACACTCACTGTGTAGCCAGGCACAAAAGCACTCTTGAGCCTGCTTGCAAACTTAATTACCTGGCCTTCCATTTTCTCCTGAAAGGGGCTGCTTGCTCCTCTGGTGCGCCGGTTCCTCTCTCCTCTAGAGGCACATCGTGACTTCAGGTGTGCCGCAAATGAATTTATTGTGCTGATGGTGTGAGCAGTAGCCGGTGGCCAGCAGGACCTGGGCCCTCCCTCCCTTTCCGGCAGGGGCGGGCAAGCAGATTGGCAGGTAGGCGGGGCGGGCTGGTGGGTGGCCAAGCAAAGGACCGGCTTGTGACGGGTGCTTGATGGCGGCAATGGCGGCGGCGGCAGGAGCGTGGACGTGTGGGTGGTGCTGGCGGTATTGTGCCTATAGTGCATTTGCGCTGTGGGCAAGGCACCGCTAGCACACTGCTAGTTACGGCCCTGGCACCTCTCACTCCCCCATCTCACCCCCTGCATCTCTCACTACCTGCTACCCTTTAGCCTCTGCTTCTCTCTCAGCCCTTACACCTCTCATTCCCCTATCTCACTCCCTGTGCCTCACTCATGGCTGCCATCAGAAATTGTGAGGCCCATCACTGACAACATAGTCAGGGCCCCTCCCCCCCCCAAAAAAAAAAAATTCTGCCGCACTACTCCGCCCCTATGTGATGTCATACATTGTGATGTTACATATAGGTGGAGTGTTACAAACCTAGGGAAACGGTTTACAGAGAGCTGATGCGCAGGGAAGGCTTGTTTTAAGAAGTCCTCCCTGCACATCAGACTGCTGTTGATTCAGGCCAGGGGTGGGCCCCCCTCCCTGCAAGGGCCCGGGACACCAGTCCCCGCAGTCCCCCCCCTGATGGCTGCCTCACTCCCCCATCTCACCCCTTGCTCCTCTCACTCCCCCATCTCACCCTCTACACCTCTCACTACCCCATCTCACCCTCTAAACCTCTCACTCCCCATCTCACCCTCTACACCTCTCACTCCCCCATCTCACCCTCTACACCTCTCACTGCCCATCTCACCCTCTACACCTCTCACTACCTGCTACCCTTTAGCCTCTGCTTCTCTCTCTCCTCCTGCACCTCTCATTCCCCTATCTTACTCCCTGTGCCTCACTCCCCCATCTCACCCCCTGCACCTCTCATTCCCCTATCTCACTCCCTGTGCCTCACTCCCCCATCTCACCTCCTGCTCCGCTCATTCCTCTATCTCACTCCCTGTGCCTCACTCCCCCATCTCACCTCCTGCTCCGCTCATTCCTCTATCTCACTCCCTGTGCCTCACTCCCCCATCTCACCCCCTGCACCTCTCATTCCCCTATCTCACTCCCTGTGCCTCACTCCCACATCTCACCTCCTGCTCCGCTCATTCCTCTATCTCACTCCCTGTGCCTCACTCCCCCATCTCACCTCCTGCTCCGCTCATTCCTCTATCTCACTCCCTGTGCCTCACTCCCCCATCTCACCCCCTGCACCTCTCATTCCCCTATCTCACTCCCTGTGCCTCACTCCCCCATCTCCCCTCCTGCACCTCTCATTCCCCTATCTCACTCCCTGTGCCTCACTCCCCCATCTCACCCCCTGCAACTCTCATTCCCCTATCTCACTCCCTGTGCCTCACTCCCCCATCTCCCCTCCTGCAACACTCATTCCCCTATCTCACTCCCTCTGCCTCACTCCCCCATCTCACCTCCTGCTCCGCTCATTCCTCTATCTCACTCCCTGTGCCTCACTCCCCCATCTCACCTCCTGCTCCGCTCATTCCTCTATCTCACTCCCTGTGCCTCACTCCCCCATCTCACCCCCTGCACCTCTCATTCCCCTATCTCACTCCCTGTGCCTCACTCCCCCATCTCACCTCCAGTGCTTCACTTCCCCATCTCACCCCCTGTGCCTCACTCCCCCATCTCACCCCCTGTGCCTCACTTCCCCATCTCACCCCCTGTGCCTCACTCCCCAATTTCACCCCCTGCTTCCTGTAATTTCCCTGAGACACGCCGGGAGTGGGACGGAGGTGGAGCAGGGAGCATGGTTGGGTCCCGGCTGCAGTGCAGTTTGAAGTTGTCAGCAGCCGCCAGCCATTCCTGTGGACCAACTGGCAATCAAAGGAAGATGCTGCGCTTTGAAAATGGTGCCGATTGCACGTCAATCATGGCTCGAAGACTGCCAGCCAATGAGAAGCTGCCACTTGGCAGCTTCTCATTGGCTGGCGGTCCGCGAGCCATGATTGTCTTGCGCCAGTTTTAAAAAAAAAGCCTCGCTTTCTTTTAATTGGCAGCCGCAAATTGGGATTGTCTGGCGGTCGCTGCCAGCTTTAAAAAGCACTGCCATGTTACAGGCTGAGTTTTAAAAATGACAGTTAGGAGCTGATTGGTTGGTACTTTGGTGGTCATTCCGAGTTGTT
Organism: Pseudophryne corroboree; assembly: GCF_028390025.1. Taxonomy (NCBI): domain Eukaryota; kingdom Metazoa; phylum Chordata; class Amphibia; order Anura; family Myobatrachidae; genus Pseudophryne; species Pseudophryne corroboree. Next base: position 53,454,187 of record NC_086451.1, read on the forward strand.
CGCTCATTGCCGATTTTCGCTATGCTGCGATTTGTTACTAAATGCGCATGCGCATGGTACGCGGGGCGCATGCGCTTAGTTATTTAACTAAAAACTTAGCAGTTTTGCTGTTGTTCGTGCAGCGCTTTTCAGTCGCACTGCTGATCGGTGAGTGATTGACAGGAAAAGGGCGTTTCTGGGTGGTAACTGAGCGTTTTCCGGGAGTGTGCTTAAAAATGCAGGCGTGTCAGGTAAAAACGCGGGAGTGTCTGGAGAAACCGGGGAGTGGCTGGCCAAACGCAGGGCGTGTTTGTGACGTCAAACCAGGAACTAAACGGACTGAGCTGATCGCAATCTGTGAGTAGGTCTGGAGCTACTCAGAAACTGCTAAGAATTATTATATAGCAATTCTGCTAATCTTTCGTTCGCTATTCTGCTAAGCTAAGATACACTCCCAGAGGGCGGCGGCCTAGCGTGAGCAATGCTGCTAAAAGCAGCTAGCGAGCTAACAACTCGGAATAAGGGCCATTATCACCGTGCTATATATTACTCTCCAAGGCTTGATAAATCTGGGCAACAGACATGGCAGTTAGGAGCTAATTTGCTGGTGCAATTTACCACTAATTGATAAATGAGTATATATATATATATATATATATATATATATAATTTTACTCTAGGAGTAACCCTTGCCTGTCTGGGGAGTGGAGTATAGGGAACTCCTCATCTAATACCCTGGTGTAAATCACCTGGCAGTAGCTCAGTCTCTCTCCCATCTCTGGTTCCTGTGGGTTGAATCAACCTGCAGCTTTGCCAACAGTAAAATCTAGTGACGTGCGGTGAGGTCATAGACTGGGGAGGCACAGATGGATATCTATCTATCTATCTATCTATCTATCTCAATCAGTGCAATACCCAGCCCAGCGTCGTCGTCCCCTCACCTGTGTGTCCGGACAGTGTAGGAGCTGCTGCTGGCTGGGAGGAGAGGGAAGAGCCTCCGCCGCTTCCCACCACTGCTTCCCACTGCTACCATTTTCAGGGCCACCGCTCCTCGCTCCACCGCTGCTGTAGCCAGGACCCTGCACCCAAAACTCCCCCCCGCCCCCCCCCCCTCCCCCCCGCTCTGTCCCATTCCCATTGTCTACGGGAGGCACTGCTATCAGTGCCTCCTAAACTGATTTTAGGAGTTAAAATTATTAGAATAAAATAAAGAAGATACTTATGACACAGAATATGTGTCATGAGTCATGAGTATCTTCTTGTATTATTTTAATAATTAATCACAGGGGAGGCACTGCCACACCTGCCTCCCCTGACTGCACGTCCCTGGTAAAATCCAATGTAGATGCAGCAAGTGTAGCGGTGAATGGGACTTAGGACCTGATTCAGGTTGGGTTGCAGATTCTGCTAAAAAGCAGAACCTGCAATCGTTTCTATCCTCCCAGCATGCTCCCCGCTGCCATTGTGGTCGCATCAACTGTGGATGCCCCCTGCAGGCAGACGGCCTGCCGCCATTTTTTAGATTGAAGTGGCGGCTGCGTGTTACATCACGCTGCCGCCCCAAAAACGGTCTGGCCATGCCTGCGTTAGCCGGACCACTCCCCTGGAATGATCAGTCGCCGCCCCCGTTGCTGCCCCCACCTCTGCCATCAACCAAGCTGTGATCGAGTCCCTCTGGGATGCGACCACTCTTTGCTGGCCGCCCATGCGCAGTAGTACAAAAATCGATCGATTGCGATTTTTGCACTGCTGCGATCCGTGCTGAATAGGTGCCTTAGGCCATTGTATCACTGAACAAACAAATAATTAGTTTTACTCAAACACAATCTTTCACCTTTCTTCTTTCTATTTAGTTGCAGTAAACTCAATTCTAGTATGCAGTTCACTCACCGACCATCTCAGTACAACAAACAATAGTAGTAAATCACTTGTTTATCTCATAGTTTACCTTTTAACTCAAGAGCTAACTCTAAAGAATGCTACTTCAATGGCAGGAAACCATAGACAGGAAACTACCAATAGTTTGACCCATCGACAGTGACTGTGGGACAAGAGACTGTGGTGGGCAAATCAGGAATGGGGGAAGGGCAAAGCGACATAACAGTGGGCAAGGCTATGTACTGGGTAAAAAACCTGTTGCCATATCTCTTGTATCATTGACAGAGAAACATTAGATCTGAGCCATAGATGGTAAAAGCATAGGAGTCAAACCATCGATGGGTGATACCCATTGATGGTCAATGCCCATACATGTTCCATTACAGCCTCCACTCATATGACTGACATGCTCGCTGGGGAACCTACTGTACATGTTGTTCTGATCTCCACGGGTCAGATTTCCTACGCCTTGGAGAGTGATAAAGTGGAGAGATAAACTGCCAACCAATCAGCTCCTGTCATTTTTCAAACACAGCCTGTGACATGGCAGTTAGGAGCTGATTGGTTGGTACTTTATCACTCTTCAAGCGTTGGTGCATATGCCCCACTGTAGCTCATCTGGGTGAGACCTGTCTCACCTTCTATGACTGGCCTTCACCTCCCTACTCTGGGGCATATTTCTCAGAACTCGGATACACTGATTCAGAGTTTTCTCAACTGACTCTGACCGACCAACTCACCTTTATGGTTGGCTGTGATCTCTGGACTCAGAAATGTCAACTTAAGCTGACACTTCTGCATACAGCTTTGTAGCCATGGTAATATCCCTGGCAACTCCAAGGGCTGGATGCATCAAACGGCATTTTGCGGTCAAACCTCCAAAAATGCAGTTGTGCTTTTCTCATATACACCAAGCTGCGTAATGTATTGGACCCGGTAGGTAAACCCATCTTTAGATGAAGTTACCCAATAGAAGCCTATGGGCTTCTCTTCACGCTTCCCTCTGAGAGGGATCCAATCAGATCCATCCCAGCACTCCCCATGGCACATGCATCATACAACAAATGTGCAGATGTACTCTCGGGTCATAAACCCGGAAGACCCCACACCGCAAAGGACAGCTCTTATCGAGAGGGCTGTCCTTTGCTGATATCTTCATGCATGTGATGAGAGGTGGGATGCATCTCATTCACAATGCAATGATTGATGCATCCCGCCCCAAGTCACGCACATTAAACATTTAGGCCCCACCATGCAGCCTGGGCAAGGGCCAGTACTCTGTGTGCAGCTTAGAGGGGTGTGTCCAAACAGAGCAGTAGGAAGCTATTGGCTAGGAGGGTTGCGGTTAACATGCCGGCTGTCGGGATCATGGCATTCAGGATACCGACACCAAAATCCCGACAGCCGGAATGCTGGCACCACAAGGCTATTCCCACTCATGGGTATTAGTGCAGTGAGCCCGCAAGGGGACTGTTAGCGCTCGCCCCCCTGCCGGCGTTCTGACAGCCGGGATGCCGCTGTTGGGATATTGACGGCCGGCATCCCGTCTGCCGGCAAAACTTATGTATTCTGGGCAGGACTGTAAGTCTCATATAGGGCCATAACTAAGTGGTGCTGCAGCCCAGGGCGCAAGGCCGAGTAGGCAAAACCTTGCCTGCCCCATTGGTACCTGCATTTGGCTTGCATATGTCTAGAACGTCACCCTACATCCTGTAATTCCGCCTGAGAGACACCCAGTGCATCCTGAGGACCTTGCTCTCAATATCCTGGTCCTCACCCGCTTTTCATGAGTGCTACTGACTGTTTGTACATTGCCCTGCATATCAGCACGCTATCTTGTAGATAGCAGCGCCAATATAGACAGGGGCACAAGGCGTACGCTGATGCCACTTCTCCCCCATACCGACAAGTAATACATCTACCCCAGAATTACTGTACCTACCTACCAACCAACCAACCAGTTCCTAACTGACATTTTTCAAACACAGCCTGTAAGAAGACAGCTAGGTGCTGATTGTTTGGTACTTTATCTCTCTCCACTTTATCACCCATCTCAAAGGCTTAATGCATCTCCCCACTCCCCCAATGGCTAGCAGGAAAACATTATGTAAATGAAAGTGGAAGGTTACAGCTGTGAATTACACATAAGGAAAAGTGGATATAGAATAGAAGCGCTCAACACTCACTGACCCTGTGATCTAAAATTAATAACAACCAAGGTGTCCTTGGGGATTTTTTTGAATGTAAAAATATATTTATTATAATACAGTAAAAATTGTACAATGAACCAAATCTATATCTTATCATAAAACCCTTTATCCTCACTGCAATTCTATTGCCAAGAGCTATTCTACATTCACATCAAATTGCAGATGTCAGCTAGATAACTAGCAGCAATATAGTGGTAACAATTGTTGCAATCAGATCTTCAGGCTATCTATTCAACAATGTTGAGTGTATATTCAGACACAATTGTTACGATGTAAAGAAAAGAATTAATGGATGTAGAATGCACTCACTCGCTCTGAATTCAAGAGCTATGTTATGTAACGTCTCAGAGTTCCAGGAGCCGATGACAGGTGTTGGTGAAATAATTGATTACCTCTCCGGTAGGTTGGCTGGTCCCGAGCGTCCTCGGGTAAAGCCAGAAAACTCAAATGAAGCTGCAGAATTTTGAAGCACTGGCCGTGCTAGCCGGGGTCCCACTGTTAAACCTGCTGTCCCTGGGCGTGCACCGCCCGTTGCAGTCTGTGGGGAAGAACAGGTGTGTGACTGCTGTTGGAGGGAACCCGCTGCAGAGAGAGTACCTTGGTGGAACGCCTCGATCTCCCTGGACTGGCACCGTCCGTAGGATATGTGGGGGAGAGAGACTGCTGGTGACCACTGGCACTGTGCGGAGAGGAAATTCGGCTGTGTCCTGTCCTGGCTATCGTGCTGATTAATCCCGTGGGAAATGTAGCAGAGCCGTCCGGAGAGTGTCAGAGACAATGATCGGTCAGTGAGGCAACCGGGGGAGGAGTCCTGACGCGTTTCGTCACGTGACCCGTGACTTTTTCAAAGATGACTCCAATACTGTGTGCACTCTATTTAAGATGTTCATACTAAATTGCCCACATGTTTATTCAATTCAGTCGGCACAATCAGTAATTAACGTGTTACAAGAAAATCCCTTCAAGGACACCTTTGGCTGCTTTTATACTAATTAAAGACCTATTTCAAACAACAGTTAGGAGGAGGCTCTCTCTCTCCATGGTGACTGTTTGTTAGAGCTTGTTAAAAAACACTGTGTTAAAACAATATACAACAATATGAGACAATGGCGGAGTTAATATGTAAATAGGGGGGGAGACAGGTTTGGCAGATTATGTCGCAGGGAGAACTTCTGGATACATCGGTTGCGGACCCTCAGTCCTGAGGGCCTCAACGAATATATCGAAATTGATCCATAACATATGCTTAGAACACCGACCTCTCCCCCCCTCCCTTCCCTGTATACTTTTCCTTCTCTTCTCCACCTTTTCCTTATTTATTCTTTCATTTTTCCCCTAGTTATTTGCAGTTTTATATCTGCCACTGTGTCAATTGTCCTCTCTGCTTTCCCTCATTATATAGGGAAATCTTGGGTCTCTTTCCACATCTGCTTTTGCTCTCTATGCAGACCACATATTTATGGACCGTTAGAGTATTATAAACGACTAGTGATCCCCCCACCCATGTAAAAGGAGTGGTAGAGGTACATCATATATAGTCCCCTTCTTTAGCATAATCACGGTTATCTGAATAGGGTCAACACTAAAAAATCTTTGGGCTTAGCATGCTTTGTCTCCTTTGTTTATACGTTCATTCTACTTAGTCTTAATTAGTGATTTTTGATTTTTATTTTTTTATTTATATCAGCTATATATTTGCTGTATGGATATATATATAATTTTTTAATATCCATATATGCCTATATATATATATTTTTCATGTTAATGAACTTTCTTATACATTTCACACTGAATTCATGTGGTGATCTTTATTATAGCTGTCACAGCAATGATTAAAAACAAAAAAATTATAATAAATAAAAAACATAATTAATGAATAATAAACAAAATATGAAAGATAAATATTAAATAACAATAAATAATTAACATAAACAACAACAAGTTGAATTATTTGAATGATTATTTAAGTGATCATGCCGATTTTTATTTTATTTTATTTATATTGTGCTTATATTTTATTACATATATATATATATATTGTCTATATGTATTTTTTATTTTTATTTTTTTATATTTTTTTATATATTTTTTTATTTACATATTAACTCCGCCATTGTCTCATATTGTTGTATATTGTTTTAACACAGTGTTTTTTAACAAGCTCTAACAAACAGTCACCATGGAGAGAGAGAGCCTCCTCCTAACTGTTGTTTGAAATAGGTCTTTAATTAGTATAAAAGCAGCCAAAGGTGTCCTTGAAGGGATTTTCTTGTAACACGTTAATTGCTGATTGTGCCGACTGAATTGAATAAACATGTGGGCAATTTAGTATGAACATCTTAAATAGAGTGCACACAGTATTGGAGTCATCTTTGAAAAAGTCACGGGTCACGTGACGAAACGCGTCAGGACTCCTCCCCCGGTTGCCTCACTGACCGATCATTGTCTCTGACACTCTCCGGACGGCTCTGCTACATTTCCCACGGGATTAATCAGCACGATAGCCAGGACAGGACACAGCCGAATTTCCTCTCCGCACAGTGCCAGTGGTCACCAGCAGTCTCTCTCCCCCACATATCCTACGGACGGTGCCAGTCCAGGGAGATCGAGGCGTTCCACCAAGGTACTCTCTCTGCAGCGGGTTCCCTCCAACAGCAGTCACACACCTGTTCTTCCCCACAGACTGCAACGGGCGGTGCACGCCCAGGGACAGCAGGTTTAACAGTGGGACCCCGGCTAGCACGGCCAGTGCTTCAAAATTCTGCAGCTTCATTTGAGTTTTCTGGCTTTACCCGAGGACGCTCGGGACCAGCCAACCTACCGGAGAGGTAATCAATTATTTCACCAACACCTGTCATCGGCTCCTGGAACTCTGAGACGTTACATAACATAGCTCTTGAATTCAGAGCGAGTGAGTGCATTCTACATCCATTAATTCTTTTCTTTACATCGTAACAATTGTGTCTGAATATACACTCAACATTGTTGAATAGATAGCCTGAAGATCTGATTGCAACAATTGTTACCACTATATTGCTGCTAGTTATCTAGCTGACATCTGCAATTTGATGTGAATGTAGAATAGCTCTTGGCAATAGAATTGCAGTGAGGATAAAGGGTTTTATGATAAGATATAGATTTGGTTCATTGTACAATTTTTACTGTATTATAATAAATATATTTTTACATTCAAAAAAATCCCCAAGGACACCTTGGTTGTTATTAATTTTAGATCACAGGGTCAGTGAGTGTTGAGCGCTTCTATTCTATATCCACTTTTCTTTAGTTTATCAATCTAGGAGTAACTCACTACTCCTTATAGAAGCGCACACACCTCTGACACTTGGGATCTTATTTTCAAGTTATAAGCTATTTCGCTTAATTTATTAGAGGAATAGAGACACATCGGCGCAGCAAAATTTCTCTTCTTCTTTCTTTGTTTTTGTGTTGGTTTGCAGCAGCCGGTGTTGATCTCTTAACGGTTTTCTATCTTTATAAATTGTGTTCTTATTTTTTGGTTAATATTCAATGGCGGAGTTAACTTGTTTTTCTGAACGTTTAAAGAGGAGACAACAGTATGTAGAAGAACTCAATGACAATAGCGTAACCATAGCCCCCTCACCAACCTCAATCGATAGAGATAAGGAATTTAATACCCTCTTTTACACATTAGAGGATCTATTAAAGGCAGAGACACGTCATTGGTGGGATATGGTTACCCTGCAAAAGTATGTAAAAAGCCATAAAATCCCTAGGGGTTTAAGGATCTTTAAAACTTTATCTTTTATTGATGATCCAAATTTAAAAGACAAATGGGACGCCCTTCTAGATGGGTGCTCATTTGCCCTGATGGGATTATTGATTAACTATCGTAATGATAAGATCTCCTCTATCTCTAAGGAAATTGAGGAAACCAAGAAATTACTTTTACCTTACTCTGAACACCCACAGTATAAACATAACGATCAAAAACTAAACCATAGATTGGAGATGTTTGAGAGGGATATTATTGACGGTAAAAATCGGAAATTTGAACGGGATACCGTAGATTATGCTAATAATCAGGTCCGCACATATAATAAAAAACATAATTTTAGAGGGAGACCTCGCAGTAGATCTAATTGGCGACAGCAATATACCAATCGGTCCAATTCACGGACCGTCCAGAAACATGCACCTCAGAATCCACAGAGGGATAGGCCACCTCAAAATGAGCATGATGGGCAACAAGCTGAGGTCATGATAGTTAGACCGAAGCAGAAGTCCCACTCTTATTATACTGGTGTTAGTTCAACACAACAGAAACGAAATAATAGCCCAGTTTTTTTAGAGAAGCAGAGAGAGCAGCAACGAGCTCTGTCTCCTTATTACCACCAGAACAGATACAGCTCATTACGATTAAACACTCCCAAGAGAGTAAGAGACCCAAGCGCAGAGGCCAACGAGGAGGAATCAGAATGCAGAGGAAAAAAGAGAGACATGAGATATTAAAAAATACTACCATTTATAATTTATCCTCAATAGATCTTAGTCCGGATGACCTCAAACTTTTGAACCGAGGTCTTAAATTTGCCCCCACAAAACCCCCAGATCATTTTAATTTATTCGTTGATCTCAATAGATACATCCGTACATTGACAAGAAAAAGATATTTTGCATCTAAAAAACTAGATAAAATGAAAATAACGGGTTCGCCCATTGTACTAGATGATCAAGATGCAGCTGCCGTAGAACTACTTGAGTCACTACAATTAGAGAGTGACGTCTCGTCATGTCCGGTACCACTGTATAGTGTGGCAAGACCGAATGAACGAACTAGCAGATTTAAAAACAGGTCTCAGTTTTTTCCTCTGCAACATAGAAGTCCACAAATAGACATATTCTATAGGAAAACCCTTGATGACTTCAATGATATCTGTATCAGGGAAGCTAAGATAGCTAAATACAAACAGAACTTGCATATTCGAGAAAGAAACTCACTACAGAAACTGATGAGAAATCCCTCCCTTGTCATTAAGCCGGCAGACAAGGGAGGGAGCATTGTCATTCAGAATACAGCAGACTACCTTTTAGAGGCTGACAGGCAATTAGGTGACAGTAACCTTTATGTCAAATTAACAAACAACCCTACTAAAGTTTACTTATCGGCACTAACATCAATGGTACAGGATGCATTCAACGATGGAGCTTTATCGAAGGAAGAAACTATCTATTTAATCCCTTCACATCCCATCACACCTACTTATTATCACTTACCTAAAATACATAAATCACTTATCACTCCCCCGGGCAGACCTATTATTTCTGGTGTTGGGTCATTAACTGCTAACCTATCACATTTTGTAGATTTCTTTTTACAACCACATGCTGTTTCATTACGATCACACATTAGAGATACCACTGCCTTTCTAAATTCTATGGCTAAGATTAAGTGGAAGAACTCTTATTTTTTTGTCACATGTGATGTCAGTTCCCTATATTCTAATATTCCCCATAACAAAGGGATAGCAGTAATAGAACATCTATTGAACAGTGCCGACACTATGACAGACAGATTACGTAAATTTATCGTAGATTCAATTTCTTTTATTCTGTCTCATAATTATTTCATCTTTAATAAAATTTATTATTTACAGATACTTGGGACGGCCATGGGGACGAGGTTCGCGCCGAGTTTCGCCAACCTATATATGGGCGCGTTTGAGGACGCGCACATATGGGGGCGGGACTTGGGCGCGGACCTCGTCTTCTATGGCCGTTACATAGATGATTTGTTTTTTATTTTTGATGGGGAATATTCACAATTCACACACTTCACTGCTCAGTTAAATGATAATGAATTTAATTTACAGTTCACATGCACAGTTAATAATAAACACATTTCTTTTCTCGATATTGCTCTATACATCGAGGATGATATTCTAGTCACCAAAACTTTCAGAAAGGAAGTGGACAACTATAACTTTCTCCACTTTGAAAGTATGCATTTTAGACCTTGGATGGAGAATATCCCATTGGGACAGTTGCGTCGCTTACGGCGCAACTGTAGTAACCAGGAGGACTTCAATATACAAGCACTTGAGCTCACAAGTGCCCTTAAGACCAGAGGTTATCCTTTGGATCTAATCAATTCTGCATTGGAAAAGGCGAACAATTTAGATCGGACACAACTTCTCCACTACAAGGTTGAGAATGCATCTTTCAAAGCAGACCTTCCACACTTTATCTCAAAATTCAACAGTGCCTCTGGTAAGATTAAAAAGGTTCTGAATGACAATTTCTCTATTTTACTGATGGATAAAATCCTCAAACCAGAAATTGGTGAGTTCCCTTCTGTGATTTTTAAAAAATCAGAGAACCTCACACAACAACTAGCCCCCAGTCTGTTCATAGACAAGAGACGGGGGGTTGGTGACAGCCGTAACTCCACATCTGCCTGGTTAACAACTAAACCGTATGGCTGCTTTAGATGTGGCCTAGGCAGCTGTATAACATGTTCATTTATTCAGAACAATACACATGTGTTTACATCTGCCATGGGAGAGGAACATCCGATAAAATCATTTATTAATTGTAACAGCGAGTATGTTATCTATATGTTAGTTTGCCCCTGTGGCCTCCAATATATAGGGAGGACCACACGCAAACTCAGAGTTCGTTTTTTGGAACACAGGCGCAACATCCTCAAGGGCTTCCTCAAACATGGGATTTCAAGGCATTTCCTTCAATCCCATAATCAGGACCCTAAAGGCCTAGTAATTGTGGGTATTGAAACTATTAGTACCACAGTCAGAGGGGGAGACAGGTTTGGCAGATTATGTCGCAGGGAGAACTTCTGGATACATCGGTTGCGGACCCTCAGTCCTGAGGGCCTCAACGAATATATCGAAATTGATCCATAACATATGCTTAGAACACCGACCTCTCCCCCCCTCCCTTCCCTGTATACTTTTCCTTCTCTTCTCCACCTTTTCCTTATTTATTCTTTCATTTTTCCCCTAGTTATTTGCAGTTTTATATCTGCCACTGTGTCAATTGTCCTCTCTGCTTTCCCTCATTATATAGGGAAATCTTGGGTCTCTTTCCACATCTGCTTTTGCTCTCTATGCAGACCACATATTTATGGACCGTTAGAGTATTATAAACGACTAGTGATCCCCCCACCCATGTAAAAGGAGTGGTAGAGGTACATCATATATAGTCCCCTTCTTTAGCATAATCACGGTTATCTGAATAGGGTCAACACTAAAAAATCTTTGGGCTTAGCATGCTTTGTCTCCTTTGTTTATACGTTCATTCTACTTAGTCTTAATTAGTGATTTTTGATTTTTATTTTTTTATTTATATCAGCTATATATTTGCTGTATGGATATATATATAATTTTTTAATATCCATATATGCCTATATATATATATTTTTTATGTTAATGAACTTTCTTATACATTTCACACTGAATTCATGTGGTGATCTTTATTATAGCTGTCACAGCAATGATTAAAAACAAAAAAATTATAATAAATAAAAAACATAATTAATGAATAATAAACAAAATATGAAAGATAAATATTAAATAACAATAAATAATTAACATAAACAACAACAAGTTGAATTATTTGAATGATTATTTAAGTGATCATGCCGATTTTTATTTTATTTATATTGTGCTTATATTTTATTATATATATATATATATATTGTCTATATGTATTTTTTATTTTTATTTTTTTATATTTTTTTATATATTTTTTTATTTACATATTAACTCCGCCATTGTCTCATATTGTTGTATATTGTTTTAACACAGTGTTTTTTAACAAGCTCTAACAAACAGTCACCATGGAGAGAGAGAGCCTCCTCCTAACTGTTGTTTGAAATAGGTCTTTAATTAGTATAAAAGCAGCCAAAGGTGTCCTTGAAGGGATTTTCTTGTAACACGTTAATTACTGATTGTGCCGACTGAATTGAATAAACATGTGGGCAATTTAGTATGAACATCTTAAATAGAGTGCACACAGTATTGGAGTCATCTTTGAAAAAGTCACGGGTCACGTGACGAAACGCGTCAGGACTCCTCCCCCGGTTGCCTCACTGACCGATCATTGTCTCTGACACTCTCCGGACGGCTCTGCTACATTTCCCACGGGATTAATCAGCACGATAGCCAGGACAGGACACAGCCGAATTTCCTCTCCGCACAGTGCCAGTGGTCACCAGCAGTCTCTCTCCCCCACATATCCTACGGACGGTGCCAGTCCAGGGAGATCGAGGCGTTCCACCAAGGTACTCTCTCTGCAGCGGGTTCCCTCCAACAGCAGTCACACACCTGTTCTTCCCCACAGACTGCAACGGGCGGTGCACGCCCAGGGACAGCAGGTTTAACAGTGGGACCCCGGCTAGCACGGCCAGTGCTTCAAAATTCTGCAGCTTCATTTGAGTTTTCTGGCTTTACCCGAGGACGCTCGGGACCAGCCAACCTACCGGAGAGGTAATCAATTATTTCACCAACACCTGTCATCGGCTCCTGGAACTCTGAGACGTTACATAACATAGCTCTTGAATTCAGAGCGAGTGAGTGCATTCTACATCCATTAATTCTTTTCTTTACATCGTAACAATTGTGTCTGAATATACACTCAACATTGTTGAATAGATAGCCTGAAGATCTGATTGCAACAATTGTTACCACTATATTGCTGCTAGTTATCTAGCTGACATCTGCAATTTGATGTGAATGTAGAATAGCTCTTGGCAATAGAATTGCAGTGAGGATAAAGGGTTTTATGATAAGATATAGATTTGGTTCATTGTACAATTTTTACTGTATTATAATAAATATATTTTTACATTCAAAAAAATCCCCAAGGACACCTTGGTTGTTATTAATTTTAGATCACAGGGTCAGTGAGTGTTGAGCGCTTCTATTCTATATCCACTTTTCTTTAGTTTATCAATCTAGGAGTAACTCACTACTCCTTATAGAAGCGCACACACCTCTGACACTTGGGATCTTATTTTCAAGTTATAAGCTATTTCGCTTAATTTATTAGAGGAATAGAGACACATCGGCGCAGCAAAATTTCTCTTCTTCTTTCTTACACATAAGGGAATGCCATGAGGATCTTACAATTAAAACACTGTAGGCAATGGGAGGCAATCAGGGCTGACGTTAACATTAGGTGGCTGCTTAAGGCGCCAATGATTAGCGGGTGCCTAAAACATTGAATGAGTGACAAAATGGCTTTTATCCAATGCCTTTAAGGTGGCTGCATATAGCGCTGCCTACTGTCATTTTTTACATGTGAAGCTGCTGCACCATGTCAGCGTCATGATGGGAGTCTGGTGCTCAACAATGATGTCACAACTGAGCGCCGCAGTTTCAGTCTGAGGAGCAGAGGATGCTGCTCTCACCACCTGCCTGCTAAGGTAAAAAACATAGAGGGGTCTATTCACGAGTCCCCCTCAGGTATTGCACCACCACTCTTTGGGGTCTATTCATGAAGCAGTGAAAAGAGTGAAGAAGTGAGCCTGTGGAGAAGTTGCTCATGTCAACCAATCAGCTGCTCCGTACAATTGTATAGTATGCAAATTATAAATGTTACTTTAATGCTGATTGGTTGCCATGGGAAACTTCTTCACTGGCTCACTTCTCTACACTTTTCACTGCTTCATGAATAGACCCCAAAGAGTGGTGGTGCAATACCTGAGGGGGACTCAGTGATGGGGAAGGGGGGACACCATGAGCACTGCCAGGGCTTCTGCCAACACTGTGTGCAACTTTTAAAACTGCTGATTAATTTAGTAAAGTCACAAAGTCAGGCTTGGTTGAATGTGCATGGTACCTCAGGTATGATATAGTTTTAGTCAGTCTTGTGTCAGGAATACTGAGTGAGCACTTGGGCAGCCATCCAATAAGAGCTCTCAACACCAGAGGTGTCGGTCTCTGATTTCCAAATTCTCCTGCCTTCTTCATCAGGAAAACTGATCTGTGGTATTCTACCTGATAGTGAGGCTCACGGGAACTGCACCCCTGTGGTCATGCCACTTGGTCAAAGCGGCATTACAGTATATCATTATTTCTATCACTAAGACCAATTTACTTAACAGTGGGAGTCATTCCGACCCGATCACACGCTAGCTATTTTTTGCAGTGCTGCGATCAGATAGTCGCTGCCTATGGGGGAGTGTATTTTTGCTTTACAAGTGCAGCCGAGTGGTACAAAAAAGTTTTGTGCAGTTTCTGAGTAGGTCTGAACTTGCTCAGCCGCTGTTATCACTTCAGCCTGTCCGGTCCCAGAATTGACGTCAGACACCCGCCCTGCAAACGTTCGGACACGCCTGCGTTTTTCCAACCACTCCCAGAAAACGGTCAGTTGCCACCCATAAACGCCCTCTTCCTATCAATCTCCTTGCGATCGGCTGTGCGAATGGATTCTTCGTTAAATCCATCGCCCAGCAATGATCCGCTTTGTACCCGTACGACGCGCCTGCGCATTGCGGTGCATATACATGCGCAGTTTTGCCGAGTTTCGACCTGATCGCAGCGCTGCAAAAAATAGCTAGCGTGCGATCAGGTCGGAATGGCCCCCCTTGTCTCTAGAGAGCTATACCTATAACAAAACTGTAAGGGTTGTGTCTGTACATAGCAAAAAAAAATAGGGTCTGTTTATGAACTATGGAGACGGAAAAAAAATCTTAATTTTTGTCTGTTTGTCTCTTTGTTCTGGCATCATGCAAAAACTACTGGATGAATTTGGATCATGTTTTTTTACTACTATTGTATAGCATAGTGACCTAGAAAGAAACTGTGTTATGCTCTTGATATCACATCAGGGGGAGGACCAATAAAGGAAAAAACAGATGCGTGACCAGTTTCCTGTTCACTGACGACGTAATGACAAAGTCACCATGTTGGTCACTTTCAACATAATGTACCAAACCCGCAGTGTCGGACTGGGGAATGTAGGGCCCACCGGGGGAATGCAGTGGTAGGAGCCCATGTTTAGGGTGTGGGCATTCTCTAGAGCATGCATGTCCAAACTGCGGCCCTCCAGCTGTTGAGAAACTACACATCCCAGCATGCCCTGACACAGCTTTAGCATTCTCTGACAGCAAAACTGTGTCAGGGCATGCTGGGATATGTAGTTTCACAACAGCTGGAGGGCCGCAGTTTGGACATGCCTGCCTAGAGGGAGTGTGCCCAGCAACCACATTGGTTTGCCTAACCATTTTGCAAGTGTTGGTTCCCTAGATAAATATATACAGTAAATACTGTAGTGCATGCATGATAATGTACTAGATTAGTAACAGCACAGTCTGGAACCTGATCCCTAGAAGAGGGGGTGGGCCCCAAGACAGTTGGGCCCACCGGTTGTTTTCCCTGTACCCCTATGGGCCAGTCCAACCCTGCAAACCCGTATAGGTAACTTAATTTGCATGCTTACATATACTAAGAAGAAAGCTGTAATAATGATGTATAAACCATAGATCTGTTGGCACAGTTCATCCCAAAGTTAAATATCACATGAAATAGGGAAGACAGCTTGGCACTGCTCTGCAAAACCTGAGGTGTTAGAGTAATCCTGATTGATAGCCAGACGTAAAGTATATATATAGCTTTCTATGTAAATCACTTGTCAGCCCATTAAAGGGCAGAACAATGGACGACTGAATCGCAACCATTATTTGCTGTTGAAAAAGATGATTTTATGTGGTATATATGGTATACTGGAGAATACGAACCTGTGGGAAGCTTTCACCTTGACTTAGAACTCTCAATTGATGTCCTAATTTAATTCAGTCTTAGCAGATGCCCTTTGACAGATGCACCTGAGATTATCTCCGCTTTCTGCTTTGTACTAGGAACTAGTTAGTGCAAAGAACCCCAAATCTTATAAACGTGTCACACTTTCTGCAAGAGACTGATGGAGGCTGACATCAAATGTCCATGAGTGTCACTAATCCTTCCAGGGATTCTTAGTTCAGGCCAGGGAAGGAAGATTAAGAACATGGTTAATCTGGGCCCCCCTGTGTTGGGGAGAAATGGGCGATGAAATTTAGGCTAAGCAAAGAGAGGAAAGAAAAAAGAGAGTACAGGTTAAAAAGACACCACTTCGGTTTGCCAGTGTGGAAGGATGGTGCTGGGCTACAGAAAGATGGGGACGCAACATCACAGAGACAACTGTAACAGGTATTGTGATGGCCATTAAGTAAGTAAATGACAGGAAAATGCTATTAAACACAGTTATTTAGAGGTGAAGAGGAGAGAACAATGCAACAGAATATTGCAGATTTATTATTTTCATACTATATTATAAAAAATGCACCATTTTTAGAATATAGTACAGAATAGTTGTAGTTAAGGGGGGGGGAAATATATGTACATTTTGACACAGCAGACAGATTTCCTGCTGACATACTGGTGAGCGGAAGCAATGTTTTTAAAAGCTGACTTTTTTGATATGGACACAAAATTTTTAAAGTATCCTACTGTTACATATAAAAAACATTTGGATTTAAGTGCACTTTGGTCACAGGAGAGCATTATGGGTAGGAGGCATATTGTGTCCCAGTGGTTTTCATCAACTAAAACTTTATTGTTTAGAATTTGCTTAGCACACATTCAGAAGCTCTTCTGCAAGATCACAGCATCATAGGGGGTTGTTCACGTTTGTTAGCAAATCAAAAAAGCACACTACTGGGCAAAACCATATTGCACTGCAGGAGGGGCAGATGTAACATGTGCAGAGATAGTTAGATTTGGGTGGGTTATATTGTTTCTGTGCTGGGTAAATACTGGCTGCTTTCCTTTTACACTGTAATTTAGATTTCAGTTTGAAAACACCCCATCCAAATCTAACTCTCTCTGCACATGTTACAACTGCCCCACCTGCAGTGCAGCATGGTTTTGCCCCTTAGTGTGCTTCTTTGGTTTGCTAACAAACCTGAATAAGGCCCAGTCACTTAGATATTTGAAACACTATTGCATATTCCATTATTAACATTGACTTAATGTGAATTATCAGAGCTTATTCCATCAGTAAATATTTTCTATTCAAATAGATATTTTATTGTTCAATTTAATTAAACTATATAAAATTGATATAATGTATCCTCATATAATATATAGAACGTAATTATCAGTCATGTCATATTGATCTGATATTTGTAGTTATGTGAGCTGGGAAAATTAAATCTCATTAAAAGCACAAAGTTTTACACATCTTTAAATCTGTAAATGTAATGAAATGCTTATATGTATTATTTTTGTAAATTGCTAAATAATACTCATTCATACAGGTCACGCAGATTGTATTGCAGTTTTATATAAGAACACGTCTCTGCCAACATTTTAAATGAGCAAATGGGGAGATTTAAAACTGTGGGCCTGATTTTGAGGAGGTAGTAAAGCAAAAAAGAGCAAGTAACTCTGCAGCTGGGCAATACCGTTTTGCACTGCAGGTGGGGCAGGTGTAAAATGTGCAAAGAGATTTCGATTTGGGTGGGGTGTCTCCAAACTCAAATCTAAATTGCAGTGTAAAAATAAAGCTGTCCAGCATTTGTGGGCTGCATGCAAAAGCAGCCAGTATTTACCCTGCATGCAAAAAAATAAAATCATCTGCACCCCTTGTAGTGCAACATGGCTTGTTCCAGGTACAAAGTTGTTATTTTTTTCTTTGTTGCGTTACTCCCACCTTTAGAATCAGGCTCTGTATTCCAGATTACACACAAATGTGGACAAGAGCATACAACAAATTTAATTTTACAATTGTTATGTGTGTTTTAAGCAGATGGCATAAACACCACAAATACAACAGACCTATAGAAGCTATTCTATACTGTATTTAATTCTGTAGCAATTCTTTTCTAGAGAAAATGCATTTTTCGATGTCTTATCAAAAAGAGTGATGTTAAAAGGTTTTCTACCTACTGATTACTTCACATTGGGGTCTATTCATGAAGCGGTGAAAAAGCTGGAGAAGTGAGCCTGTGGAGAAGTTGCCCATGGCAACCAATCAGCCGTTCCGTACAATTGTATTGTATGCAAATTATTAATGTTACTTCAATGCTGATTGGTTGCCATGGGCAACTTCTCCACTGGCTCACTTCTCCACACTTTTCACTGCTTCATGAATAGACCCCTTTCTTGCTTAGTACATTCCTTCTGGCAACTTTTATTAAGTATATTGCTTGATTGTTCTGCCTACTTTCTGTGCTTTCTTTATATAATCAGACACAGTTATATATTTCCGTGGTTAATGTATATGACGCAGTGCTGCACTCTGAATGCAATAGTATGCAACGTAAAGAGCATAAGCTCGGGATGCAGATGGCCTCTGGCTCAGCCTACCCTTCCTCGAAGGCCCCTAGAGCTGTAATATATATTCAAAGGCAGTGGGGAATTTCCCATTAGCACGTGAGGCACATGCCTAGGGGCAACACTTGTTTGGGGGGCAGCATTTGCATGCATGTGTTGTTACCGTCAGCCCAAAAGGTACCAGTAACTGCAAAATATTTCCACTGCACTGTACCAAATGCCATCTTGAATGGAGTGTAAACGGGTAAGACCTGCACACACTGCCCCTGTAAGCTGCCCTACTTAGTAAATATGTCTAAATAATTTAAAATGAAAAAATGTCATAGTTAGTGGATTTTCTATTATTCAATTATTAAACATACAGAACAAAGCCAGAGAGAACAAACCTATTAGTAAAAAATTGAGGGCTGATGGTGAATAACTCTATTAAACAAGCATTTCCTTCCTGGAGTCCTGGGGACTAGCAGGACAATAGCTATATAAAACATTTATAAAACTATTTTTATGCTGTATTCTAAACAGTAATGCCAGCCAGATATCCTGGGGGAACTGCCATTTGGCTGTAGAGAGGGGTGTGATGGTATGGACCAATTAGAAGCCACAATCGTGGAGATTGCAGCTCTCTATTGGTCCTCTCACTCCCATCTCAAGCGGCCATTTTGTAGTGGTGAGCTATAAACATTTGTAAGTGGTAGACCCAGGATAATGTGTTTCGGCATGTAGGTTCAGCTACTCCACTACGGGGGAAAGCAGCCGGTCAGCACAAATGGATAAAGTAGGGAGGAAAAGACAGATGGCTAGGGCCCAAGGTTGGGACAACTGGGTATTTGATAGCTGAATGTAAAAAAAATCGATTAAACGCTGTGCTGTTTCTGATTGGCAAACACCAACATCACAGGTTATTCCTCAAAGACCAATAAAGGTGCTCAGGAAAAGTTGCAACGCTGAATGGTACTCTAAATGGTGGATAAGTTGTTCATCCCGCAGAATTGAATTTGCTCCGTAATATCATGGCCAGGTTCAGATATAATAGGATTTTATTTTTAATTGCATTGCATCTGTACTCTGCCCACCTCTCCTATATAATAATAATAATAATAATAATAATAACTCTATAATATAAGTCCTATTGGAAGATGAAGTTTTATCGAGTAATGTATTGCCACAGAATCCATACCTTCAGTTAGTATTAACTTTTAATTATATGTTGCCCTCAAGTGTCCATAGCACCATAAAAGAAAAAATTACAATAGTATAAATAATACAAGATAAAATGGTCAACCAGACAGTATAAGTGGGTGGGGGTCAAATAGTGAGATCATATATACTAGTGTATGACGGGAAATAACAGCAGCACTCAAGGCTGTAGAGAGCGGTTCCGGGTCCAGGTACAGATTGGGGGCGTGTGCCGTTTGCCAGGGGGGATCAGTGCCTTATTCTTACCTAATGAAGGCAAGCGGATCCCTCCTCTGCGGCGGCACCATCTTCCCAGTGAATACCCATTCACGGGAATAAATTAAAAACAAAATCATAATTTACCCATCCTGCGTTCTCGCAACGTCTATCCACATGCTTCCATACAGTGAATGGTCGTCAGCACTCTGAGTGCTGGATAGCTCCAAACATTTAACAATCAGCAAGCTATTCACTGTCTGGCTGGAGGCAGGTATAGAATCCTGCACACTGATTGGTGGGCCACTGGAGTCAGCATTCTCTACCTGCCTCCCAAGAAGCTCCAGGGGCACCAGCCCAGGCGGAGGTGCCCTCTGGCCTAGTCCACCTCTATTCGAAGGCCCTTAGAATCGTAGGTCCCTAGGCATCTGCCCAGTGTGCATATGCATTAAGATGGCCCTAGTGCAGTGGTGTCAGGGTATATTGCTCACAATTTTAGATGCATTTTATATTTGTTAAATAGGTTATCCTGCTCTGGTCACAAATAGATGGTAAGTAGCGCTGAGCCCACATACTATAATCCAGCTGCAGGAAGATTTCCAAAGCGCCTCAATTGTGTTGGGGTTAGTTGCTACAACTGTTTCTGTTGCAGTTAAAGATTTTTCTAATGGAACTGAGCTACCCATTTACCCACAAAGAAAATAGCTGGGCTGAGAACCTGACCACTGTCAAGATGAAATGCAGCCAACTCATTCTGCTGTAGGAAGCAGATATATTTTGAAACACTTGTAAGCCAGGGTTGGACTGGCCCACAGGGGAACAGGGGAAACCACCGGTGGGCCCCACTTCCTGGGAGCCCCACCTCCTCTAGGGAATCAGGTTCCAGACTGTGCACTTGAATTATAGATAATACATATATTACCTTATATTGCACAGGACTATGGTGTATTCTCTACAGTGCATTTCTGTTATTAATCTGTTACATTATAATGCATGCACTAGCAGTCCATGCACTCTTTAATGGTTAGCAAGACTCTGAAGTTTCGCCACACCCCTAAACATGTGCGCCTAAAAATGCATTCCCCCGGTGGGCCCTTTTTTGTCCCAGTCCGACACTGTTGTAAGCGCTGTATTTCTTCCATAAAACAGAAGAAAAAAAATGCATTGAAAATAATCCAGACACTTTAGATAATGATCCTACTTCTGGTCCGGAAAATGTTCACGTGAAATGTTCACGTAAGAATTTGTACAAATGTATACATAATTATGATGTCTAAGACTTTATTTGTATAATCATTTCTGTAAACAAACTAATAACTTCTCATCTTTCTTGTTCTGCTTTTGCCTTAGTGTGGACTGGGCGTGGACGCAACACCACTGCCCTCTTTCTGTGGGTCCTTGACAGGAATTCCGCTAGTTCTGAACTATTCCAGATTTCTAAACAAAAGTTCACTACTAGCAGAACTCGGTCATGTACCACACTAGCAGCCAGGGGGCAGTGTTGGGTAAGATGATCAACAGAACTCAAGGCCTCTGTTTTGACTTCAGCAGGAGGTTTAGATACCAGATACTTGTATGTTTAATCCAAGGCTCTGGCTGGACTGGCTGCTACTTTGTCACTTCACTTTATAAAACCTTGCTGAGGCTTTCTATCCATGTATTAAAAGTTTTTGACAATGTGATGTAACATGTGAGATTAGTATTCCGATTTATAAGTTATTTTTGCCAAAATTGGCTAGCAATCATATGTTGTTGTTGTTGTATCGCACACAGTGTTTGGTATTTTCTGTTCTCTTCCTGAACAGGTATATGCGGCCGCAATCGGAATGTGGATGGATTTCCGAAATAGGTTCCCCATCTGCATATGCATGACTCCTCGTATAAAGCCAGTTGTGCCCAGCTAGCACCATAGTTACCCATTTTCTGGCTTCTTAGGTCGGCACAGCAGGGGGGTGGTAAGGCAGAGGGGGGCAGTGTGGGGTGTGGCACGGCATAGGAGGCGGCACAGGGGGCGTGGTGGCCATGGGTGTGTCATCATGCTCCTCTGTTATACAATGCCAAGATTACCAGAATTGTACAGCAGGAGGCAGGGCTACAATGATGCCATTTGTATCCTTAGCCGCGGGACAGCCCACTTCACTTAGTAAGTAGGCGGCTGGGTGGCAGGTAGAAGCTGGCTCCAGGAGACTTGCCAACTCTTCCATGTGGTTGGGAACACCACCCGATTTTCGGGAGCCTCACACCCATTCCGGGAGAGTAAGATAGTATGACTAACACCAAGAAATGCCTATTTCATGGATAAAGAGATCAAGAGAAACAGCCGAGATATGTATGTTCTCTTTGGTACATGCAGGAGCAGATATGGGGGTGGTGGGTGGAATCAGTGCTCCTCCCCTATAGAGCGGGCAGCGGAAGGGGGCAGTGAAGAGGAGTTACAGAGAGGGGCGATTGCACCAATCGCCCCTTCCCTGTATCCGCCCCTGGGCACAGGCGCAATGTGCTCAAGCTCCCTAGATGGGGCCACATACGGATCCACGTACACGCACAATTAGGCCCAAAGTCTCTGTGCTCAGGTTTGTCAATAATATCTTTTTGGTGGCTGTAAAACAGATATGCAAAGTGAGCTGTCTAAAGTCACATGGAGTTGGGATTCGCTCCAGGGTGTCTACCTAAAGCTGTGCGATTGGAGATGACACTTTCCTTATATGGTGTAATTACCAGCTTCCGCCACTAGGTGGCAAGAGAGCAAAAGCTACTAAACGCAAGAAAATTATATCTAGACTGTTTGTATTACTGTATGCCGAATACAACAAGATGGGATGAGCTTTTCACTGCTCTTTTCCCTGATCACGATTACACACCCTTGACATCATTAGTAGCCATGCTTTCAATTAGTAATTGTGCATTAAACGTGGTCCTGATCTCTATGCGACATTCCCTCTGCCATTATTTTATTGGTTGTCAAGACCAAGTGGGCTATCTTTGTAATAATTGTTAATGGTTGTCCTCTCCGTCAGGTGCAATGGAAGCCGGAGTGCGCTGAAATTTGGTTGTTATAATACTAGCCGGGTCTCCTCGGCCTGCCCCCATCCGGCCCCTGGATAATACTTTCTGTGCCTCTGCTAGTCTGTCCCCTAGTTATTGCAGCAGTGAGAGCCGTCTCTATGATTATACAGCTTGCACTGATTTTTTATTAAAAAAAAGGGGAATTCCGCAACTTTAAGGCTAAAGGCCCGTACACACTGGTAGATATATCGGCCGTTCTCTTGAACGGCCGATATATCGCGGGACCGTCAGCCAGTGTGTACGGCCGATACGTCTGTGAACTCCGTCGTTCACAGACGTATCGCATCGAGCGCGCAGCACAGCCGACGGCCAATATATCTACCGATATATTGGCGCGTCGCTGTGTGTGTACGGGGCGGTCGGCTGACCGCCCGTACACATGCTGCGGCGGCCGGCGGTGATTGACAGCTGAACTGGGCGGGCGTGTGTACACCCCCGCCCAGTTCATGACGTCAGTCCCCGACGGATCGGGCAGTGTGTATGCTCAACACACTGCCCGATCCGTCCATAGATATATCTGCAGATCAATTGATCTGCAGATATATCTATTAGTGTGTACCCACCTTAAGTACACATCAGACGATATGTCGTCCGATCCAACGGATTGGGGCGACATATCATACACATCGGGCTGGATGTAATGACGCCCGTGTTCAGCGGCTGTGCGGGATGCCGTCCAAACTTTTTTTTTAAAGGGACAATCACTTACAAGGCATGGTTTTGCCATGTAAGCGATTGCCCCTTTAAAATAACATCCGAGATTGGCCAGCATCCCGCAAGGCAACCCGAAATCGGGCGCCATTACATCCGACCCTACGTCTGCTGCCGCGCTTCTGTCCATCGACATTGTGGTCGTCACATCTGATGTTCTGCACATCAATTGTTTGTGATGATCCGCAACCGACTCCATCCGCGTGGATGGTAATGCGGTCACATGTTATATCGTTCTGTGTGTACTGGCGACCGATGTATCGCAACATCAGTTGTCCCGTCAGCCACGATCCAGGTCGTCGTGATGTGTACCCTGCCTAAGAATGAACATATATGCATTTATCATTGACTACAACTCATTCAGAAAACATGTAATTGTGTCCTGAGCCACTATATATTATACTTGTATCTTACCTCATTTCCACAGGAAAGTGTGAGCTGTAAATGTCATTCTCCGCGTCAGGTCCTAAATAATCCATCGTTACATCAAAATATTTATTCTCACACTTTACCTGAACTGGCGGACAAGACGTGACAAGAGGTACTGTACTGTATAAGGATTTGGCGGGATGTCAATCAAATAACAGAGGTGAGTTACTACAGCTTTTCTAGAATTGTACAGCAATAAAAGAGATCTTGTAAATGAGAAAGCAAAATGTGATATTTCCAAAATAATAATAATAATAATAATTTGAACATTTGTTTTTCATATTCTGGTAGATATCCCTCAATTCAGAGCACATTTTAGGGAGGCCACTAAAAAGCCTTGGCGGCTCTGACAGAGTTATAAGGATGTTGGACAGTGGTAAAACAGAGAGAGATAGACTACCAACCAGGGTTGTAGCCAGAATTTTGTGGGCCCCATTGCAACATTTTGAAGGGGCCCCCGTCCTAATGCTTCTAGAGAGACACCTCTCTGCAGCAGTTGTTAATTTTATGCCCCATAATAGTGCCCTAGTTCATTTTCTGAACCATAGTAGAGCCTTATTTAATGTTACGCCCCATATTAGTGCCCTAGTTTCTTTTATGAATCGCAGTAGTGCTTAAGTTCACCCTATGTCACATTTCAGAGCTGCCAGTACACATTATGCCGCACAGTACCCCCAATTCACATTATGACATACTGTATAGTGCTCCCCATTCATATTGTGCCTCATTACAGTGTCCCGGTTCATATTATGGAACATTAAAATGCCCTCCAGTTCATCTTATACCACACTACAATGAGCAGGACCAGGGGCATACCTACATATATTGCAGGGCCCAAGGAAAAAGTTTGAAAGGACCCCTGCATACCACCCAATGGCGAAAAATGTATATAACACATGTAACTGTGACAGGGAAGGTGGCCCCTCTCAGCTCTGGGCCCCATAGCAGCTGCATTGCCTGCACCTATGGTAGCTACACCCTTGTATATAACACATGTAACTGTGACAGGGAAGATGTCCCCTCTCAGCTCTGGGCCCCATAGCAGCTGCACTACCTGCACCTATGGTAGCTACGCCCTTGTATATAACACATGTAACTGTGACAGGGAAGGTGGCCCCTCTCAGCTCTAGGCCCCATAGCAGCTGCACTGCCTGCACCTATGGTAGCTACGCCCTTGTATATAACACATGTAACTGTGACAGGGAAGGTGGCCCCTCTCAGCTCTAGGCCCCATAGCAGCTGCACTGCCTGCACATATGGTAGCTATATCCTTGTATATAACACATGTAACTGTGACAGGGAAGGTGGCCCCTCTCAGCTCTGGGACCCATAGCAGCTGCTTTCCCTGCACCTATGGTAGCTACGCCCTTGTATATAACACATGTAACTGTGACAGGGAAGGTGGCCCCTCTCAGCTCTGGGCCCCATAGCAGCTGCTTTCCCTGCACCTATGGTAGCTACGCCCTTGTATATAACACATGTAACGGTGACAGGGAAGGTGGCCCCTCTCAGCTCTGGGCCCCATAGCAGCTGCACTGCCTGCACATATGGTAGCTATATCCTTGTATATAACACATGTATCTGTGACAGGGAAGGTGGCCCCTCTCAGCTCTAGGCCCCATAGCAGCTGCACTGCCTGCACATATGGTAGCTACGCCCTTGTATATAACACATGTATCTGTGACAGGGAAGGTGGCCCCTCTCAGCTCTGGGCCCCATAGCAGCTGCACTGCCTGCACATATGGTAGCTACGCCCTTGTATATAACACATGTAACTGTGACAGGGAAGGTGGCCCCTCTCAGCTCTGGGCCCCATAGCAGCTGCACTGCCTGCACATATGGTAGCTACGCCCTTGTATATAACACATGTAACTGTGACAGGGAAGGTGGCCCCTCTCAGCTCTGGGCCCCATAGCAGCTGCACTGCCTGCACATATGGTAGCTACGCCCTTGTATATAACACATGTAACTGTGACAGGGAAGGTGGCCCATATCAGCTCTAGGCCCCTTAGCAGCTGCACTGCCTGATATATGGTAGCTACGTCCTTGCTGCCAACCATCCAGCTCCTAACTTTTAATTTTCAAACAAAGCCGGTAACATGCCAGTTAGGAGCTGGTTGGCTGGAACTTTATCTCTCTCCACTTTATCACACTCCAAGGCTTAGTACACCTCCCCAGTGGCGTCACAAGGCGGTTACGGCCCGCACTCGGGTGTGACGCCTGGAAGGGGTGACACCAATCTGTGAGCTCCTCCGCAGTGCCAGGAGCCAGGTGCTGCAGTGTGAAAGCCTGCTACAGCACCCGGATCCTGTCATAGAAGAGGAGCCGACAGCACTGCCGACACTCTACCAGGGGCAGCCCAGTACACTACAGATGCTGTGCACGCCTCCGGAGTGATGATCCCGTGAGGCTACGCCCCTTTTGTGCCACACCCCCTTTTCCTACCGAGCACTCCGGCATGTCAAGGGTGCGCACCGGGTGTCACCACACCCGGTGACACCTCTGCACCTTCCCCTTTATGTAATAGGGTCTGATTTAAAGTGACCTGGTTTTCCCTTAAAACAATTGCGGCTTTAAATTTATCAGCTATATTTCTGAAATCAATTCAGTTTTGGCAAATTACATATACACCGTAGTCTTCCATACAGAAATGAGTGGCTGTCCATGGTATATCCACTGCACAGTGTAAATCCCCCCTGTGTCCAGTATGTAGTGCAGCTGACGTGAAGGGCACAGTGCATGACTCAACCTAATTTCCACTATCACATTTTACAAGTAAACAGGGCTGTGATAAGATGCTCGCTCCATCCTGATTGGCTACAACCACTCCGCAATTATCCACTGATTAATGATTGTATTCCTTAGGCTTCAAGTGCAAGCTAGGGGACAGTGGATTCTCTAGGAAGGCTGACAAGCGTTTTCCCAAGATTTTAACACTGGAGACTTTTAACTATAAATAATTGCTCGATTCAGAGACCTGTGGACATGTTTATTAAAGTGCGGGTTTATGGAAGTGGAGATTTTGCTCAAAGCAACCAATAAGATTTTAGCTATTATCTTCTAGAAGGTGCTAGATAAATGATAAGTAGAATCTGATTGGTTGCTACAGTGCCGTAACTAGGCATTTTAGCGCTGTGTGCAAGAAACGACAGTGGCGCCCCCCCCCCCCCCATGTAAGATAGGGGCAGAGCGCGCCGTAGGCGCTCAAAAAATTTCTAGGGGCGTGGCTTCACAGGGAAGGGGCGTGGCCACAAAATAATAGCAAGTCATACTACGGTGCACAGTAGTCTACATTATTCAAATTACGCTGCACAGTAGCGCCACTACATCAGGTAGAGCCCCTTTTATACATTACAACAGACAGTGTCCCCCTTTTTACATATTGCGGCAGCCAGTCCTCCTTTTTACACATTGCGGCAGCCAGTCCCCCTTTTTACACATTACAGCAGCCAGTCTCCCTTTTAACACATTGCGGCAGCCGGTCCTTCTTTTTACACATTGCGGCAAACAGCGTCCCTTTTTTACAATTACAGTAGACAGCGTCCCCGTTTTTACACAATACGGCAGACGGTGTCCCCCTTTATACACATTGCGGCAGCCAGTCCCCCTTTTTACACATTGCGGCAGCCAGTCCCATTTTACACATTGCGGCAGCCAGGACCCCATTTTACACATTGCGGCAGCCAGTCCCCATTTTTTACACATTGCGGCAGCCAGTCCCATTTTACACATTGCGGCAGCCAGTCCCATTTTTTACACATTGCGGCAGCCAGTCCCATTTTTTACACATTGCGGCAGCCAGTCCCATTTTACACATTGCGGCAGCCAGTCCCATTTTTTACACATTGCGGCAGCCATCCCCATTTTTTACACATTGCGGCAGCCAGTCCCATTTTTTACACATTGCGGCAGCCATCCCCATTTTTTACACATTGCGGCAGCCAGTCCCATTTTTTACACATTGCGGCAGCCAGTCCCATTTTTTACACATTGCGGCAGGCGGTGTCCGAGAGAGAGACAGAGAGAGACAGACATACTTACCTTCTCCCCGCTGACAGGCTCCTCGTGCTGCTCTCTCGGTGGCGGCAGTGAGATGAGAAGGAGGAGGAGGGAGGGGGAGCAGGGAGCCGCAGCAGCGCTATGTTATTGGTAGTAAGCGCCGCTGCAGCATCCCCCTCTCCTTCTGTATTGGCTGCCGGGCAGCCAATACGGAAGGAGAGGGGGATGCTGCAGCGGCGCTTACTACCAATAACATAGCGCTGCTGCGGCTCCCTGCTCCCCCTCCCTCCTACTCCTTGTCCGCTGCCTCCGGCGCTGGTCTCTCTCCTCCAGCGCGGCGCACGGCGCACACAGAGGCGGCATGTAATGAGTCAATTTGACTCATTACATGCCGCTGGCCGTGCGCCCCCAGGGCAACTGCGCTGTGTGCCAAGCCCCCTTGGCACACACGTAGTTACGGCTCTGGGTTGCTATGAGCAAAATCTCTGCTTCTATAAACCTGTATTTTAGTAAATACAGCATCCCCCCTGATGTGTTTATATTAACAGGATTAATGTGGATAGTTACCTGATTCAAGCAAAGCCAAAAAGCCCACAACTGGGCAAAACCATGTGCACTGCAGGTGGGGCAGATGCAACATGTGCAGAGAGAGTTAGATTTGGGTGGGGTGTGTTCAAACTAAAATCTAAAATAAATAAAGCAGCCAGTATTAATCATGCACAGAAACAATGGCCCTCATTCCGAGTTGTTCGCTCGGTAAATTTCATCGCATCGCAGCGATTTTCCGCTTAGTGCGCATGCGCAATGTCCGCACTGCGACTGCGCCAAGTAAATTTGCTATGAAGATAGGATTTTTACTCACGGCTTTTTCTTCGCTCTGGCGATCGTAGTGTGATTGACAGGAAATGGGTGTTACTGGGCGGAAAAACTGCGTTTTATGAGCGTGTGGATAAAAACGCTACCGTTTCCGGAAAAAACGCGGGAGTGGCTGGAGAAACGGAGGAGTGTCTGGGCGAACGCTGGGTGTGTTTGTGACGTCAAACCAGGAACGACAAGCACTGAACTGATCGCAGATGCCGAGTAAGTCTGAAGCTACTCTGAAACTGCTACGAGGTGTGTAATCGCAATATTGCGAATACATCGTTCGCAATTTTAAGAAGCTAAGATTCACTCCCAGTAGGCGGCGGCTTAGCGTGTGCAATACTGCTAAAATCGCCTTGCGAGCGAACAACTCGGAATGAGGGCCCATATAACCAGTGCCGTAAATAGACATTTTAGCACTGTGTGCAA
Source organism: Pseudophryne corroboree (assembly GCF_028390025.1). NCBI lineage: Eukaryota > Metazoa > Chordata > Amphibia > Anura > Myobatrachidae > Pseudophryne > Pseudophryne corroboree. The sequence goes on from NC_086451.1 coordinate 53,483,456, forward strand.
GAAACAGCATCGGCGCCCCCACCCCATATGTAGAACAGGGCCAGTGCACGCCGTAGGCGCATGTAAAAAATTAAGGGGCGTGGCTTCATGGGGAAGGGGAGTGGCCACAAAATAATACCAATTCATATTACAGTAGTCTCCATTATTCAAATGACGGTGCACAGTAGTGCCACTTACACACGTTATACCAGGTAGAGACCCTTTTACACATTACGGCAGGTAGCGTTCTCTTTTACACATTATGGCAGGTAACGCTCCCTTTTACACATTACAGCAGGTAGAGTTCCCTTTTACACATTACGGCAGGTAGTGCTCCCTTTTACACATTACGGCAGGTAGAGTTCCCTTTTTCACATTACGGCAGGTAGAGTTCCCTTTTACACATTACGGCAGGTAGTGCTCCCTTTTACACATTATGGCAGGTAGAGTTCCCTTTTACACATTACGGCAGGTATTGCTCCCTTTTACACATTACGGCAGGTAGAGTTCCCTTTTTCACATTACGGCAGGTAGTGCTCCCTTTTACACATTACGGCAGGTAGAGTTCCCTTTTTCACATTACGGCAGGTAGTGCTCCCTTTTACACATTATGGCAGGTAGAGTTCCCTTTTACACATTACAGCATGTAGAGTTCTCTTTTACACATTACAGCAGGTAGCACTCCCTTTTACACATTACGGCAGGTAGAGTTCCCTTTTACACATTACGGCAGGTAGCGCTCCCTTTTACACATTACGGCAGGTAGAGTTCCCTTTTACACATTATGGCAGGTAGAGTTCCCTTTTACACATTACGGCAGGTAGAGTTCCCTTTTATACGTTACGGCAGGTGGAGTCCCCTTTTACAAATTACGGGAGGTAGAGCCACCTTTTAAAAAGTACAGCAGGTAGAGCCCCATTTTATATATTACAGCAGGTAGAGTCCCCTTTTACACATTACAGCAGGTAGAGCCACCTTTTACACACTGCACCAGTTAGAGCCACCTTTTACACACTGTGCCAGGTAGCGCCCCCTTTTACATAATGCACCAGGTAGAGCCCCCTTTCCTCTTATTCATTGCACAAGGTAGACCTACTGCACCAGGTAGATCCCCTTCTCCCTTCTCCTTTTATAGACACACACACACACACACACACACACACACACACACTCACTCTCTCTCTCTGCAGCCATGCACAAACAAACATGCCCACACACACACACACTGTGTAGCCAGGCACAAAAACCCTCTTAAGCCTGCTTGCAAACTTAATTACCCGCCCTTCCATTTTCTCCTGAAAGGGGCTGCTTGCTCCTATGGTGCGCCGGCTCCTCTCTCCTCTAGAGGCGCGTCATGACGTCAGGCGCACCGCAAATTAACTTTATTGTGCTGCTGCTGTGAGCAGTAGCTGGTGGCCAGCAGGACCTGGGCCCTCCCTCCCTTTCCGGCAGGGGCGGGCAAGCAGATTGGCAGGTAGGCGGGGCGGGCTGGTAAGTGGCCGGCCAGCCAGGCAGAGGACCGGCTTGTCACGGGTGCTTGATGGCGGCAATAGTGATGGCGGCGGCGGCAGGAGCGCGGTCATGCAGGTGCTGCTGGCGGTATTGCGCCCACAGTGCATTTGCGCTGTGGGCAAGGCACCGCTAGCACACTGCTGGTTATGGCCCTGAATATAACCCACCCAAATCTAACTCTCTCTGCACATGTTACATCTGCCCCACCTGCAGTGCACATGGTTTTGCCCAGTTGTGTGCTTTTTTGGCTTTGCTTGCAAACCTGAATCAGGCAACTATCCACACTAATCCTGTTAATACAAACACATCAGGGGGAATATTTACTAAAATACAGGTTTATAGAAGCAGAGATGTTGCCCATAGCAACCAATCAGATTCTACTTATCATTTATCTAGCACCTTCTAGAACATAATAGCTAAAATGTACTGTATGTAACATAATGAAGCTTGAGTCATCATGTGGTGATTTTAACTTCCGCTCAGTGCTACTAAGGGACAGAAGATGGTGGCATTTCACATTTAAATAAGCAGCTCTTAGTGATGTAATTAACCACTTAACTGACTAATTTTTTTCCAAAAACTTCTCAGAAATTGTAATTCTTTTAACGAGTGAATTAGATAAAGAACATTCAAATTGATTTTCTTTAAAAAAGAAAAAAATATTTTATTATATTTGCTAAAAAAACCCTCATCAGAACATCGGTCGCACCATGGGAACATCGGAGACATCACGTCCGCGCAGCTACCCGGTACACACTAGGGGACTGAGTGGGGAGTTAATTTACATTTCCTCAATGGCTGCTATTGGCAGCAGTGATCGTCAGCACGGCAGACACTGCAAGCTCCCTCTGAGAGCTACGGCTGCAAGAAGTTTCTCTTCCCTGCAGCTGCACACACTGTGTATCTAACTGGTCGCATCCTGTACGACCTGGTCAGATAAAGCACTTGCTGGTGTGGTCGCATCTGATGCGACCATGCCAGTCAAGTGATTAAATCTTTATGAGCTATAGTACAAAATGTACAACAGGCACCCAATAAACTTTGATGGAGTCATAGATGAGTAAACTGAGGCAGAAGTCAACTTATGGTGGTGCACAATGGAGGCCCAAAGGTCACATCCGGCTCTTTAAGAGATCACCTGTAGTCCCTCCTCTGTACAGGAGTTATTCCCCCTCTTTCATCCTCACGTTAGTTCTGGGTGGTGATGTCTTCTCTGCAGCTTGGCTTCTTTATAGTTTGCACTGCAGTGCTTTTTCTCTAAGGCTACTCAGCGCAGCTGTGCGCACTATCAGCACATTTGGTTGGTATAATTTTATAGTTCCGGAAGAAGTCAGTGAGATAATTTCAGAAATGAATAAAATTTGCATCTGGAGACTTGTCCAGAGCACAGAAGACACTATAAATCAGTAATCTTCTCTCTTTCATTTTTATTGCAAAAAAGCACTGGTGGCAGATCAGACTGAAAGTGAATGGTAATGGATTCTCATCTGATTATCTAGCTTAAAACCTAGGGGCCAGATGTGCTAAGCCTTAAAAAGTGATAAAGTGGATACTGATAAACCACCAGCAAATCAGCTCATAACTGTCATTTTCCAAACACAGTCTGTAACATGGCAGTTAGGAGCTGATTGGCTGGTACTTTATCACTTTCTATTTCATCACTTTTCAAGGCCTAGTACAACTCCCCCCCTAAAGGTGCTATATAAAGTAGCTTTAAGAGTCGCACTGCATGTCCAAGTGCAGATGGGTCTTGTGCTTTTTACTGAATATGCGTTGTGGCCTGCGTATGCAACTTAGGTCCAGATTCAGACACGGACGCAATGACAATATTTTTTACGCAGTGATGCAACAATTTTCCACTGCTTATGTATAAAAGTCACACTGCGCATGTGCCACGGTGGTGGTGTCGCAGCCGGGTCGCAGAGAGGATTTATTTGCAATGTGATTAACAGCCAAGGAGCATTTGGGGTAACGGGGGAGTGGTGATTCAAACGCAGGCGTGTCGCCAACAATTCAGGGGTGTGTCACTCTTGTGACTGCGATCCCGTATGCAATTATAATGGCTCCGGAATCTTACTTCCGAAAGCCATGCTGCACAGCCAAATGGTTACTCAGAAGGTCAATTATCAACTGATGTGTGCCTGATGGCTGTGTTTTCGTACAGTAGCGGCGGATCTGGGGCACCTCCAGACATTTGCATAATTTCGCACGCCCGCTGCTTGCTAAATAGCAGCTGAGATGGAATTTGCGTCCATCTCTGAATCATCTCTTAGCGCAGTTATAAGTTATTCCGTATCAATCCCAATTTGATGCATTTGTCCTTGCATACAGAAATTTGGGTGGTATGCCCCCGCTCACCATGGTATGGCTAAAGCTTTCAAAGGTCCTGAATATAGAATACTTACCGCTTTGCTGTCTTTAGGGTCTATGGGGGTAATTCAAAGTTGATCGCAGCAGCAAATTTGTTAGCAGTTGGGCAAAACCATGTGCACTGCAGGTGGGGCAGATATGGGTGGTCTTCAGTATGCTGACTGACGGGATCCCGGCGCACAGTATACCGGCGCCGGAATCCCGACAGCCGGCATACCGACACTTATTCTCCCTCGTGGGGGTCCACGACCCCCCTGGAGGGAGAATAAAATCGCGCCACCGTGCCCATAGCGTGGCGAGCGCAGTGAGCCCGCAAGGGGCTCATTTGCGCTCGCCACACTGTCAGTAAGCCGGCGGCCGGCCTCCCGGCGCCGGTATGCTGGTTGCCGGGAGCCCGACCGCCGGCATACCATACTGAACCCGCAGATATAACATGTGCAGAGAGAGTTAGATTTGGGTGGGTTATTTTGTTTCTGTGCAGGGTAAATACTGGCTGCTTTATTTTTACACTGCAATTTAGATTTCAGTTTGAACACACCCCACCCAAATCTAACTCTCTCTGCACATGTTACACATGCCCCACCAGCAGTGCACATGGTTTTGCCCAACTGCTAACAATATTTTCTGCTGCGATCAGATTTGAATTAGGCCCTATGTATGTACTAAACCTTGCAGAGAGAGAAAATGGACGGAGATAAAGTACCAGACAATCAGCTCCTAACTGCCATGTCCCAGGCTGTGTTTGAGAAATGACAGGTTTATTTCCAACCATTTTATCTCTCTTCAAGGATTAGTAAATAGACCATGGTAAACGTGCTATTACCATAGACCTGTATCCCACTATGTTACACACATAGGGGGTCATTCCGAGTTGATCGCTCACTAGCTACTTTTAGCAGCCATGCAAACGCTATGCTGCCGCCCATGGGGGAGTGTATTATCGCTTTGCAAGTGTGAACACCTGTGCAGCCGAGCTCTGCAAAAACATTTTGTGCAGTTTCTGAGTAGCGCTGGACTTACTCATCCCTTGTGATCACTTCAGTCTTTTTGGTGCCGGAATTGACTTCAGACACCCGTCCTCCAAACGCCCTGTGTTTTTCCAAACACTCCCAGAAAATGGTCAGTTGACACCCACAAACGCCCTCTTCCTGTCAATCTCCTTGCGATCGGCTGTGCGAAAATCGTCAGCGAGCGATAAACTTGGAATGACCCCCATTGACTCTTGGCAAAATGGGCAAAGTGGAATCAAAATGAATAATGTTTGTTATATATACACATTTAGGGTGGGATGTACCAAGCCTTACAGAATGTTAAAGTTGAGAAGTTATCCAAAGAAACCAATCTACGTGTAACTGTCATGTCATATACTATGCTAGATAAATGACAGAGGGGTCTATTTATAAAGCAGAGAAAAGCCCTGCTTTGTGGAAAACAGGTTTTTTCTCTGCTTCATGCAATTCATGGGAGAAGTCCCTGACTTCCCCAGCGGCCCCCCCTACTCCACGGCTGAATCGCATCACCATACTTTAGTGTGGTGAGTGTGATTCATGAAGGAGCGGAAAGCTCAGCTTTCTGCTTCCCCATGGAGTTCAGGTTTCGCCATCTCAGGACGGCGCAACCTGAACTGTTGGGCGGTAACTGCAGGGAAGCTCAATGCTTCCCTGCTCTCTGTCCGCACCCGAAGCTGTCTCCGCCTCCCTGACCTCCCATCGGCCACTGCGGCCTTCCGGGAGGCCAGCCGGTGGCGCATGCGCAGAAAGACTCACCGGCTGACTTCAAGACCGCAGAGGAGCACTGCTAGAAGAGACAGCAGCGCTGGAGCCCGGGACACCGCATTACTCCGCCGGAAGCATGAGTATACATGAATTGTAATTATCACAGCTATAGATCGCATCGAACCATGCGATGTATAGTGATAAGTAACAATTCCATTTTTCGTTTTTTTTATGAATAGAGCCCAAAGGCTGCTTTGGGCAACTTCCCCACTTTATCACTCTCCGAGGCATGATACATCTCCCCTTGGTGAGGCTGTGTGGTCAGCTAAGCCGGAATAATTTGACACAGTTGGCAAAGAGCAGCGTCAGAGATGCATCTGATATGTTTATTTAATGGATTGACAGGTGCCCAAAGCTAAACTACTCCCTACAGAGAATGAAGCACAGATATCAGGCTGGAAGCCCTTAGCGAACATTATTCACAGTATTGAACATGTCAGTTACTTCCCTCGTAAGGATGTGCCGTACACAGTATGGGAAGGGTTAATGATCATGGGAGAGATATCGTCCATGCTTTGCTGGGGGTGGGGGGTTGATGACAGTTATAAAATAAATAAAAGAAGAAGAAGAAGAAAGTTATGGCTATGTCATTGTCAAGTAACAACCCTTCATGGAGGAACACGTCTCATTACATCTACAGCTTATCGCGGGTGGGTTTCTATTTCCAAATATGTCATTATAACCTTTACTTTTATATATAAAGGTGTGTTTGATGATTTCAAGTTGTCCTCTTTAATTAAATCCGCATAGGTCGTAAGAAAACGTACCATCTTCAGGGAGCATGAAACATGATGGCCGTCGTGTTATCTTGGAAGTAACGCAAGGTGTTGACGTCAGTCCGTTGCGAAGACACACATCCGTTCATGGTGTCTGTCTTCTGTTAATCAAACCATCTCAAGTATTACTGATGTGACATATGAAGACAGAAACCATGGGCCGAATGTAATGACGCTCGAGATCGCCGGAGGTGCCAGATGCCGGCTGATCTCAGACTTATTTTTAAAGGGGCAATCACGTACAAGGCATGCCTTGTAAGTTAATGCCTCTTTAAAAAAAATGTCCGAGATCGGCCAGCAACTCGCACCTCCGGCGATCTTGAGCGTCATTGTATCCGGCCCCATATGTGTTTAGTCCATAGTTATGAATATAAAATAAAAAATGGAGGAAATCGATGAGATATGAAGCAGTATATTATATTACTTTTGTACTAGGAGTGTTTATTTGTGTCTTAATAAACCAAGTTGCAGTTGTGATACAGCCTGTGTACAGCATCTAGATACTATTGGTTGCTATGGACCAACATCACTTTCTTTCTATCAAATTCTTGATACATTTCCCCTTTATTCAGTTCACTTTGCCAGGGCTTAAAGTGGTCCTGGTGAGGTGGTGGCATCAGGACCTGAGGAAGGAGTAGGTGGCTGCAGCTCATCAGCAACTTTAGTGCGGCCTGTATCATCGATTGACGCAGATGATGGGGCAGGCTTTTCTGTTGGAATTACTGTGCAGGGCAATGGAGATGGTGCAACTAGTTTCCCCTACCATTACAGGTGGTGGAACTCAGTTCCACCTCGTTCCCCCCCCCCCACTTTAACCCCTGCACTTTGCAATATAAACTAATGGGCCCTGCACACTATGCGATCCGCCGCCGAGCTGCCCGACAGCAGATACGGCTGATGGGCGACCTGGCGGTGGGGAAGCAGGGAAGTTTCTTCACTCCCCCCCATCACCCGGCTGCATTGAAGTGCAGGTAAATATGGACGAGATCATCCATATTGGCCTGCATGCACAAGCGACGGGGCACCAGCGATGAACGAGCGCGGGGCCGCGCATCGTTCATCGCTGGTTCCTCCACACTGAAAGATATGAACGGTATCTCGTTCATTAATTAACGAAATCGTTCATATCTTTCAGTACTATTGGCCAGTGTGTAGGGCCTATAAGACTATTTAGCACTTCAAAGACGTGTTCAATAGAGAAGCATTTTTCAAGTCCCACCCAGGTATCAGCTATAGAATGTCATATTGTTTAATTATTACATCAATAATTATACTTGGATATGAGTATATTTTAATATGGGGGGGGGGGGGGGGGGGCAGGGGCAGGAAGCAAAGCATCTGAATACACAATCTCCAATATAGTAGGAACAAGGTACTGTAACACAGGGTGGGTATCTTACAGTTAGCAAGAAGAAATAAAATAATGCACTACAAGTAAATTATTACAATGGTCTAATTATTACGTCCCAGTGTCTCCTGAATCCACTTCCCATACTGCTTTCAGAAAAAGAAAGAAAATGAATCTTATATTTAGCTTGAACACAAACTTCACTTTGGGAAACTTAAAAGAAAAGAAAAAAGATTATCATAAACAGGCTGCAGATGTAACACATGTCCTGGTAGTAAGGGGCTTGAAGTTATTGGGACTCTTGCAGAGCATTAAGCATCAAAAACAATGAAAAGTTTCTAAATCGTACTTGACACTGTGAAATTTGTATACCCTCCCGTGGCCTGTGATGGGGTCCCACGGTTGCTATCGATTGAGGAAATGATTAAGTGACTCCTGATGATGTCAGGTGTACGTGGCCGAGTCGAATTTCTTATTTGCATGGAGGTTATGGGATTACTGCGTGTGGGTTCTTGGAGGATAGCGTTGTCACCTGGAAACTTTTTAGGGCACACAGCCGTGGCGGCAGACGTGGCAGAACAGAGGCCGGGCGTGGCTGGTGTTACGCTGGAGCCACTTGAGTGCTGGACACCGAAGACACCTGGGTAGACCCAGAGGCGGATGTATCATCATCATCACCTAGTGGATTCTTTCCACAGAAGATCAGCTTCATCATGCAAGATCGGAACTGTAGGAACAGAATTGCAAACACCGTAATAAAACAAGAGTAGGGGTAGGTAGATAGATAGATAGATAGATAGATAGATAGATAGATAGATAGATAGATAGATAGATAGATAGATAGATAGGTAGATAGGAGGGCCCTGCCTGCAAGCTTACAAACAGAACATTACCGTATCATAGAGATGAAAAAGTGACTTGCACTTACTCAGGCATGTACAGTATATGACATACAAAGCATGCAATTAGGAAGACAGATATGGGGCCGGGTGATGCCAGTCCTACTGCTCCTGCCAACGGCTCTTCCATGCAGGCTCATTGGCTTTCACATGTACATTCAAACCCTGTTCTGCCTAATATTTCCAGAGCTGAAATGCCAAGCAGGGCTTTACTTATGTGTATGTAGGCTGGATATGGTTCATAGGGTTGACTTGGAAAGGGTCAACAGTCACTAGGTTGACCCCAAAAGGTCGACACACAACAGGTCGTCATGTGAAAAGGGTTGACATGATAAAATGGTCGATGCGGAAAAAGTCAACACAGGAAAAATAAGAATTTACTTACCGATAATTCTATTTCTCGGAGTCCGTAGTGGATGCTGGGGTTCCTGAAAGGACCATGGGGAATAGCGGCTCCGCAGGAGACAGGGCACAAAAAGTAAAGCTTTCCGATCAGGTGGTGTGCACTGGCTCCTCCCCCTATGACCCTCCTCCAAGCCTCAGTTAGGTACTGTGCCCAGACGAGCGTACACAATAAGGGAGGAATTTTGAATCCCGGGTAAGACTCATACCAGCCACACCAATCACACCGTACAACTTGTGATCAAACCCAGTTAACAGTATGATAACAGAGGAGCCTCTGAAAGATGGCTTCCTAAACAATAACCCGAATTAGTTAACAATAACTATGTACAATTATTGCAGATAATCCGCACTTGGGATGGGCGCCCAGCATCCACTACGGACTCCGAGAAATAGAATTATCGGTAAGTAAATTCTTATTTTCTCTATCGTCCTAGTGGATGCTGGGGTTCCTGAAAGGACCATGGGGATTATACCAAAGCTCCCAAACGGGCGGGAGAGTGCGGATGACTCTGCAGCACCGAATGAGAGAACTCCAGGTCCTCCTTAGCCAGAGTATCAAATTTGTAAAATTTTACAAACGTGTTCTCCCCTGACCACGTAGCTGCTCGGCAAAGTTGTAATGCCGAGACCCCTCGGGCAGCCGCCCAAGATGAGCCCACCTTCCTTGTGGAGTGGGCCTTTACAGATTTAGGCTGTGGCAGGCCTGCCACAGAATGTGCAAGTTGGATTGTGCTACAGATCCAACGAGCAATCGTCTGCTTAGACGCAGGAGCACCCATCTTGTTGGGTGCATACAATATAAACAACGAGTCAGATTTTCTGACTCCAGCTGTCCTTGCAATATATATTTTTAATGCTCTGACAACGTCCAGTAACTTGGAGTCCTCCAAGTCACTTGTAGCCGCAGGCACTACAATAGGCTGGTTCAGATGAAATGCTGACACCACCTTAGGGAGAAAATGCGGACGAGTCCGCAGTTCTGCCCTGTCCGAATGGAAAATCAGATATGGGCTTTTGTAAGATAAAGCTGCCAGTTCTGACACTCTCCTGGCCGAAGCCAGGGCTAGTAACATGGTCACTTTCCATGTGAGATATTTTAAATCCACCTTTTTTAGTGGTTCAAACCAATGAGATTTTAGAAATTCCAAAACCACATTGAGATCCCACGGTGCCACTGGAGGCACCACAGGAGGCTGTATATGCAGCACTCCCTTAACAAAAGTCTGGACTTCAGGAACTGAAGCCAATTCTTTTTGAAAGAAAATCGACAGGGCCGAAATTTGAACCTTAATAGATCCCAATTTGAGACCCATAGACAATCCTGATTGCAGGAAATGTAGGAATCGACCCAGTTGAAATTCCTCCGTCGGAGCACTCCGATCCTCGCACCACGCAACATATCTTCGCCAAATGCGGTGATAGTGTTGCACGGTTACTTCCTTCCTTGCTTTAATCAAAGTAGGAATGACTTCTTCCGGCATGCCTTTTTCCTTTAGGATCCGGCGTTCAACCGCCATGCCGTCAAACGCAGCCGCGGTAAGTCTTGAAACAGACAGGGACCCTGCTGAAGCAAGTCCCTCCTTAGAGGTAGAGGCCACGGATCTTCCGTGATCATCTCTTGAAGTTCCGGGTACCAAGTCCTTCTTGGCCAATCCGGAACCACTAGTATCGTTCTTACGCCTCTTTGCCGTATAATTCTCAATACTTTTGGTATGAGAGGCAGAGGAGGAAACACATACACCGACTGGTACACCCAAGGCGTTACCAGCGCGTCCACAGCTATTGCCTGCGGATCTCTTGACCTGGCGCAATACCTGTCCGGTTTTTTGTTGAGGCGAGACGCCATCATGTCCACCATTGGTCTTTCCCAACGGGTTACCAGCATGTGGAAGACTTCCGGATGAAGTCCCCACTCTCCCGGGTGAAGGTCGTGTCTGCTGAGGAAGTCTGCTTCCCAGTTGTCCACTCCCGGGATGAACACTGCTGACAGTGCTATCACATGATTCTCTGCCCAGCGAAGAATCCTTGCAGCTTCTGCCATTGCACTCCTGCTTCTTGTGCCGCCCTGTCTGTTTACATGGGCGACTGCCGTGATGTTGTCCGACTGGATCAACACCGGTTTTCCTTGAAGCAGAGGTTCTGCCTGGCTTAGAGCATTGTAGATTGCTCTTAGTTCCAGAATGTTTATGTGAAGAGACGTTTCCAGGCTCGTCCACACTCCCTGGAAGTTTCTTCCTTGTGTGACTGCTCCCCAGCCTCTCAGGCTGGCGTCCGTGGTCACCAGGATCCAATCCTGTATGCCGAATCTGCGGCCCTCCAATAGATGAGCACTCTGCAACCACCACAAAAGAGATACCCTTGTCCTTGGAGACAGGGTTATCCGCTGGTGCATCTGAAGATGCGACCCTGACCATTTGTCCAACAGATCCCTCTGGAAAATTCGTGCATGGAATCTGCCGAATGGAATTGCTTCGTAAGAAGCCACCATTTTTCCCAGGACTCTTGTGCATTGATGTACAGACACCTTTCCTGGTTTTAGGAGGTTCCTGACAAGCTCGGATAACTCCTTGGCTTTTTCCTCCGGGAGAAAAACCTTTTTCTGAACCGTGTCCAGAATCATCCCTAGGAACAGCAGACGAGTTGTCGGCATTAACTGGGATTTTGGAATATTCAGAATCCAGCCGTGCTGTTTTAGCACTTCTTGAGACAGTGCTAATCCCCTCTCTAGCTGTTCTCTGGACCTTGCCCTTATTAGGAGATCGTCCAAGTATGGGATAATTAATACGCCTTTTCTTCGAAGAAGAATCATCATCTCGGCCATTACCTTTGTAAAGACCCGAGGTGCCGTGGACAATCCGAACGGCAGCGTCTGAAACTGATAGTGACAGTTTTGTACAACGAACCTGAGGTACCCCTGGTGTGAGGGGTAAATTGGAACGTGGAGGTACGCATCCTTGATGTCCAAGGACACCATAAAGTCCCCTTCTTCCAGGTTCGCTATCACTGCTCTGAGTGACTCCATTTTGAACTTGAACTTCTTTATGTACAGGTTCAAGGACTTCAGATTTAGAATAGGTCTTACCGAGCCGTCCGGCTTCGGTACCACAAATAGAGTGGAATAATACCCCTTTCCCTGTTGTAGAAGAGGTACCTTGACTATCACCTGCTGAGAGTACAGCTTGTGAATGGCTTCCAAAACCGTCTCCCTTTCGGAGGGGGACGTTGGTAAAGCAGACTTCAGGAAACGGCGAGGCGGATCTGTCTCTAGTTCCAACCTGTACCCCTGAGATATTATCTGCAGGATCCAGGGATCTACCTGCGAGTGAGCCCACTGCGCGCTGAAATTCTTGAGACGACCGCCCACCGCCCCCGAGTCCGCTTGAGAAGCCCCAGCGTCATGCTGAGGCTTTTGTAGAAGCGGGGGAGGGCTTCTGTTCCTGGGAAGGAGCTGCCTGCTGGTGTCTCTTCCCCCTTCCTCTGCCTCGTGGCAGATATGAATATCCCTTTGCTCTCTTGTTTTTAAAGGAACGAAAGGGCTGCGGTTGAAAAGTCGGTGTCTTTTTCTGTTGGGGAGTAGCTTGAGGTAAAAAGGTGGATTTCCCGGCTGTAGCCGTGGCCACCAAATCTGATAGACCGACTCCAAATAACTCCTCCCCTTTATACGGCAAAACTTCCATATGCCGTTTTGAGTCCGCATCGCCTGACCACTGTCGCGTCCATAAACTTCTTCTGGCCGAAATGGACATAGCACTTACCCGTGATGTCAGTGTGCAGATATCCCTCTGTGCATCACGCATATAAAGAAATGCATCCTTTATTTGCTCTAAAGACAGTAAAACATTGTCCCTATCCAGGGTATCAATATTTTCAATCAGGGACTCTGACCAAGCTACTCCAGCACTGCACATCCAGGCTGTCGCTATAGCTGGTCGTAGTATAACACCTGTATGTGTGTATATACTTTTTTGGATATTTTCCATCCTCCTATCTGCTGGATCTTTAAGTGCGGCCGTCTCAGGAGAGGGTAACGCCACTTGTTTAGATAAGCGTGTGAGCGCCTTGTCCACCCTAGGAGGTGTTTCCCAGCGCGCCCTAACCTCTGACGGGAAAGGGTATAAAGCTAATAACTTCTTTGAAATTAGCATCTTTTTATCGGGGGCAACCCACGCTTCATCACATACATCATTTAGTTCTTCTGATTCAGGAAAAACTATAGGTAGTTTTTTCACACCCCACATAATACCCTGTTTAGTGGTACCTGTAGTATCAGCTAAATGTAACGCCTCCTTCATTGCCAAAATCATATAACGTGTGGCCCTACTGGAAAATACGGTTGATTCGTCACCGTCGCCACTGGAATCAGTGCCTGTGTCTGGGTCTGTGTCGACCGACTGAGGCAAAGGGCGTTTTACAGCCCCTGACGGTGTTTGAGGCGCCTGGACAGGCACTAACTGATTGTCCGGCCGTCTCATGTCGTCAAACGACTGCTTTAGCGTGTTGACACTATCCCGTAATTCCATAAATAAAGGCATCCATTCTGGTGTCGACCCCCTAGGAGGTGACATCCCCATATTTGGCAATTGCTCCGCCTCCACACCAATATCGTCCTCATACATGTCGACACACACGTACCGACACACAGCAGACACACAGGGAATGCTCTTAACGAAGACAGGACCCCACTAGCCCTTTGGGGAGACAGAGGGAGAGTTTGCCAGCACACACCAAAAGCGCTATATATGACAGGGATAGCCTTATAATAAGTGCTCCCTGCATAGCTGCTTTTATAATATAATTTTTGCCACTATTTTGCCCCCCCTCTCTTGTTTTACCCTGTTTCTGTAGTGCAGTGCAGGGGAGAGACCTGGGAGCCGTCCTGACCAGCGGAGCTGTGTAAGGAAAATGGCGCTGTGTGCTGAGGAGATAGGCCCCGCCCCTTTTCCGGCGGGCTCGTCTCCCGCTCTTTAGTGTATTCTGGCAGGGGTTAAATATCTCCATATAGCCCCCGGAGGCTATATGTGAGGTATTTTTTAGCCAAATAGGTTTTCATTTGCCTCCCAGGGCGCTCCCCTCCCAGCGCCCTGCACCCTCAGTGACTGCCGTGTGAAGTGTGCTGAGAGGAAAATGGCGCACAGCTGCAGTGCTGTGCGCTACCTTTAGAAGACTGAGGAGTCTTCTGCCGCCGATTCTGGACCTCTTCATGTTTCAGCATCTGCAAGGGGGCCGGCGGCGAGGCTCCGGTGACCATCCAGGCTGTACCTGTGATCGTCCCTCTGGAGCTGATGTCCAGTAGCCAAGAAGCCAATCCATCCTGCACGCAGGTGAGTTCACTTCTTCTCCCCTAAGTCCCTCGTTGCAGTGATCCTGTTGCCAGCAGGACTCACTGTAAAATAAAAAACCTAAGCTAAACTTTCTCTAAGCAGCTCTTTAGGAGAGCCACCTAGATTGCACCCTTCTCGGCCGGGCACAAAAATCTAACTGAGGCTTGGAGGAGGGTCATAGGGGGAGGAGCCAGTGCACACCACCTGATCGGAAAGCTTTACTTTTTGTGCCCTGTCTCCTGCGGAGCCGCTATTCCCCATGGTCCTTTCAGGAACCCCAGCATCCACTAGGACGATAGAGAAAAGGTAGACATGAGTTTTGGTGTTTTTTTTGGTGTTGTTTACTCCATAAAGTCACAGAAAACCCCAATTAGTGCACCGCGTCCCCATGCATGGCTCACTATTCCCAATCGTAGTCCACGTGAACGGTATAGTATGAAAAAGATAAAAAAAATAAGAATTTACTTACCGATAATTCTATTTCTCGGAGTCCGTAGTGGATGCTGGGGTTCCTGAAAGGACCATGGGGAATAGCGGCTCCGCAGGAGACAGGGCACAAAAGTAAAGCTTTTACAGGTCAGGTGGTGTGTACTGGCTCCTCCCCCTATGACCCTCCTCCAGACTCCAGTTAGGTACTGTGCCCGGACGAGCGTACACAATAAGGGAGGATTTTGAATCCCGGGTAAGACTCATACCAGCCACACCAATCACACCGTACAACTTGTGATCTAAACCCAGTTAACAGTATGATAACAGAGGAGCCTCTGAAAGATGGCTTCCTAAACAATAACCCGAATTAGTTAACAATAACTATGTACAAGTATTGCAGATAATCCGCACTTGGGATGGGCGCCCAGCATCCACTACGGACTCCGAGAAATAGAATTATCGGTAAGTAAATTCTTATTTTCTCTATCGTCCTAAGTGGATGCTGGGGTTCCTGAAAGGACCATGGGGATTATACCAAAGCTCCCAAACGGGCGGGAGAGTGCGGATGACTCTGCAGCACCGAATGAGAGAACTCCAGGTCCTCCTTTGCCAGGGTATCAAATTTGTAAAAATTTACAAACGTGTTCTCCCCTGACCACGTAGCTGCTCGGCAGAGTTGTAATGCCGAGACCCCTCGGGCAGCCGCCCAAGATGAGCCCACCTTCCTTGCGGAATGGGCCTAACAGATTTAGGCTGTGGCAGGCCTGCCACAGAATGTACAAGTTGAATTTTGTTACAAATCCAACGAGCAATCGACTGCTTAGAAGCAGGTGCACCCAACTTGTTGGGTGCATACAGTATAAACAGCGAGTCAGATTTTCTGACTCCAGCCGTCCTTTAAATGTATATTTTTAAGGCTCTGACAACGTCCAACAACTTGGAGTCCTTCAAGTCGTCTGTAGCCGCAGGCACTACAATAGGCTGGTTCAGGTGAAACGCTGATACCACCTTAGGGAGAAAATGCGGACGCGTCCGCAGCTCTGCCCTATGTCGAATGGAAAATTAAATAAGGGCTTTTATAAAACAAAGCCGCCAGTTCAGATACTCTCCCGGCCGAAGCCAGGGCCAGTAACATAGTCACTTTCCATGTGAGATATTTCAAATCCACATTCTTTAGTGGTTCAAACCAATTGGATTTGAGGAAATCTAAAACTACATTTAGATCCCACGGTGCCACCTTAGGCACCACAGGAGGCTGTATATGCAGTACTCCTTTGATAAAAATCTGGACCTCAGGGACTGAGGCCAATTCTTTTTGGAAGAATATTGATAGGGCCGAAATTTGAACCTTAATAGATCCCAATTTGAGACCCCTAGACAATCCTGATTGCAGGAAATGTAGGAAAACGACCCAGTTGAAATTCCTCCATCGGAGCACTCCGCTGCTCGCACCACGCAACATATTTTCGCCAAATACGGCGATAATGCTTCGCGGTGACTTCCTTCCTTGCCTTTATCAAGGTAGGAATGACTTCTTCTGGAATGCCTTTTCCTTTTAGGATCTGGCATTCAAACGCCATGCCGTCAAACGCAGCCGCGGTAAGTCTTGAAAAAGACAAGGACCCTGCTGAAGCAGGTCCCTTCTCAGAAGTAGAGGCCACGGATCGTCCGTGACCATCTCTTGAAGTTCCGGGTACCAAGTCCTTCTTGGCCAATCCGGAGCCACTAGTCTTACTCCTCTTTGCCGTATAATCCTCAATACCTTTGGTATGAGAGGCAGAGGAGGAAACACATATACCGACTGGTACACCCAAGGTGTTACCAGCGCGTCCACAGCTATTGCCTGCGGATCTCTTGACCTGGCGCAATACCTGTCCAGTGTATTGTTGAGGCGAGACGCCATCCTGTCCACCATTGGTTTTACCCAACGGTTTAATAGCATGTGGAAAACTTCTGGATGAAGTCCCCACTCTCCCGGGTGAAGGTCGTGTCTGCTGAGGAAGTCTGCTTCCCAGTTGTCCACGCCCGGGATGAATACTGCTGACAGTGCTATCACGTGATTCTCCGCCCAGCGAAGGATCCTGGCAGCTTCTGCCATTGCCCTCCTGCTTCTTGTGCCGCCCTGTCTGTTTACATGGGCGACTGCCGTGATGTTGTCCGACTGGATCAACACCGGTCTTCCTTGAAGCAGAGGTTCCGCCTGGCTTAGAGCATTGTAGATTGCTCTTAGTTCCAGAATGCTTATGTGAAGAGACTTTTTCAGGCTCGACCACACTCCCTGGAAATTTCTTCCCTGTGTGACTGCTCCCCAGCCTCTCAGGCTGGCATCCGTGGTCACCAGGATCCAATCCTGCATGCCGAATCTGCGGCCCTCCAATAGATGAGCCTCCTGCAACCACCACAGAAGGGATACCCTTGTCCTCGGCGACAGGGTTATCCGCAGGTGCATCTGAAGATGCGACCCTGACCATTTGTCCAACAGATCCCTTTGCATGGAATCTGCCGAAAGGGATTGCTTCGTAAGAAGCTACCATTTTTTCCCAGGACTCTTGTGCATTGATGTACAGACACCTTTCCTGGTTTTAGGAGGTTCCTGACCAGGTCAGATAACTCCTTGGCTTTTTCTTCGGGAAGAAAAACCTTTTTCTGAACTGTGTCCAGAATCATCCCCAGGAACAGCAGACGAGTTGTCGGCATTAATTGGGATTTTGGAATATTCAGAATCCATCCGTGCTGCTTTAGCACCTCTTGAGATAGTGCTAAACCCATCTCTAGCTGTTCTCTGGACCTTGCCCTTATTAGGAGATCGTCCAAGTATGGGATAATTAATACGCCTTTTCTTCGAAGAAGAAATATTATCTCGGCCATTACCTTTGTAAAGACCCGAGGTGCCGTGGACAAACCAAACGGCAGCGTCTGAAACTGATAGTGACAGTTTTGTACAACGAACCTGAGGTACCCCTGGTGTGAGGGGTAATTGGAACGTGGAGATACGCATCCTTGATGTCCAAGGATACCATAAAGTCCCCTTCTTCCAGGTTCGCTATCACTGCTCTGAGTGACTCCATCTTGAACTTGAACTTCTTTATGTACAGGTTCAAGGACTTCAGATTTAGAATAGGCCTTACCGAGCCATCCGGCTTCGGTACCACAAAAAGAGTGGAATAATACCCCTTCCCTTGTTGTAGAAGAGGTACCTTGACTATCACCTGCTGAGAATACAGCTTGTGAATGGCTTCCAAAACCGTCTCCCTTTCTGAGGGGGACGTTGGTAAAGCAGACTTCAGGAAACGGCGAGGTGGCTCTGTCTCTAATTTCAACCTGTACCCCTGAGATATTATCTGCAGGATCCAGGGATTTACCTGCGAGTGAGCCCACTGCGCGCTGTAATTCTTGAGACGACCGCCTACCGCCCCCGAGTCCGCTTGCGAAGCCCCAGCGTCATGCTGAGGCTTTTGTAGAAGCCGGGGAGGGCTTCTGTTCCTGGGAAGGAGCTGCCTGTTGCTGTCTCTTCCCTCGTCCTCTGCCTCGTGGCAGATATGAATAGCCCTTTGCTCTCTTATTTTTAAAGGAACGAAAGGGCTGCGGTTGAAAGGTCGGTGCCTTTTTCTGTTGGGGAGTGACTTGAGGTAGAAAGGTGGATTTCCCGGCCGTAGCTGTGGCCACCAAATCCGATAGACCGACCCCAAATAACTCCTCTACGCATCGCCTGTCCACTGTCGTGTCCATAAAGCTCTTCTGGCCGAAATGGACATAGCACTTACCCGTGATGCCAGTGTGCAGATATCTCTCTGTGCATCACGCATATAAAGAAATGCATCCTTTATTTGTTCTAACGACAGTAAAATATTGTCCCTGTCCAGGGTATCAATATTTTCGATCAGGGACTCTGACCAAACTACCCCAGCACTGCACATCCAGGCAGTCGCAATAGCTGGTCGTAGTATAACACCTGCATGTGTGTATATACCTTTTTGGATATTTTCCATCCTCCTATCTGATGGATCTTTAAGTGCGGCCGTCTCAGGAGAGGGTAACGCCACTTGTTTTGATAAGCGTGTTAGCGCTTTGTCCACCCTAGGAGGTGTTTCCCAGCGCTCCCTAACCTCTGGCGGGAAAGGGTATAAAGCCAATAACTTCTTTGAAATTAGCAGTTTTTTATCGGGGCACCCCACGCTTCATCACACACGTCATTTAATTCTTCTGATTCGGTAAAAACTACTGGTAGTTTTTTCACACCCCACATAATACCCTGGTTAGTGGTACCTGTAGTATCAGCTAAATGTAACATCTCCTTTATTGCCAAAATCATATAACGTGTGGCCCTACCTGAAAATACGGTTGATTCGTCACCTTCACCACCGGAATCAGTGCCTGTGTCTGGGTCTGTGTCGACCGACTGAGGCAAGGGCGTTTTACAGCCCCTGACGGTGTTTGAGGCGCCTGGACAGGCACTAATTGAGTGTCCGGCCGCCTCATGTCGGCAAACGACTGCTTAAGCGAGTTGACGCTATCCCGTAATTCCACAAATAAAGGCATCCATTCTGGTGTCGACCCCCTAGGAGGTGACATCCTCATATTTGGCAATTGCTCCGCCTCCACACCAATAACGTCCTCATACATGTCGACACACACGTACCGACACACAGCAGACACACAGGGAATGCTCTATACGAAGACAGGACCCACTAGCCCTTTGGGGAGACAGAGGGAGAGTCTGCCAGCACACACCAAAAAGCGCTATATATGACAGGGATAGCCTTATGATTAAGTGCTCCCTTATAGCTGCTTTTATATTAATATATTGCCATTTATTTTGCCCCCCCTCTCTGTTATACCCTGTTTCTGTAGTGCAGTGCAGGGGAGAGACCTGGGAGCCTTCCTGACCAGCGGAGCTGTGACAGAAAATGGCGCCGTGTGCTGAGGAGATAGGCCCCGCCCCTTTTTCGGCGGGCTCGTCTCCCGCTATTTAGTACATTTAGGCAGGGGTAAATATCTCCATATAGCCTCTGGGGCTATATGTGAGGTATTTTTAGCCTTTTTAAAGGTTTTCATTTGCCTCCCAGGGCGCCCCCCCCCCCAGCGCCCTGCACCCTCAGTGACTGCCGTGTGAAGTGTGCTGAGAGGAAAATGGCGCACAGCTGCAGTGCTGTGCGCTACCTTAAGAAGACTGCAGGAGTCTTCAGCCGCCGAATTCTGGACCTCTTCTTGCTTCAGCATCTGTGAGGGGGCCGGCGGCGTGGCTCCGGTGACCATCCAGGCTGTACCTGTGATCGTCCCTCTGGAGCTTCATGTCCAGTAGCCAAGAAGCCAATCCATCCTGCACGCAGGTGAGTTCACTTCTTCTCCCCTCTGTCCCTCGTTGCAGTGATCCTGTTGCCAGCAGGAATCACTGTAAAATAAAAAACCTAAGCTAAACTCTCTAAGCAGCTCTTTATGAGAGCCACCTAGAATTGCACCCTTCTCGGCCGGGCACAAAAATCTAACTGGAGTCTGGAGGAGGGTCATAGGATGAGGAGCCAGTACACACCACCTGACCTGTAAAAGCTTTACTTTTGTGCCCTGTCTCCTGCGGAGCCGCTATTCCCCATGGTCCTTTCAGGAACCCCAGCATCCACTTAGGACGATAGAGAAATATATAAAAAAAACCAACTCACATCCACCTTTTCCTGTGTTGACCAATGACATGTCAACCTTAAACCTTTTTATAATGTCAACCTTTTGTCCATGTTGACCTAATGTACAGTATGTCGATTAGGGAGGCCAATCCCGGGATTGGGATCAGAGGGATCCCTGGATTTAGGGCCAAAAACGGCCGGGATTCAATCCCGGGATTGGAATCTTCAATCCCGGGATTGGAAGCTCTAATCCTGGGGCTTGAGGCATCAGCGTTGAGTGTCCTCAAGATGCTCAGACGCTGCCCGGCTCCCTCCTCCTGGCTTCCCCACGAAGCGTGACGTGCAGTCACAGATCACCCGCCGCTACTGCTGAGAGCTGCCGAGAGAGACACGGATGTTTCCCACCCGCCTGCCCCCGTTGTATGGTGATTTATGTGTGTGGGGCGAGGGGGGCGGACACATAGGGAATCCCGAGATTGACCATTTTTCATTCCCGATACCCGGGATTGAAAAAATGGCCCAGGATTGGCCTCCCTAATGTCGATCTATTGACTGTCGGACTTAGTAGGGTTGACCTACCATCCGGACACCATGTAGGCTCATGTGCCTGCTGAAAGTAGCTAGAGTCTACAGAGGGGATAGACACAAACTTTCTGGTCCCCACAGAAAAAGTTTTGGTGGGGTCTGGAATTATTTACAGCATATGATGAGATTTGTATGAGCCAGTGCAATGTAGTAGAGCATTATAGCATTGTTAGGGGCTCATCCTCTGTTATAATTTCTACAGACACTATGCCCTTATTTACTAATAAAATAAAATCAGCCAAGAATGATATAGTTTTTATCATATGTGACTACCCCATAAGAATAGTCATGCACAATATGAAACATAGGAGACATATTTGTTACAGTAAGACTCAAACGTACCTGTCTGTTCATGAAGATGTAAATAAATGGGTTGTATACAGTGGAGGCCTTTGAAAATACAGAAGGGATGGAGGCCATGCGCAAGTCAAATGTTTCTCCGCGATGGGTTACAGCCCACAGAGCGAAGGAGGCGTATGGGAGCCAGCACACTAGGAATCCAGAGACCATTACAATCACCATCCTGGTCACCTCGCGCTCCGCCTTCTGTGTGGTGGCTGACTGCTCCTGCTGTTTGGCGACCTGTACAGGGATTGGATCACAGTGATTACAGACTGTGGGGGGTAGAGGTTTTAACCTTTGGGGAGAGATAAAGTGGAGAAGTTTCCCAAAGTGATCAGCTTCTAAATGTCAGTTTATACGATGACAGAGTCTGATTGGTTGCTTTGGGAAATTTCATCTCTTTGCGCGGTATTCAATGCTTGTCGGATCCTTTCCAACAGAAAGGATACAACAATGCAGTATTGAATGAGTGGACAAATCTGACAGGATTTGGCCGTTCCTGACAATGCCAATCCAACTTTTTTTAAAGTCGGATTGACATTGTTGGAAACGGGTCCAAAACCTGTCGGATTTGGCCGCAGAATCCGACAAAACACGTGGTACCGCGGCTAATCCACCGATCCACGTGTTTCCCGACAAGTCGGAATTGCCGACCTGTCGGAAAAAACGGCAGCCCGATTGAATAGGTCGGAACACTATCCGACCTAAAAAAGTCGGAAACTGCCGTCTCTCCGACAAGACAGCAGTTCCGACTTCAATTGAATGAATACCCCCCTATATCTCTTCAAGACTTCATGTATCTGAGCATCTCCCCTTCTAATTAGTCTTACAATACATTGTTTCAGCTCACAAATCTGTCAGTTTCAATAATCATAGCAAACTTCTAGTTGTTTGTACAGCTTTTACCAATAAAATATGGCACTGGTATGGCGCATTAACAAAAATAAGAATTTACTTACCGATAATTCTATTTCTCATAGTCCGTAGTGGATGCTGGGGACTCCGTAAGGACCATGGGGAATAGCGGCTCCGCAGGAGACTGGGCACAAAAGTAAAAGCTTTAGGACTACCTGGTGTGCACTGGCTCCTCCCCCTATGACCCTCCTCCAAGCCTCAGTTAGGATACTGTGCCCGGACGAGCGTACACAATAAGGAAGGATATTGAATCCCGGGTAAGACTCATACCAGCCACACCAATCACACCGTACAACCTGTGATCTGAACCCAGTTAACAGCATGATAACAGAGGAGCCTCTGAAAAGATGGCTCACAACAATAATAACCCGATTTTTGTAACAATAACTATGTACAAGTATTGCAGACAATCCGCACTTGGGATGGGCGCCCAGCATCCACTACGGACTATGAGAAATAGAATTATCGGTAAGTAAATTCTTATTTTCTCTAACGTCCTAAGTGGATGCTGGGGACTCCGTAAGGACCATGGGGATTATACCAAAGCTCCCAAACGGGCGGGAGAGTGCGGATGACTCTGCAGCACCGAATGAGAGAACTCCAGGTCCTCCTCAGCCAGGGTATCAAATTTGTAGAATTTAGCAAACGTGTTTGCCCCTGACCAAGTAGCTGCTCGGCAAAGTTGTAAAGCCGAGACCCCTCGGGCAGCCGCCCAAGATGAGCCCACCTTCCTTGTGGAATGGGCATTTACAGATTTTGGCTGTGGCAGGCCTGCCACAGAATGTGCAAGCTGAATTGTACTACAAATCCAGCGAGCAATAGTCTGCTTAGAAGCAGGAGCACCCAGCTTGTTGGGTGCATACAGGATAACAGCGAGTCAGATTTTCAGACTCCAGCCGTCCTGGAAACATATATTTTCAGGGCCCTGACAACGTCTAGCAACTTGGAGTCCTCCAAGTCCCTAGTAGCCGCAGGCACCACCATAGGTTGGTTCAGGTGAAACGCTGAAACCACCTTAGGGAGAAACTGAGGACGAGTCCTCAATTCCGCCCTGTCCGAATGGAAAATCAGATAAGGGCTTTTACAGGATAAAGCCGCCAATTCTGACGCGCGCCTGACACAGGCCAGGGCCAACAGCATGACCACTTTCCATGTGAGATATTTTAACTCCACAGATTTAAGTGGTTCAAACCAATGTGACTTTTGGAACCCAAAAAACTACATTGAGATCCCAAGGTGCCACTGGAGGCACAAAAGGAGGCTGTATATGCAGTACCCCTTTTACAAACATCTGAACTTCAGGGACTGAAGCTAGTTCTTTTTGGAAGAAAATTGACAGGGCCGAAATTTGAACCTTAATGGACCCCAATTTCAGGCCCATAGACACTCCTGTTTGTAGGAAATGTAGTAATCGACCCATTTGAATTTTCTCCGTCGGGCCTTACTGGCCTCGCACCACGCAACATATTTTCGCCAAATGCGGTGATAATGTTTTTCAGTTACATCCTTCCTGGCTTTGATCAGGATAGGGATGACTTCATCCGGAATGCCTTTTTCCTTCAGGATCCGGCGCTCAACCGCCATGCCGTCAAACGCAGTCGCGGTAAGTCTTGGAACAGACAGGGTCCTTGCTGGAGCAGGTCCCTTCTTAGAGGTAGAGGCCACGGATCCTCCGTGAGCATCTCTTGAAGTTCCGGTTACCAAGTCCTTCTTGGCCAATCCGGAGCCACTAAAACAGTGCTTACTCCTCTCCATCTTATAATTCTCAGTACCTTGGGTATGAGATGGCAGAGGAGGGAACACATACACTGACTGGTACACCCATGGTGTTACCAGAGCGTCTACAGCTATTGCCTGAGGGTCCCTTGACCTGGCGCAATACCTGTCGAGTTTTTCCCAACGGTTTATAATCATGTGGAAGACTTCTGGGTGAAGTCCCCACTCTCCCGGGTGGAGGTCGTATCTGCTGAGGAAGTCTGCTTCCCAGTTGTCCACTCCCGGAATGAATACTGCTGACAGTGCTATCACATGATTTTCCGCCCAGCGAAGAATCCTTGCAGCTTCTGCCATTGCCCTCCTGCTTCTTGTGCCACCCTGTCTGTTTACGTGGGTGACTGCCGTGATGTTGTCCGACTGGATCAACCCCGGCTGACCTTGAAGCAGAGGTCTTGCTAAGCTTAGAGCATTGTAAATGGCCCTTAGCTTCAGGATATTTATGTGAAGTGAGGTCTCCAGGCTTGACCATAAGCCCTGGAAATTCCTTCCCTGTGTGACTGCCCCCCCAGCCTCGCAGGCTGGCATCCGTTGTCACCAGGACCCAGTCCTGAATGCCGAATCTGCGGCCCTCTAGAAGATGAGCACACTGCAACCACCACAGGAGAGACACCCTTGTCCTTGGTGACAGGGTTATCCGCTGATGCATCTGAAGATGCGACCCGGACCATTTGTCCAGCAGGTCCCACTGGAAAGTTCTTGCGTGGAATCTGCCGAATGGGATTGCTTCGTAGGAAGCCACCATTTTTCCCAGAACCCTTTCATTGATGTACTGAGACTTGGCTCGGTTATAGGAGGTTCCCGACTAGCTCGGATAACTCCTTGACTTTCTCCTCCGGGAGAAACACCTTTTTCTGGACTGTGTCCAGGATCATCCCCTAGGAACAGAAGACGAGTCGTCGGAATCAGCTGCGATTTTGGAATATTAAGAATCCAATCGTGCTGCCGCAACACTACCTGAGATAGTGCTACACCGACCTCCATCTGTTCCCTGGATCTTACCCTTATCAGGGAATCGTCCAAGTAAGGGATAACTAAAATTCCCTTCCTTCGAAGGAGTATCTCGTTCGGGCACAAAAATCTAACTGAGGCTTGGAGGAGGGTCATAGGGGGAGGAGCCAGTGCACACCAGGTAGTCCTAAAGCTTTTACTTTTGTGCCCAGTCTCCTGCGGAGCCGCTATTCCCCATGGTCCTTACGGAGTCCCCAGCATCCACTTAGGACGTTAGAGAAACGTATGTAAATTACTGCTGCGTTGTAAAATGTTAAATGCAAGATTAATGTATTATAATCCGATGTTATTAATGGCATCATTGACCCTAATGCATTTTTATTAAAGTATTTTTTAACATCTTAACGTTTACAGTGATAGGTGTGACTAAGTCCATAGGGCAGGGGCAGGGCCTCCTTAACAGCAGTGTAGGCCCTTGGGCAAAGCAATGCACTGGGGCCCCTACCCATCCTCAGGTGGGAGGGATGGGGGGGTACTATCAGCGGCAGCTTTGATGTCCCACAGGTGATAGGGGGTGTTCTAATGTCCACTTAGCATGTAGGACCTGGAGCAGTCATTTCTGCTAATTACTCCTTTACTGTACAGATGGTGGGAGATGGGACAGGAGGTAGAACACTAAACTGTAGAAGAGGGCATTGGGCTGAATGAAGGGGTCCCGGTACATGGCTTCCAGGGTTGTAGGGGGTGTTTAATATGCATTGGAGTGATGGATCGTGGAGTGGGCTTAATGGGGCAGATGTATTAACCTTGAGAAGGCATAAGGAAGTGATAAACCAGTGATATGTGCAAGGTAATAAAGGCACCAGCCAATCAGCTCCAATATGTAAATTAACAGTTAGGATCTGATTGGCTGCTGCCTTTATCACCTTGCACATATCACTGGTTTATCACTTCCTTATGCCTTCTCCAGGTTAATACATCTGCCCCAATATTCCTCATTTTCTTGTGGCAGGGCAGCTTGCTTGACTGCAAATATCTCAAGTTCCTGGATATAGATTTCTTAGCTTTCAATGAGATAACAAACTAGGGAGTCCCACCTGTCAAGAGATATTGGGGACTTGGGGATCAGAGATCAGTAGCCACAGAAATCCACCAACAAAAATATAAAACTGCATTCCAGGCATGTGGAGCTGGAGCAGAGACCAGCTGCTGAAAGGCTGATATCTCTGGTTCTGGGTATAGTAGAGAGAAGCTGCCAATGTCCACCGAAAGGGAAGAGTCCCAACTTTTGGTGCATACCTCAGAAAAACTCTAGGTCAGACAGAACCTGAGATATTTGGCTTGGAAGAGCAATTAACAGGCTCGGGTGGGGACCCTAGCTTAGAAGTCAGATATCTCTGGTTTCCCAAGGCTGATTTAAAAAAATCTGGTACCCCTGGAAAAAGGGGACCCTCAGTTATCAGGCCCATAGACTTCTAGGGCCCTTGGGCGAGTGCCCATTGAGCACATATGAAAAGACGGCCCTGGGCAGGGGCCGGCTGGGCAGGGTGCCATTTGCCCCCAGGGCCAGTGAAATTTAAGTGTTTTAGGGCCACCTGACTGCAAATTCCCTGTGAAAAGCTGGGCCGCTTGCTTGATACTGCCCCGCAGGCTTAAAGTTGCCAGCTAACCCCTGCCACAGGGTATAAGATAGGGATAAGTTACTTGCTTGATATCACAAGAAGAGTATTGCACAGAACGCTGGCAAGACTTCAGGATGTGGACGTTTAACCCAGTAAGAATGGCTTCTACTAAAGAATAGGCACTTCCACTAGTTTTAAATTGATACATATCACCATAAATCAATGAATAAAATAATGAATTCATCGTCCATTCCCACTTATTGCCCACGGTACATAGATTTTTTTTAATCAATTTTGTCAATTTCTATGATAAAAGGGAATTAGCATTAATTTTATGAAGTCAGTTTTGCCGAGAAAATGACCACCAAACCACTATATTTACTAATTAGAGTTTGTTCACTCATTTACAAATGGCCAAACCCTCACTGATTGGTCAAAACCCCTGAACAGGAGCAACAGGAAGCTGCAGTAAAATTGCGGCATCTGTCTATCCAATCAAAAAGTGCGAAATAAAAATACTTATAATAGGGGCAATCATTGTGTATTGGATAAGGAGACAACTAGCATTATCAATAATAAATAATAAATAATATTGCTTGATAAAATGAAACATGCATTTTGCCCCCTAATAAAGGGCCTAATTCAGAGTTGATCGCAGCAGCAAATTTGTTAGCAGTTGGGCAAAACCATGTGCACTGCAGGGGGTTGGGGGGAGGGGCAGATATAACATGTGCAGAGAGAGTTAGATTTGGGTGGGGTGAATTCAAACTGAAATCTAAATTGCAGTATAAAAATAAAGCAGCCAGTATTTACCCTGCACAGAAACAAAATAACCCACCCAAATCTAACTCTCTCTGCACATGTTATATCTGCCACACCTGCAGTGCACATGGTTTTGCCCAACTGCTAACAAAATTGCTGCTGCGATCATCTCTGAATTACCCCCATAGTAATAAAATGCTATTGCCCACTTAAGAGAATCATGACATGGTGGTGTAATAAGTAGACTCAGAATGGGATAAAATTGGGCACATGGTCAGTATTATGTAAATTATATTAAAAGGGTAACAAGGGCACAGGGGAAATTCCTGCTTACTAGGAGAGCGCAAAGCCTTTTCCTTTCCAGAAAAGATTCTGAATTTTCTTCCAACTCTGAGGTCCCTATACATTTAATGGAACACGTAGTGCACCTTTCAACTGTATTTCTGTATTAAACTGTATTACAGGCACATGTTAAGCAAATTAAGACACTTTAAACAGATAAAAGTATTATATGTAATAAAACAGGCCCAGTAACCTCATTTCATGATTAATTTAAGCTATATATGATGTTAAACTGAGCATTTTTATGAAGAGAAAAATCAAAAGTTGAATATAATAAATTAGATGGCCCGAACGTGGTAGTAGGTTGGGCTTTGATGTGTTGATTTTGCGTTGATTCTGCTCCTTATAACACAGGGAGGAAGAGTTTGCAGTTTACAATAATAAAATAAAAATGTCAGTGTATAAGTAAAAGCTTTAGCATTTTAACTTTTTGTTCTATATGTGCACCACTTTAAGTCACTGGTCACTTGGTTTTATCTCTTTGTGAGTAAGGTAATATTCAAGCAGGGTCCTCTTCCCTTATTTTACATCTCTTAAGGCCAGCGGGTGAAGTGAGCGACCCGCTAGATTGGCCTGCATGCAGGCCAATCTAGCAGCAGCGATAGCGATGCGCGGGGCTGCGCATCGCTATCGCTAAGGGGGCTACACACGGAGCGATCGTGCTTAAAATCTAAGCAATCTAGTCAGATTGCTTAGATTTTAAGCAGCGATCGCTCCGTGAGTACCCCCCTTTACTTAACCCCTTTTCTTTTCAATATTCCCTTTCATGGCACCAAATCCCTTGGCTTTCTGCCACCCTGATACTTATTTCAGTGCTGTTTACTGACGCAGCTATGTTTACATACCCTGTACTTGTCCTATATTGTATTCAACTGTAAGTCACTGTCTTCGTGTTTTTCTTATTTGTTTACTTTGTAATTGGGCGCTGTGGATCCCATGTGGTGCCATATAAATAAAGGAAAATAATAATAATTACGTCTTGCAGAATCACCACCGCTGACTAGCATTTCATTGGCAGCCAGAAACAAAGGTGGTCATTCCAAGTTGATCGCAGCCTGCAACTTTTTGCTGCTGCTGTGATCAACTAGTCCACGCCTATGGGGGAGTGTATTTTAGCATAGCAGGGTGCGATCGCTTGTGCAGCCCTGCTATGCTAAAAAAATGTCAAGCAAAACTAGACTAGGCCTGGACATACTTACCCTGTGCGATGGATCCAGTGATGATGGGCCCAGCTTTGACATCACTCCTCCGCCCTCCGTTCTGCTGGACACGCCTGCGTTATACTCACCACTCCCCGAAAACGGCTCCAAACGGTCCGGATCTACCCTGTCACGCCTTCTTCCTGTCAATCTTCTTTGCGGTCGGCTCTGTGACCGCTTAATTTGTAAGTCGCGATATAGCTGGGCAACGTCACGCACGCGCACTGCGCAAGCCGCGCATGCACATTCCGCACCCGTTCGCACCGCAGCGATAAACCGCTGTGTGCGAACGGGTCGGAATAACCCCCAAAGACGGTAGAGGATGTATTGCAATTACATGTTACGTTGCACGTGCTAAATGGATAGCGCAAATGCATCCAGAGGTCCAGAGTAGAAATGTATGGGTTTGGATTTACTCTGTTCTTAGCACCAGAATTAACGCGAGTTTGGATTTATCCAGATTTTTCTTATTGGCTAACCAAAACACATGACATCTGAGAGCCAATAAGATGCTGTTTTGAGATCCGGGTAAATCCGAGTAAATCCGGGTAAATTTGAACCCGCACATCTCTAATCCAGAGGCAAAGTGACAAATAAAAAAGGAGAATTATAGCTGGGAGGGGGGTGTCCTAGTTAATTTCTAAATTGCAGTGTGAAAACAAAGCTGCCCAGTATTTATGGGCTACATGCAAAAGCAGACATTATTTACCCAGGTATGGATCAACAGGTCGACCCCATTTGGTCGACATGAAAAAGGTTGCCATGATCAAAAGGTCAACAGGGTCATTAGGTCAACAAATAAAAGTTAGTTAATGGAAATGGTCGACAGGTACAAAACATTAACACATGAAAAGGGCAACACATCTTTTTGTTTTTAGTTTTTTGTTTCGTTTTCACAGTCAAACCACAGGGAACCCCAAATAGTGTACCACGTCCCCTTGCATGGCCCGCATCGCAGGTTACTATTCCCAATTGTAGCCCGCGTGCATGGCAAAATATGAAAAAGCTGGAAAAATGCTAAAAACCCTTAAAAAGTTGTTTTGACCATTTGTGTGTCAACCATTCTCATGTCGACCATTTGAACATGTCGACATTTTGTAACTGTCGACCATAAGAACTGTGTACCTTTTACATGTTGACTCAATACCCATGTCGATATAATGCATGTCAACCACTAGTGGTCGACCTATTGACTTGTTGACCTGTTTACTGACGACCTACAGACCGGATACCACTTATGCTGCGCGCATGTAAATAGATTAATTTGCACCTTGCGCACTGCGGCGGTTTCTCCAGGAGCAAAGTTGCTCTTGTTTTGCTTTCCTAATGCTGCATAATCCCCGTTGTGTTACATGATACGCTCAGCAGTGACTAGAGACAACATCAACTGCAGATTTTATTGATGCTCTATTATGAAAGCCTCTACTGATCGTATTATGGCCCAATTTGGTTTTGTATCCATAATATCTTGGCAAAGAGTTAGCATGCTTCAAAGGAGTCTGTAACCGCCAAACCACTCAGGAGGACAGTTGCAGACCCTATTCAGTATGGATTGCAAATTCTGCTTTTTAGCAGAATTTGCAATCCTTTTGATCGCATGCTGGGGGCCGCCCATCGCAGGGCAAGGCCGCCCAGCATGCTACCGGCCGCCTCCCCCTGCGATCACCCTGAAATTGCGGTCGCACCGCAGTTTCCGCGTGATCGCAAAAATAGCCTGGCTGCGACAGCAGGAGGGCCGCCACCATCTTTGTGATCGGAGCGGCTGCGTGTGATGTCACGCAGTCACTTTAATCATGCCCACACCACGCCCACAGATCATCTGCCGCCACCTCCGTTTCCCTGCCGCCACCCCCACAATCCTTCCTTTCCGCCAAGGAAATGAAGCGTTGCCAACCCCCCCCCCCCCCCCACTTCCTCCAGCCCCGCGAACGCCTCTGTCTGATTGACAGGCAGAGGCGTTTGCATTTACCGCAGGGCAAGACGGGCCCTGAACATGTACCCGCATCATCATCATCATCGTAATTTTTGCGGTTGGATTGCCAATTGCGATCCAACCTGAATAGGGTCCTGAGATCATACTCCTTCTGCAATCGGCATTTAGGGTCCTGATTCAGAGACGGAAGAAATCTCGATGCTGTACGCATGGAAGTCATTTTTTTGCCACTGCAAATGCATCTAAGTTGCATGTGCCGCCATAGTTCTACAGCGGCGGTCTCAGAGAGGATGTATTCGCAAAGTAATTTGCAGTTAAGGACCAAATGCAGATGTCTCATGATCATTTCAGGGACTCCCAGAATGAGCTTCTTAATACATGTACTGGCGCCTGCAACATTTGCCTATTTATGCACAGCCGTTGCGTACAAATTTGCAGCTGCGACAGATTTGAAATGCAAACATCAGGCCCTTGGTCCCTACACAAACCTCTTCCTGCAAGGGGTCAGTAGAATTTTTTAGCTTGGAAAAAATTATATTCAAACAACTTTTTCATTTGGAAGTAACTAACAAGACAACTTCTGCTTTTACGAAGGGGTGTGGTATACATTGAAGATCTACACTGTCTAGATAGACCGCCAATAGGTCGGCACGCATTAGGTCAACAGGGTCAAAAGGTTGGCAGATAAAGGGTCGATGGTGGTTAAGGTCTAAGGAACAAAATGGGGACAGGGTCGAAAGGTTGACATAACAATGGTCGACACAAAAATGGTTGACACATTTATTTATTTTTTGGTCACATTTTGTATCTATATATTCTGTGACCACCGTCAGTACAAACGTAAACCCTCGCAAGCTCTCTTTGCTCGCCACGCTTCGGGAAAGGTGGCTCGCACCATTACCGCAACGCTCGCCACAGGTTACTATTTTCAATCCACGTGGATAGTAAATGAAGCAAATGTTGGGAAAACACGTGAAAACCCCCCCAAAACATGTGTAAAGTATTTTGTGTTGACCGTTGTCATGTCGACCTTTTGTACCCGTTGGCCCTTATGTACTATATGTTGGCCATATGGTGTCGACCTAACTAGACGGTGTAGATCTATCATCCGGATACCTTGTGAAGTGCCAGACTTTATTCACCAAGCATGTGAGAGGCCTCTGGGAATGTTTCCCAGTGACCGTCTGTTTTAACCCCAGCTTGTTTTATTTCTGTATTGTAAAATGTAACTTCTGGTGGCATCAATCCTTCCACACCCAGACACACCAGAAGCAGCAGCCTGGTAGTGAAAGCCATGACAGCTGACGTCCTATCTGATTGGCTAACACAACTGATATCTCCTACAGCTGTTGGAAGAGACTGTGATATCTTCTGACATGTAGCCAATAGCATAGGTCAGCTGTCACGTTTTTAGGAGTCTGAATTTCAAGTCGAAGCCGTAGAACTGCATGACAAATCACATAACATTAGAGTGATATACCATTCACTGTGCATTCTATTGATGGATGTATACAGCTATATTTGCACTGTGACTTTGTAGACATACGGCAGCGAACTTATATGTGTGGTATCTTAAAGCAGCACTTACGGCATGGAGAGTAAGGAGCAGGCGACCATAGGAGAACACAATGACCGACAGAGGAAACCCAAAGCAGAAGCAGAACATGAAAAGTACATAGGACTCATTGTTCCACTTGTTGTTCACCGTGTACCAGTCTGGGCCGCAGGAACACTGCAGACCTTCCGGGATGTACCTGCAACAGCAAACACATATCAGCCACAAATAAGAAGGGCTTGTCATCAGTGGAAATGAAAGGGATGTGATAATGGAAAGATGAGCTGCAGCTACCCAGACCATTATTACTAGAGAACCGGGTGATAATAACAACAGACTGATAATTATCTTTAATTCGCACAATGGCCCTCATTCCGAGTTGATCGCTCGCTAGCTACTTTTAGCAGCCGTGCAAACGCTCAGTCGCCGCCCACGGGGGAGTGTATTTTTGCTTTGCAAGTGTGCAATCGCATGTGCAGCCGAGCGGTACAAAAACATTTTGTGCAAAACAAGAGCAGCCCTGTAGTTACTTATCCTGTGCGATGATTCTAGTGTCAGAGGTCCTGGAATTGACGTCAGACACCCGCCCTGCAAACGCCTGGTCACGCCTGCATTTTCCCAAACACTCCCAGAAAACGGTCAGTTGACACCCATAAACGCCCTCTTCCTGTCAATCTCCTTGCAAACGGCTGTGCGAATGGATTCGTCGCTAGAAGCAATGCACAGCAACGATGCTGTTTGTACCCGTACGACACGTGTGCGCATTGCGGTGCATTACGCATGCGCAGTTTTGTCATTTTTTTACCTGATTGCTGCATAGCGAAAAACGGCAGCGAGCGATCAACTCGGAATGAGGGCCAGTGTTCTTTACCAATAACCAGAGGCGTCACTGGGTCTGGTGACACCCGATGCACACTCTGTATTGGGGGCCGATTACATCACTCCAGGGGACCTCCGGGGGCAGCCCAGCATCCTCCGAAATGCTGGGCTGCCCCCTGGAGACTAGACTGCCTGCACTGTCGGCTCCTCTTCTATGACAGGAGCCGGATGCTGCAGGAGACTGTCACACTGCAGAACCTGTTTCCTGTGACTGCAGAGGACCCGGCATTTTGGTGTCACACCGTCTGAAGGTGACACCTGGATGCGGGCCACAACCCCGCACCACCCCCTCCTGACACCTCTGCCAATAACCAATACACTCTTGCATGGGTTGGGTATGCGTGACTGGCGGTCAGGAGACCGACTGTCACTATACCGGAGCCGGGAGATGGCCGGATCGCCGCAGGTTCTATTCCCACTCTATGAGTGGCGTGGACACCCACAAGTGGGAATAATCCCGGCATGCCGACTTTCGAGATTCTAAGGGTGCGGGATGTAGGGGGGGGGGGGTATTGTGACTGACGGTCTCCTGACTGTCAGTCACATAACTACATCCCTCTTATAGCACACTGAATGAGCCGAAATTCACCTTGTAGCACACTGAATGAGCCGAAATTCACCTTGTAGCACACTGAATGAGCCGAAATTCACATTGTAGCACACTGAATGAGCCAAAATTCACATTGTAGCACACTGACTGAGCCGAAATTCACATTGTAGCACATGGTACGAGCACATGGTACGAGCCAAAATTCACATTGTAGCACACTGAATGAACTGAAATTCACATTGTAGCACACTGAGTGAGCCAAAACTCATATTGTAGCACACTGAATGAGCTGAAATTGTGACAGCAGGGACAGCCAGAGTGACGACAGGGAGAGAGAGACAGTGACGACAGGGACAGAGAGACAGTAACGACAGGGAGAGAGAGACAGTGACGACAGGGAGAGAGAGACGACAGTGACGACAGGTAGAGAGAGACGACAGTGACGACAGGGAGAGAGAGACGACAGGGAGAGAGAGAGAGAGACGACAGGGAGAGAGAGTGACGACAGGGAGAAAGAGTGACGACAGGGAGAGAGTGACGACAGGGAGAGAGTGACGACAGTGACGACAGGGAGAGAGAGACGACAGTGACGACAGGGAGAGAAAGACAACAGTAACGACAGGGAGAGAGTGACGACAGGGATAGAGTGACGACAGCGATAGAGTGACGACAGCGATAGAGTGACGACAGAGAGTGACGACAGAGAGAGTGACGACAGAGAGAGACAGTGACAACAGGGAGAGACAGTGACGACAGGGAGAGACAGTGACGACAGGGAGAGAGGCAGGGGGGAGAGAGAGTGACGACAGGGAGAGTGACGACAGAGGGAGAGTGACGACAGGCAGAGTGACGACAGCGATAGAGTGACGACAGAGAGTGACGACAGAGAGAGTGACGACAGAGAGAGACAGTGACGACAGAGAGAGACAGTGACGACAGGGAGAGACAGTGATGACAGGGAGAGAGGCAGGGGGAGAGAGAGTGACGACAGGGAGAGTGACGACAGAGGGAGAGTGACGACAGGCAGAGTGACGACAGTGACGACAGGGAGAGTGACGAGAGTGACGACAGGCAGAGAGTGACGACAGTGACGACGGAGAGAGTGACGACATTGACGACAGGGAGAGAGTGACGACAGTGACGACAGGGAGAGTGACGACAGGGAGAGACAGTGACGACAGAGAGAGACAGTGACGACAGAGAGAGAGAGATGGGGAGAGAGTGACGACAGGGAGAGAGTGACGACAGTGACGACAGGGTAGAGAGTGACGACAGAGAGAGAGTGACGACAGAGGGAGAGTGACGACAGAGGGAGAGTGACGTCAGTAACGACAGGGAGAGTGACGACAGGGAGAGTGACGACAGTGAGAGTGACGACTGTGACGACAGGGAGAGTGACAACAGGGAGGGTGACGACAGGGACAGTGACAGTGACGACAGGAACAGCAGGGAGAGAGGTGACAGCAGGGGAATATTACCTTATTTGTTGCTGGCAGCAGTGAGTTGGCGCCGGGCGGCTGGTGAGCGGGGCCGGCGGACGGCTGGTGAGCGGGAGCAGCGGACGGATGGTGAGCGGCGTGCGCGGGCGGCAGGCAGCGGTGAGCGGCTGTGAGCTAATACAGCGCTCTACATAGCCGCCGGCCGCCGCGCAGGGACGGGGAGCACCATGTGCAGCAGGATGGCCACTTCCCTCGCCTCCTGCTGCACTTTCTGGGCTCATTTCCGGGTCAGTGGAAGAAGTGGCGGTATACCATACCGCCGTATACCGCCCCACTTCGACCACTGCATATAATACAAGCATCCATTTCATAATTCACAGCAAAAGCAGTCACATTGCTTGGATTGCAGAACTGGCCGTATACACTAGAGCAGTATTTCCCAACCTCGGTCCTCAAGGCATACACACAGTCCAGGTTTTCCGTAATATCCATGCTTGAGCACAGATGGTTAAATCAAAATAACTGAGGCACTAATTTAAGTCACCTGTGCTCAAGTATGGCTATCCTTAAAACCTGAGTGTGCCTTGAGGACCGTGTTTGGGAACCCTTGCACTAGAGCATAGGTTCTCAAACTCGGTCCTCAGAACCTCACAGAGGTCATGTTTTCCAGATCTCCTCACAGAATCGCAAGTGAAATAATGAGCACCACCTGTGGATCTTTTATAATGTCATACCTCCCAAAGGCAGATCAGGACTTCTGCGCATCCGAAAAAGGGGTGTTCCTTGGTGGAAGGGGCGGTGGCTTCGCAGGGATGACGCGACCGCAAGTC
Source organism: Pseudophryne corroboree (assembly GCF_028390025.1). NCBI lineage: Eukaryota > Metazoa > Chordata > Amphibia > Anura > Myobatrachidae > Pseudophryne > Pseudophryne corroboree. Next base: position 53,519,565 of record NC_086451.1, read on the forward strand.
ACGCCTCCCGATTTTGTCACTTAGGGGCATGCTCAACGCTTTGTGAGCTGCTGGTATAACCCCAGCCCCTCTGTCTCCCATGAATAGACGCTGTGTGCATGCGCACAGCTTCTATTCATTGCTGCTCTGCTATTCAGAGCAGAGCGACAGGAGGCCTCAAACTGCCCACCCCCCTCCCCAACCGTGGGACACTGCCGTCGCGGATGGCCAAGAAACGGGACTATCCCGCGAAAAATCGGGACAGTTGGGAGGTATATAATGTGTCAGTGAGTAATGAACACACCTGTGCACCTGCTGGGTGACCTGGAAAACATGAACTGTTTGGGATCCTGAGGACCCAGTTGGAGAACCCCTGCAGCACAGCATGGATAACGTATTAGCCTGTTTATTCACACAGAGAACAGAATATGCACCTGATTTACACAAGGAGATGTGGCTGCACAGTGGTAGAAATAAATGATGTGGGAGATTCAAGATTTTTCAGGTAGTCCCCTTCACCTCCAGAAGAGTGGGCACCACTCCAACATCTCACCCACTTTCTAGTGAAGTGGGTAGAATGGGGAGAGTAATATAAGGAATCCGTGGTCCTCCAGGAGGGGGGCGGGGCCTAGTGGAGCATTTGTTTATGTAATGTTTACCCTGCCCCCTATGCAAATATGTGCCAATTGCATGATTTTACCTCATGGGGCGGAGCCTAATGACATAACTAGCCCAACCCCTGTCACCAATCTATTAAAAAAAAAGAGGTAGACCTGCAAGAGAGCAGGGCAAGAAAAGTCTGACCCGGGGCACGCTTTCTGTATCTATAGATTAAAATGTAACTTTTATTATCACTTGATAAAACTGTAAGTTACACAAAATCACTAGGTAATAGTATAAGACAAATTTAATACATACCTAAATATTAGGTCATAGGACCATTCATGGAAATATATTCAAAGATAAGTGCTAATTAATGTGGCAGACCTTTCTCTGCCATGAGCGAAAATATTGATCAATAATAATGCTCTGAGTTTTCATGTGGTAAAGGTACTCATAGCACATATCAGTGATATCATATATAAGTGTGCTGGTTTACCACAAAACTTGACGAGCACCAATATTTAAATTATAATCTCTCCCATGGTCTATAACCAATTGCCACAATAGTAAGGGGAGTGGACTTCCCTGTGCGCGACTTTAAACCACCAGATATGATTTCAAAAACATCCACACACAATTCATATGTACACCATATCATAAATATAGGTGAATTGAAATCTATATACTTCCAACCCCAATTGTGAATAGATGGAGCCGTAGGCCTCCTTTTTGTAGAACGCAGCTCTACAGAAAATAATGCACAATTTGTCTTTTGTGTAGAGTTTGTATGTACTTCAGACCGTCATTCAGAATTCATATTCCTCTGCATAGTATACTATGGATAAATAGAGAGTGCTATATATCGGTATTAAACAATTTCAGTTCAGAATTCATATCAATCTGTACACCACAATATAAATAAATGGATAACATTACATGTCATTCATGATTAGTTTCATCACAATGTGGAGTTAGAGGGTACTACATATCATTGATTTCAGTTCAAACTTCATATCAATCAGTACACCACCATATGAAGACAGGGGGATGGCATTGTATGTTATTTATGCTTAATTTCATCACTGTGTGGAGTTTGTATGTGCTTCAAACCATAACTGAAAATCAGTAAAACAGTAAATTTTCTTCATGAAAAATACTCCTCAATAGGGAATAATACACAGTTTTGAATACCCTATACTAATATTTTGGATTCAGCATTGAAAATAGTTCTCAAAAAATGTTTTCTTGAATAAGATAGAAAAGAATACCGGAGTATTTGGAAGGTGCAGACCTTCTGCTATCTCAAACATCTGCTTAAAGCATCGAATGTCAGGATGAGAGGGGCCTGCCTCCTTCACTACGGTATTGAATGGGAGAAATAGAGGTACCCACTTCTGCTTTTCCAATTTTGCTGCTCAGAGCTCTCTGTTGCTAAAACATTGCAGAGTAGCCCGGCTGCTGGAATGAGAGGGTGCGTACATGGAAAGGAAATCACATAGTTATCCAATTTAAATAGAAAAAAGAAGAATTAGTACCGAGGTACTTGGAGGGTTAGACCTTCTGCTTTCCCAATATCTGCTACCCGCATCGAATATCGGGATGAGAGGGGCCCGTTCCCTTCACCTCGGTATGAAAAAAGATAAGTAGAGGTCTCACTTCTGCTTTTCCAATATTGCTGCATGACATTGCAGAGTAGCCCGGCTGCTGGAATGAGAGAGTGAGTACCTATATATATGAGATGAACAGAGAACTGTATATGATGAAAATAATTCCACAAGTCTCTCTGTGTTTAGGTATAGGGAATTGGCTAATAAACCGTGTCTGTACTGCTAAATTGTGGAATTTGGCACAGAAGATATGTTGTAAACAGATTTATCTGAAGACATATAGTACCTGTGGTTCACCAATCTAAAAATAGCTGTTTGCTGCAATACTCCCGTGCAGTATCTATATCTGTCACATGTTAACCAATACACAGATATAGAACATAGGCTGGAGTCTACCATAAAGTCTGTTCTGTACCCACATCAATATAATAATGTGTAATATAAATATGGTGCACCGGACTATGATTACTGCTGGCTATATTGCTGACATGCAGTATCTGGCACTACTTATCTGTAGGTAGAAAGGCTGGTGTGGTACAAGTAACAGACATCTGATGGTCCGCGCGCGCTCTGGGAAGCCGCCGGCGTCCAGGGTCCGCGACTGGAAGTCGGACCCGGCTTACCGGAACCGGAAGTAGACGTACGTTTCGCTCCTAGAGCTTGGTCACTTGGTCGACCAGCCTTTCTACCTACAGATAAGTAGTGCCAGATACTGCATGTCAGCAATATAGCCAGCAGTAATCATAGTCCGGTGCACCATATTTATATTACACATTATTATATTGATGTGGGTACAGAACAGACTTTATGGTAGACTCCAGCCTATGTTCTATATCTGTGTATTGGTTAACATGTGACAGATATAGATACTGCACGGGAGTATTGCAGCAAACAGCTATTTTTAGATTGGTGAACCACAGGTACTATATGTCTTCAGATAAATCTGTTTACAACATATCTTCTGTGCCAAATTCCACAATTTAGCAGTACAGACATGGTTTATTAGCCAATTCCCTATACCTAAACACAGAGAGACTTGTGGAATTATTTTCATCATATACAGTTCTCTGTTCATCTCATATATATAGGTACTCACTCTCTCATTCCAGCAGCCGGGCTACTCTGCAATGTCATGCAGCAACAGAGGGCTCTGAGCAGCAATATTGGAAAAGCAGAAGTGAGACCTCTACTTACCGTATCTTTTTTCATACCGAGGTGAAGGGAACGGGCCCCTCTCATCCCGATATTCGATGCGGGTAGCAGATATTGGGAAAGCAGAATGTCTTACCCTCCAAGTACCTCGGTACTAATTCTTCTCTTTTTTTCTATTTAAATTGGATAACTATGTGATTTCCTTTCCATGTACGCACCCTCTCATTCCAGCAGCCGGGCTACTCTGCAATGTTTTAGCAACAGAGAGCTCTGAGCAGCAAAATTGGAAAAGCAGAAGTGGGTACTTCTATTTCTCCCATTCAATACCATAGTGAAGGAGGCAGGCCCCTCTCATCCTGACATTCGATGCTTTAAGCAGATGTTTGAGATAGCAGAAGGTCTGCACCTTCCAAATACTCTGGTATTCTTTTCTATCTTATTCAAGAAAACATTTTTTGAGAATTATTTTCTATGCTGAATCCAAAATATTGGTATAGGGTATTCAAAACTGTGTATTATTCCCCATTGAGGAGTATTTTTCATGAAGAAAATTTACTGTTTTACTGATTTACAGTTATGGTTTGAAGCACATACAAACTCCACACAGTGATGAAATTAAGCATAAATAACATGCAATGCCATCCCCCTGTCTTCATATGGTGGTGTACTGATTGATATGAATTTTGAACTGAAATCAATGATATGTAGTACCCTCTAACTCCACACTGTGATGAAACTAATCATGAATGACATGTAATGTTATCCATTTATTTATATTGTGGTGTACAGATTGATATAAATTCTGAACTGAAATTGTTTAATACCGATATATAGCACTCTCTAATTATCCATAGTATACTATGCAGATGAGTATGAATTCTGAATGACGGTCTGAAGTACATACAAACTCTACACAAACGACAAATTGTGCATTATTTTCTGTAGAGCTGTGTTCTCCAAAAAGGAGGCCTACGGCTCCATCTATTCACAATTGGGGTTGGAAGTATATAGATTTCAATTCACCTATATTTATGATATGGTGTACATATGAATTGTGTGTGGATGTTTTTGAAATCATATCTGGTGGTTTAAAGTCGCGCACAGGGAAGTCCACTCCCCTTACTATTGTGGCAATTGGTTATAGACCGTGGGAGAGATTATAATTTAAATATTGGTGCTCGTCAAGTTTTGTGGTAAACCAGCACACTTATACCCCTTTCACATCGCACAAATAACCCGGTATCGACACGGCATATTGCCGTGTCGAACCGGGTCAGTGTGCGATGTGAAAGGTCCTTTGACGATTTAGCGGGTCGCCTGACCCGGTAATTCAACCCGGTAAAAAAGAAGTGTTATTACCGGGTTGATTACTGGGTCAGGTGCGGTGTGAATGGGAGCCGTGTCGATGCGACACGGTTCCCATTCACAGCATAGGGAGAGGCGGCGCAGGAGATGAGCTCATCTCCCGGCGCCGCCTCCACCCCCGCCCCTGCTGCTCCCTCCGCTGCTATGGCAACCGACCCGGTATATTGCCGGGTCGGAAAGCCAGCAGCGGAGCGCAAATGCCGGATCCCACCCGGTAAGGACACGTTTGTCTTACCGGGTAGGATCCGGCATTTGCGGTCTGAATGCGGTATTATATATGATATCACTGATACGTGCTATGAGTACCTTTACCACATGAAAACTCAGAGCATTATTATTGATCAATATTTTCGCTCATGGCAGAGAAAGGTCTGCCACGTTAATTAGCACTTATCTTTGAATATACACTGCTCAAAAAAATAAAGGGAACACTAAAATAACACATCCTAGATCTGAATGAATGAAATATTCTTATTAAATACTTTGTTCTTTACATAGTTGAATGTGCTGACAACAAAATCACACAAAAATTATCAATGGAAATCAAATGTATTAACCCATGGAGGTCTGGATTTGGAGTCACCCTCAAAATTAAAGTGGAAAAACACACTACAGGCTGATCTAACTTTGATGTAATGTCCTTAAAACAAGTCAAAATGAGGCTCAGTAGTGTGTGTGGCCTCCACGTGCCTGTATCACCTCCCTACAACCCACACAAGTGGCTCAGGTAGTGCAGCTCATCCAGGATGGCACATCAATGCGAGCTGTGGCAAGAAGGTCTGCTGTGTCTGTCAGCGTAGTGTCCAGAGCATGGAGGCGCTACCATGAGACAGGCCAGTACATCAGGAGACGTGGAGGAGGCCGTAGGAGGGCAACAACCCTCAGCAGGACCGCTACCTCCGCCTTTGTGCAAGGAGGAACAGGAGGAGCACTGCCAGAGCCCTGCAAAATGACCTCCAGCAAGCCACAAATGTGCATGTGTCTACTCAAACGATCAGAAACAGACTCCATGAGGGTGGTATGAGGGCTCGACGCCCACAGGTGGGGCTTGTGCTTACAGCCCAACACCGTGCAGGACGTTTGGCATTTGCCAGAGAGCACTAAGATTGGCAAATTCACCACTGGTGCCCTGTGCTCTTCACAGATAAAAGCAGGTTCTCACTGAGCACATGTGACAGACGTGACAGAGTCTGGAGATGCAAAGGAGAACGTTCTGCTGCCTGCAACATCCTCAAGCATGACCGGTTTGGCAGTGGGTCAGTAATGGTGTGGGGTGGCATTTCTTTGGGGGAACGCACAGCCCTCCATGTGCTCGCCAGAGGTAGCCTGACTGCCATTAGGTACCGAGATGAGATCCTCAGACCCCTTGTGAGACCATATGCTGGTGCGGTTGGCCCTGGGTTCGTCCTAATGCAAGACAATGCTAGACCTCATGTGTCTGGAATGTGTCAGCAGTTCCTGCAAGACGAAGGCATTAATGCTATGGACTGGCCCGCCCGTTCCCCAGACCTGAATCCTATTGAGCACATCTGGGACATCATGTCTCGCTCCATCCACCAATGCCACGTTGCACCACAGACTGTCCAGGAGTTGGCGGATGCTTTAGTCCAGGTCTGGGAGGAGAACCCTCAGGAGACCATCCGCCACCTCATCAGAAGCATGCCCAGGCGTTGTAGGGAGGTCATACAGGCACATGGAGGCCACAGACACTACTGAGCCTCATTTTGACTTGTTTTAAGGACATTACATCAAAGTTGGATCAGCCTGTAGTGTGTTTTTCCACTTTAATTTTGAGGGTGACTCCAAATCCAGACCTCCATGGGTTAATAAATTTGATTTCCATTGATAATTTTTGTGTGATTTTGTTGTCAGCACATTCAACTATTTAAAGAACAAAGTATTTAATAAGAATATTTCATTCATTCAGATCTAGGATGTGTTATTTTAGTGTTCCCTTTATTTTTTTGAGCAGTGTATTTCCATGAATGGTCCTATGACCTAATATTTAGGTATGTATTAAATTTGTCTTATACTTTTACCTAGTGATTTTGTGTAACTTACAGTTTTATCAAGTGATAATAAAAGTTACATTTTAATCTATAGATACAGAAAGCGTGCCCCGGGTCAGACTTTTAGTCTTTTCTTGCCCTGCTCTCTTGCAGGTCTACTTCTTTTTCAGTTTGTTGAACTAATTTCCCAGGTGCACCACCAACCCAGTGCCATAGGTATTACACTAATTGAGCCTTCATGTTGGTTTAGACATTATTGAGTAACTCCTAGTGAGTTGAAATTATCTGTGGTTACTTTCCACAGGTCTAGTGCGGTTTCAAATTCTTTTGTCTAGACCAGTAGTTCTAAAACTCGGTCCTCAGGACCCCACACAGTGCATGTTTTGCAGGTAACCCAGCAAGTGCACAGGTGTATTAATTTTTCACTGACACATTTTAAAAGGTCCACAGGTGGAGCTCATTATTTCACTTGCGATTCTGTGAGGAGACCTGCAAAACATGCACTGTGTGGGGTCCTGAGGACCGAGTTTGAGAACCTGTGGTCTAGACCAATCTATTAAACTAGGTAAGAATGAAAAGTATACTACACAATATAGTACATGGACTGTTTTTGGTAACAAAGCCATATTTAACCTGCAAATAAATTAGGAAATTAGAACAAGGAGAAAAGAGAAACACAAAGTATAATTTAACCTCAAATCAATACACGCTTCTTCCCTTTAAAAGATGTAGTGGGATTATGCTTTATTGCTGTGGATCAATGGCAAATATCACTATAATGAGCATAGATCATAGCAGCATTATAATGGTATTAGTATAAGTGGAAGGGATTTTTTTAACACATTCAGCATTTTGGTGTATGCACCACAAACAATTTGCCTCCTAGCACGTCAATGTGAATCTGTGGGTAAAAGGGGACGCATCCAACTCATAGTTGCTGACACCCTGGCTGCTCCCTCTGGGAGGGGGGGCGGGGCAGATGCATCATGCGTCAAAGTGGGCGGGGTGGAAGCGGAATGGGGGAATAGGGGCCGCCGCTGTCCCTGGAGACAAAGTAGAGAAGAGAGTAAAGGAAACTGGTTAGGTTCTGTTTCTATGGTTGTAAGATCACATTTTATTTTATCTATTAGGGCTGATAGGCGCAGGGTTGGACTGGCCCACAGGGGCATAGGGGAAATCCCTTTGGGCCCCACTGCCTGAAGAAGCCCTCACCCCTGCCTCATATCACACATTGTAACTCTATTAGAGGGTCGTTTATATTGGGCCTTATTCAGGTTGTATTGCGATCCACCCCCGCAGTTTCTTTGGCTTTGCCAGCCGCCCTGCGACGGCAAGCTCAGCCTTACTCAGCCGATGGTCGTGATGTTCATCCAGAACTGCGATGGCATCACATCACAGTGTACAGATTGCAAATACAGGAAGCAGGGAGCTAGGCACCTTTCTCCAACATTTGCACTGCTAAGGATTGCATTTGCAAAGCTGCGGTGAGCATCTTTGCAAATGCAATCCTTACTGTATTAGGCCCATGGTGTCACGATCCGGGTATCTGGACGCCATTACTTACCCTTCAGATGCCTCCTAAGGCTGGCTCAGCGTTCCAGGACCGGATCCCGCTGTTCCTGAGTTTCCACATGCAGAATGTCAGAGTGGTGATTTCATCAGCCGCGGCCTCCGCTGTGCCCGCGTGGTTAAATGTGCGCTTGTCAGTCTGGCGTCTCCTGTCTCCTGTGGCCGGCGTCGCCATTACTGTTTCAATTCTCACATGGATTACAAACCAAACTTCCCTCCAAGTGTCTGCATGGGCGCAGCCATCTTGGATTTTGTCATCTGATTATTTCCACCAATCTGCTGTCTGTATTGTTGATTTGCATAATTGCCTAGCCAACCCCTTCCTTGCTGCAGGTATAAGTATGCTGTGCCTGAGCAAGGAAGGCGTCAGTGCTTTGGTTGTCTAACCTAGTTCCAGTTTGTCTCTCTCCTGTGGTTGTCTTCCAGGTTCCAGCTCCTGTCTCCAGACTTCTGCTATAGAGACCCGCACCAGCATTCCATCTGCGGTGTAGCCTGACTCTCCGATCCATTCTGGACTCACCTGTTTCCAGCTACAACAATCACCTGCTTCCAGCCCAGCTTCCAGCAGTGTACAGCTTCTCTTAAAGGGCCGGTGTCCTTTCTGCAGTTTACCACTCTCCACCGGTATTATTATTTCACCGCTCTCAAACAATCACCTGCTTCCAGCCCAGCTTCCAGCAGTGTATAGCTTCTCTTAAAGGGCCGGTGTCCTTTTCTGCAGTTTACCACTCTCCACCGGTATTATTATTTCACCGCTCTCAAACTCCAAACTTCATTATTATTTCATCGCTCTCAAGTTCGTTTATTATTTAACTGGTTCCAGCCAGTATCCACTCCGTACCAACAACAGTCTGGTTCCAGCCAGTATCCACAGCAGCCGTTTTACCTTCAGCAGCCCAGCCTTTCCTGGAACATCAGCTGGTACGATCCTGGGTTCTCTCCATTGCTACAGTCAGGCCTGGTAAGGACTTTCCAACTAGAAGATTATAAGAACTGTCTCACACTACCAGTGCCTGTGGCCCTTGCCACCCTGTAGTACCCAGGAATTGTATTTATCCTCTGTTGACTTTTATGTTTCCTTTTACTGCTGCTGTGTTACAGAGTTTGTCATAATAAACATCATTGACTTTTATCCTGGTTGTCGTGGTCACGCCTTCAGGCAGTTATTCTACATGTTACTTACATGTCTAGGGGTCTGATACAACCTCCCAGGTTCCGTTACATCTCAGCCCCTACAACTGAGGCTGCCTCCCGTCAGCTCAGGCCCTCAGTTGTGACAGTAAGCACTGACCTAATGAATCCAGCCGAAGACCAGGATCAAGCGGCCAGGCCGATGCAAGAACTGGCAGCCCGACTTGAACATCAGGAGGCTGCACAGGGCCACATCATCCGCTGTCTCCAGGATCTCTCTACACGGCTGGATGGGATTCAAACGACCCTCCGTGGACCTGGCACGTCCGGTGCGTCCACTACAGTAACACCAGCTGTAACCCCACCCACCTTACCCATTTCCAGTCCACATCTTCATCTTCCAACGCCAGCAAAATTTGATGGATCTCCAAGGTTCTGCAGGGGATTTCTCAATCAATGTGAAATCCACTTTGAGCTTCTACCTGGCAATTTCTTCAGTGACCGTACCAAAATTGCCTATATCATCTCCCTTCTCAGTGGCTCAGCCCTTGACTGGGCATCACCTTTATGGGAGAAGTCTGATCCCCTGCTATCCTCCTATACTGACTTTGTAGCTACATTCAGGCGCATCTTCGACGAGCCAGGCCGGATAACATCTGCTTCATCTGAGATTCTCCGTTTACGCCAGGGAACACGTACTGTGGGACAGTATCTTATACAGTTTAAAATCCTGGCATCCGAACTGGCATGGAACGACGAGGCCCTGTATGCTGCATTCTGGCATGGCTTATCAGCCATGCCAGAACGCATCAAGGATGAGTTAGCTACCAGAGACTTGCCCTCTAAGTTGGATGAGCTAATTTCTCTTTGCACGAAGGTTGATCTACGTTTCAGAGCGAGAGCAACCGAGCGAGGAAGATCATCTACTCCTAAATCTTCTGCTCCTCCTCCTCGTCAACCATCTCCATCCAAGGATGAGCCTATGCAAATTAGTCGTTCCCGTCTATCTCCCGCTGAGCGCCGAAGACGTCTCTCTGAGTCTCTCTGTCTCTACTGTGCAGCTCCGTCGCACACTATCAATGCCTGTCCCAAACGTCCGGGAAACCCCAGATCCTAGCTCGCCAAGGAGAGGGCCGGCTAGGAGTAATGATCTCCTCTCCATCTCCTCATGACTGTAACCTCCCAGTGTCGCTCCAAATTGCTCAACGTTACAGGAACGTCATTGCCCTCCTTGATTCCGGAGCAGCTGGGAATTTCATAACCGAAGCTTATGTTAAACGGTGGTCCCTACCCACCGAGAGACTGTCCTCGTCCATCTCTTTGACTGCCGTGGATGGCAGCAAGATTTTTGACGCAGTCATTTCCTTAAGGACTCTTCCAGTTCGTCTGAGAGTGGGAGTTCTTCATTCTGAGTATATTTCTTTTTTAGTGATTCCAAGAGCCACACATCCAGTGGTTTTAGGCCTTCCATGGCTCCGTCTCCACAACCCATCAATTGACTGGACGACTACGCAAATACTGGCATGGGGTCCCTCCTGTGCTGAGACTTGTTTAGCCAAAGTTCTTCCTGTTTGTTCTTCCTTCCCCAGGTCATCTGATGTTCCGCCTCCTCCATATCAAGACTTCACGGACGTGTTCAGTAAAGCCTCTGCTGATATCCTTCCTCCTCATAGAGAATGGGACTGCCCAATCGACCTCATTCCAGGGAAGGTTCCACCGCGAGGCCGAACTTATCCGTTGTCTCTGCCTGAGACACACTCCATGGATGAGTACATCAAAGAGAACCTGGCGAAGGGTTTCATCCGACCATCTTCTTCTCCAGCCGGCGCAGGCTTCTTCTTCGTTAAGAAGAAAGACGGTGGTCTGCGTCCGTGCATCGACTACAGAGGTCTGAACGACATTACCGTCAAGAACCGATACCCTTTACCCCTGATTACCGAGCTCTTTGATAGAGTTAGTGGTGCAACTATTTTCACAAAGCTGGACTTGAGGGGTGCCTACAATCTCATCCGAATCCGTGAGGGTGACGAGTGGAAGACCGCCTTTAACACCCGTGACGGACATTATGAGTACCTCGTCATGCCCTTCGGATTGAGCAACGCTCCAGCAGTCTTCCAGCACTTCGTGAATGAGATTTTCAGGGACATCTTGTACCGCCATGTCGTGGTTTATCTAGACGACATCCTCATCTTTGCTAATAATCTCGAAGATCATCGTTTCTGGGTAAAAGAGGTTCTTTCCCGTCTCCGTGTCAATCACCTCTATTGTAAATTGGAGAAGTGTGTGTTTGAAGTTAAAACCATTCCGTTTCTAGGTTACATTGTGTCCGGTTCCGGACTAGAGATGGATCCTGAGAAACTCCAAGCAATCCAGAATTGGCCTATACCCTTAAGCCTCAAAGGGGTCCAGAGGTTCTTAGGGTTCGCCAATTATTATAGAAAATTTATACGAGACTTTTCCACCATCGTGGCGCCTATCACTGCATTAACCAAGAAAGGTGCTAATCCGTCCAAGTGGTCCGAGGAAGCTACACAGGCCTTTCACCTTCTGAAGCAACGGTTCATCTCTGCACCAGTTCTGAAACAGCCCGACACCGACTCTCCTTTTATCTTAGAGGTAGATGCCTCCTCCGTTGGAGTAGGAGCAGTGTTATCCCAGAGGGCCAAAGATGGACATCTACATCCTTGCAGTTTCTTCTCCCGGAAGTTCTCCCCAGCTGAGCGCAACTATGCCATTGGCGATCAGGAGTTGCTAGCCATCAAGCTCGCTCTGGAGGAGTGGAGATACCTGTTGGAGGGAGCTTCCCACTCAATCACCATACTTACCGACCACAAAAATCTTTTATATCTCAAAGGCGCACAATGTCTAAATCCTCGTCAGGCCAGATGGGCACTTTTCTTCTCTAGGTTTGACTTTAAACTCCAGTTCTGTCCGGGTTCTCAGAATCGTAAGGCCGATGCCCTTTCCCGCTCATGGGAGCAAGAAAATGAGTCCGAGTCTGCAGACAAGCATCCTATTATTAATCCGTTGGCATTCTCCACGGTAGGGATGGACTCTACGCCTCCACCAGGGAAAAGTTTTGTTAAGCCAGTTCTAAGGAAGAAGCTCATGCATTGGGCCCATGCTTCCCATTTTGCTGGACATACAGGCATTCAGAAAACCCTTGAATTTATTTCTAGGTCCTACTGGTGGCCAACTCTGAAGAAGGACGTTATGGAATTTATTGCCTCCTGCCCAAAGTGTGCCCAACACAAAGTCTCCCGCCAGTCGCCTGCGGGGCAACTGGTTCCATTATCTGTTCCCCGTCGACCTTGGACCCATTTGTCGATGGACTTTGTTTCCGATCTACCTATCTGCAACAAGTTTAATACCATCTGGGTGGTAGTTGACCGGTTCACCAAGATGGCACATTTCATCCCTCTCACCGGTCTTCCGTCAGCTTCCAAGTTGGCTCAAGTGTTTATACAAGAGATCTTCCGACTTCACGGTCTTCCTGAAGAGATCATCTCGGATCGTGGAGTACAATTTGTAGCCAAATTTTGGCGAAGTTTGTGTCAAGCCCTCCAAGTCAAGTTAAAGTTTTCCACGTCTTACCATCCTCAGACCAATGGTCAAACCGAGAGGGTGAATCAGGACTTGGAGGCCTTCCTCCGTATATATGTGTCTTCCTCTCAAGATGACTGGGTTCAACTCCTTCCTTGGGCCGAGTTCAGCCACAACAATCAATACCATTCCTCATCTTCTTCTACACCATTCTTCATTAATTATGGATTCCACCCTAAAGTCCCAGAATTCCAACCGCTTCCCGCAACTTCTGTCCAGCAGTGGATGTCACCTTGCGTCAGTTTTCAAATAACTGGAGGAACGTCCGCGCAGCCCTGCTTAAAGCCTCATTCAGGTATAAGAAGTTTGCCGATAGGAAGCGTAGAGCGGTTCCTGCTCTCAAGGTGGGTGATCGTGTGTGGCTGTCCACGAAGAATTTGAGGTTGAGAGTTCCCAGCATGAAATTTGCACCTCGCTACATCGGACCCTTCAAGATTGAACAAGTCATCAATCCTGTTGCCTACAGGTTACAGTTACCATCCTTCTTGAAAATACCCAGGACATTTCATGTTTCTTTGTTGAAACCGCTGATCCTGAATCGGTTTCATTCCGCACTTCCTCCAGCTCCCAAAGTTCAGACTCAACGGGGAGTCGAGTACGAGGTGGCCAAGATTTTGGACTCACGTTTCCGTTACGGTCAGTTACAATACCTCATTGACTGGAAGGGCTATGGTCCTGAAGAACGCTCTTGGACCAATGCCTCAGACGTCCATGCTCCTGCCTTGGTCCGAAATTTCCACGCAAAGTTTCCTTTAAAGCCTAAGAAGTGTCCTGGGGCCACTCCTAAAGGGGGGGGTGCTGTCACGATCCGGGTATCTGGACGCCATTACTTACCCTTCAGATGCCTCCTAAGGCTGGCTCAGCGTTCCAGGACCGGATCCCGCTGTTCCTGAGTTTCCACATGCAGAATGTCAGAGTGGTGATTTCATCAGCCGCGGCCTCCGCTGTGCCCGCGTGGTTAAATGTGCGCTTGTCAGTCTGGCGTCTCCTGTGGCCGGCGTCGCCATTACTGTTTCAATTCTCACATGGATTACAAACCAAACTTCCCTCCAAGTGTCTGCATGGGCGCAGCCATCTTGGATTTTGTCATCTGATTATTTCCACCAATCTGCTGTCTGTATTGTTGATTTGCATAATTGCCTAGCCAACCCCTTCCTTGCTGCAGGTATAAGTATGCTGTGCCTGAGCAAGGAAGGCGTCAGTGCTTTGGTTGTCTAACCTAGTTCCAGTTTGTCTCTCTCCTGTGGTTGTCTTCCAGGTTCCAGCTCCTGTCTCCAGACTTCTGCTATAGAGACCCGCACCAGCATTCCATCTGCGGTGTAGCCTGACTCTCCGATCCATTCTGGACTCACCTGTTTCCAGCTACAACAATCACCTGCTTCCAGCCCAGCTTCCAGCAGTGTACAGCTTCTCTTAAAGGGCCGGTGTCCTTTCTGCAGTTTACCACTCTCCACCGGTATTATTATTTCACCACTCTCAAACAATCACCTGCTTCCAGCCCAGCTTCCAGCAGTGTATAGCTTCTCTTAAAGGGCCGGTGTCCTTTTCTGCAGTTTACCACTCTCCACCGGTATTATTATTTCACCGCTCTCAAACTCCAAACTTCATTATTATTTCATCGCTCTCAAGTTCGTTTATTATTTAACTGGTTCCAGCCAGTATCCACTCCGTACCAACAACAGTCTGGTTCCAGCCAGTATCCACAGCAGCCGTTTTACCTTGAGCAGCCCAGCCTTTCCTGGAACATCAGCTGGTACGATCCTGGGTTCTCTCCATTGCTACAGTCAGGCCTGGTAAGGACTTTCCAACTAGAAGATTATAAGAACTGTCTCACACTACCAGTGCCTGTGGCCCTTGCCACCCTGTAGTACCCAGGAATTGTATTTATCCTCTGTTGACTTTTATGTTTCCTTTTACTGCTGCTGTGTTACGGAGTTTGTCATAATAAACATCATTGACTTTTATCCTGGTTGTCGTGGTCACGCCTTCAGGCAGTTATTCTACATGTTACTTACATGTCTAGGGGTCTGATACAACCTCCCAGGTTCCGTTACATCTCAGCCCCTACAACTGAGGCTGCCTCCCGTCAGCTCAGGCCCTCAGTTGTGACACATGGTCTCTAATGGCAGGACAAGCCTGTGGGGGAACTAGCCACGCCCTGTGTTAATTGGCCACACTCCTCAAGCACTTCATTCTTCTGGCGGACCCTTCATGCTCCAGTCTGACACTGGGTAGGATATGTGATTTATATGAATATGTGGAATCACTTGGAAAAAATAGAATCACAATTGTGTTGCTTGTACTAGGGTTGAAAGTGAAAACGTTTTATAGAGATTGCTCTACTGCGCATGCGCAAAACCCCGGGAAAATGTTCCCATTTTCCAGGTGATTTCTGCAGTTTACTGCCATCGGCGCGGGACTCTGAAGAGGTAAGTATTCAAGAAATGGGTGCACCATGGGGGTCATTCTGACCCAATCGCATGCTGCAGTTTATCACAGTGGTGCAATCGGGTCAGAACTGCACATGCGCCGCATTCCAGGCGGCTGAAGGCCGTCGCTGTGCTACGATCGCCTCTGCCTGATTGAAAGGCAGAGGCGGTCGCTAGGCGGGGGGTGGCGAACGGCGCCGTTGGCCCGCCATTCCGTTGGCTCGGTCCGGCCAACGCAGGCGTGGCAGGACCGTGCGGGGGCGGGCCGCAGCGGCTGCATGACGTCACACGAGCACGCTAAAGCTGCGCTGGCCGGGAGCTACTCCTAAAGTGCAAAAGCATCGCCACTGTGCGATGCGTTTGCACTTCTGCAGGGTGGGCCGGCACTGACATGCGGGGCGGGATAGCCCTGTGCTGGGCATCCCACCGGATGTCTATGGTCATGATCGTAGCCCTGCAAATTTTGCAGGGCTATGATCAACTCGGAATCACCCCCTATGTGCAGTGTGGCTTCCCCTGGACTCTAGAGCCCATGTGCAAAGCACACTCTGCATCCATTATAAATACGCCAGCGCTTCTTTCACAATGGACTCAGAAACTTTCCGTTCAGCTGTATTTTCTAAGGTCATTCATTATAGTTTCATTTGTGTCTTATGTCTTGCTGCCCAGAGGGCTTAATGCAGGCTTAAGCAATTGCTCACACTCAGCATGGCACGTCTGGCAAATGAGTGATAGCAGTTCTACAACAGCTACAGAGCCATGGGTCACCAACCAGCACCATACAGGTACAGCTGTCTGCGTTTCTGAACCGTGACATTGCAAGCTGTCTATAGTTACACCTAGTCTGCCGAATTTAAGGTTACATATTTAATATGTGTATTACTCTTTTTAGGTGTAGCTGAGAAGATGCTATAAAGCTCTCCGACCAACCCCCATCCCCCCAAACTGTATTCAGGGATCTTATCATGTGAAAATTAAGGTGCTCATGGAAGAACTACAACGGTAGCAGCTGCTAGGGGGTCAGGGAGCTGAGGGTGTACCATAATGCCCCTCAGATTAGGGATGGCTCACCAGAGTGGCCTCCATCGATGATTAATGCTGATAGTGACACAAACCATCAATGGCAGGCAACTATTCTGTGTGGTACCATTGATGGTTTTATCATTGTTGTTGTCGTACATGCCCAGTGGGTGGCGCTGCTTCTGTATGAGAGCCAGGGGCAATGCTGGGCTGTGACTGACAGAGGAACCTGTCCAGAAGGACATGATCCAGCCATGGACCATCAATGGGTTTGAAACATCAATGGTCGATGGCGATCTTTACCTAAGATGCGAGGATACTGGTCAGCTGCCACCCATATTGGTTGGTGTCCTTCACCCTCTGTGCTGTGTCAAACCAGGTTGAAACTGAGCCCAAAGAGCACAATGACGCAGCAGGGGGCAGGTACAAACATCATTAGGCTCTAGCCTTCAAAGACCTTCATCCTATCCTTTGTTAAGGCTTGATATGGGGTGGCTTTTATGGTCTGAAAAGTGTTGTGGCTTTTCCCTTCCAAATTATAGGAAACCAAATGACAATAGAAGATTGGGGGCTCGGAAAGCAAACTTCATAACAGTACATATTTATTATTTCTCTAAGAGATGAGAAGTACCATACCTGCTCCAGCCCAGCAATGGGGGAGTAGCTGCCATTAACCCAATCACCCAGGTGAAGACACAGCCGACAATGGCGTGGGTCTCTCTGAATGTGAAGCTGCCCATGGGTTTGCAGATCACCAGGAACCTCTCAAAGGCCACAACAGCCAGAGACCACAGGCTGACCATTCCTAGAAGGGATATGTGAAAACAAAATGTTTATTCATCTGAAGAAAATTGTCATTGGTGAAAGAAAACAACATGCAATGTCACTATACTGATTGTGCGGATTAATACAAGACTGGGTGGGAAATGTCTTGAAGTCAAAACCACCGATTTCCTGCAAATTTTTCAGTTATTATTATTCACTGCGCCACCAATTACACTGCACGAAACAGAGAATACTTGTCACCATTCATAGCTTCTGTCATTTTACAGGCTGTGCTAGAAATGGGATTTAGAAGCTGATTGGTTGCAACTTCTAAATTTTATTTCTCTCCAAGATGTAATACATTTCCTTCTAAGGCACATTTTTAGATTTTTAGTCAGCAACCAGTTACCCTACCAGTATGTTTTGGAGCATGGAAGGAAACGGTAGTACCCATGGAAAACTCACGCATAAATGGGAATATTGGGGATCATTCCGACCCATTCGCACGCTGCTGTTTGTCGCAGCAGTGCAAATGGGTCAGGTCTGCGCCTGCGCGGCAGCCGCAATGCACACGCGCGTTGTTGCCCGACGACGGCCAACGACCAGAAGAACGAAGAAAGCGATCGCTGCAGCGATCGCAAAAAAGATTTACAGCAGGAAGGCGTTCCGGGGCGGCAACTCACCGTTTTCTGGGAGTGGTGAGTCCAACGCAGGCGTGTCCAGGCGTTTGGAGGGCGGATGTCTGACGTCAATTCCGGGACCTGCATTGCTGGATCGATCACACAGGGTAAGTATGTCTGACCCTGG
The DNA here is from genome assembly GCF_028390025.1 of Pseudophryne corroboree. Taxonomy (NCBI): domain Eukaryota; kingdom Metazoa; phylum Chordata; class Amphibia; order Anura; family Myobatrachidae; genus Pseudophryne; species Pseudophryne corroboree. The sequence goes on from NC_086451.1 coordinate 53,537,604, forward strand.
TCTTCTTTTACAGGAAACTTTTTTTGCATAGCAGGGCTGCACAAGCGTTCGCAGCCCTGCTATGCAGAAATACACTCCCCCGTAGGCAGCGTCTAGTTGATCGCATGGGCAGCAAAAAGTTGCTACATGCGATCAACTCGGAATGACCCCCAATGTACAAACTCCAAGATACATCCCTGCTTGAATATTGGGCCACTCGGCCCCCAATGATTAATATGCCCCTTAGGCTCATGTAGCCAAATCAGCATTTTACACATGCAGCAACAATTATACAGAACGTGAATGTAGGAAGAGCTAAAGGAGAACACAATGGGAGGCAGGGTGACTGAGGAAAGTAAGGATTACACCCTAATGTATTCTCAAACTCAATGGCGCAACCTAGAGCACAAGTGCCATCTTGTGACACATGAATTGAAGAAGTCCTGATGCCAACCGGTGGAAATTCAGAGAGTGCAGGAGGTGCTGCCACTATGGGGTCCAGAGGTAAAGGGGAGCCCAGCAATGGCACTGTACCGGACCCACCCATCCCTTCTGAGGACCCAGCGCATGTCGTGGCATCGCCAGGCCCCTTCCCAAACTTTGCAACAGAGTCTGGCAAAGGGTTTAATAAGATATAGAAGTTATATTATAAGTTTTGTGGCATTATTTTCTTGGGCTAAAATCTGCCTTGAAAAGAGGAGAGGAAGTGTGTAGCAAAAGTGATGTCAAACTAAATAAGCTTTCAGTAGGTAATGTCCTTTAGCGGGTGTCAATGAGTACTGTCATATATATCACATTCATATCAGGTATCTGTCAGGAACTCGCCATTCGGTATACGGACGCTGGCATCCCAACATGGGGGTAAATTTACTAAGATGGGAGTTCTATTTAAGATGGGATGTTGCTCATAGCAACCAATCAGATTCCAGGTATTATCTTCTAGAAGGTGCTAGATAAATGAGAAGTAGAATCTGATTGGTTGCTATGGGCAACATCCCATATTAAATAGAACTCCCATCTTGGTAAATTTACCTCATGGATTGAAATGCCGGGGCAGGGACCCCGAACAGTGGAATCCCAATCGAGCCACTCTGCACTGGTAAGGCATAGAGGGGAGGTTAGATTAAGGCTGATGGGGGAGGGTTAGGCTGCACTGGGGATACGGAGGTTAGGCTTAGCCTGGGGGGTGGGGGAGGTTAGGATTAGGCACCAGCGGGGAGGGTTAGGCTGTTGGGGGATTAGGGTCAGGCTGCGGATAAACAGGGTTAGGGTTAGAGAGGTTGGGGATTAGGGCTAGTCCATTTACCACCTTGGTGTCAGGATCCTGAGCGTTGGGATCCCGCTACCATCCCGTGTATCATATTTATCTTTTTTTTGTGTTCTTTTGTACTGTGTAGAGTGTGGTTACAATTTTGGCATACACCTAAACTAAACCCAAAACTAAATCTGCCTTTTAGGCATGCCCCAACACTTGAACAAAGATCTTGATGCTGTTTCAGAATGAGCTACAAGACGTATCCAACCTATTTCTCTGCCGCCAGACACATTAATATCCATGTAATATTGACGAAGTGTTGTGCCAAAAGTGATTCTCAGATCAAAACAAAAATTACATCATTTGTGCAAACAAGATTATAATAAACATAGCAATAAAATGCCTTCTCCAACAGGGATACATGCCCAGACTTCAAAGGAGTAAATCGCAGTCTAGAATTCAGGCCAGAACTCTGTCTGTAGTATAGAATTCATCACAATATCATTATTGGTTTAAGCACCAACTGCTTAAGAGGGAACCTAGGGGGAGATTTATCATAGTGAGAGAGATAAGGGGGGTAATTCAGAGTTGATCGCAGCAGCAAATTTGTTAGCAGTTGGCCAAAACCATGGGGGTCATTCCAACCCGTTCGCACGCTGCTGTTTTTCCTAGCGGTGCGAACGTATTAGTTCTACGCATGCGTGGTGGCTGCAATGCGCAGGCGCGTCGTTGCCCAGTGACACCCGTCGCTAGGCAACGACAAGAAGAACGAAGAAAGCGATCGCTGTCGCAAATTCGCAATCGCAAGAAGATTGACAGGAGGAAGGCGTTCCGGGGCGCCAACTGATCGTTTTCTGGGAGTGGTGCAGGCGTTTGCAAGGTGGGTGTCTGACGTCAATTCCGGGACCTGACAGGCTGAAGACATCGCAGCGGGTAAGTAACTCCAGAGCTACTCAGAAACTTCACAAAATGTTTTTGCATAGCTCGGCTGCACAAGCATTCGCAGCCTTGCTATGCAAAAAACCCCTCCCCCATAGGCAGCGTCTAGTTGATGGCACGGGCAGCAAAAAGTTGCTACGTGTGATCAACTCGGAATGACCCCCCCATGGGCCTAATTCAGACCTGTTCACAAGCAGACGTTTTTTGCAGTGCTGCGACCAGGTAGTCGCCGTCTACAGGGGGAGGGGGTAATTGCTGTGCAGGGGTGCGAATGCATGTGCAGAGAGCTGCACAAACAAACGTTGTGCAGTCTCTGCACAGCTCAGTACTTACTCAGCTGCTGCGATGATCCGGCCTGGAGCTGATGTCAGGAACCCTCCCTTCAAATGACTGGACATGCCTGCGTTTTTTCGGACACTCCCTGGAAACGGTCAGTTGACACCCGCCATCGGCCTCTTCCTGTCAATCTTCTTGCGATCACCGGTGCGATCGCTTTCTTCGGTAAGTCCGTCGCTCTCCAGCGATCCCCATCGCCGGGGGGCGACGCGCCTGCGCATTGCGGAGCATACGCACGCACAGTTCTGACCTGATCTCAACGCTGAAAAAAAAGTAGCGTGCGATTAGGTCTGAATGACCCCCCGTGTGCACTGCAGGTGGGGTAGATGTAACATGGGCAGAGAGAGTTAGATTTGGGTGGGTTATATTGTTTATGTGCAGGGTAAATACTGGCTGCTTTATTTTTACACTGCAAGTTAGATTTCAGTTTGAACACACCCCACCCAAATCTAACTCTCTCTGCACAAGTGCACATGTTATATCTGCCCCTCCTGCAGTGCACATGGTTTTGCCCAACTGCTAACAAATTTACTGCTGCGATCAACTCTGAATTAGGCCCAATGTACCAACCAATCAGCTCCCAGTTGTCACTTTTCAAACACAGCCTGTAATCTGGCAGTTAGGAGCTGATTGATTGGTACTTTATCTCTCTCCAAGACATAGGCCCCCTTATGTCTGAAAACCCCACTATAAGCCATCATTGATTTGCACCATAATTGAAACCTCTAATAAACTCTAATGTACAGTTTCCCAGCTACACCCTTAAACTGTCTGAAGCCATGACTACGCAGTCTGTCAATAAAATACACTGGCTACGTCTCAAGCAACTATTATATTTACTTTAATACAATAACAACAACAAAAACTGCAATGTACATGCACCATAGTGAATGTTTACACCAAATCACCGGGGAAAAATAATAGGGTCCGAGTTTGCGGAAGTCCAGATTTCAGCCGAGATTACCTGTATTTTTAAAGCAGCAATCATTTACAAGACAAAACCAACTAGGTTTTACCTTGTAAATTATTGCCACTTTAAAAATACGGGAAATCTCGGGTGAAATCCCGGACATCAGCAAACTCGGACCCTATTACATTTCCCCGCATATCTCCAGTCAAGTAAGCAGGTAATGCGGACAGGTGTAGATACTTACCTCCTAATGTGGCTGTGAAACCTTCCAACTTGCATGCCAACGTGCCCAGAGAGAAGTACATTTGAGAGAAGCTGTAAAAGGCAGTGGTGGAGCCGAAACAGATCACTACAAGGTTGGCAATAGCCAGATTTACCAGGATGTAGTTAAGGTGGGAACGCAGCTTCTTGTACTTGGCGGTGCAGACGACGGTTAGAATGTTGAGGGGAAAGCCAAAGATGATGGTGAATAACATGAATGCCGACATGCTCATGAATACGCCGGGGGTACCTAGATGTATCTGGGGTACCAGGAATGGGCTGACGGAGGAAATGTTAGTGGTTTCCAGAGGAATGGGGATGTAGAATTCATCTGGCATCTCCATTCTCATATCTGGGCGGCCTTTGCTCATTTTGGAACCTAGGGGGTTACGATGACAAAGGGGAGATGTCTACAGCTAGTACGAGTGAAGCCCTCTGAGATGCACCGCTGGTGGCCCCCTGACAGACAAAGAACTTATCCCCTATAGTACAATGCAGGTCAGAAGAATGAGTGTCTTTTATAGCCCTTCAAGAAAGAAAAGGTCTGGCGTGGACCCCAATTGTTTCATTACTCATAAGCTTATTTGAGAACTAAAATCTGGGCTTAGTGATTTTATCCAGCCGCAATGGTGGACTTGCTTGGGAAGGTGGTAAGGGATAATCTTCGAGACAATCTACTTTAGAGACACCTAATACAGACGGAAAGTAGTTTTAAGATACTTACGAGGGACGCTCATATACCTTTACATACCTAAGTCGAATGTCATATATACTGTAAGCGTGCCAAAAACATAGCACATGATATACAGTGTCAAAAGATGAAAGAATACCAGAAACAATAAATTAATAGTAAAATTAAGTAAAACTATTACACCAGTCAGCTCCTAACAAATTCTAATTAAAATCAAATGAATGAGTAAGGCACGATATGTGTAACCACCGAGCCCTTGCAGTCTGTAGCCAACTGGTCTACAGTATTAGTCTTACACTAAGTATTCCAATCAGACTCATTACCTACTCAAATAAAAGGCAAATATTAAACACATTAGAAGACTAGAGATAATTGTGATGTATTTGGCTTGGCAGGGCTTATAGTACGTTCTGATCCCATTACGAGGTATAACTGGGCTGTAACGAGACCCTCTCACTGACACAAGGTTCAATGAGGGTGCATCAATGGAATTGCGCAGAGTTGGACAGAAGCGCAACTATTGAGGTTGATAATACTGTAGGAACAAAAACAGGCCCAAGTTACTTGACTTTAGCTGTCTGTAGCATCAAAAATACAGAACCAAACCACATGAGGGTAGTTTTGCAAAACCAGAATCAAAACCAAAATACAAAAATTGAACCAGATCCCGAACCAAAATACAAAGGTCAGCATACATCTCTAATTTATACAGTATATATGCACTTCTCCATTAGCATCCTATGGGTGAGATTCAAATGATATATCACGCCCAGTTTCCTTTCTAAAATGATCTCCGTTATCGGGCATATTGCGCCCATAGTAATCAGGTTTAGCTGTGTAAAGGGTTAGGTGCCTCGCTACTCCGGACGTAGCGAGCTGAAATAATAATACAACGTCCCTGAGGGCAGAAACAGAATGAGTGTGGAAAGGGGTGAAAATAATTGAATCCCGCCCTTTGTGTAGATTCGCCGCTGAAAATAAGAATGCAAACGTAGAAACGTATTGTAATGGGCAGCACAGATGGTGTAATGGCTACTGCCTCACAGCACTGAGGTCATGGGTTCCATTCCCACCATGGCCCTAACTGTGTGGCGTTTGTATGTTCTCCCCATGCTTGCATGGATTTCCTCCGTGTACTCCGGTTTCCTCTCACAATCCAAAAATATACTGGTAGGTAAATTGTAAGCTCCACTAGGGCAGGGACTGAGGTGAATGGCCAAATATTCTCGGTAAAGAGCTGCGGAATATGTGTGCGCTATATGAATAACTGGTCATAATAATTATAATGACACAAATGTACAGGACTGCACTGTCACTGCAGTGAAACAGTTGGCGCTGGTATCACTTTCCTTACACTAGGTGGCAGTACAGGCTTAAATAAGTAATAAGCAGGCAGTTTATTTACATCATCACAAAACGAAAATTCAAAATCCCAACAGACTACAGGCCGATGAAGTTCCAAGTTCTGAAAGCCTATAGAGTTTTCTTAGACCTTGTACCTTTCAGTACATAGGGCCTAATTCAGACCTGATCGTAGCAGCAAATTTGTTAACAGTTGGGCAAAACCATGGCCCTTATTCCGAGTTGTTCGCTCGCAAGCTGCTTTTAGCAGCATTGCACACGCTAAGCCGCCGCCTACTGGGAGTGAATCTTAGCTTATCAAAATTGCGAATGAAAGATTCTCAAAATTGCGAACAGAAATTTCTAAGCAGTTTCTGAGTAGCTCGAGACTTACTCTTCCAGTGCGATCAGTTCAGTGCTTGTCGTTCCTGGTTTGACGTCACAAACACACCCAGCGTTTGCCCAGACACTCACCCGTTTCTTCAGCCACTCCCACGTTTTTCCCAGAAACGGCAGCGTTTTTTCACACACTCCCATAAAACGGCCAGTTTCCGCACAGAAACACCCACTTCCTGTCAATCACACTCCGATCACCAGAACGAAGAAAAAAACCTCGTAATGCCGTGAGTAAAATACCAAACTTCTTAGCAAATTTACTTGGCGGAGTGCGAACATTGCGCATGCACAATTAGCGGAAAATCGCTGCGATGCGAAGAAAATTACCGAGCGAACAACTCGGAATGGAGGCCCATGTGCACTGCAGTGGGAGGGGGCAGATATAACATGTGCAGACTAGAGAGAGTTAGATTTGGGTGTGGTATATTCAAACTGAAATCAAAATTGCAGTGTAAGAATAAAGCAGCCAGTATTTACCCTGCACAGAAACAAAATAACCCACCCAAATCTAACTCTCTCTGCACATGTTATATCTACCTCCCCTGCAGTGCACATGGGGGGTTATTCAGACCTGATCGCATGCTAGTTTTTTTTGCTGCGCTGCGATCAGGTAACAACTGCGCATGCACCGCAATGCGCAGGCGTGTCTCACGGGTACAAAGCGGATCGTTGCTGTGCGATGGATTTTACAAAGAATCCATTTGCACAGCAAATCGCAAGGATATTGACAGAAGAAGGCGTTTGTGAGTGTCAACTGACCGTTTTCTGGGAGTGTTTGGAAAAACGCAGGCGTGGACAAGCGTTTGCAGAGCGGGTGTCTGACGTCAATTCCGGCCCCGGGCAGGCTGAAGTAAGTTCTGGGCAACTAAGAAACTGCACAAATATTTTTTTGTACCGCCCGGCTGCACATGCGATCGCACACTTGGAAAGCAAAAATACACTCTTCTGCGTGGACTATCTGCTCGCAGCTGTGCAAAAAAACCCTAGCGAGTGATCAGGTCTGAATTATCCCCATAAACCTCTTACCTAGGGTCAGTTATCTGCTATGATGCACTGTAAAGGGACAATGGTCTAGTAATGCACACACACAAGATTACCAACCCTCCGGTGTCATGCAGTTTGGATGCAGTTTTGATGGTGATGTAGTGGTTTGCAGCAATAAGCACGGCTTCAGCTGTAACTTCAGCTCACAATAGATATTAAAGACCAAGGCCATTTTAAAAGAGGAGAGGTCCCTTGTGCAGGCTTCCTGCGGGCCCCCTCCTCTGTGGCAGCGAGTAGTCCCTGTACACCAGGGTCTACTGCGCATGTGCAGGTCTCCGGGACTAAGGTGCAAATCGGGAAATTGGCTGCCGCAGGACTCCGGAGGGGAAAGTGTAATTATATGGCTGCCGAGTGTGCGGTGTGTGGGCCGCCGCCCCCCCCCCCCCCCATGGGCCTGTGCGCACACCACACGTTGCACACGTTATAGATACGCCTGTGTTAGAGACTGAGAGCCTGATTGAGAGGTGGCCGCAATGCTAGTGTCGGACCCAGTGGAGCAATATTTTCCACTGCACCCACAGCGATTGATTAGCGACAGTGGACTCAGCGAGGATTTATTTGCAAAGCGACAGGTAGTGACCGCTTGGGGGATGTAATGAGGGGTAGCTACAAAACTACAGGTGTGTCACTACTGTATTCTGGTCATGTCCCGCCCCCAGACTCCTGTGAAACTAGCCAATGGGAGTGTGGGGGAGGGCTTAGAAGAAATGTGATGCCTTATGCTGAGTCCTGGGTGCCACATGGCAACTGATGCGCACCGCTCTGACGATCCCCGGGGGAACCAGCCAGCACATATATTACATGCGTCAGGACATGTATATTTTTATGTGCTCAGCTGTTCCTCCCTGCACTGTGTGGTCAGTGCTGCAGCCGCTGCTGGTCATTAGCATAAATGCACAAGCGCGCTGTGTCTGAAATCGCAGTTGTGAATGCAGCTGTGTGCACCCCTAAATTCGACAAGGAGAGCGTCACTCTTTCAGGGTGCACTTCTGGCTATTGCATTATGTTGCAGAAATATGAACACTGGGACATTTAAGTGCTTTGTGTCATTTAACCCCTTCAGTGGTGGGTTTTTAATTTAAAAACACACCCTGGTGGGTGTGTTTTTAAATTGGCATGGGAGTGGGGGGAAGGTGCAGGGGGGGCGAGGGGGGGGGGGGGGGGCAGGGCGAGGTTATCGCCTGGCGGATCGCCAGCCCCAGCGCTGATTCCCGGCTGCCTTGCGGCGCCTCGGAATCAGCATAAGCCATTTTACAGCTAAAACCAGGAGTCCGGGGGGGGGGGAGGGGGGGGGCAGGTTAAACTCCATAATGGTGTATGCTGATTCCCGGGCGCCGTGCACGCTGCACGGCTGTCCCCAGGGAGTCAGTAGGTAGTATGCACGGAAATCTTCTGGAGTAGCCAGCGCTGTGCCCCCTGTTCATACTGTTCCACATTAGAGTGCCTTCCAGGTCAAATTGGGCCCAGTTCATATTATGGCACACTGTAGTGCCTCCATTTCATATTGTGCCACATTAAAATGCCCCAGTTCTTATTATGTAACATTATAGTGTCCCCCACATTATGGCACAATGAGCAGATCAGATTATGTAACATTACAGTGCCCTCAAATTCATATTGTGCCACATTACAGTGCCCCCTGTACCATTATAACATCCACTACACACTCCCCTCACTGAAAATTTAATGTCACACCGTTCAGGCTGGACAATGGATCAGACCCAGGGCCTGTGCGAGGGTGTTCGGCGCCCTCCTGCAAACAATACATTTGCGCCCTCCCATGCGTAATAAAGGAACGGTGCGTACCAATGGGGTGTGGTCTCACATGGAAGGGGTGTGGACACACAATAGTACCCTCAATTCAAATTACGCCACACACAGTGTATCACAATCTTATTCACATTATACCACATGTAGTGCCCCTGATTCATATTACAACAAATAGTAGTGTACCTAATTCACATTATGATACACAGTAGTGCTCCTTATACACAATACCCACAGTAGTGTCTCTAATATACACATAAAGCTCACAGTAGTAGTGCCCCTTACACATAACGCCCGCAGTAGTCGTGCCACACAGAACGCCCACAGTAGTCGTGCCACACACAACGCCCACAGTAGTCGTGCCACACACAACGCCCACAGTAGTCGTGCCACACACAATGCCCACAGTAGTCGTGCCACACACAACGCCCACAGTAGTCGTGCCACACACAACGCCCACAGTAGTCGTGCCACACACAATGCCCACAGTAGTCGTGCCACACACAATGCCCACAGTAGTCGTGCCACACACAACGCCCACAGTAGTCGTGCCACACACAACGCCCACAGTAGTCGTGCCACACACAACGCCCACAGTAGTCGTGCCACACACAACGCCCACAGTAGTCGTGCCACACACAACGCCCACAGTAGTCGTGCCACACACAACGCCCACAGTAGTCGTGCCACACACAATGCCCACAGTAGTCGTGCCACACACAACGCCCACAGTAGTCGTGCCACACACAACGCCCACAGTAGTCGTGCCACACACAATGCCCACAGTAGTCGTGCCACACACAACGCCCACAGTAGTCGTGCCACACACAATGCCCACAGTAGTCGTGCCACACACAACGCCCACAGTAGTCGTGCCACACACAACGCCCACAGTAGTCGTGCCACACACAATGCCCACAGTAGTCGTGCCACACACAATGCCCACAGTAGTCGTGCCACACACAATGCCCACAGTAGTCGTGCCACACAGAACGCCCACAGTAGTAGTTCAACACTTAATTCCCCTTACACTAATGTCCACAGGAGGATTGGAGAGACTGGGGAGTGCTGTATTTACCGCACAGAGTGCTGTGGGCACTGCTGCCAAAAGTGCAGCGGGGAGGAGCAGGGCCGGCCCAAGCCTAATTTTTTCGGTAAGCGAATATAGATTTTGGCGCCCCTCACTGTGGATATTGTGGGTGGAGCTATAACGCGGGTGGGGCATCAACTGGTGCCCCACTCACATAAAGCCAGTTCTACATAAAAGAAAAACAGAAAATATTGCTTTAGATATATAATATTCCAGATTTCATACATTATTATTATTTATAATTAGATAACCCTGTTGTAACTCACAAGTATGAATGCATCACTTACAGACCAGGCTTGATGCTCCCACATGTAATGTATATATACTACCACCAAAAGTTCTGTTTAACGCATGACACATTAATACATACTGTCTCACATCACAGGCAGCGAGCACTATAACCACCTGCTCTCTTCACATCGTCCCACACAGGCCCGGCGCCACCCGCTCAGCGAGGTCTGCAATGCAGGGAGGCGCCGGGTCTGAGAGGCGCTCTCCCTGATCTGCTACCTTGTGCACTTTCGCTACCGGCTGCCAGCGCCTGTCACTCTGACAGGCAGCAGCAGCGCTCCTCCTCTCTGCCTCCTTACGAACGGAGCTGCAAAGTCCCGCCTGTTGCTGCCGGGTGCCGCTGCTGCCAGTCTTCACACTCATCACAGGCAGCAGGGGCAGCCGGCAACATGAAAAGATGCGCCGCACAAATATAATACGCTCCTCCTGCCCGCACGCCCAGGAAGACCACCGCACGCAAGGGGGGGGGGGAGGTCTCTGCACTTGCCGTGCGCAACCTGATGTCATTCTACTACTGGGGAACCTGCCTGGAGTCGGATACTGGTGCTTCCCTGCAGTCCCTTGCCATCGCCACTTCAATCTAGCATCTACCCTTGCCCATGCCAGGTGATAACAAAGTATTGATGGAGGAGGAGCCAAGGACGACCTGTGTGAGCAGTAGAGTCCTGTTAATGTCACTTGGGAGGGAGAGAATATTAATGTCAGAGGGAGCAAATTAATTTATACTAATGTGACAGTGAGCAGATCACTGATATCTTTGTGTGTGTGTGTGTGTGTGTGTGTGTGTGTGTGTGTGTGTGTGTGTGTGTGTGTGTGTGTGTGTGTGTGTGTGTGTGTGTGTGTGGGAGGGGGGGGGAGAGGAGGAGGAGGAGTAAATATATTCATGTCAATGTAGCAGTGGAAGGCTCTTGTAATGTAACTGGAGGGCCCTTCATAATGTTGCTATGGGGCCCACAAAGTCCTAGCTGTGTTTGTGTGTCTTGTGTTAATATGCATGTATGTATGTATATATATATATATATATATATATATATTTATTTATGTGTGATATGATTTCCCAGCGTCCAGGATGTGGGCGGTCAGAAGACCAACCACAGCATTCCGATGTAGACAATCCCGACAGAAGGTATACTCACCCTCTCCCAAGACGCCCCTTAACCCTCCCCAGTGGTGCCTAAACCTAACCCCTCTCCCCGCAGCCTAAACCTAACCCCCCTCCCCGCAGCCTAAACCTAACCCTCCCTCCCGGCAGCCTAACCCTAACTCACCCCACGCTAACTCTAACCCTCCCCGTTGGGGTCCTAACCCTATCCCCCCTCCCCGCAGCTAAGCCCTAACCCTCCCCGCAGCCTAGCCCTAACCCTCCCTCCCTGCAGCCTAGCCCTAACCCCCCTCCCCGGGGTGGTCCCTAAACCTAACCTCGCCCTTCCACGGGCTAACACTGACAGTCACTGCATACTTACAATCAAGATGTCGGCATTTAGGAATCCAGAGTCTGCATTTCATCAAGTGTTGGAGTTCCAGCATCACCATTATGACCACATGTCAAAATGCCGTCCGCATCCCATATTATATATATATATATATATATATATATATATATATATATATATATATATATATACACACACTTTTGTATGGGTATCATTATTTAACTACCTCTTTTTGCAGTTTGCTACATCCTTGTTATTCTGATTTTCATTCGCTGCTACATGTCCCGGAGTCCTTGCTGGTATCTGCGGAGCGCACCCAGCGAGTGTATGTGGAGAGATCTACTGAGTGCTGGACCTAGCTACTAACAGAAAAATACACACACGGAACCGCCCCCCCCCCCCCCCCCCCCCCCCATGAAAATCCTGCGTTTGTCTCTGTACACTACCAAGGCTCAGAGTCCTCTCTGAGTACTGAGCTCCGCCTCCCCTGTGGGCTGCTCTGCATCAAAGAAATAGCGTCCCTGCCCTCACCCTCCCTGTCAGCACCCTGCCCTCACCCTCCCTGTAACTCCCCGTCAGTGCCCTGCCCTCACCCTCCCTGTAACTCCCCCTCAGTGCCCCTGCCCTCACCCTCCCTGTAACTCCCCCTCAGCGCCCTGCCCTCACCCTCCCTGTAACTCCCCCTCAGTGTCCCTGCCCTCAGCCTCCCTGTAACTCCCCGTCAGCATCCTGTCCTCACCCTCCCTGTAACTCCCCGTCAGCGTCCCTGCCCTCACCCTCCCTGTAACTCCCCGTCAGCGTCCCTGCCCTCACCCTCCCTGTAACCCCCCTCAGTGTCCCTGCCCTCACCCGCCCTGTAACTCCCCATCAGCGTCCCTGCCCTCACCCTCCCTGTAACTCCCCATCAGCGTCCCTGCCCTCACCTCCCTGTAACTCCCCGTCAGCGTCCCTGCCCTCACCTCCCTGTAACTCCCCGTCAGCGTCCCTGCCCTCACCCACCCTGTAACTCCCTGTCAGCGTCCCTGCCCTCACCCTCCCTGTAACTCCCCGTCAGCGTCCCTGCCCTCACCCTCCCTGTAACTCCCCGTCAGCGTCCCTGCCCTCACCCACCCTGTAACTCTCAGTCAGCGTTCCTGCCCTCACCCTCCCTGTAACTTCTCGTCAGCGTCCTGCCCTCACCCTCCCTCTAACTCCCAAAGTAGTGGGAATCAGAAGAGGAACGAGGGGATGGAAAATAGATGGGGAAAGGGGGTACAGAGAGAGAGGAGGAAAAGAGAAAACGTAAAAGTAGCCTGAGGCAGTGCTGGGAATAATAGCTTAAAAAAAAAAAAATAAACCCAGGCAATGCTGGACATAAGTATAAGGGACACTACTATGTTCTGTAATATGAATCATGGGGACTATGGTGGTAATTCCGAGTTGATTGCAGCCAGCAACTTTTAGCCGCTGCTACGATCAATAGTACACGCCTATGGGGGAGTGTATTTTAGCTTAGCAGGGCTGCGATCGCTTGTGCAGCCCTGCTAAGCTAAAAAAGTTTCCCTCAAAACTAGACTAGCCCTGTACATACTTACCCTGTGCGATGGATCCAGCGATGATGGGCCCGGCTTTGTCGTCACTCCTCCGCCCTCCGTTGTCCTGAACACGCCTGCGTTTTACTCACCACTCCCCAAAAACGGCTTCAAACGGTCCGGATCCGCCCATCCACGCCTCCTTCCTGGTTATCTTCTTAGCGGTCGCCGCTGCGACCGCTTCCGCCGGTAGCCGCAACGTAACCCGGAGACACCTGTCGCCGGGCAACATCGCACACGCGCACTGCGCCGGCCGCGCATGCGCATTCCGCACCCATTCGCAGCGCAGAAAAAAAACGCGTGCGAACGGGTCAGAATGACACCCAATGTGCAGTGTAATGTGAATAAGCTTGTGCTACAATGGGGCGTAATTTTAATTGGAGGTACTATTGTGAGGTGCTATTGTGTGCTCACACCCTTCAATGTGAGACCACACCCCTCTTTTGTGATGCACGCTGGCCCTTTATGAGTAAAGGGAGGGAGGGCGCAATTTTATAGTTTGCAGGAGGGCGCCGAACACCCTAGCACCGGCCCTGGTCCCACACAGAGCAGCAGCAAGTTACCACAGACACACAGGGAACTTAGAAAGCATAGCACATTACCAGATGGGATGCGGTTAAGATACTTGAGTTGACGCTGGAATCCCGACACTTATTGGAATGCCGACGCCGGCATCCCAACATCAATTGAAATGCTGGCGCTGGGATCCCGATCGAGTCGCCACCAGACTTCATCACTGGTAAGCCACGGCTGGAGGGATTTAGGGATAGTTTGGGGGAAGGGGTTAGAGTTAGGCTGCGGGAGGGAGGGTTAGGCTACAAGAGGGGGTTAGAGTTAGGCTGCGGGGGGGAGGGTTAGGGTTAGGCTGTGGGGGGGGGGAAGGGTTAGGCTGTGGGAGGGGAGGGTTAGGGTTAGGCTTGCGGGGGGGTTAAGCTATAGGGAGGGGGGTTAGGGATAGGCTGAAGGGGGGGTTAGGATTAGGCTGCGGGTAGGGTGTGAAGGTTAGTTTAGGATTTAGGGCCCTGTCAGGATTTAACCTCCGGGATGCAGTTGTTGGTATTCTGACAGCCGGCATCCCAGGCTCCGGGATATCATATGTATTCCTACCAGATAGCAGGAGTAGACATGTAATAACTGTGTGTACCCAGATGACACAGAAGACAATGGGAAAACACACAATAGGGGATAGAGGTGTGAATCCGGGATACAGGTGGCAAAAATAGCTGAAAATACAAAGTGAAAATAAAGTCCTGGAACTTACCATGTGATGTCATGTGACTTCTCTTGTGAGTGTAGGGGAGTCTTTAGATATTGTTAAATGGTCATCTGGCCATAAGCTTATCAATTATAAATGGAAAACCATATGAACCGCACTGCTGCACTCCCTGCTCTTTCCCAGTGCCAGGACCAGCAGCTGAACTGTGTGACACGTGGCTAGGGTTTAGGAGGACTTCCTGAACTCAGCTGACTATACTGCAGCAGCGGCGAGTGCTGAAATGCTCACTGCAGTCACCAGCGGGAGCGTTCTCCGGTCCACACATAGGTGCTGGCTGGCCAGTTTCCCCGTATGTGGCCAGTTACACCGCAGTAGGAGCGGAGCATCATGGAGATCTTCTACTGGTACCGTCAGCAACTATTTCAAATGTGGCGCCACCCGCCTGACTGGCTGCTGGTTCGCTATTGGCTTATCTCTATGGCTTCTCCTCAGCCGCGTACCCCGCGTATAGGTCGGGTCGGCTGTGGGGAGGAGAGAAGAGGAGGGACCCGGAGAGACTGAGCCGGAGCTGCGCTTCACGCTGCCGGCGTCTGACACAGTGTGACAGACGCAGCGGCAGCCAGCAGCAGCAAAGCGGCGAGAGCGCCTCTTCATCCCTGCGCCTCACTGCTTTGCAGGAGCTGCTGAGCGGCTAGCGCCGGCTCTGATCAGACCCAAATGCTTAGCAGGCAAACCTGGGAAATTGGTATGGAACTTTATAACCTGGGTCCAGGCCCCCCTAAACCTCTGGATTCCATGCCATGGGACCACTTGCACCCACTATAGAACACCCATGGCTGTGGGTGTTAAACCCGGAGTATTCCATGCGCGGTAAACCCCACTGTTAATTGGTTATGCCTCCAATGATTGCCTCAGTCGGGCGTGTTTAAAAGATTTTTCTGGCACAGACATCCGATCACTGGTGGTCGCTTGTGGACAAACACAATCAGGGTTGGACTGGCCCACATGGGTACAGCGGAAACCCCCGGTGGGCTCCACTACCCGATGGCCCACCCCCTGTTCTAGGTAACAGGTTCCAGACTGTGCACTTGAATTATACATTGCACATGTTACATTATGCTGCACGGGACTAAGGTGTATTTAATCTGGTACTTTATCATACATGGACTAGAAGTATTTGCTATATATATATTTGTCACGGGGCACAAACCATGCCCTCTCTAATGGTTAGCCAAACCCCTATGTTGGCTGGACACACCCCTAAGCATGGGGCCCCTACAACTGCATTACCCCGGTGGGCGCTTCATGTCCCAGTCCGACACTAGACACAATTATCGTCCCAGTGAGTCAACCCATGGTCGGCGGATCGGACAGATAATTGCACAGTGTATGGCCCCCTTTAGCTATGCTGTGTTTTAGTAAGGTGGGGTGTCACACTGGTGCTCTTCATTTCTATGGGGGTAATTCTGAGTTGATCGCAGCAGGAATTTTGTTAGCAGTTGGGCAAAACCATGTGTACTGCAGGGGGCGGCAGATATAACATGTGCAGAGAGAGTTAGATTTGGGTGGGTTATTTTGTTTCTGTGCAGGGTAAATACTGGCTGCTTTATTTTTACACTGCAATTTAGATTTCAGTTTGAACACACCCCACCCAAATCTAACTCTCTCTGCACATGTTATATCTGTCCCCCCTGCAGTGAACATGGGCCCTCATTCCGAGTTGATCGCTCGCAAGGCGATTTTAGCAGAGTTACACACGCTAAGCCGCCGCCTACTGGGAGTGAATCTTAGCTTCTTAAAATTGCGAACGATGTATTCGCAATATTGCGATTACAAACTACTTAGCAGTTTCAGAGTAGCTTCAGACTTACTCGGCATCTGCGATCAGTTCAGTGCTTGTCGTTCCTGGTTTGACGTCACAAACACTCCCAGCGTTCGCCCAGACACTCCCCCGTTTCTCCGGCCACTCCTGCGTTTTTTCCGGAAACGGTAGCGTTTTGATCCACACGCCCATAAAACGCCGTGTTTCCGCCCAGTAACACCCATTTCCTGTCAATCACACTACGATCGCCGGAGCGAAGAAAAAGCCGTGAGTAAAAATACTATCTTCATTGTTAAATTACTTGGCGCAGTCGCAGTGCGAATATTGCGCATGCGTACTAAGCGGAATTTCACTGCGATGCGATGAAAATTACCGAGCGATCAACTCGGAATGAGGGCCATGGTTTTGGCCAATTGCTAACAAAATTCCTGCTGCAATCAACTCAGAATTACCCCCCTATGCTTTAATTGCTCCAGAGATTTTTAAAACACTGACAGAAATGTTTCGGACAAGTGTCCCAAGCGCTCCATAAAAAGCGCTTTCTGATGGAAATACATTACAATTGACAGATCCTATCGTACAGAGCATTTTACACACACACACACACACGGGTGGTCTTCTGTTTGCCGGCGGTCGGGCTCCCGGCGCTCAGTATACCGGCGCCGGGAGCCCGACAGCCGGAATACCGACAATTATTTTCCCTCGTGGGGGTCCACGACCCCCATAGAGGGAGAATAAAATAGTGTGGCGCGCCACCGTGCCCGTAGCGTGGCGAGCGCAGCGAGCCCGCAAGGGGCTCATTTGCGCTCGCCAAGCTGTCGGTAAGCCGGCGGTCGGGCTCCCGGCGCCGGGATGCTGGTCGCCGGGAGCCCGACCGCCGGCCAGCCGTAGTGAACCCCCCACACACACACACACACACACACACACACATATAATGTTTTTCCTTGGTGCGCTATATCCAGCTCCGAAATGTACAATACCAGTATTGGCAGTCTTTGTCTCTGAGGTATGGAATAGGGGTACCCTCCCTGGGTCATCGGGTCCTCACATAGTGGCGTTGTCACCCTCCCAAGAGCTCACACCTTTTTGAAGTGAGGGAGGGTATTGTTTACCAACAAGACCACTGTTGTAGGGACCGTTGATGTTTCTATGTTTTTGCCAATTGTAATAGAAACCAGTGTATACTATTTTATGTATTTTTAATAAATGTTCAAATATTGTTAACCACTCATTCAGCCTTTGGGCTTCTATTTGTTGGGTGATTTTTTGGGTGTGAGGGTATGTCATTCCTGAGAGTCAGTTCTGAGTGCCGCCATTGGAGGTCTATGTAGTGTGCAGCCGTGCTGGCTGTATTGAGGAGGACACCGGGCACAGGAATTGTATATGAGTATGTGGAGTGCTGGAGCTGGGACATATATATGTATATATATATATATATATAGAAAAAGCAAATCAGAGGGGGCACTCACCAGACTTCTTTGTATTTTAACAAATGTTCATTTATTGAAGATAATACTTTACATGATCATCAATTTCTCAATTCCTCAAGCGCTTTCGGCCCGAATCAGGGGCCTTCCTCAGGAGGTACTGTATAAAGATCACCACTTTCACCAATCGTGAACAATGAATCCAGGCATCCAGCAGCAACACTGGTTCTGCCTGACTGGCCCTAAATACCCCAATCACTTAAAAATAGCGCCAAAATCGACTGTGATGTCATTAGAGAGCGACACAAGTGTTCTCAACTATGTAAATACCTAGCCATATGGGGGAAATGAACACAACAAACCAAACTCACCCCCAACACAGGATATAGGCAAATCGGCTCATGTCCGCTCAGTCCGGTGCATCAGAAGATGCCACCATAGCACCTCATGCGCCGCTGGGACTCCGGAGCGATCACTTCCGGTCTGTGGAACGCACAAGTCGCACGACCGGAAGCGCGCGTGTGAAACGCAAACAGGAAGTGAAGTTCCGTTTTATCGGACATCACTGTCTCACAACAGACTTTGGTTATAATATACTCAACAAGAAATAATTAAAGTAATGGCGTGTAAGTGATATAGTGCATCTAACATGCACCCATAGGGTACTAGAGCCAGGCAATGCAGAGTAGAGGATTCCTATTATAAAATCACGTAACAGATCAACATCAACCAGACAACATGCATATTTGTCCAGATCCTCAAGGTACAGCAGAAATACAGACACTACTATCTTTCATTGATTTATACACCCATTGTTGGGCTGCTAGTCCATAATGTCGTGCACCCTCCTGCAATTTAAACTGTATCAAGTGGATCAAAGCAAGCATGCATAATTAAAACCAATGGATTCTTTAGTGTATTCATCAAATATCTGTATATGCACCATACAGTGTCCCTGTTGTAAAAATATTCATTGTATTACTAACACTGTATATACTAATAACACCAAAGAATCATATAAAAAAATATGCAAAAAAGGAAGAAAAAGACAATAAGAGGGCATGCATCGGGCAAAAAAGGTCTAAAAAAGAATCTAACGTAGAAATATATTAAGCGGGTTGGACTCATTCAGACCATTCGGTGTTACGGAGCCAAGTCTGTGTATCCATCTTGCTTCAAGCTTCCTAAGGAGGAGTGAGCGATCTCCCCCTCTCGTTGGGATGGGGACCCAATCTATGATTCTGCATTTTAAAGATGCCACTTGGTGTCCTTCCTTTAGGAAATGTAGAGCCACCGGTTTATCGGTACTGCCTGTTTGAAGCGCTTGGTGTATTGAGCTGCGGTGGTTGGCCATTCGTTCCCTGAATGAACAGGTGGTCATTCCCACATATGGCAGTCCACATGGGCATAGTAGCATATACACAACATGGTCCATCCGACAATGTAACCGGTACCGGATGGTGATTGGTTTTCCACTCAACGGATGTGGAAACTTATCTCCGACCAGCATTGAGCGACATGTCACACACCCCAAGCATTTAACGCAGCCTTTTCTTGTTTTATGTAACCAATTCTTTGCTGAATCCCCAGTTTGTCGGGTAGGGTGCATCAGTAGTTGTTTCAGGTTACGACCACGTCTAAATGCTAACATGGGTGGTTGTTCCAATGCTTTCTTAAATTTTGGATCTGAATTTAAGATAGGCCAGTGCTTCCTTAGTGATGATCTAATAGCTGGCGACTTGGCGTCAAACTGTGTGACATATATCATCCGCTGTTCTTTGGTCGGTTTTACTTCACCCACACGTGATCGTGCTCTTACCAGACATTTACTGATAGTGTCATTACTGTACCCCCTCTGAGAAAAGCGAACCTTCATCTCTTCAATCTGCTCTTCAGCAGTCGTTGGATTCGTATTATTTCTCAAAACTCGCATAAATTGTGAGATTGGAAGGCTTGATCTTAGAGCTGGCGGATGGTTACTTGTGGCGTGCAGAATTGTATTGCGGTCCGTCTCTTTTCTAAATAGTGTAGTCCCTAGTTTGGTTCCATCCCGGAAGATAGTCAAGTCTAAGAAATTAACAGACTTCATATCTGAATGTCCCGTAAAACGCACGGTGGAGTCCAGATTATTCAGATATTCTAACATCTCGTTAAACTCAAATTCAGTACCGTCCCATAGCAAAAACACATCATCTATGAAACGTTTATAATACACAATCTTAGTGCTGTATTTCGGCATGATGTTTACCGTTTCATATTCATGCATAAATATGCCTGCATAAACAGGTGCCACGTTCGAACCCATGGCGGTCCCTGAGCATTGCATATAATACTCTCCTTGATACATGAAGTGATTGTTAGTTAGTATCATCTCTAAGAATGCCAAAATACAATCAATAGGAATGGTACCAAAATCAGTGGATACAAGTAGGTTCCTTACTGCCTCTATACCCAGCCTATGGGGAATGATCGTATACAGTGACGATACGTCTAGTGTTACAAGTAACACATTCTCTTTAATGTCCCCAAGGTCCATAATTCTATCCAAAAAATCACCAGTATCTTTCAGATAGCTTGGTATGAAGGGTATCAATTCTTGAAGGAAACCATCCAAGAATATGGCTAACGGTTGTAAAAGTGACCCCCTAGCAGAGATGATAGGTCTGCCAGGGGGGTTAACCAGAGACTTATGGACCTTGGGAAGCGTATAAAGCATCGGGCAGATAGGAAAATCTACCTTTAAGTATGTCGCCATCTGTTCCGTCAACCATCCCATGTTGACCGATCTATCAATTAATGTGTCAACCTTTCTTTTTACCAGAGGCATGGGATTATGCGTGCATTTGGAATAAACATCAGGGTTTGCCAATTGCCGCCTGACCTCAGCATCATAGCTATCAAGATTCTGGATCACCACGGCACCGCCTTTATCAGCGGGCCGAATGATGATTTTATCATTGTTTCTCAAGGATCTTAAAGCTGTACGTTGGTCAGGTGTCAAATTTGGGAAACCCCCAGAGGTATCATTTCTAAAATCATACTCGGTCATCCTTAAAAAGGTCCGTATACTTGGATTCGATGAGGGGGGGTCAAACAGACTGGGTTTTTTAAGTATTTTGGGGTCAGTTAAATCCACACCCTCTTTCATAGTTCTGTCCCCAAAGAACTCGCGCAAGCGCAGCTTGCGCCCAAATTTATAATGGTCAACCGCTAAATTGAAATCGTCGTGTCTGGAGGTGGGTACAAAAGAGAGACCTAATGACAAAAGTGAAGACTCCCCTTTTGTCAGAACGTGATCAGATAGATTGAAAATACTATTCAATCCTTTTTTCTCCTCGCTCTTCTTTTTAAAGCTGCCTCTTCTTGGGTGGGGTCTTCTTGGTCTACTGGGTCTCTTGAGGGGGGTGGACGTGTGCCTCTGCCTAAAAAACCACTCGGTGGACGAGTCCCTCTGGCTTCAGAATCTGAAGCTGACTGTGATGTCGAGGAGTCACTGTTCTGTTGGAATCTATTATGATAGGGTCTATTCTGTCTAAAACGTCTGGTCACCCCTGTACCACCTGTTAGCCACCTGTAGACTTGATGGGAAGTATAGTCTTGGGTGACAGTTTGTAACTTTTTCCTTTTAAAAGTCACCAACTGATCCTTGAACGTGTCTAGTTGTAATTGCAACTTGTCACACCAAGTTTCCGTTTTGTCTGCCTTCAAGGTTTGTAGATATTTTTTCTCAAAAATCTCAATTTCCTCCCTGATTTTGACCAATTCTATCCCCACTTCTTCAATGACCAAGAGGATTAAGTCGAGTGAGCATTTGTTAAAATACAAAGAAGTCTGGTGAGTGCCCCCTCTGATTTGCTTTTTCTATATTTGGATGCCTTGGTATCCGGGGTGACACCCCAGCGTATGGACAATTGGAAGATGCGAGTGCAATCATATATTGGATATATTTAAGGGAACGTCTTTCCTGAAGAAGGACCGTCTCTTGATTAGTCACCCATCCGTCATTACATTTGAATATACATCCTGGATAATTTAGAGTCTGTGGACATCCAACATAGCTACTGCTGGTTTTTTGCAGTTGATTCTCTTTTTTGTATTCCTTTTTTGAATACCTAAAATTTTAAAATTTCTTTTTGGCATTTAGAGGTTTGTCTGCATCGGGCAGGATAGGGCCAGTACCGTCCCATTGCTATTTATTAACTTTTTGTGGTAGCAGCTTGTGTTGTCATGATACACTGAACAGCATCTATTCTTGCAGATGTGGATTTGAATGACTGCTATATGAAATGTCCCAGTCTGGTACGGTGGGTTTTGATGAGGGATTGTTATTTGCGGCAGAAAATCAGTTAGTATCACTAACTGATGATGATGCTGAGAAAGTATATTTTCATCATTTTGAGTTTACGAGCCTTCCAGCAGAAAAACCAATTGATCTCTTTCATAAGGTATTACGTTTAAAACGCAGAGAGGTGGAATTAACACTCCACGGCCAATTCTTATCCGAATACCACCGAACTAAACGTATTCCACGTGGATTTCGAGTGAGCAACACCCCCACCATCGGTAGAACTAATGCAGCCTTTTGCAGTAAATGGTGTGGTGTTCTAAACAAATGCTCACTCGACTTAATCCTCTTGGTCATTGAAGAAGTGGGGATAGAATTGGTCAAAATCAGGGAGGAAATTGAGATTTTTGAGAAAAAATATCTACAAACCTTGAAGGCAGACAAAACGGAAACTTGGTGTGACAAGTTGCAATTACAACTAGACACGTTCAAGGATCAGTTGGTGACTTTTAAAAGGAAAAAGTTACAAACTGTCACCCAAGACTATACTTCCCATCAAGTCTACAGGTGGCTAACAGGTGGTACAGGGGTGACCAGACGTTTTAGACAGAATAGACCCTATCATAATAGATTCCAACAGAACAGTGACTCCTCGACATCACAGTCAGCTTCAGATTCTGAAGCCAGAGGGACTCGTCCACCGAGTGGTTTTTTAGGCAGAGGCACACGTCCACCCCCCTCAAGAGACCCAGTAGACCAAGAAGACCCCACCCAAGAAGAGGCAGCTTTAAAAAGAAGAGCGAGGAGAAAAAAGGATTGAATAGTATTTTCAATCTATCTGATCACGTTCTGACAAAAGGGGAGTCTTCACTTTTGTCATTAGGTCTCTCTTTTGTACCCACCTCCAGACACGACGATTTCAATTTAGCGGTTGACCATTATAAATTTGGGCGCAAGCTGCGCTTGCGCGAGTTCTTTGGGGACAGAACTATGAAAGAGGGTGTGGATTTAACTGACCCCAAAATACTTAAAAAACCCAGTCTGTTTGACCCCCCCTCATCGAATCCAAGTATACGGACCTTTTTAAGGATGACCGAGTATGATTTTAGAAATGATACCTCTGGGGGTTTCCCAAATTTGACACCTGACCAACGTACAGCTTTAAGATCCTTGAGAAACAATGATAAAATCATCATTCGGCCCGCTGATAAAGGCGGTGCCGTGGTGATCCAGAATCTTGATAGCTATGATGCTGAGGTCAGGCGGCAATTGGCAAACCCTGATGTTTATTCCAAATGCACGCATAATCCCATGCCTCTGGTAAAAAGAAAGGTTGACACATTAATTGATAGATCGGTCAACATGGGATGGTTGACGGAACAGATGGCGACATACTTAAAGGTAGATTTTCCTATCTGCCCGATGCTTTATACGCTTCCCAAGGTCCATAAGTCTCTGGTTAACCCCCCTGGCAGACCTATCATCTCTGCTAGGGGGTCACTTTTACAACCGTTAGCCATATTCTTGGATGGTTTCCTTCAAGAATTGATACCCTTCATACCAAGCTATCTGAAAGATACTGGTGATTTTTTGGATAGAATTATGGACCTTGGGGACATTAAAGAGAATGTGTTACTTGTAACACTAGACGTATCGTCACTGTATACGATCATTCCCCATAGGCTGGGTATAGAGGCAGTAAGGAACCTACTTGTATCCACTGATTTTGGTACCATTCCTATTGATTGTATTTTGGCATTCTTAGAGATGATACTAACTAACAATCACTTCATGTATCAAGGAGAGTATTATATGCAATGCTCAGGGACCGCCATGGGTTCGAACGTGGCACCTGTTTATGCAGGCATATTTATGCATGAATATGAAACGGTAAACATCATGCCGAAATACAGCACTAAGATTGTGTATTATAAACGTTTCATAGATGATGTGTTTTTGCTATGGGACGGTACTGAATTTGAGTTTAACGAGATGTTAGAATATCTGAATAATCTGGACTCCACCGTGCGTTTTACGGGACATTCAGATATGAAGTCTGTTAATTTCTTAGACTTGACTATCTTCCGGGATGGAACCAAACTAGGGACTACACTATTTAGAAAAGAGACGGACCGCAATACAATTCTGCACGCCACAAGTAACCATCCGCCAGCTCTAAGATCAAGCCTTCCAATCTCACAATTTATGCGAGTTTTGAGAAATAATACGAATCCAACGACTGCTGAAGAGCAGATTGAAGAGATGAAGGTTCGCTTTTCTCAGAGGGGGTACAGTAATGACACTATCAGTAAATGTCTGGTAAGAGCACGATCACGTGTGGGTGAAGTAAAACCGACCAAAGAACAGCGGATGATATATGTCACACAGTTTGACGCCAAGTCGCCAGCTATTAGATCATCACTAAGGAAGCACTGGCCTATCTTAAATTCAGATCCAAAATTTAAGAAAGCATTGGAACAACCACCCATGTTAGCATTTAGACGTGGTCGTAACCTGAAACAACTACTGATGCACCCTACCCGACAAACTGGGGATTCAGCAAAGAATTGGTTACATAAAACAAGAAAAGGCTGCGTTAAATGCTTGGGGTGTGTGACATGTCGCTCAATGCTGGTCGGAGATAAGTTTCCACATCCGTTGAGTGGAAAACCAATCACCATCCGGTACCGGTTACATTGTCGGATGGACCATGTTGTGTATATGCTACTATGCCCATGTGGACTGCCATATGTGGGAATGACCACCTGTTCATTCAGGGAACGAATGGCCAACCACCGCAGCTCAATACACCAAGCGCTTCAAACAGGCAGTACCGATAAACCGGTGGCTCTACATTTCCTAAAGGAAGGACACCAAGTGGCATCTTTAAAATGCAGAATCATAGATTGGGTCCCCATCCCAACGAGAGGGGGAGATCGCTCACTCCTCCTTAGGAAGCTTGAAGCAAGATGGATACACAGACTTGGCTCCGTAACACCGAATGGTCTGAATGAGTCCAACCCGCTTAATATATTTCTACGTTAGATTCTTTTTTAGACCTTTTTTGCCCGATGCATGCCCTCTTATTGTCTTTTTCTTCCTTTTTTGCATATTTTTTTATATGATTCTTTGGTGTTATTAGTATATACAGTGTTAGTAATACAATGAATATTTTTACAACAGGGACACTGTATGGTGCATATACAGATATTTGATGAATACACTAAAGAATCCATTGGTTTTAATTATGCATGCTTGCTTTGATCCACTTGATACAGTTTAAATTGCAGGAGGGTGCACGACATTATGGACTAGCAGCCCAACAATGGGTGTATAAATCAATGAAAGATAGTAGTGTCTGTATTTCTGCTGTACCTTGAGGATCTGGACAAATATGCATGTTGTCTGGTTGATGTTGATCTGTTACGTGATTTTATAATAGGAATCCTCTACTCTGCATTGCCTGGCTCTAGTACCCTATGGGTGCATGTTAGATGCACTATATCACTTACACGCCATTACTTTAATTATTTCTTGTTGAGTATATTATAACCAAAGTCTGTTGTGAGACAGTGATGTCCGATAAAACGGAACTTCACTTCCTGTTTGCGTTTCACACGCGCGCTTCCGGTCGTGCGACTTGTGCGTTCCACAGACCGGAAGTGATCGCTCCGGAGTCCCAGCGGCGCATGAGGTGCTATGGTGGCATCTTCTGATGCACCGGACTGAGCGGACATGAGCCGATTTGCCTATATCCTGTGTTGGGGGTGAGTTTGGTTTGTTGTGTTCATTTCCCCCATATGGCTAGGTATTTACATAGTTGAGAACACTTGTGTCGCTCTCTAATGACATCACAGTCGATTTTGGCGCTATTTTTAAGTGATTGGGGTATTTAGGGCCAGTCAGGCAGAACCAGTGTTGCTGCTGGATGCCTGGATTCATTGTTCACGATTGGTGAAAGTGGTGATCTTTATACAGTACCTCCTGAGGAAGGCCCCTGATTCGGGCCGAAAGCGCTTGAGGAATTGAGAAATTGATGATCATGTAAAGTATTATCTTCAATAAATGAACATTTGTTAAAATACAAAGAAGTCTGGTGAGTGCCCCCTCTGATTTGCTTTTTCTATATTTGGATGCCTTGGTATCCGGGGTGACACCCCAGCGTATGGACAATTGGAAGATGCGAGTGCAATCATATATTGGATATATATATATATATATATATATATACACACATATATATATATATATATATATATATATTAAGCTGTGAGTTCTGCCCAAGGTATCAATTTAAATAAAAAAAAACTCTATATAATTAGTCATGATTGCAGATGCATTAAGATCGCCATTGTGAAACCATCCAAAAGAATTCATCAGATTCTTAAAGCATGAATGGAACGTTTTTCTAGGTGTAGCTGTTGTGCAGCGTTTCAGCCAAAATTGACCTCGTGTACCATTTGCCCCCAGGTTAGATATATTTGTGGTGCTTTGTTCTCCCCCTTTGTGTAACCCATTTGAGGTTGCAGCAGATATTGAAAACTGTGCTCTCAGCGCTCTGGTGTCCTGCTTTTAGTTGGCAATGAAAAACATAATCACCCTAAGCTCCTGCCGCTGATTTAAAAGCTTGTCTCAGCTCCCAAGGTGAATCTGTGTCACCGTAGGATTCCGACTCTCTTTCCCTGCCTACTTATTTTCCTGCAGCAGTATGTAAGCAAAGGTGGAGGAACGTTTGTGTACGATGTGCTACGGAGGTCAGTAACTAGTACACATCTCCAAATGAGCAGGAGCTGCCATTCAGTGATATA
This sequence comes from Pseudophryne corroboree, assembly GCF_028390025.1. NCBI lineage: Eukaryota > Metazoa > Chordata > Amphibia > Anura > Myobatrachidae > Pseudophryne > Pseudophryne corroboree. Next base: position 53,564,466 of record NC_086451.1, read on the forward strand.
TTACAAGTTAAAAGGCCCTTCAGCACTATCTGCAACTGCTGCTGTCACCTATGTATGCTATCCTATGAGTGCTGTGAAGTATAAGGCATCGCAGAACAACACATGGGGGGTAATTCAGGGGCAGATGTATTAACCTGGAGGAGGCATAAGGAAGTGATAAACCAGTGATATGTGCAAGGTGATAAACACACCAACCAATCAGCTCTAATATGTAAATTCACAATTAGGATCTGATTGGCTGTTGCGTTTATCACCTTGCACTTATCACTGGGTTATCACTTCCTTATGCCTCCTCCAGGTTAATACATCTGCCCCTCAGACCTGATCGTAGATGCGCTAAATTTAGCACATCTACGATCAGTTTCTCTGACATACGGGGGGACGCCCAGCACAGGGCTAGTCCGCCCCGCATGCCAGGCTTCCCCCACGGGTGCAAAAGCATTGCACGGCGGTGATGCTTTTGCACCCGCAACAGTCTGGACACGCCTGTGTTTTCCGGACCGCGCCCTACCAACGGCTTTCTAACGCTGTTGGCACGCCTCCTCCTGCCCCGCAACGCCTCTGCTTGTCAATCAGGCCGAGGCTATTGCAGCCCTGAGGTGCTTTCACATCTTACCGGGCTTCATGGGGTGCGCTGGGCCCCACAAACTGCAAATAACATCCCATCTTACCGATATGCGCTCAGGGTGTGGATCGTTGGGTCGACAGTAACTAGGTCAACAGTCATTACATCAACCACTATTGGTCGACAGTGACTAGGTCGACACCTGAAATATGCCAACACAGTCATTAGGTCGACCTGAAAAAGGTTGACATGAGGGTTTAAAAAAAAATGTGATGCTATTTTCTTCGTAAATTGACCAGGAACCCCTTTAGTGCACCGTGTCCCTTCACGTGTGACCGGTACCGCTGTGCTCGGCACAGGTCACTATTCCCAATCGTAGTCCATGTGGATCGTAAAGTATGAAAAAGTAAAAAAATGAAGAAAAAAAAAACTCATGTCGACCTTTTCTTGTGTCTACCTTTGCCATGTCAACCTTATGACCATGTCAACCTAATGCATGTCGACCAATACTGGTCGACCTAACGAGTGTCGGCCTAAGTGTTGTCGACCTAAAGACCGGATACCATGTGATCACTCAGAGCCTGATTCATTTTTGTACGCTAAGCTGATATTTTCACAGAATAGCAAAAATTCCTCACCACAGTCTCTCCCGGTGAGAAATCATTCACAAAGCTATTAACAGGAACGGACCATTTTTCGTGGCGTCACTTCATCCTATTCGTGTCCAGATTCGACCGCAGCATCCGGCGGCGGTGGGACATGTGTGGGCGTCTGCCCATGTGCAGGCTCCTTTCGGCCAAGTGAAACGGGACACGCTTGGCTGCTCTGTGTGGCCAGGGCCATAGAGTGGAGAAAAAGCTCTGACCGGTGCTGTAGAGGGTCGCCTGTCAGGGCGGCTGTTTGACAGGATAACGGGGAGCAGAACAATCTTCAGTGCTATATCAATACCGTAATGATTGTTAACAGGGCTTGTTTAAAACAGGATGGAAACCATTATACTATACATTCAAATAACCTACAATACCCTTATTCACTCATACAGGAAGAAAAGCAGAGAATGAGAAATATCCTGGAGGAAAGAAGGCTGTCTCAGAATGCAGAGATTGAGAATTTGGGAAGGTCATATGGGAGCAAGGAGTTGGACAGATATGAAGAACAACCTTTTACACTAAGGGGGTAATTCAGACCTGATCGTAGATATGCTAAATTTAGCACATCTACGATCAGTTTCGCAATCATGCGGGGGGACGCCCAGCACAGCACTAGTCCGCCCCGCATGTCAGTCCCTGCCCCGTCGCACAAGTACAAAAGCATTGCACAGCGGCCATGCTTTTGTACTTGAAGAGTAGCTCCCCACCAGCGCAGCTCCTGCGTGCTGGCAGGGAACTACCCATCGCTCGGCGGACAAACGGCGCCGGCCCGTCCCCTCCCACCCAGCGACCGCCTCTGCCTGTCAATCAGGCAGAGGTGATTGCAGGGCTGAGACAACCGTCGGATGTCTGGCATGCACCGGCGCACTGCGGCGCCGGTGCATGTGCAGTTCAGACCTGATCACCGCTGTACGAAAACTCACAGCACCGATCAGGTCTGAATTAGCCTCTAAGCCCAATTGGGTTTCAGAAGAAGAATTTGCAGTATTTCTGAGAAGACTTCAGCAACTTGAAATGTCCATTAGTGGAATAACGATAAACGTATAAACCATGGAAATAAAATTGGAGACTCACATTAGCCATGATCATTGGTGAATAACCATTGGTTTATACTTACTGATATAAGATTGTGGCATTTCCATCCGTATAAATATGGTTGTAGTTCATTCACCTTAATGGCTATACAGATAGGCCCTCATTCCGAGTTGTTCGCTCGCTAGCTGCTTTTAGCAGCATTGCACACGCTAGGCCGCCGCCCTCTGGGAGTGTATCTTAGCTTAGCAGAATAGCGAACGAAAGATTAGCAGAACTGCTACTAAATAATTCTTTGCAGTTTCTGAGTAGCTCTAGACCTACTCACAGATTGCGATCAGCTCAGTCCGTTTAGTTCCTGGTTTGACGTTACAAACACGCCGTGCGTTCGGCCAGCCGCTCCCCCATTTCTCCAGACACTCCCGCGTTTTTCCCTGACACCTGCGTTTTTTTGCAAACGCCAGGAAAACGTAGAGTTACCACCCAGAAACGCCCCTTTGCTGTCAATCATTTACCGAACAGCAGTGCGACTGAAAAGCGTCGCAGAATCCACAGCAAATCTGCTAAGTTTTTAGTTAAATAACTAAGTGCATGCGCCCTGCGTGCCTTGCACATGCGCAGTTTGCAAAAAATTGCAGCATAGCGAAAATCGGCAACGAGCGAACAACTCGGAATGACCCCCATAGTACTGACCAGTATAATCCACAATTGCCACATTTATATTAGGGAACAGTTGCAGTGACAGATTTTGCTGAAAAAGCAACAAACTGTATTTAGCATAGTAAGCATATAAACAATATAATCCGAATTAATTGAGAATATTACAGTGATATAGATATAAAGATATTAAGATAAAGGTATTAAGCGCTCATTATACACCCTTATTGTACACATTTTTTTTATTTCACTGGTATAATAAGCTGCTCCCTGAGTTTACAATATGAGTTCATTACGTTCAAATTTAGGTGGCACTAGAACCCTTATGTGCCAAAAAATTTTTAGCGAGGAAACAACAAGTCCTAGCATTAATATTAATAATGATTTGGACAAAGAGTTCTGGGATCTAGAAAAATTAATGATCAAAGAGACCAAAACCTGGTGGGACATCGCTGGTCTGGAACAATATCTAAAGGTCAATAGGATACCTAGAGGCCTAAGAGTTACCAAAACTCCTACTTTTGGGCAAAACAACGAAGACTTTGGGGGAAATTTACTAAGCTCCCGATTTTGACCGAGATGCCGTTTTTTCATCAAAGTGTCATCTCGGTAATTTACTAAGCACTAATCACGGCAGTGATGAGGGCATTCGTAATTTTTTGCAAGTTCAGGTAAAAAATTACGAATGAATACACCATCGGTCAAAACGCGGCTGTTTAAGTATGAATCTCGGTCATTTACTAAGAAGTGCAAAGCAAAAAACAAACAAACACTGCCGTGAAAAATTACAACTCGTAAAAAAGTGCTAAAAAAAAACAGACCTACTTTTTTTTCCCGTGATTGGATAGGCATGCAGGGATCCATGAGATCCGTGCATGTATATCAGTGGGAAGGGGTGGGAAAGTTGTTATTTTATTAAAAAAAATTGCGTGGGGTCCCCCCTCCTAAGCATAACCAGCCTCGGGCTCTTTGAGCCGATCCTGGTTGCAGAAATATGGGGAAAAAATTGACAGGGGTTCCCCCATATTTAAGCAACCAGCATCGGGCTCTGCGCCTGGTCCTGGTTCCAAAAATACGGGGGACAAAAAGAGTAGGGGTCCCCCGTATTTTTAAAACCAGCACCGGGCTCCACTAGCTGGACAGATAATGCCACAGCCGGGGGTCACTTTGATATAGTGCCCTGCGGCCGTGGCATCAAAAATCCAACTAGTCACCCCTGGCCGGGGTACCCTGGGGGAGTGGGGACCCCTTCAATCAAGGGGTCCCCCCCCCCCAGCCACCCAAGGGCCAGGGGTGAAGCCCGAGGCTGTCCCCCCCCATCCAATGGGCTGCGGATGGGGAGGCTGATTGCCTTTTGTGATAATGAAAAGATATTGTTTTTAGTAGCAGTACTACAAGGCCCAGCAAGCCTCCCCCGCATGCTGGTACTTGGAGAACCACAAGTACCAGCATGCGACGGAAAAACGGGCCCGCTGGTACCTGTAGTACTACTACTAAAAAAATACCCAAAAAAAGACAAGACACACACACCGTGAAAGTATAATTTTATTACATACATACACACATACATACATACTTACCTTAAGTTCCCACGCAGGTCGGTCCTCTTCTCCAGTAGAATCCAAGGGGTACCTGTTGAAGAAATTATACTCACGAGATCCAGGGGTCCAGGCTCCTCGGGAAATCCAGGGGTAATCCACGTACTTGCATAAAATAAGAAAACGGAAAGCCGAGCCACGAACTGAAAGGGGCCCCATGTTTTCACATGGGACTCCTTTCCACGAATGCCAGAAACCCACTCTGACTGATGTCTAAGTGGGCTTCTTCAGCCAATCAGGGAGTGCCACGTTGTAGCACTCTCCTGATCAGCTGTGTGCTCCTGTCCTCACTGACAGGCAGCACACGGCAGTGTTACAATGTAGCGCCTATGCGCTACATTGTAACCAATGGTGGGAACTTTCTGCTCAGCGGTGACGTCACTTTAGGTCAACCGCAGGGCAGAAAGTTCCCATCATTGGTTACAATGTAGCGCATAGGCGCTACATTGTAACACTGCCGTGTGCTGCCTGTCAGTGAGGACAGGAGCACACAGCTGATCAGGAGAGTGCTACAACGTGGCACTCCCTGATTGGCTGAAGAAACCCACTTAGACATCAGTCAGAGTGGGTTTCTGGCATTCGTGGAAAGGAGTCCCATGTGAAAACATGGGGCCCCTTTCAGTTCGTGGCTCGGCGTTCCGTTTTCTTATTTTATGCAAGTACGTGGATTACCCCTGGATTTCCCGAGGAGCCTGGACCCCTGGATCTCGTGAGTATAATTTCTTCAACAGGTACCCCTTGGATTCTACTGGAGAAGAGGACCGACCTGCGTGGGAACTTAAGGTAAGTATGTATGTATGTGTGTATGTATGTAATAAAATTATACTTTCACGGTGTGTGTGTCTTGTCTTTTTTTGGGTATTTTTTTAGTAGTAGTACTACAGGTACCAGCGGGCCCGTTTTTCCGTCGCATGCTGGTACTTGTGGTTCTCCAAGTACCAGCATGCGGGGGAGGCTTGCTGGGCCTTGTAGTACTGCTACTAAAAACAATATCTTTTCTTTTACAACAAAGGCTATCAGCCTCCCCATCCGCAGCCCATTGGATGGGGGGGGACAGCCTCGGGCTTCACCCCTGGCCCTTGGGTGGGGGGGGGGGGACCCCTTGATTGAAGGGGTCCCCACTCCCCCAGGGTACCCCGGCCAGGGGTGACTAGTTGGATTTTTGATGCCACGGCCGCAGGGCACTATATAAAAGTGACCCCCGGCTGTGGCATTATCTGTCCAGCTAGTGGAGCCCGGTGCTGGTTTTAAAAATACGGGGGACCCCTACTCTTTTTGTCCCCCGTATTTTTGGGACCAGGACCAGGCGCAGAGCCCGATGCTGGTTGCTTAAATATGGGGGAACCCCTGTCATTTTTTTCACCATATTTTTGCAACCAGGATCGGCTCAAAGAGCCCGAGGCTGGTTATGCTTAGGAGGGGGGACCCCACGCATTTTTTTTTATTATTTTACAGTGTTTAATTAAAAAATAAAATAAAAATAAACCCCAGCACGGATCACACAGATCCGGCCGAGATTGATTGTAAAAAAAGTCGGCAGTGTTTTGCTAATCCCTGCCGTAAAAATAGGTAAAAAACCACGAATGACATCGACATCGGAAGAAAAGAAAAACCCGAATACGACAGCTTAGTAAATCCATCGTAATCAATTCAAAAAGTTGCAATTTTACACTGTCGATGTCATTCGTGATTGAACTTGGACATGAATTTGGAAAATACGAATCTTAGTAAATGTACCCCTTTGTCACCAGCTGGGACAAAATATTACATGAGTGTTCTTGTAAACTCATACAACTGATTGTGAACGAAAAGAAACGGGAATTAATTGACCTAGATACAGAGTTGAAAAATAAAGACCAGTATCTAGAGCCTTTAAAAAACAATGAGGATTATAAAATCAACGAGAGCGTACTAATTAAGAAAATGGAGAGGATAGAAAAGGAAGTGATACAGAGAAAAGAGAAAAAATTCTCTCGTGATAAACAAGATTATCTTAATAATCGAGTAAAACATTGGAATAAAACAGATATACAAACTACAAGAAACCATAGAAGGACCAACTACAATACAAGACAAGATGAAGGCTGGAATACGGCAAGATTCCGACCGAGAGGACAAAATGTAAGGAATAATTCAACACAGAAACCGAGGGAAATTGAGATCAGGAACAGATATACTGCCTTAAACAGATTCAATTCTGAAAGCGATAGCGATTTTTTATCGCCAGGAACATCTCACTGGAGAGACAGATACAAAAGGAACTCTATAAAAGAGAGTGTCCATACCGCATCTCCTCTCAAAAGAACATTAGGAGAAGACGAGGAAGAAGAGCAGGAAAATCAAAACCAAAAAAGAAAAAAGAACAGATTTTAAGCACCGACCTCAAGGACAAGGGCATATTCAACATTTCGGACAGGATTCTTACAAGCTCAGAAAGATCACTCCTTAGTAAAGGATTTTCATTCGCACCAAGTAACAAACCCAATAGCTTCCAACTTTTTATAGACCTAAATAAGTATGTTAGGAAGCTAACATTGCAAAGACATTTTTTTAAAAAGGACACAGATGAAACAACCCACTATGAGACAAATACGAACAAGTCTGGCCTAAAAAGGAATTCTAAATATTATCCCCAGGAATCCAGAAGCAGCCAGATAGATGCATTCTTCGAATTGGTTAAGCAAGACATCTGCAAGGAAAATGTGCCACTCAAAATTAAGGACAACCTGACTAATTTTGAGAAAAATGCTCTGAAAATTCTGAAAGAGGACAACTCTATTGTACTGAAACCAGCAGACAAAGGGGGAGGCTTAGTTATAATGAATCGTGTGCACTACGAAAAAGAGGTACTTAGATTGTTAAAGGATGAAAAATCATACAAAAGACTAACTAAAGACCCCACTGGGGAATTTTTATCAGAGTTGAGAACCATTCTGTTGGAAGGATTAAGAAGTGGTATTATCCACAAAGATGAGTATCAGTTCATGCTAAATACTAATCCTACAATACCTATTTTTTACTGCCTCCCCAAAATCCACAAAAGTCTTACGAACCCACCCGGCCGCCCCATAGTAGCGGGAATAGACTCTGTGACTGCAAATGTTTCTGAATATGTGGAAATTTTTCTCAATAAATATGTGGTAAAACTTGAATCGAATGTGAAAGATACCACGGCAATCCTCCAATGTCTAGAAAATTTTGAGTGGCAGGATGATTATCTCTGGGTGACTATCGACGTCCAATCTCTTTACACCTCCATAATACATCATCAAGGCATAGCCTCCTGCAGATAATTCTTACTACAGGATCCTGAATTAAGTGAGGAACATAAGAATTTTATCTGTGATCTTATTCTTTTTATATTAACACATAACTATTTTTAATTTTTGAGTGACTTTTACCTCCAGATATGCGGGACCGCAATGGGGACAGTTTTTGCGCCCAGCTTTGCGAATTTGCATATGGGGTGTTGGGAAATGAGTTATGTATACAACAACAACAGGTTTAAGGAGAATATTGTCTTGTATCGTAGATACATAGACGATATTATAATAATCTGGAAGGGAGAGGAGTCTCTCCTATTGGAGTTTATGGATCACATTGCAGCGAATGACCTCAATTTGTCTTTCACCTTCAAAGTACATAGAGGAGATTGAATATTTGGACTTGGTACTGATAGCAGAAGAAGGTACTGTATTCTCAAGGAACTACATAAAGGAAGTGGATAGGAATAGCTACCTTCACTTTAAAAGTAGCCATCAGAAGAAATGGAAAACAAATATTCCTTATTCCCAATTTTGCAGACTTAAAAGAAACTGTAAGAAGGAGGAAGAATTCCAACAACAAATGACAACATACGCTACTAGATTTGAAGATAGGGGCTATCCAACATCCGTGATTGAAGCAGCAAAACTAAAAACTTGTGAGGTGAAACGTGAAGATCTGCTCACTTACAAGAAAAAGGAAGACTTGGGAAACCAAAATTTCAACTTCATCACTACATATAATAGTGGAGAAAGAATTCTCAAGAAAGCCATAAACAAACATTGGAATATTTTACGGACGGATGCAGTGTTGAACCCTGTACTTCCTCTACATCCAAGAATAATTTATAGAAAAGCGAGAAATTTAAAGGAAATACTGGCTCCGAGTATGTTGAAACCGATCCGCATGGAGAATACAGACTCCTGGATGAAAACTATTGGCTTCTATAAGTGTAATCACTGCTGTATTTGCAAATATACACATAAGGATGGCAAACAATTCAGCAATATGGATTTGTCTAAGTCCTATAAAATCAAAGATCTGATGAACTGCTCAAGTACTTACGTGGTATATATTTTAGAATGTTCCTGTGGCTTTAAATATATAGGGAAAACAAAGAGACCCGTACGACGGAGAATACAGGAACACATCAGAGCTATAAAAAACAGGATGGACAACCATTCAGTACCAAGACATTTTAACAAATATCATAATGCAAATCCAGATGATGTGAGATTCAAAGCAATAGAACATGTGGTTCTGGGCGATAGAGGAGGAGATCGTGACAACAAATTAGCTAAAAGAGAGATGTATTGGATATACCAACTAAACACATTAACCCCTACAGGTCTTAATGAATATTATGAATTAGCACCTTTTTTATAAGACATAGGAATAAAAACCGATTCATATGATTAAAGTACATGGTAACATTGGGTTCTGACTTTGCACTAGGGAACGTCAGGAACTGTGCACTGTGACACAAATATAGTACTGGCGTTTCTTGGTTTTTCGTTTATGGACATAACAATGTACATAGAAATGATATTTCTTTATTTATAATCCTCTCAGCATTTTATATCTTATTCTCTTATCCTCTTTCGTTTATATCTGCTCTCATTTTAATTTAAATAGTGGGACACTATATTTTATATTTTATATAATACTGAACATATATTTAAATGGTCCTGGATCTTATCTACAGATTATAATATTTTATGCATGTATTTATACGTATAAGATTAATGTTTTTAATACCGTATGAAATTATCCAAGTCGGTATATCATGTTTAAGATTATGTTTTACAGGATTATTATGGTATAATATGTTTGTACATATGCATTGCCAGGCATTTCCCATATGTCATTATACCAACAGAAAACGGGTTGTCATGGTTACAGCCAATTATAATAATAGAAGCGCAGCATTATTCAAATGCAAAAAGTGGAGGATCACACAACACTAATTAAGTGTATATTAACTTTATTTATACCTCTAATATATAAGGTTGTCTCAAGGGCATAAATATTTCTGATCTAATAGATCACTAACACTGTGATTATCCAGTGTTTACATTCGAGTGACCATTCCCGGTCACGTGTTGCCCATTTACAAATAGGCTAATAGTACTTCCTATGTAGCGTGAAGCACCATGGGAAATGCAGTTCCCTGGCGCTCACACAGGAGGGACGATAACACTGTAAGGACACAGTGTTTACACTCGAGTGACCACTTCCGGTCATGCGTCGCTCCTCTACAAATCAGATAGTAGCACTTCCGGTGTGGCGCAAAGCACTATGGGAAATGTAGTTTCCCGGCGCGCACACAGGAGTAACTACAATATAGGGTCATTTGGGAGCATGCGCACGGGCCACTTCCGGTCGCGAGTGACCGGAAGTGAGTTCCAAAGGATCATTTAGGGTATAAAAGAGTATGGGAATGCAGGGAGATGCACTATAACCCCTGAGGAAGTCCCAAAAAAGCTGTTAAAGGGACGAAACGCGTTGGGCCAGCTTCCACTACCTCTCCAACGACCTGTACAACAGATAAGCTTATTATTGATTTTTAAATTGTACGATTCCATTGTTTATGTATGTGTGTGATTAAAAATTGTGAAAAACTATATCACACTATTAGCTCCTTTTTTTCTCTTTTTGTTTTTTTCCATGAGAAAAAAACTTTCTTTATAGAGGTACTAGACTTTGTCAAGGATCACCTCATAGGAGCAGCATCCTTAAAAGGAGTGAGTTATTACCTTCCTTTTATTATTTTATTATTTTTTTTATTCTTTTAGCCACTTGGGTGTGATTCTGATTATTCATATTAGAAATCACATAAAATATAGTGGTTTATAGAAACACTATAGGCACAGAGCACTTTATATAAAAAATATTTTATATATTGGCACAAATACGTCACAAGTCACTTTATAATAGTAAGAGCATTTTGCTGACACATCTTCCCTCTCTGCCTATGTAAATTGTGGTTTAACACCTCGCTGAGGGCGTTTATACATGGAGTAAGAGGACAAGGGAAGATGACCAATTAAAGATACCACTACAGGCACAACTTGATCATATTTCTGGTACGCATATATATTTTTTGGTTATACACAGATGGAAGTTTTCACACCAAAGCACTGAAGGCGCAGAGACTTTATTTCTATTGAACATTTGTATATATATATATATATATATATATAAGAAAGCGTCATTTGGAACCCTCTGTAAATCTCCATTTTGTGATACCAACTTCCACATATGAGGAGTATTAGATTAAAGATATAGGGGTATATTCAATTAGGGTCGGCTCCATTCCGACATGCATTGGTCGGAATGGATCCAACAACCCGTATTCAATTTCATCTCAATTCGACTTTTTCAAGTCGAATTGATATGAGGGACCCAGAGGAGGAGAGGGGGGGGAGCCGCGGGGAGACCAGCAGGGACAGCCGCAGGCAGACGGAGGAGAGCAGCGCTGCAGGAGGATGTCACACAGCTGCCCGACCTCAAGGCAGTGTCCACCCGACTCCAGCAAGTGTGACCTCACTTGCTGGAGCTGGGTGGACGCTGCCGTGAGCGGCGCGGCTGTGAGACATCCTGCTGCAGCACTACTGATCTCCCCTGTATGCCCACAGCTGTCCCCCGTCTCCCTGCGGCTCTCCCCCCTCTCTTCCTCTGGGTCCCACATCTCAGTCCGAAATTTTTTTATGTTGGACTGAGATGGTCGGAAACGGGGCCAAATCCTGTCGAATTTGGCCCCGTTTCACTCAAAAGTACGTGAATCGGCAGCTACACCGCCGATTCACGTACTATTCGACAAGTCGAATTCCCAGACTTGTCGGAAAAAAACCCAGCTGGGATTGAATAGGTCGAATCACTATTCGTCCTTAAAAAGTCAAAAACTGCCGTCTTTTCAACAGACGGCAGTTTTCGACCCTAATTGAATATACCCCATAGCTGTCGTTGCTTTTTAGATACTTGGGGTATTTTGACTATATTGATTGACATACACACCTACTGGAAGCTGGTTCCCCAGCTGATAATACATTTATTTAATACTTACCATTGCAAACTTATTCCCTGACACAAAAACATCACCTCATTTCCATCCGTATTGAGATATATATGAATATAATTATAAATAAATACGGCAGACAAGTAGCGAGCCTTGTTTTTATTATCACTTTAAACACCTTATTCACAGTGTGTGTATGTCAAATCTTATTGTCTTCATTTCGTGGTTGGACGTTTTTAATAATTCCAATAAAAGTTATATCTTAACTACATTTATGTGCGCCAAGCCGCCAACTAGGAGACATTCTGGGTAATTCCAAGTTGATCGCAGCAGGAATTTTTTTAGCAGTTGGGCAAAACCATGGGGGTCATTCCGAGTTGTTCGCTCGGTATTTTTTTCTCGCAACGGATCGATTAGTCGCTAATGCGCATGCGCAATGCCCGCAGTGCGACTGCGCCAAGTAAATTTGCTATGCAGTTAGGTATTTTACTCACGGCATTACGAGGTTTTTTCTTCGTTCTGGTGATCGTAATGTGATTGACAGGAAGTGGGTGTTTCTGGGCGGAACAGGCCGTTTTATGGGTGGTGCGAAAAAACGCTACAGTTTCTGGGAAAAACGCGGGCGTGGCTGGAGAAACGGAGGAGTGTCTGGGCGAACGCTGGGTGTGTTTGTGACGTCAAACCAGGAACGACAAGCACTGAACTGATCGCAGATGCCGAGTAAGTGTGGAGCTACTCAGAAACTGCTAAGAAGTGTCTATTCGCTATTTTGCTAATCTTTCGTTCGCAATTTTGATAAGCTAAGATTCACTCCCAGTAGGCGGCGGCTTAGCGTGTGCAAAGCTGCTAAAAGCAGCTTGCGAGCGAACAACTCGGAATGACCCCCCATGGTGCACTGCAGGGGGGGAGATATAACATGTGCAGAGAGAGTTAGATTTGGGTGGGTTATTTTATTTCTGTGCAGGGTAAATACTGGCTGCTTTATTTTTACACTGCAAATTAGATTGCAGATTTAACACACCACACCCAAATCTAACTCTCTCTGCACATGTTAAATCTGCCTCCCCTGCAGTGTACATGGGGGGTCATTCCGAGTTGTTCGCTCGTTATTTTTTATTCGCAACGGAGCGATTAGGCGCAAATGCGCATGCGCAATGTCCGCAGTGCGACTGCGCCAAGTAAATTTGCTATACAGTTAGGTATTTTACTCACGGCATTACAAGGTTTTTTCTTCGTTCTGGTGATCGTAATGTGATTGACAGGAAGTGGGTGTTTCTGGGCGGAAACTGGCCGTTTTATGGGTGTGTGTGAAAAAACGCAACCGTTTCTGGGAAAAACGCGGGAGTGGCTGGAGAAACAGAGGAGTGTCTGGACGAACGCTGGGTGTGTTTGTGACGTCAAACCAGGAACGACAAGCAGTGAACTGATCGCAGTGGTAGAGTAAGTCTGGAGCTACTCAGAAACTGCTAAGAAGTGTCTATTCGCAATTCTGCTAATCTTTCGTTCGCAATTTTAATATGCTATGATTCACTCCCAGTAGGCGGCGGCTTAGCGTGTGCAAAGCTGCTAAAAGCAGCTTGCGAGCGAACAACTCGGAATGACCCCCATGGTTTTGCCCAACTGCTAAAAAAAATCCTGCTGCGATCAACTTGGAATTACCCCCATTCTTTCTTCTTTTTCCTTGCTGTCTGGAGAAATTCAGGGAGATGATAGATCACAGCAACACACAGAGGAATATGGATTGGATATCCAGATAGTGTGTACTTCAAAAGATGGCAACAAGAGTGATGTAACAAACAAAAAATACAGGACTGTGCTTCTCATCCAGGTATGGACATTTATTGCACAATACAACAATTATTGAAAACTACAACACCGGACGGTATCATAAAAAATCAAATTATATAGCACAATGGGGCAGATGTATTAACATGGAGAAGGTGTAAGGAAGTGATAAACCAGTGATAAGTGCAAGGTGATAAACGCACCAGCCAATCAGCTCCTAACTGTCAATTTGCATATTGGAGCTGATTGGCTGGTGCGTTTATCACCTTGCACATATCTCTGATTTATCACTTCCTTATGCATTCTCCAGGTTAATACATCTAGCCCAGTATTAGTTATTTCACAAAAGACCTAACCAATATGTTTTATATGTATATATATATATATATATAAAACACTCCTTAATTCTACCATTAGTAGCAAATCCCCCTAATATATATTGCATGCATATTAATATGAGACGCTGAAGTGATCGCAACAGGTAAGTAAGTCCAGACCTACTCCTCTCATCTGCACAAAACTTTTTTGCATAGCTCGGCTGCACAAGCGATCGCAGCCTTGCTATGCAAAAATCCACTCCCCCATAGGCGGTGTCTACCTGATCACACGGGCAGCAAAAAGTTGCAGCGTGCGATCAGTTCAGAATGAGGGCCTAAGTCTTGGATGGAGATAATGTGGACGGAGATAAAGTACCAAACAATTAGCTCCTAACTGCCATGTCACAGGCTGGGTTAGAAAAATGACAGTTAGGAGCTGATTGGCTGATACTTTGGGGGATATCCAATTAGCCCCGGTAATTTACCAGGGCTAATTGTTCCACCGGGGGCTATCTAATTAGCCCCGATAAACCGGCACGAGGCGCGGCCTATCAGGGATTTTGTTTCACCTGCCTCAGGCAGGCGAAATCAAAGCCCCGGAAACTGGCCATTTTCGGGCAAAAATACGGGGCTATTTCTACCGAAAACACACAGGTTTCACTGAACCTGTGTGTTTTCGGGAGAAAGGGCATTTTTTTTAAAGGCGACCAATTAGGATAGACTGTAAGAAAAAAATTGGGGCAACATCGCGAAAGACATACGTTTCTCGCACCCGATGTTTTACCGGGGCTAATTGGATAGCCCCCTTTTTATCTCCATCCACTTTTTTTCCATGCAAGGCTTAGTAAATAGACCCCACAGTCTGTAAAATGACAGAAACTGATTAGAACTTTATCTCTCTCCAAGGTTTGATACATCTGCCTCCGTGACATATCCCTCTCTCTCGATACTCAGGGAGTAGGAAGTGGAACGTATGTTTTTTTTTTTTATAGGTAGTTAAGAGCTCATTTTAGCTGTCCAATCCATATAGCTCTGCAAGCTGTGCAAATGCACACATTGCTCTGCACACAGGTACTGGCGATCCCTATTTTTACAGTGTGATTTATAGGACCGTAACATAAAAAAACCCTCCTGACTTTAAATCAATATACAAATTACTTTGAGGAGGATAAGGGTCCCGAATCAGAGCAGCGTTCAGAATCTCTGACATGCGGGAAGACGCCTAGCACAGGGCTAATCTGCCCCACATGTCAATGTCAAGCCCAACCCCACCCCCCACCCCCCCACGACGGCGATGCTTTCGCACCCGGCGAGTAGCCCCCTGCCTACGCAGACTAGCTGTGGTGGCGGGCTGCTAACCATCATGTTTGGGTCACAGCGGCTGCATGTGACGTCGCGCAGATGCCGTGGCCCACCCCAGCAACAGTCCAGACACGCCTGCGTTGTCCGGACCGCGCCCCCCCCAACGGTGTTGAAATGCCGCTGGCACGCCCTCTCCCGCCCCCTCCTACCCCGCGACCGCGCACTATACAAAGGGCTTCAGGTTGCGATCGAATTAGGCCCCATGGCTGCATTTTTGCTGGTGCCTAGTTCTTCTGCCTTAGTTAGCCAATTTGTCAGAAGAAGAAAAAAACGTGTTTCCAGACAATAGAAAAGAAATGATGTTAATTAAGTAAGTGGCACAAATGTCCATGTATTTCTCACAGAAACACGTAAGGCTGGCCCCCTGCATGCCCCATAGGCATATCAGCGAGGGTCGACTTTATTCTGTGTCAGCATCTATACATTTAACAACAACAAAAATCCTTCTCTGGGCTGATTAGACACATCCTTCATATCTACATGGCAGTTTTTATTACATTTGAAACAGTCTGGAGATAAAAAAATAAAATCAGATCATTTTGTTTAATACAATTCAATCTAAACATTTGACTACGCCCAGTAGCCACCTTCTGAGGATATAGCTGCTGAACACACTCCTGGCATTCTTCCTACAACGGAAATCACAGGGTGCATTGCCTCATGGCTCTTCATTCTGTCTACAACGCTGCAGCAGTGCCACCTGTAGTGACATTTGGATGCTGCAGGCAGACACTTTGCCATGTATACAGCTACAGGTGTGGATTATTAGATCGACAGTGTCTTGGTCGACAATGTTTAGGTCGACAGTCACTAGGTCGACAGGGTTTGAAGGTCGACAGGGTTTCTAGGTCGACATGTTCTAGGTCGACAGGTCGAAAGATCGACATGAGTTTTTCATGTTTTCTCATACGTCCTAGAGGATGCTGGGGTCCACTTCAGTACCATGGGGTATAGACGGTTCCGCAGGAGCAATGGGCACTTTTAGACTTTTTCAGAGTGTGAACTGGCTCCTCCCTCCCCTCCTCCAGACCTCAGTTTAGAAAATGTGCCCAGGCAGACTGGTCGCACTCCAGGGAAGCTCTACTGAGTTTCTCTGAAAGACTTTATGTTAGGTTTTTTATTTTCAGAGAGACTGCTGGCAACAGTCTCCCTGCTTCGTGGGACTTAGGGCAAAGAAGTAGGAACCAACTTCCTGAATAGTTTCATGGCTCTGCTTCTGGCTGACAAGATACCATTAGCTCCTGAAGGGTACTGAACACTAGCTGCGGCTATGCGCTCACTCCCACAGCACGCCGTCACCCCCCTAACAGTGCCAGAAGTCAGAAGACTGGTGAGTAGTATTACCGGAGGTCTGCAGAGAGGGATCTCCGGTCATCGTGACGGCTTAAAGTACCGCGCAGCGAGCGGGAACACTGCGCGAACATGCTCTCCATAACACAGTGCACAGTAGGGTGCAGGGCGTGGGGGGGGGGGGGGTCCTGGGCAGCATGAAACCTACTCTCACTGGCAAAAGGTGGCATATGATGCTGTGGCACAGTCCTTCACCCCCGCCAGTATAAATATCTAATTTCAATAGCTGAGGAAAAATGTGCCATTGCAGGGGGCGGGGCTTCTTCCTCAGGCAGCCAGCACACTGCTCAGCGCCATTGTCTTCCAGCAGACAGCAGGGGAAGAAACGCTGATCCTCCTCTCCACTTCTGACTCAAGTATCAAGGAGAAAAAAGGGGGGGAAAGTGTATATTGTGGTACTATAACGTATATTGGCAATATATATAGGGCGGAAAGTCTCTGTGTACAAATTACACAACACAGGGATTTTTTCTTTAGGCGCTGAGTTGTGACTGGCAATTCCCTTCTGTGTCACTCTGACAGACTTTACTGTGAGTCTGTCCCCTATAAGCCCCGGAGTGTCTGTGGTGTGATTATGCACTTGTGTGGCATGTCTGAGGCAGGGAGCTCTTCCCCTGAGGGAGCCATTTTAGGGACACAGAGTTGTAATGTGGTGGCGCTTCCGTCACTCCAAGAGCCTGAATGGGTGAAAGAAAACCGTGATAGTGTGAATCATATCAGTAAGAGATTGGTTAAGTCTGAGTCTCATGCAGAAAACTGGAGAAAATCTGTTGAAGATGTGATTTTTACTAGTAGTTCTGCCTGTTCATCCACAAGGGACCCCTCTGGGTCAGATAAAAGGTAATTTGCACAAATAGTACAAACTGATACCGACACGGACTCTGATTCCTGTGTCGACACTAGTGATTCCAGGGGAATAGATCCAAAATTAGAAAAAAAACATTCAATACATGATTGTTGCTATAAAGGAGGTGTTAGAAGTTACGGAGGCCCCTCCTTTACCACAGGAGAAGGCTTACTTTTGTAAAGAAAAGAAAATTAATGTAACTTTCCCTCCATTTCATGAGCTGAACCGTCTCTTTGAGAGAAAGAAATTTCAGGTTCCCAAAAGAATTCAGGTAGCTTACCCTTTCCCTGCAGAGGACAGGAAAAGGTGGGAGTCACCCCCTGTTTTAGACAGTGCCCTGTCGCGGTTAACAAAAAAGGTGATTCTCCTTGCGCCTGGGACGGCTTCACTTAAGGAGCCGACAGACCGCAAGTTAGAGAATACGTTGAAATCTATTTATGTGGCCAATGGGACACTACTCAGGCCTACCATTGCCTGTGCGTGGGTGAGTAGTGCTATTGAAAAGTGGTCAGAAAACTTGTCATCAGACATTGGGGGTCATTCCGAGTTGTTCGCTCGTTGCCGATTTTCGCAATGGAGCGATTAAGGCAAAAATGCGCATGCGCATGGTACGCAGTGCGCATGCGTTAAGTATTTTAGCACAAAACTTAGTAGATTTACTCACGTCCGAACGAAGAATTTTCATCGTTGAAGTGATCGGAGTGTGACTGACAGGAAGTGGGTGTTTCTGGGCGGAAACTGACCGTTTTCTGGGAGTGTGCGGAAAAACGCAGGCGTGCCAGAATAAAACGCGGGAGTGTCTGGAGAAACGGGGGAGTGGCTGGCCGAACGCAGGGCGTGTTTGTGACATCAAACCAGGAATGAAACGGGCTGAGCTAATCGCAGTGTAGGAGTAAGTCTCGAGCTACTCAGAAACTGCTAAGAATTTTCTATTCCCAATTCTGCTAATCTTTCATTCGCAATTCTGCTAAGCTAAGATACACTCCCAGAGGGCGGCGGCCTAGCGTGTGCAATGCTGCTAAAATCAGCTAGCGAGCGAACAACTCGGAATGACCCCCATTGACACATTAGATAGAGACAAGATACTTCTAACGTTAGGTCATATCAAAGACGCTGCTGCGTACATGTTAGAAGCCATGAAAGATATTGGTCTCTTGGGTTCAAGAGGAGCTACCATGGCATTTTCAGCATGGAGGGCGTTGTGGATTCGCCAGTGGAATGCTGACGCAGATTCCAAAAGGAATATGGAGGCTCTCCCGTATAAAGGTGAGGCCTTGTTTGGAGAGGGGCTGGATGCTTTAGTTTCTGCAGCTATCGCGGGTAAGTCGACATTCTTACCTAATGCTCCTGCGCCGGCGAAAAAGACACATCACTCTCAGAAGCAGTCCTTTCACCCCAATAAAAAAAAAAGGGGTAAAGGTTCCCCTTTCTTTGCAGGTAGAGGAAGGGGAAAAGGAAAAAAGTCCACAGTGTCTCCATGATCACAGGAGCAGAAATCAACCTCTGCTTCTGCCAAATCTTCAGCATGACGCTGGGGCTCCCTTGCGGGAGTCCGCTCAGGTGGGGGCACGTCTGAAACTCTTCAGCCAGTTCTGGGTGCAATACCTTTGAGAAAGTCACATGATATGTGACGAAACGCGTTAGGACCTTGCCCTCTTGCACACCTTGACTTTGGACTTTGTTGAGATAGCAAGCTGCTGACTGAGTCACCCCTGCTCCGGCTCCACATCCCGGCGCAACGCCATCTCTGTCCGCTGCTCTCATCAGCACGCCGCTGACAACCCGTTGCACCCGCCTGATGATAGTACAACTACCTCCCTGCTGCACAGCAAACAGTGGGCACTGCAGGACTATACAGCTGAGGACGCTCGGTCTGTACCAGCCCACAGAGAGGTATCTATCAACTCATCCGGCAACAGGTATATTTGCTACATTGAGACTGCACACTCCGGCAATTTTATTCTCATCACCAACTGACTGGTTGTTCATTTACTGTGGACACTATCTCTGGAAATTGACACCGGACACATTGATATATCAGCATTTCAGGTGCTTACCCACAGCTTATATTCCTATACAAAAATCAAGGTGTTCAACTATCCAATTTGGCATAATTATTATTATAGATATATAATTCATTTTTCATGTGATGTCATTCTTTTTTTTTTTAATCATTTCTTTCTTTATTGAAGCATTTCTTTAGATAAAGTAACAGTAATCACAGTGACATTGTAAGTGGCAGTCAAAGAAAAGAAGAACAAATAAAACAAATATAACGTAGCAGTCACAAAATGTAGTATATGGCGCAAAGAGGAACACAGATACGAGCAATTTGTACAATTTTCTAAAATACCAGGCAGTATCTGTAAATATTCCATATACTTACAGAGAGACGGGAACACGTCATAGCCCCTAATTAGCGCTATCAAACTCGATGGGAGGGTCCCTAAGGAAAATTCTGGTTTCATACCAAAGTGTGTTGCGAAAACATTGACTAATGGCCTCTTTAATATGGATAGGAAGTGTTTCAATAAAACTTTCCCATGTTGCGAAAAAAGATTCTGTGCGAGATTCTTTTTGGAGTGAGGCCTCCAGCCAATCCATATGGCAGATGAAAAATAGTTTGTCCCTAAACATTTCCAGTGTCGGAGCAGAGCTATGGACCCACATTTGCAAGATAGCTTTCCTAGCTGCCGAAGAGATTGCCAGCAACAACTTCCTGACAGGTTTGGGAACTCTGATACCAGGGGGTGTGATACCAAATATGGCCCATTCCGGTGTAAGGGGAATATAGTTCACTAAATGCTGAGAGGCAAAACGCCACACTGCCAGCCAGAACCTTCTTAAAAGCGGGCAGGCCCAAAAACAGTGATGCAGATCAGCCGAAGGGTGTCCACATTTGGGACAGGAAGGGTCAGTTAATAGGCCTATCAAGAAACCCCTGTGGGGAGAGATATAGGATCTATGGAAGATGTTTAGGTACATTTCTGTGTATTTGGCAGCTGGGAACGTGGCTATTGAAAAATGTAGCATGTGTAGTAACCCATCTACTTCTAAGTTGGGAAAGTGCTCCAGCCATTGGGCTATACCAGTTTTATATAAAGAATGGTCTACTATGGTGTGGAATTGTTTATAGTAAAATGAGATGGCCCCTTTGGATTGTTCTGGTCGCATTAATATTTGGTCTAATTGGTTTCCCCAATCAGTTGTGGGTATTAATCTGGAAATTTTACTAACATAATGTTGGGCTTGGAAAAAGGCAAAGTTCTGGGGTCCAATACAGGGGTATTTAGATAAGGCCTCCGCATATGTTAATGGTCTATGGGATCCAGGATTAAGGAGCTGGCCTATATTACATATTCCTAAAGATTTCCATTCCTTAAAAGGAGGAGCGGCCTCTCCGTTTTGAAAGCCTGGATTGTTTAGAAAAGGCAAATGGATAGATATATATTTATGTAGTTTGTATTTATGTCTCAAAGACAGCCAAACTTTCCTCGTAGTCATTAAGAGGGGATTGGTCATTAAGTCAGATGAAATCTCAGCGTCAGTCAGGTGTAGAAAAGCTACCAAGGATATTTGCGGAATAAAGTTTTGTTCGAGAAGCGAGTCAGCGTATGTGTGGGTGTTAGACAACCAGTCCTTGATGTAACGAACATGGGAGGCATAACTATACGTCAAGATGTCTGGAAAGTTAACTCCCCCATTTGTTTTAGGCTGACCTAATTTAAACAGACCAATTCTCGCACGCTTGTTGTTCCAGATAAATTTCCTAAAAGTCGCCGTAATTTGTAAGAGATCTTGTCTAGAAAGTATAAGGGGGAGGACTTGTAGTGGGTAGAGGAGTTTTGGGAAGTATATCATTTTTATTATATTCGTTCTACCTAAAAAGGAAAGCGGCAAATGTACCATTGCCTCAATATCCCTTGTGAGTTTTACTAGTGTTTTCCCAATATTTACATCATAGAGGTCTATAATGTTCTTGGGGAGGAGAACTCCCAGGTATGGGAGTTTCTTTTTAGCCCAATTTAGAGGTAATTGCTTCGCCCATAAAGGTCTATAAAAACCCTTTTTAAGATAGAATGCACTGGATTTTTCAAAGTTAATGAAGAAACCAGATAGGGATCCCACCCTGTCAAGCAGTTCCAGCAACGGCCCGAGGGAATGTTTAGGATTAGACATGTATATCAGAACGTCATCCGCAAATGCAGTGAGTTTTACTTCCACCGAGCCAATCGAAATACCCTTCAGGGTGGGCCAAGAATCAATTATACGGAGTAAGGGGTCAAGGGATAAATTAAAGAGTAAGGGAGATAAAGGACAACCCTGGCGGGTGCCTCTAGACATGACAATAGGATCACTTCTCGTGCCGTTTACTAAGAGAAGAGTTGTGGGGGAACTGTAGAAGAACTGTATGAGATTAATAAAGTCTGAGCCAAACTTTCTGGTTGATAGAACTTTAAATAAGAAGGGCCAGGATACCGTATCAAAAGCTTTCTGAGCGTCTAGGCTCAAGAGCATGTTGGGGACGGTGGGATTATTGTTGGAAGCAACAATGGAAGCAATGGCTGTTCGAATACCTTTGACTAGTTGTCTGCCTCGAGTAAATCCTAATTGATGAGGTGAACAAAGGGAAGAGGAAAATAATTGCAGTCGAGAGGACATTATTTTGGATAGAATTTTAAAGTCCACATTTAATAAAGTAATAGGACGATAGGAACTCAATAATGTGGGGTCACGATCAGGCTTCGGGATGAGAGTCGTATAGGCAGCATTAAAGGAGGGGTAGTGTGGGCGTTTTTTGTGGATAGTGCGATATAATTCTAGCAACGTCGGGACAATGTCTGTGGATAGAATTTTAAAGTATTCTCCCGAGAATCCATCTGGTCCCGGCGCTTTGCCAGTATGCAAAGAAGAGATTGCCAACCTTATCTCCTCCTCTGTAATTTCTGAGTTCAATAGATCAGTTTGTTCTGGATCTAGGCTAGGTAAGTTGGCCTCCCTAATAACGTCTTCTAACGATTCTGGGGTCGATGGTCTTGCAGAATATAGTTTACAATAGTAGTCATAAAAAGCCTTTGATATGTCAGATGTGCGTGTCAGACAAAGAGAAGTCTTAGTGTCTTTAATGGAAACAATATGGTTTCTTCGCTTATAGCCTTTGGTTAATGAGGCCAATAAACGCCCTGTGCTGGCTCCCCATCTATAATATTTATTTTTCGTGTAGTCTAATCGTGATTGAGCCTGAGAGAGTAAAAAAATTTCCAATACAGATTTAGCCTGATTATATATGATTAATTTTTCCTCTAAGGGGTCTGCCACGTATTCTGCAAACGTAGTCTGCACCTTATGGGAGAGGGAGCGATATTGGTCTTTTTGAATCTTATTACGACCAGATACATATGAGATGATACTACCACGCATCACAGATTTCGATGCTTCCCAGAAAAGAACCGGGTCATTCCAGTGTGTGATGTTGTTGTCTACATAGTCTAGCCAATTACGTTTCAAATATTCCTTAAATTTTTCTGATTGGAATAGATATGCAGGAAATCTCCAGGTGAGGTGTGTGGGACCTGTGCGTGGCATCCTAAATGAAAATTCAATCGGTGCGTGATCCGAGACCAAAATCTCAGCGATGTTTGCGGAGGTCACCTCGGATATTAGAGAATCCGCCACTAAAAAATAGTCTATACGAGAGACCGTGCGGTGGACCCCCGAATGGAAAGTGAAAGATTTATCTGATGGATTAAAGAGTCTCCAGACATCAGTCACTTGGAGCCCTAGTATAAATTTCACAAGCGTAGACCAGATAGGAGAATGACGGTTGGACGGGATTGGGGTTTTGTCCAGGGTCGGATCACGCACCGTATTGAAGTCCCCCCCAAGTATTAATGGAAAAGTCTCCCGCTGTTGTATCTGGAAGGTTACCTTAGTTAAAAATTCAGACACCTGACTGTTGGGGGCGTATATGTTCATAAGAGTGTATGTGGCATCTCCAATCTTGACATCTATCAGTAGATATCGACCATCAGGGTCTGGGACAACATTCAATATAGTGTATGGGAGGTGTCGTGCAAAAAGAATGGCCACCCCTCTGGTCTTGTTGACAAATGAGGCCGAAAAACAATCGCCTAGCCAGCCAGCGCGGAGGGAGGAGCCATCTCCCTCCTTCCAGTGAGTTTCCTGTAGGAAGATGATGTCTGGACTGAATTTCTTAAGATGGGATAGGACCCTTTGGCGCTTAATGGGGGTGTTAAGCCCACCTACATTCCATGATAGGCATTTAATCGAGTCATGGGGAGGCATGTACGGGTGATGTCATTCTTATAAATAAATTACTTTTTATTATATACACGTCAGCTCCTATTTTCATTGCTCCAACACATTGTGCAGCCGTTCCCTCCCTATTCTTTACACTGGGTGCAATACGGCCTGGACCCGTGGGTTGTAACATAGTATCTAAGGTTGAAAAAAGACAATTGTCCATCGAGTTCAACCTATTTGTGGTCTCCTATGCACGATTATTTTGTATACAATTTTGACTGAAGTTGATGACTGCCGTTACGTTTTACCCCTCTTTTTTATAATAACCATAGTGCGTGACTATGCCCCGTAACCCTGGATATCCTTATCCACTAGGAATTTATCTAACCCATTCTTAAAGGTGTTGACTGAGTCGGCCATTACAACTACCTCAGGCAGGGAATTCCAAACATGTATTGTTCTTACCGTAAAAAAGCCTTTACGCCGCATTGTGCGGAATCTCCTCTCCTCTAACCTGAGCGAGTGTCCACGAGTTCTCTGTGTTGATCTAACCAAAAACAGGTCCTGCGCAAGATCTGTATATTGTCCCCTTATATATTTGTAAATGTTGATCATGTCCCCTCTTAATCTCCTCTTTTCCAGTGTAAACATGCCTAGTCTTGCAAGCCTTTCCTCGTATTCCAGCGTCTCCATACCCTTAATTAGTTTGGTCGCCCGCCTTTGAACCTTTTCTAGCTCCAGGATATCCTTTTTGTAGTAAGGTGCCCATAATTGTACACAGTATTCAAGGTGTGGCCTCACAAGTAATTTATATAATGGGAGTATAATACTCTCGTCCATAGCATCAATTCCCCGTTTTATGCATGCTAATATCTTATTAGCCTTCTTTGCTGCAGTCCTACTTTGGGTACTACTGCTTAGTTTGCTATCTATGAGGACACCTAAGTCCTTTTCCAGTACAGAATCCCCTAATTTTACCCCATTTAGTAGGTAGGTGTTATTTACAGTGCATTACTTTACACTTGTCTGTATTGAATCACATTCTCCATTTCGCTGCCCAAGCTTCTAGTTTAACTAAGTCGTTCTGAAGCGACTCAGCATCCCCCTCCGCATTTATAACTTTACACAATTTGGTATCATCTGCAAAAATTGACACCATGCTCTCTAGACCTTCTGTTAGGTCGTTAATGAAAATATTGAACAATAGCGGTCCTAATACTTAGCCTTGCGGCACACCACTTAGCACTTCAGTCCAAGTTGAAAAAGATCCATTAACCACAACGCGCTGCTCCATATTATTTAGCCAGTTTTTGACCCAAGTGCTTTTTGTGCTTCCTAGCCCTGATTCTTGTAGCTTGTAGATAAGTCTCATGTGTGGTACAGTGTCGAATGCTTTGGCAAAATCTAAAAAGATTACATCCACCTCTTTACCCTGATCTAGGTTTGCGCTTACTGTTTCATAAAAGCCAAGTAAGTTGGTTTGACAGGATCTGTCCTTCATAAACCCATGTTGATTCCTTTTAATAACCTTATTGACTTCAAGGAACTTCTGAATACTATTGTTACGATCCTGATGCTCAGGACAGGGGAGATCTTCTGTAGTGAGTCCTGAGCACCAAGACGGAATGCTGGGATTGGGAAATGGGAAGGAAATAGCCCCTAGCACCCTACCTCCGTTGTCTTACCCGTGTTATCAATTCACGCCTGAACAACTATGGTTTCTTGGGCCCATGGCAGCCGCGTTTGAAGGGCGGATTAGGTCTGCCCAACTCCGATGCCCCCTCAGGTCTTAAAGAGAGACAAGGCGTGAACTGAGACAGGGTAATAACAAGGGTACCTCTAACTGAAACAACCACGCTAGGGGCTATAAACTACCTAAAAACTAAACGTATGTGCGGCACGACGCCAAAGGAAAAAGAACTACAAAGAAACCACTGTCCACTCCCCTACACGGCACCGCCGAGTTCCGGGGAGGACAGTGAAAGCGGAAACCTCCGCAAATGCACCAATTCACAGTAAAGTAAACACTAAGCGGCATAGGCCGCAACACGCGGCAGAAGCCGCTACTCACGAAACCGGGCGAGAACCCCAGATGACAAACAGGTTCGCAAGGACTAGAAGGATTCCCAGGACCGGCTTCGGACCTCCAAAGTACCAAAGGGCAGGGAGCAAGATCCACCAAACACGGCTGACAGGAACAGAGTTCTGCAAGGCAGGAACAGCATACAAGAAGCTATCACCGGCGGGGCTGCAGTGTGCTGGCTCACATAAAAAGGCCCTGCTGGCCAATAACAGGAGGGCCAGCAGGACCAGCCCCCAGACCCTAATTACTAGTTGCCGTGCAGCTGCCCTGCTGCACGAGCAACCTAATTAACTATTCTTAACAACGGGGAACGCGGTCCACCTGTGGCGTCCCCGTTGCTATGCACCCGGCGGCCCTGCACGCACGGCGTCCTGCGTTGCCAGGGACCCGGAGGCTATCGTGCGCACGGCGTCCTGGCGTTGCTAGGCGCCGTGCGGGGGACAGGGAAGGAGAGAGGCGCGGTGGCCGTGACCGCTGCTCAGTCAGGGCACGGCCGAAGACCGCCACGCCTAACAGTACCCCCCCCTTGAGGAGGGGTTAAAGAACCCCTAGAGCCAGGTTTCTGAGGAAACTCCTGAAAGAAAATCCTCTTCAGCTTGGGAGCATGTTAACCTTTATCCAACACCCAAGATCTTTCTTCAGGGCCATAACCTTTCCAGTGGACCAAAAAATAAAGCCGACCCCGAGAAAGCTTAGAATCTAAAACCTTCTCCACCAAGAACTCTTGTTGCCTCTGAACAGCCACCGGAGATCTACCCTGGGAAGTCCTCCGAGGAAATCTCCTGGAAGAAAAATACTGTTTCAAAAGAGAACAGTGAAAAGTATTGCCAATTTTGAGAGATCTCGGCAAGCGTAGCCGAAAAGCAACTGGGTTGACCTTCTTAATGATAAGGAATGGTCTAATAAATGTGGGTCCCAATCTAGCCGAAGGTTGTCGGAGCTTGATGTTGCGAGTTGACAACCATACCTTATCTCCCACCTTAAAAGTGCAAGGACGTCGGAGCCTATCAGAAAATTTCTTTTCTCGGAAGGCAGCTTTTCTCAAGGCAAGGTGCACCTTTCTCCAAATTGTTCTGAGATGGGAGGTTAAGGTCAACGAGGAGACTGGAGAATGAGGAAAAAAAGAGTTGGCTCTAGGATGAAAGCCAAAGACTGAAAAGAATGGGGACTCCTTGGTGGAAGAATGACAAGAGTTATTATAAGCAAATTCGGCTAACGGAAGAAATTCAGACCAATCATTCTGGAGTTTGGCCGAATACAACCGTAAATACTGTTTTAATGACTGGTTAACTCGTTCGGTTTGTCCGTTAGATTGTGGATGGTACCCAGATGTTAAAGAGAATTTCATATTTAATGAGGCACAAAAACGTTTCCAGAAACGAGCAATGAATTGCGGACCCCGATCAGAGACAATATCCCTGGGCAACCCATGGAGCCTGAACACATGACGGAGAAACAAGACTGCCAACCCTTGAGCAGAGGGTAATCGGGGAAGAGCAATGAAATGAGCCATCTTACTAAAACGATCTACTACCACCCAAATGACTCGAAATCCGGCTGAAAGAGGAAGGTCCACCACAAAATCTATGGATATATGTGACCATGGCCTGAGAGGAACGGCTAAAGGTACGAGTTGCCCGATCGGCAATAAACGAGGAACCTTATGCCGTGCACAAACCTGACAGGAATGGACAAATTCCCTTACATCTTTAGAAAGACTAGGCCACCACACCGAGCGAGAGACTAACTCCAAGGTCTTAGTGATACCTGGATGACCAGAGACTTTGTTGTCATGAAACTCAGCTAAAACAGTGCCTCTCAGAAATTCAGGGACAAAGAGACGATCAGCAGGAGTCGGTTTAGGAGCCTGCTGTTGAAGCTGGACTAACTGAGTAAATAAATCCTGTGTGAGGCCTGCCCGGATGACAGATGATGGAACTATGGGGGTAGTAGCAGGATGGTTGTTGTGAACCGGAAGAAAACAACGTGACAGGGCATCAGCTTTAGTATTTTTGGAACCGGGCCTGAAGGTGATAATAAACCTGAAACGAGTAAAAAACAATGCCCAACGTGCCTGCCGAGCATTAAGCCGTTTAGCTGACTCAATATACTGCAGGTTCTTATGGTCAGTAAACACTGTAATAGTATGCCTAGCTCCCTCCAGCCAATGCCTCCACTCCTCGAAAGCCCATTTAACAGCCAGCAATTCTCGATTACCAACGTCATAGTTGGATTCTGCGGAGGAGAATTTCCTGGACATGAAGGCACAAGGGTGTAATTCCTGAGACTCCGGATCTTCCTGAGATAGGATAGCCCCCACTCCAACCTCTGAGGCATCTACCTCGACTATAAAGGGGAGCTCCGGGTTAGGGTGCCTGAGAACAGGAGCCGAGACAAAGGCCTGCTTTAAGGCCCGAAAGGCAGACTTGGCTGCAGGCGACCAATTGGAAGGGTCCGCTCCTTTTTTAGTCAATGCTACTATAGGAGCGACCAAATCAGAAAAGGTATGAATGAACCACCTATAATAGTTTGCAAACCCTAAAAAGCGCTGAATTGCTTTTAAATTTGTGGGTTGCGCCCAATTAAGAATGGCCTGGAGTTTTTTCGGTTCCATGAAAAATCCCTGGGGAGAAATAATATACCCCAAGAAGGACACTTCCGTGATGTGAAAATCACATTTCTCTAGTTTTGCGTATAAATGATTCTCCCGTAGTTTTTGAAGAACCAGACGCACATGGGTAATATGTTGTTCCATAGACTCAGAATAAATCAAAATGTCGTCTAAATAAACGACAACGAACTTTCCAAGAAAGTCACGAAGAACATCATTGATGAGGTCTTGAAATACCGCAGGAGCATTTGACAGCCCAAAGGGCATCACCAGGTATTCATAATGACCCGACTGTGTGCTGAAAGCCGTCTTCCACTCATCCCCAGATCTTATTCGGATGAGATTGTAAGCTCCTCTAAGATCGATTTTTGAGAAGATAACGGCAGAGCGTAACTGATCAAAAAGTACTGAAATCAAAGGCAAAGGGTAGGTGTTTTTAACAGAAATTTTATTCAGAGCCCGAAAATCAATACATGGTCTGAGCGACCCATCTTTTTTCTCAACAAAAAAGAATCCTGCACTCAAAGGAGATTTCGAAGGCCTAATGAAGCCTTTTTTCAGGCTTTCCTGGATATAATTATCCATAGCCGTAGTTTCTGGCCCGGAGAGGGCATATTATCTCCCCTTAGGTAAAGTGGCCCCGGGAACTAAATCTATAGCGCAGTCATAGGACCGATGGGGAGGCAGAACGTCTGCATTACCCTTGGAGAACACATCAGCAAAATCCTGATATTCCAGAGGAATAAGTTCTGGGGTAACTGCCGCAACCCGGACAGGATGGGAAATACACTCCTTAACACAAAAAGGACCCCATTGGGAAATCTCCCCAGACCGCCAATCTATGGTGGGATTATGAAAGGCAAGCCAGGGGTGACCCAAAACTACTGGAACTGCCGGACAATGTGTAAGGTAAAATTCTATTTCTTCTGAATGTAGGGCCCCCACTGTCAGCAATACTGGAGGTGTGCGGTGAGTAATAACCCCATTGGAAAGCGGACCCCCATCCAAGC
This sequence comes from Pseudophryne corroboree, assembly GCF_028390025.1. Taxonomy (NCBI): domain Eukaryota; kingdom Metazoa; phylum Chordata; class Amphibia; order Anura; family Myobatrachidae; genus Pseudophryne; species Pseudophryne corroboree. Next base: position 53,593,879 of record NC_086451.1, read on the forward strand.
CGTGCATGGTGATACGTCTATCTAAGGGTATCAGTGGAACGCCTAAAGCCTTAGCCCAAGCTAAATCCATAAAATTTCCTGCAGCTCCACTGTCGACGAAGGCCGACACCAACGAACTGAGGCTGCCAAAGGAAATCTTTACCGGAACTAATAGAGAATTATTAGAGGAGATTAACTGCAGACCCAAGTGAACCCCCTCACAATTCACTTGGTCAGAGCGTTTCCCGGCTTGTTCGGGCAGTTACATGCGATATGTCCCTTACCACCACAATACAAACAAAGACCAGAACTTAACCTTCTGGTTCTTTCCTCTGGGGACAGCCGGGAGAGACCCATTTGCATGGGCTCCTCGACGTCCTCAGGAAAAGTATATACACATGGATTAGGCCTAAAAGTTGTTCCTCTTTCAGCCCTCCGCTCTCGGAGACGACGATCAATTTTAATAGCGAGCTCCATGAGTTTGTCTATAGTCTCAGGAGCGGGGTACTGAAGGAGACTGTCTTTAATCACTTCCGACAGTCCGAGGCGAAACTGACTACGCAGGCCCGGGTCATTCCAGCCACAGTCGTTCGACCAACGGCGAAATTCGGTACAATACACCTCTGCTGGATTTTTGCCTTGCTTAAGGGCACGCAGGTGACTCTCAGCTGATGCTTCTCTATCTTGGTCGTCATATAAAAGGCCTAAGGATTTAAAAAAGGCGTCTACTGATAACAAAGCAGCATCATCCGCTCTTAGCCCAAACGCCCAGGTCTGTGGATCACCCTGAAGTAAAGACATCACAATCCCGACCCGCTGAGATTCAGTACCAGAGGAACGGGGCCTTAAACGAAAATAAAGCTTACAAGCTTCCTTAAAATTAAAAAAATCCTTTCGGTTACCCGAAAAACGGTCAGGTAAATGCATCTTTGGTTCTGGAACCATACTCGGGGAGGCTCGCAAAAGATCTTCCTGCGATCTCACCCGAAGAGTAAGGTCCTGAACCATCTGAGTTAATTCCTGTATTTGGTTAACCAAAAGCTGACTGGGGTTTGGCCCTAAACCTGCCGGATTCATGAGGCCGAATTTCTAGGCCCACCAATACAACGGAAAAAATTAAACCCCTTTTTTTTTTTTTTTTATGTGGGCCGGTGATAATGTTACGATCCTGATGCTCAGGACAGGGGAGATCTTCTGTAGTGAGTCCTGAGCACCAAGACGGAATGCTGGGATTGGGAAATGGGAAGGAAATAGCCCCTAGCACCCTACCTCCGTTGTCTTACCCGTGTTATCAATTCACGCCTGAACGACTATGGTTTCTTGGGCCCATGGTAGCCGCGTTTGAAGGGCGGATTAGGTCTGCCCAACTCCGATGCCCCCTCAGGTCTTAAAGAGAGACAAGGCGTGAACTGAGACAGGGTAATAACAAGGGGACCTCTAACTGAAACAACCACGCTAGGGGCTATAAACTACCTAAAAACTAAACGTATGTGCGGCACGCCGCCAAAGGAAAAAGAACTACAAAGAAACCACTGTCCACTCCCCTACACGGCACCGCCGAGTTCCGGGGAGGACAGTGAAAGCGGAAACCTCCGCAAATGCACCAATTCACAGTAAAGTAAACACTAAGCGGCATAGGCCGCAACACGCGGCAGAAGCCGCTACTCACGAAATCGGGCGAGAACCCCAGATGACAAACAGGTTCGCAAGGACAAGAAGGATTCCCAGGACCGGCTTCGGACCTCCAAAGTACCAAAGGGCAGGGAGCAAGATCCACCAAACACGGCTGACAGGAACAGAGTTCTGCAAGGCAGGAACAGCATACAAGAAGCTATCACCGGCGGGGCTGCAGTGTGCTGGCTCACATAAAAAGGCCCTGCTGGCCAATAACAGGAGGGCCAGCAGGAGCAGCCCCAGACCCTAATTACTAGTTGCCGTGCAGCTGCCCTGCTGCACGAGCAACCTAATTAACTATTCTTAGCAACGGGGAACGCGGTCCACCTGTGGCGTCCCCGTTGCTATGCACCCGGCGGCCCTGCACGCACGGCGTCCTGCGTTGCCAGGGACCCGGCGGCTATCGTGCGCACGGCATCCTGGCGTTGCTAGGCGCCGTGCGGGGGACAGGGAAGGAGAGAGGCGCGGCGGCCGTGACCGCTGCTCAGTCAGGGCACAGCCGAAGACCGCCGCGCCTAACAACTATCTCTTAGAATACCTTCCAATACTTTCCCCACTATAGATGTAAGACTAACTGGTCTATAATTACCTGGTTCAGCTTTACTTCCCTTTTTGAATATAGGCACTACTTCCGCTATACGCCAGTCTTTGGGAACCATACCTGATATTACTGAATCCTTAAAGATCAAAAATAGCGGTTTTGCAAGTTCAGAGTGAAGCTCCATTAGAACCCTTGGGTGAATACCATCGGAACCTGGTGACTTATTAATCTTTAAATGTTTTAATCGGTCACAGATTACTTCCTCGCTTAAATAAGTACCTATCAGTGGGATATTCTCAGTATTGAGATTATGTGTTAGTCCCTGAATTGGGTCCTCTCTAGTAAATACTGTTGAAAAAAACTCATTTAGTGTGTCTGCTATGTCATTATCATTTTTGCTTAAGACTCCCATATTGTCTTTTAAAGGGCCTATACTCTCCTTCTTTAATCTCTTGCTATTAATGTATTTAAAGAATTTTTTGGGATTCGCTTTGCTTTCCTTTGCTACTAGTTTTTCAGTTTCTACTTTAGCCGCTCTTATTTCCTTTTTGAATATTTTGTTACATTCCTTATAGTGCTGAAATGACTCTACTTCCCCGTCAGATTTGTATTTTTTAAATGCTCGCCTTTTCTTGCCCATAAGTTCCTTTATCTTTTTGTTAAGCCACATCGGTTTATGATTTTTATTCCTTTTTTTGCTGCTCGTAGGAATACATTTGAGTGTATTTTTAGCTAGCAGGAATTTTAGTACCTCCCATTTCTCCGTAGTATTTTTTCCTAAAAACAAACATTCCCATTCAATATCCCTGAAAAATACCCTCATCTTTTCAAAATTCGCTTTGCTAAAGTTTAGAGACCTAGTTGAGCCAGTATAGGGCTGTTTATGAAAACTGATATTGAATGTGACCATATTGTGGTCGCTGTTTCCTATGGGTTCCCCTGCTATAATACCTGATACCAAATCCCCATTGTTTGTTAATACCAGGTCTGAGATTGCATTGTACCTAGTTGGTTCCTCAATTAGTTGAACTAAGTAGTTATCATTAATACCCCTTTTCCACTTACGAGCACGGGTCGCAGCCGGGAGCCTGACACGGGAGCTGCCCCCTGCTGCGACCCGTGCTCGGCCCCTTTCCCATCAGCAGTCACAACCCGGCATATGCCGGGTTTGTGACGCTTCTAGTGACGCGGCAGGGGCGGCGCAGGGAGATCACATGATCTCCCAGCACCGCCCTTCCATACAGTGTAAATGGGAGCCGTGTCGCATCGACACGGCTCCCGTTTACACTACAACCCTACCCGGATCAGTCCCGTGTCCTACCCAGGTAAATAGCCTGGTAGGATTCACGGGTCTCTTGATCCGGGTTTACCCTTTTCCACTTGCAAAAAACACGGGTAAATGCGCGCCCCCGTGCATTTACCCGTGTTTTTTGAGCTAGTGGAAAAGGGGTATAAGTGTGTTTAAAAACATATTGCCCCTAGCAGTATCACATGCAGAGCCGGCCTTAGCTATAGGCAGGCTAGGCATTTGCCTAGGGCATTCAAGCATGTCTAGGGGCATCCAAGCATGTCCCTGCAGCATCTCATGCTGAGAGGGACAGTCCGCAAACTAACTGTTACTTTCCAAATGTATTCAATCAGTACTTGTATACACTGCTGTTTACATTTGTCAAAAAAAATGCACACTGTGCCTTAAACTTCCTCTGACATGCTTGAATGCCCCTGACTTGTGAGACCTCAGACAGACAGCAGAAGCCCAATAAATGCAATTCCTGGACCTGTGACATTTTTACTGACTATATAAGGTTATTACTGGATGGCTTCTTATGATACCACGTGTATTTTGGAAGACTGCTCCATTTAAATCTGACATCACCTATACTGCTTGTGCACATGGGGGAGGGGGACCCTGCCATCCTGTGTGTGTCCCTTATCCCTGTGCAAACCCCAGGTGTCTGCAGGGACATAACATGGGCAGTGTTCTCCCCACACTTTATTTCCTAGTCAGTCCATACCGTAAAATTCCCCTGCCATCTAGCACTGTAACGTGGTCAGTAAGTTGCGTTGTGCTATTTCTATATGAAACATCAGTGCAGCGTGACTTTCGGACACATCAGACTGGAGGGCAGAGCATTTAGCTCCCACAGTATAAAGTAAAGTGCATGCAGTAACAGACACCAGCAAACACACTGAATAGTGAAGAGAATGGACAGTTTCTACATGTTTGATACTGATCTTTTTGTATAACCAGCAAGTGTGGCAGTATCTGAGGCAGTATATGTGTATTATTGGCATTACTAATGTGGGGCATATGTGTAAGGTGCATTACTGTGTGGCATTATGTGTATTATGGGCATTACTAATGTGGGGCATATGTGTAAGGTTCCTTTACTGTGTGGAATTATATGTATTATGGTCATTACTGTGTGGCATTGTGCAGAGTTGAACTGGCCCACAGGGTAATCCCCCGGTGGGCCCCACTACCTGAGTGTTGCAGGTACAGATGCAGAACTAGCGGCGGAGCTAGGGGGCACCAGACAAAATTTTGCCTAGGGCATCAAATCGGCTAGGGCCGGCTCTGATCACATGAATCGTTTTTCCAGTTTATCTCTGGATAGTTAAAATCTCCCATCACTACTATGTCTCCTACTCCTGCTGCTCTTTCAATTTGCTTTAGTAACAATTCCTCATCAGATACGTTGATACCAGGCGGCCTATAGCATACACCCAATACTAACTTTTTTATTCCTTTTTCCCCGCATGCAATTTCTACCCATAATGTCTCGACAGTGTCTACTGTCCCCTCCTGAATATCTTCCCGTATATCAGGTTTTAAAAACGGCTTTACGTAAAGACACACCCCTCCACCCTTTTTATTTAGTCTGTCTCTCCTAAACAGTGTATAGCCCTCTAGATTGACTGTCCAATCATGAGATTCGTCCCACCAAGTTTCAGTAATGCCTATAATATCATACTGTTTGCTTCCTGCAAGTATTTCTAGTTCGCCCTGTTTACCAGTAATGCTTCTAGCGTTTACATACATACAACTAAGATAAGTATTTTCCCTTGCATTAGGGACATCTTTCACCTTATGTAGCAATGATGACCTGTAATCGTCATTGGTTAGTGCTTTGGTAAAATCTCTTTTAGTACCCATGTTAGTAACCTTACCGCCTGCTCTTACCCTCCCCCCAACTTCTCCCCCATTTCGTTTACTACCGCCATCCCCACTATTCTCACTGCACGCCCCGTAGTTCTAGCTAAACCCTCCCCCCAGGCTCCTAGTTTAAAATCTCCAACCTTCTAACCATCCTTCACCCCAGCACCGCTGCCCCCTTCTCAGTCAGGTGCAATCCGTCATGACAAAAGAGATGACGCCTGACTGAGAAGTCCGCCCAGTGTTCCAGGAATACAAACCCCTCTTTCCTGCACCAATCCCTAAGCCACACATTTACCTCCCTAATCTCCCTCTGCCTCCCTGGACTAGCGCGTGGCACGGGTAATATTTCGGAGAATATTACCTTAGATGTCCTTGCCTTAAGTTTCTTTCCTAAGTCCCTATAGTCTTTCTTAAGGACATCCCACCTTCCGCTAACTTTGTCATTGGTGCCAACGTGCACCAAGACCACCGGGTCTTTCCCAGCCCCTCCCAACAATCTATCTACCCGGTCCGCGATGTGGCGTACCCGAGCACCTGGGAGACAACAGACTGTATGGTGATCACGGTCCCGGTAGCAGATTGCCCTATCTGCCTTCCTGATGATAGAATCCCCTACCACCACCATCTGACTAGGTACCTCACTGTCTTTTATCCCAACTGCGCCAGAGGGACCGCTCCTCTGGATGCTAGAGGGAGCAGTCTCCTCCGCACCGTCATTTCTTCACAATCATCCTCCGATTCCTCGTCCAGTCGGGCAAATTTGTTCAGGTTTGATAGTCCGGAGATGTCGAGCCTCCCCTTCTTTTTCTTCCTTCTAACTGTGACCCAGCTGGCTACCTGATCATCATCCTCTTCTACCAGCGACCCCTCCCGCAACTCCTCCACCGTTCTGTCTAAACTTCGCTCGAGATTGTGAATCTCCCTCAGTCGCGTAACGGTTTGCTCTAGATCAGTTACCTGGGCTTCCAGGGCAACCGTTCACACACACCTCGTGCAGATGTAATCACACTGGGCTGGTGGCTCCAGGTGTGCATACATCTTGCACGACATACACTGAGTGAGGTCCTCAATCACAGCCCCTCCCATATTGTTTGTAAGGTCTAACTCCCTGTTACTCTCAAAAAGAAAAAGTAGAAGACAGGGAAGTGGTGGCAGCAGCAATACAAAAATAGTGTCAGGATCAAGTCATTGTCCTGGTTCCCTTGTTACAACAAGGAGAAGGTTTTTATTCAAGCCTATTCATAGTTCCGAATCCGGACGGCTTGGTCAGACCGATTCTAAACCTGAAAACTCTGAACCTTTACCTGAAAAGGTTCAAATTCAAGATGGAATCTCTGAGGGCAGTGATTTCCAGTCTAGGGAGGGGGACTTCATGGTGTCAGTAGACATAAAAGATGCCTACTTACATGTTCCCATTTATCCTCCACATCAAGCTTATCTGAGACTCGCAATACAGAATTGTCATTACCAATTTCAGACGTTGCCGTTCGGACTCTCCACGGCACCGAGAGTGTTCACCAAGGTGATGGCGGAAATGATGGTCCTCCTTCGACAGCAAGGAGTCAATATAATTCCTTACCTGGATGATCTCCTGATAAAAGCGAGGTCCAGAGAAAGGTTGGTGCAGAACATTGCACTCTCCCTGACAATACTTCGACAACACGGTTGGATCATAAATTTTCCAAAGTCACAGTTGGAACCGACGACAAGATTGTCCTTTCTGGGGATGATACTGGACACAGAGGTGCAGATGGTATTTCTTCCAGTAGAGAAGGCTCTGGAACTCCAGAGAATGGTCAAACAAATTCTGAAACCAACAAAGGTGTCCATTCATCAATGCATTCAGTTGTTGGGAAAGATGGTAGCGGCCTATGAGGCCATACAGTTTGGCCGATTCCATGCCAGAGTATTCCAGTGGGACCTGTTGGACAAGTGGTCCGGATCCCATCTACACATGCATCAGAGGATAATCCTGTCATCAAAAGCCAGAATTTCGCTCCTGTGGTGGCTACACAGTTCTCACCTGCTAGAGGGACGCAGGTTCGGGATTCAGGACTGGGTCCTAGTAACCACGGATGCAAGTCTCCGAGGCTGGGGAGCAGTCACACGGGAAAGCTTCCAAGGAAGACGGTCAAGTCAAGAAACTTATCTTCACATAAACGTTCTGGAGTTGAGAGCCATTTACAACGGCCCTCTACAAGCGGGGCATCTTCTTCAAGATCAACCCGTACAGATCCAGTCGGACAATGTAACAGCAGTCGCGTACATAAACCATCAGGGTGGAACGAAAAGCAGAGCGGCAATGGCAGAGGTGACAAAGATTCTCCTCTGGGCAGAAAGACATGCAAGAGCTCTGTCGGCAATTTTCATTCCGGGAGTGGAAAACTGGGAAGCAGACTTCCTCAGCAGACACGATCTCCATCTAGGAGAATGGGGCCTCCACCAAGAAGTCTTCGCAGAGGTGACAAGTCTTTGGGGGGTTCCTAAAGTAGACATGATGGCATCTCGTCTCAACAAGAAGCTTCAGAAAAATTGTTCCAGGTCGAGAGACCCTCAAGCAATAGCAGTGGATGCACTAGTGATCCAGTGGGTGTTTCGGTCGGTATATGTCTTCCCTCCACTTCCACTTCTACCGAAAGTTCTCAAGATCATAAGAAGAACAGGGGTTCGAGCGATCCTCATTGTCCCAGACTGGCCAAGGAGGGCTTGGTATCCAGATCTTCAGGAGTTGCTCATAGAAGATCCTCGGCCTCTTCCTCTTCACAAGGACCTGCTTCAGCATGGGCCGTGCGTGTATCAAGACTTACCGTGGCTACGTTTGACGCATGGCTGTTGAGTGCCGGATCCTAGGCCGGAAAGGTATTCCCAAAGAAGTCATCCCCACTCTTATTCAGGCCAGGAAAGGAGTAACGTCTAGACATTACCACTGTATTTGGAGAAATATGTGTCTTGGTGTGAAACCAAGAAGGCTCCAACGGAAGAGATTCAGTTAGGACGTTTTCTCCATTTTCTCCAGGCGGGTGTGGATGCGGGCCTATGATTGGGTTTGATCAAGGTCAAGATTTCGGCCTTGTCCATTTTCTTTCAGAAACAATTGGCCTCCTGTGGCACCATGGGATCTTAACGTGGTGTTGCAGCTCCTTCAATCGGATTGATTTGAATCTTTCCAGGAGATAGAGTTGAAGTTTCTCACTTGGAAAGTGGTCATTCTGTTGGCCTTGGCATCCGCAAGGAGGGTGTCTGAGTTAGGGGCCTTGTCTCACAAGAGCCCTTACTTGATTTTCCACGAAGATAGGGCGGAGTTAAGAACTCGTCAGCAATTTCTTCCAAAGGTGGTTTCTTCTTTCCATATAAACCAACCTATTGTGGTGCCAGTGGCTACTGACACCTTCGCTGCTTCAAAGTCTCTGGATGTGGTCAGGGCTTTGAGAATTTATGTCGCAAGAACGGCTCGGATACGGAAAACAGAGGCTCTTTTTGTCCTGTATGCTCCCAACAAGATTGGGTGTCCTGCTTCTAAGCAAACTATTGCGCGCTGGATTAGCAGTACGATTCAGCGCGCTCATTCCACGGCAGGATTGCCGATACCGAATTCGGTGACTGTCGATTCTACTAGGAAGGTGGGCTCATTCTGGGCGGCTGCCCGGGGGGTCTCGGCATTACAACTTTGCCGAGCAGCTACTTGGTCAGGGGCAAACACATTTGCTAAGTTTTACAAGTTTGACACCTTGGCCGATGAGGACCTAAAGTTTGGTCAATCGGTGCTGCAGGGACATCCGCACTCTCCCGCCCGTACTGGAGCTTTGGTATAACCCCATGTTACTGAAGTGGACCCCAGCATCCTCTAGGACGTATGAGAAAACAGGATTTTAATACCTACCAGTAAATCCTTTTCTCCTAGTCCGTAGAGGATGCTGGGCACCCAGCCCAGTGCGTACTATACCTGCAGTTGTTAATTTGTTGAGAATTGTTTTCAGCACGTTTGCTGTAATGGTCATGCCTGTTGGCATGTATTTTGTTGAATGCCATGTTGTGCAGCATGGTTGAAGTGTGAGCTGGTATGAATCTCACCATTAACTTAAAAGTAAGTCCTTTTCTTAAAATGTCCGTCTCCCTGGGCACAGTTCCTATACTGATGTCTGGAGGAGGGGCGTAGAGGGAGAAGCCTGTTCACACTCTGAAAAAGTCTTAAAGTGCCGATGGCTCCTGCGGAACCGTCTATACCCCATGGTACTGAAGTGGACCCCAGCATCCTCTACGTACTAAGAGAAAAGGATTTACCGGTAGGTATTAAAATCCTGTTTTTTTGGTGTCGTTTTCTCCGTACAGTGACCAGGAAGCCCAATTAGTGCACCGTGTCCCCTCGCATGGCTCGCTTCGCTCGCCATGCTTGGCACAGGTTACTATTCCCAATCGTAGTCCGTGTGGATCGTTAAGTATGAAAAAGTTCAAAAAAAATTAAAAAAAGTGAAAAATTCATGTTGACCTTTTGACCTGTCGACCTAGAACATGCCGACCTTGAAACCCTATCGACTTTCAAACCCTGTCGACCTAGTGACTGTCGACCTATAGTGGTCGACTTAAACATAGTCGACCTAGACACTGTCGATCTTCAGACCGGATCCCACAGCTACAGGGAGTGTATTCTAGACACTCATTGCACCGACATACTTCCGTATGCTGGCTGGCCACACGCCCTATGTGCAACATTATGGCATAATGCGCAAATGGGGCAGAGTCGGCACAGGGCACATTAAAGCCCTGTTATGTCTCTGTGGATTGTCGTAGGATAAACCCTTGACTAACTAGTCATAGACCAGAGGTAATTGCATTGTGCTGCAAAATGTTGTGGTAATCCTTTTGGTTTGGGTTGCTAGTCACTCTGTGCAAGACGGGATACATCAAAAGAGCCCCAGACCATCACGCTTCCTCCTATGTTTGACAGTTGGTGTCACACACTGAGGAACCATACTTTCACCTACTCAATGGCATACAAAACCCTATGTGATGGACCAAGGTTTTGCATTTTGAATCATCAGTACATCAAAATCTTCTTCCAGCCTTCAGTAGACCACTGGAGGGGCTTCGTGGCCCAGTCAAGCCGTTTTTTCTCATTTTTCTATCTTAGCAATGGCTTTCTTGCTGCCACTTGACCATCAAACCTGCATCACAAACTCTTCTCTTCACATCTGAAACTGAGACTTGCTTTTACGCTTTATACAATAGCAATATACTACTTCCTGCAATTTAATAATCTCCAAATAAAGCTTCATAGGGTCTAAGAAAGGGGTTTTGTGAAATGACTTTATTACTCACCCGTCTGTATAAAAGTCATGTTGAAACATACAACAGAAGTTGGGACACCTGTAAGAATTGTTTGTATATGCATTGTCCCTCACCACTGCATTCCCTCGGTGGGCCCTTCATGACCTAGTCCAATACTATATATGCATATCAAGTTTTTGCAGAGCTTGGCGACTTGGTGATTCCATGCTGCACCTCCACTCTCTTCTTCCCACTTTGCCTATTTTAAGTGTCCCTCTTCTGTGATATTTCGCAGGAGAGTTGGAATTTTAGCAGGGGGTTTTAGATTTTTTTTTTATTTTCCCTAAAAATCTTGCACACTTAAAGCCACCACCCTTTAGTGCAGTGAACCTCTGCTTTCTATGGTTTATATGGTACACCTCCTCTTCTTTTCTGCCGGGCTCCTCGTCTGCTTACAGTGTTATTTCCAACTGATAAGCCATGCTGATAAGCACATTCTTGCAGTACATCCTTGGACATCCCCCTCACCGATCCCTCAATATAGGCCTGTGGAGGTGGTGGTGTTCCCCGCAGCAAGCAATCCAGTTCTATCATTTTCTTGGATGCAGTATAGAAATGACTGCTGGAATCGAATTGGTTGCTATGGGCAACACTACAACTTTTCACTTTCAGAAGTGTCAGTAAATCTACCCCTTAGCTGTGAAGGAGATGCACAGTTACATGTCTTGGTCACCCACTGTGTTTGCTGAGTGCATGCTTGCTGTATTGCGCTAGTCTAGTTGTCTGATACTTCTTGCGCGGCTAGCAGTGGCACATGCAGGGGGGGGGTTCTGAGTGCTCACAATCCCTGCCCCCTTCCAGCGGTATGACATGATTCGTGGGTCTGTGGGGAGGGAGCAGAACCAATATGACATGATCTCACAGAATCACATCCTATTGGCTCCACCCCCTCCTCACAGACCTGCTAATTGCGGCATTCCATGGGGGCAGGGTCTAATGATGAAAGTGTCCTGTCAGCCTCTCCCTCTCTCTCTCTACCCCCCCCCCCCCCTCTGCCACCTGCCATCATGTATACAAAGGGGACACTTGCCTGCCATAATGTGTTAAATGGGGATACCTGCCTGCATACTGTGTAAAATGGGGACACCTGTCTGCGTACTGTGTAAAATGGGGACACCTGCCTGCGTACTGTGTAAAATGGGGACACCTGCCTGCATACTGTGTAAAATGGGGACACCTGCCTGCGTACTGTGTAAAATGGGGATACCTGCCTGCATACTGTGTAAAATGGGGACACCTGTCTGCGTACTGTGTAAAATGGGGACACCTGCCTGCGTACTGTGTAAAATGGGGACACCTGCCTGCATACTGTGTAAAATGGGGACACCTGCCTGCGTACTGTGCAAAATGGGGACACCTGCCTGCGTACTGTATAAAATGGGGATACCTGCCTGCATACTGTGTAAAATGGGGACACCTGTCTGCGTACTGTGTAAAATGGGGACACCTGCCTGCGTACTGTGTAAAATGGGGACACTTGCCTGCCATAATGTGTTAAATGGGGACACCTGCCTGCGTACTGTGTAAAATGGGGACACCTGCCTGCGTACTGTGTAAAATGGGGATACCTGCCTGCATACTGTGTAAAATGGGGACACCTGCCTGCGTACTGTGTAAAATGGGGACACCTGCCTGCGTACTGTGTAAAATGGGGACACCTGTCTGCGTACTGTGTAAAATGGGGACACCTGTCTGCGTACTGTGTAAAATGGGGACACCTGCCTGCGTACTGTGTAAAATGGGGACACCTGCCTGCGTACTGTGTAAAATGGGGACACCTGCCTGCGTACTGTGTAAAATGGGGACACCTGCCTGCGTACTGTGTAAAATGGGGACACCTGTCTGCGTACTGTGTAAAATGGGGACACCTGCCTGCGTACTGTGTAAAATGGGGACGCGTGCCTGCCATACTGTGTAAAATGGGGGCTCTTGCCTGCCACAATGTGTAAAATGGGGACACTTGCCTGCCGTACTGTGTAAAATGGAGGCACGTGCCTGCCGCAATGTGTAAAATGGGGACAGTTTCCTGCCGTAATGTGCAAAATGGGGGCACGTGCCTGCCGCAATGTGTAAAATGGGGACACTTTCCTGCCGCAATGTGTAAAATGGGGACACTTGCCTACCGTGCTGTGTAAAATGGGGACACTTGCCTACCGTGCTGTGTAAAATGGGGACACTTGCCTACCGTGCTGTGTAAAATGGGGACACTTGCCTACCGTGCTGTGTAAAATGGGGTCGCGTGCCTGCTGTAATGTGTAAAATGAGGGCTTTTTTTATCCTGTGGTGGGCGTGATGATGAGATCAGATGAGGCCACGCCCATCTTAACAAAACCACGCCCATTTTAACGAGGCCATGCCCCCTTTCCGGGAGCACGTGCGCCTTTGGCGCGCGCATGCTTTTACTCTTTATATATATGGGGGGGCGCATTTTTTTTTTATGTGAATGGGGGGGGGGGGGGGCGCATTTTTAAATCTCGCACTGGGAGCCAAATTGGCTAGAAACGGCCCTGTTCCCACTCTATGGGTGTTGTGGACACCCACGATTGGGAATAGTCCCTGTTGGTCGGCATGCTGACCATCGGGATTATGAGGGGGCGGGATGTAAGGGGAGGTATTGTGACTGGCGGTCTCCTGAAAGGTTGGTATCGCTTGAAATGAGTTGGTGAACAGTGTATGCTGAGACAGAGACCAGAGACTCGTACTAGTGACATCACAGGCAAAGCGCAGACGGACACAAGCACGGCTGAACGCTGCAAGGGAACAAGCCGGAGAAGAGACAGAGGCCGACAAGAAGCAAGGCAAGTAGTGAAAGGGACAGCTAGTACAGCATCCAAAGTTACTCTGTATCTCTGCGGCCCCCAAAGCCAGCTCTTATAGGAACCCTGGTAATGGTGTTATCATGGACTCCTTCAAGTATTCAAGAAAAGGGCAGTAGAACATTACCTGTAACCCCCCTCTTCTTTTTCTTTTTTTTTACAGGTAATAGCGCAACATATATATATATATATATATATATATATATATCATATACTCTATACCATGCACTCTCTTCTTTAATTATGAGAAGAAATTAACAGACAACTTGTGCTGTGTTGCAGGTAATTAGGGCCTAATTCAGACCTGATCTCTAGCAGGCGATTTTTGCACCGCTGCGATCAGATAGTCGCCGCCTACAGGGGGAGTGTATTTTAGCTGTGCAAGTGTGCGATCGCATGTGTAGCAGAGCTGTACAAACATAATTTGTGCAGTCTCTGAGTAGCCCAGGATTACTCAGCCGCTGCGATCACATCAGCCTGTCCGGGACCGGAATTGACGTCAGGAACCCTCCCTGCAAACGCTTGGACACACCTGCGTTTTTCCAGACACTCCCTAAAAACGGCCAGTTGACACCCACAAACGCCTTCTTCCTGTCAATCTCCTTGCGATCGCCCATGCGAACGGACCCATCGCACAAACCCATTGCTGAACGGTGATCCGCTTTGTACCCATGCAACGCGCCTGTGCATTGCGGTGCATACGCATGCACAGTATAGACCTGATCGCCCGCTGTAAGAAAAGCACAGCAGGGATCAGGTCTGAGTTACCCCCTTAGTTACAATATCCAAATTTGCAACAAATGGAATGAATACTATCATCTTGATCGAAATGCTGACACTGAAAATTCAAAGCCATAATGCTGACCTATTAATAATGTGGTATAAAGCATTTTTTATTTGTCGGCTTTACGACTTCAAACATGTCAACACTCAGAAAGAGAACAGTGTCAGATCGAAGCACTGAGTGCCGATTAAATTACTACTGTTGTTGTAACATACCACAGCTACAAGGAAAGCATCAGTATTCCAGTATTGCTGACATCACCGAGTCATTGGAGTGCCATCTACTTTAAAAATCCATTATGTCTTTCCCTTTTCCATCCTCCTCACATACCCCTCTCCCACCTTTCTTACTTCTCTACTTATCAGTCTCTTATTTCTATTAAACTTACTTTTTTTTTTAATAAAGAGTTATGCATTGTGTACGATGTACCTCGTGGAACTGCCTTTGGGGGTAATTCCAAGTTGATCGCAGCAGGATTTTTGTTAGCAATTGGGCAAAACCATATGCACTGCAGGGAAGGGGGGGGGGGGGGGGGGGGGGGGCAGATATAACATGTGCAGAGAGAGTTAGATTTGGGTGGGGTGTGTTCAATCTGCAATCTAATTTGCAGTGTAAAAATAAAGCAGCCAGTATTTACCCTGCACAGAAATAAAATAACCCACCCAAATCTAACTCTTTCTGCACATGTTATATCTGCCCCCCCCCCCCCCCCCCCCCCCTGCAGTGCACATGGTTTTGCCCAATTGCTATCAAAGATCCTGCTGCAATCAACTTGGAATTACCCCCATGTGCACTGCAGGGGAGGCAGATATAACATGTGCAGAGAGAGTTATATTTGGGTGTGGTGTGTTCAATCTGCAATCTAATTTGCAGTGTAAAAATAAAGCAGCCAGTATTTACCCTGCACAGAAACAATATAACCCACCCAAATCTAACTCTCTCTGCACATGTTATATCTGCCTCCCCTGCAGTGCACATGATTTTGCCCAATTGCTATAAAAAATCCTGCTGCGATCAACTTGGAATTACCCTCTTTGATCTAACTCCTGATTGAATGTCGCTTGTGTTTTATTACTCCTGTGATGGAGTGCAGTGTCTGTGATATTTGTACACATTTGCATTTCACGATAAAACCAGAAATTTTATATATATATATATATATATATATATATATATATAGTCCATCATATTGCCTTAGCACTGAGATGCAGTTACCTCCTATTAAGCCACAATGGATATTCTGTAAACAAAGTAATTTAAATTAATTGTAATGATTGCTTCCTTCTTCTTTTTTTTTTTTACTGTTTCCTCTTGCGCCTCCGATCCCATTGTGGCAACCCCCTGGTGCTCTCCCCCCTTCCAACCCCCCTCCCCACACACACTCTCTGTCACCAGGGGGAATATGCTCCTCCAGACCCCTTTTAGTTGCGCCCCTGGCTGTATGCCCTTGGAAACAGACTTGTTATGTTTTGTAATTAAACAAGTTTGATGATTGATTTTCTGAAAAAAACTTATTAAATAGTAATGCAGAATGCATATATTGAAGACAGAAAATTAATGCATATAATGAAGAGAATAAAACACTTATTGGAAAAATTTACAAATAAATATATTCTAATTTACAATATTTTTTTATAAATTGCTGGAAGAATTTAAATCATGTTATATTATTAAAAATAAATATTACATGATATGTATTGTTACACTAAATTGCTTAATTTCATAATACACAGGTGCTGGACATGTGGTGAAGACCGGCAGAAGAGAAGTGTGTACATTACCTCAGAGGAGGCTCCATTTCATGAATTCACATACACAAGCCAAGAGATATGCTTTCTGTTATCCACAGCCTTAGATGCGCTACTCGCTCCGGAGCAGTTCTGTGCACGGGTTGGATATGCGTGACTGGCAGTCAGGAGGCCGCCGATCAGCATACCGACGCCGGTATCCCAGCAGCGGAATGCCGGCGGGGAAGAGGGGGTGAGTGCAACAAGCCCCTTACAGGCTCGCTACACTCGCCACACAGCAGGCTCGGTGGCTCGTTGCGCTCGTCACAGGTTCTAGTCCCACTCTATGGGTGTCGTGGACACCCACGAGTGGGACTAGTCCCTGTTGGTCGGCATGCCGAACTTCGGATTTGTGAGCGGGCGGGATTTAGGGGCCGGTATTATGAGTGGTGGTCTCCTGACCACAGGTCACATAACTGCAACCCCAGTGCACTGGTTGCTTTAGTGTTTATGATGATTTATTGTTATTGTCATATTATTATTATTATTATTATTATTATTATTTAATTTTATACAGTACTACAATGTTAGGAAAATGTGTGATATGCATAACATAATACTATGTTACACTGTTATCTATGTGGTAAATGTGTGTGATATGTATAACATAATACTGTACTAGACAGTTATCTATGTGGTAAATGTGTGTGATATGCATAACATAATACTGTACTACACTGTTTTCTATGTGGTAAATGTGTGTGATATGCATAACATAATACTGTACTACTCTGTTATCTATGTGGTAAATGTGCTTGATATGCATAACATACTGTACTACACCATTATCTATGTGGTAAATGTGTGTGATATGCATAAGGCGCTCATAACTTTATTGTGATTACATAAACCTTTTCTTTAAGCTAGCTTATCACTAAATTAAACAACACCACACACTGAAATAAAGACACGGACACAGTAGCTGGAGTTAAAGGTCAGACGATGTTTATTAATCGCTGACCAACTCTTTAAACTATAATTGTGATCGAATTAGAATTAATTTTGAATATAGACTTAAATTTAGTTTGGAGGATGGCAAACAGAAAGTCGCTGCCAAACACCAGCACCAGTCACCTAGATGAAACCACCAAACCAAGGAGGGGAGTACACATACCCCGCCTCCTTCCCGCATAACCCGCATTGTGCTGGCCTTACCCCTCTTTCTCTGGCAAACGTTCGGTTCCCGCAGGGGAACGTCTAAATGTCCAACCGCAAGAAAAGGACACACCTGCCGTCCTTCTAAAGAGGGAGCCCCACAATGACCACTTATGCCTGTGTGACAGCTGGTTGGTAGCGACTTCCCGCCAATCTGGCTTTAAAATAGCCAACTGCAAATCAACAAACCGTAGCTGAAATCCGGGAGGGCGGGCGGGCATAAAATGAATGGCAAGAGGAAGTCTAGGAAAATGCCCCCCACCTATATACTATCCTAAGACCCTCCTATTAAGCTTGATGCACAACCTTCCAATCCAATAGGAAAAAACCAAAAGGGGAAACTGATCTGCCTAGCAACTGCTTAGTCACTTAACAACCAATCACAAAAAGTGGATCTCTTATATGGCCTCAGGCTTATGCAGCCTTCAGCTTATCTAAGGCGCTCATAACTTTATTGTGATTACATAAACCTTTTCTTTAAGCTAGCTTATCACTAAATTAAACAACACCACACACTGAAATAAAGACACGGACACAGTAGCTGGAGTTAAAGGTCAGACGATGTTTATTAATCGCTGACCAACTCTTTAAACTATAATTGTGATCGAATTAGAATTGATTTTGAATATAGACTTAAATTTAGTTTGGAGGATGGCAAACAGAAAGTCGCTGCCAAACACCAGCACCAGTCACCTAGATGAAACCACCAAACCAAGGAGGGGAGTACACATACCCCGCCTCCTTCCCGCATAACCCGCATTGTGCTGGCCTTACCCCTCTTTCTCTGGCAAACGTTCGGTTCCCGCAGGGGAACGTCTAAATGTCCAACCGCAAGAAAAGGACACACCTGCCGTCCTTCTAAAGAGGGAGCCCCACAATGACCACTTATGCCTGTGTGACAGCTGGTTGGTAGCGACTTCCCGCCAATCTGGCTTTAAAATAGCCAACTGCAAATCAACAAACCGTAGCTGAAATCCGGGAGGGCGGGCGGGCATAAAATGAATGGCAAGAGGAAGTCTAGGAAAATGGCCCCCACCTATATACTATCCTAAGACCCTCCTATTAAGCTTGATGCACAACCTTCCAATCCAATAGGAAAAAACCAAAAGGGGAAACTGATCTGCCTAGCAACTGCTTAGTCACTTAACAACCAATCACAAAAAGTGGATCTCTTATATGGCCTCAGGCTTATGCAGCCTTCAGCTTATCTAAGGCGCTCATAACTTTATTGTGATTACATAAACCTTTTCTTTAAGCTAGCTTATCACTAAATTAAACAACACCACACACTGAAATAAAGACACGGACACAGTAGCTGGAGTTAAAGGTCAGACGATGTTTATTAATCGCTGACCAACTCTTTAAACTATAATTGTGATCGAATTAGAATTGATTTTGAATATAGACTTAAATTTAGTTTGGAGGATGGCAAACAGAAAGTCGCTGCCAAACACCAGCACCAGTCACTTAGATGAAACCACCAAACCAAGGAGGGGAGTACACATACCCCGCCTCCTTCCCGCATAACCCGCATTGTGCTGGCCTTACCCCTCTTTCTCTGGCAAACGTTCGGTTCCCGCAGGGGAACGTCTAAATGTCCAACCGCAAGAAAAGGACACACCTGCCGTCCTTCTAAAGAGGGAGCCCCACAATGACCACTTATGCCTGTGTGACAGCTGGTTGGTAGCGACTTCCCGCCAATCTGGCTTTAAAATAGCCAACTGCAAATCAACAAACCGTAGCTGAAATCCGGGAGGGCGGGCGGGCATAAAATGAATGGCAAGAGGAAGTCTAGGAAAATGGCCCCCACCTATATACTATCCTAAGACCCTCCTATTAAGCTTGATGCACAACCTTCCAATCCAATAGGAAAAAACCAAAAGGGGAAACTGATCTGCCTAGCAACTGCTTAGTCACTTAACAACCAATCACAAAAAGTGGATCTCTTATATGGCCTCAGGCTTATGCAGCCTTCAGCTTATCTAAGGCGCTCATAACTTTATTGTGATTACATAAACCTTTTCTTTAAGCTAGCTTATCACTAAATTAAACAACACCACACACTGAAATAAAGACACGGACACAGTAGCTGGAGTTAAAGGTCAGACGATGTTTATTAATCGCTGACCAACTCTTTAAACTATAATTGTGATCGAATTAGAATTGATTTTGAATATAGACTTAAATTTAGTTTGGAGGATGGCAAACAGAAAGTCGCTGCCAAACACCAGCACCAGTCACCTAGATGAAACCACCAAACCAAGGAGGGGAGTACACATACCCCGCCTCCTTCCCGCATAACCCGCATTGTGCTGGCCTTACCCCTCTTTCTCTGGCAAACGTTCGGTTCCCGCAGGGGAACGTCTAAATGTCCAACCGCAAGAAAAGGACACACCTGCCGTCCTTCTAAAGAGGGAGCCCCACAATGACCACTTATGCCTGTGTGACAGCTGGTTGGTAGCGACTTCCCGCCACCAAGGTTTACCAAACCGCCACCGCCATCCGCAACAGTAACCAACTAAAAACAACTTAATAGCTCTACCGAAACAGACAAAAAATATCCTCCAGGAAAAACTGCACTCCTTCCGGAGAAAGATGAACCCCATCCTCCTTGTAGAACTGCCTGTTCCTTAGCCCCAGTAGAGGATGCCTGATCGCCACTCCACCTATGGCCCTAACAAAAAGAGACACTGCCGGATTACCCTTCTTGCGTGCTTTCTCCAGCGCCGAGAAACGCACCGCACCACGCCAATGGAAACGAGGCACCATTTACGACCAAACAATGCAGACTCCTGGCCAGTGACAACGGATTGCCACCAAATCCGCCTTAACGGACAAAACCAAATCTATCCCTTAACTCGACCTATATCATTCCCACCCAAATGAATGACAATACAACTGGGGCGACCCTGGCGGCGCTCCCGGGAAAAAAGGACCCGCAACAAATCACCCCATAACATGCCTAGAACACCTAACCATCTCACTTGCCTGGATCCAAAAACCTCCGCTGCCCTAAGTGCCATGGGATGCTAAAAAATATAGGAATGACCAACCAGCCATATTTAATCCCCAAAATTGATGATAGCTGCAAAGAAAATATCCTAACATCAGATTATGAACGTAATACATACAAAAAACACAACGGAACAAAAAGAAACCCAAGTGAAGGAGAAAAATCAAAAAACCTCCCGTGGACCTTGAGAGAACAGCCAATTGAAATTAGGCCCCCTCGGAGGAAAAATTTTAAAAATTCACTTCACACCCTCGATTCCTGAACGGTAAGCGTTCAAAAACCGACGAGTAAACACGTTTTTGGGTTAGCGCAACAGGTGCACTTATAACTTATACCAACGGACATATGACCTATAGGAGGCGGACTTCCAACGGCCCAGCTCCCGAACAGCCGCAGGGGATGAACCTGTAGCCGCTGCATGAGTAGCCGCCCCAATCCGCAAGGAATGGATACCGAAGTCCGCCCCCTGCAAGCCCAATGCCGCCAAACATTTTTTGAACACAGCAGCAAATTGAAATTTCGTCAGAGGGTCAACCTGCGCGTGCACCAGCAACTGGTCGCCCCCTGGAGGCCTCAACCGTACATACTCCTGCGTCAACCGCAGCGGGTAAACACCCGGTTCTTCCTGAGCCTCCAAGGACAACCAGCGACCCCGACCTGCTTGATCTGTCTTGGACCGCACAATCCTACAGAGTAACAGGCCCTCCTGCCAGCGCACATTTTCGTAAAGCCAACCCGACTCCCGAGACGTTTGCTGCATGCCACCAACTCGCTCACCCGAAAAGCCCCGAAAAAGGCCAGGGCATACGCACAACCAAACAACGCGACCTCGAATTCCGAGGACGCAATTTGAGGCAGTACCCGCAGTAAATCCGTTAGAAGCTGCAACGTTACGGGCCTACGTGAATCCGCAGGCGCCGGGCGCAACCTGGCCCAACCTTTCAGCGCTCTGGAAAGGACAAACGACCCCGTGGGGTCCGTCATCCCGTGGAGCCGCGAGTGAAAGGAAATGCCCGCAAGGGCAGATGCCATGGTCGCTTTTGACCTACCGTTTTGGCAATGTTCCCAAACAAAGGTCATCAGGGCGACGGCCGAGGACTCACCTGCTACCCCGTACCTACTCTGAAAGACCGACCAATCCCGCCCGGCTGCATCATACGCTCGGAGAGTGGAAGGAGCCAGCGCACACCTGGCTAAAGCATTTTAAACCGACTCGACCATCTGCCAGACAGAAGGTGGGCACTGTAACCCCTCCGCCGTCGCTCCCGGAACCCACGTCCTGAATTTGTCAAACTGGAACCGAGACAATGCATCCGCAATTCCATTGTCAACTCCAGGCACGTGGCGGGCCCTGAAATTAATATTGCGCTGCAAGCAAACTAACACTAGATGCCGTAGCAGCCTCAGAGCCTGCGGCGAGGAGGAACGCTGATTATTAATCGCATGTACCACCCCCAAGTTGTTGCAATGAAACAAAATGTCCCTATTTGCGAACTGGCCGGCCCATAATTCAAGCGCCACTATGATCGGGAACAATTCCAGCAAAAGGAGGTTTCTTGGTAAACTCACGCGTTACCCACGAGGCCGGCCAAGCCGCAGCGCACCATGCGCCAGCAACAAACGCGCCCTAAACCTCGACTGCCTGAGGCATCCGTGAACAATTGCAGCTGCTTACTGGAACAACAAGGCGCGGACCACAAAACTTCCCTGTTGAAGGACACCAGGAAAGAGACCCAAATCCGCAAATCATTTCTGATCTCGCGGGAAAGGTACACGGTGTGATTCTGCCGGACCGTCCCCGCCGTGGCCCGCTCAAGTTTGCGACAGAAAATCCTACCCATGGGGATAATCCTGCACGCAAAATTGAGAGAACCCAGCAAGGACTGCACCTGCTTAAGCCGAACTCTGCGTTTGCCTAAACAGTCAGTAATTAAACCCAAAAGCTTACGCACTTTATCCTCGGGCAGGCGACAGCAACCCCCCACCGTGTCAATTTCGATACCTAAATAGCTAAGACAAGTGCAAGGGCCCTCGCATTTGTCTTGCGCGACAGGCACCCCTAGCCTTATGAACAAGGATCTAGCCACCAACAGAATATCCCCACAGATCGAACTGCCCCCCAGGCCCACAAAGAGAAAGTCGTCCAGGTAGTGACCCACCCCGCGTTGACCGGAGGCGGACTGGACGCGCCAATGCAAAAATGTGCTAAAACTCTCAAAGTGGGCACAGGAGACCGAACAACCCATGGGGAGCCACCGATCCACGTAAAACTCGCCCCCTATTTTGAAACCCAGAAACCGCAGGGAATCCGGATGCAGTGTAAAAAGCCGGAAAGCCGACTCCACGTCCATATTTGCCAACAAGCCCCCCGGACCACAACCCGCACCAAGCACAGAGCGTCATCAAAAGACTGATAACGTACCCTGCACATAGCCTGCGGAATAGCGTCGTTAACCGAAAAGCCCGGCGGGTGCGACAAGTGCTGTATCAGGCGGAACTTGCCCGTGGCCTTCTTGGGCACCACCCCACCTGGGGAAATGCACAAGGAGGGCAGTGGGGGAAAGGCGTGGGGCCCCAACATGCGCCCCAAGCCGATCTCCCCGACCACCTTCCGCCTAATCTCCTGCGGGAATTCGCGCGCCGCTCTCAAATTCTAGCGCGCCACCACGTGCACCGAATCCGAAATGGGCAGACCAAAAACGTGCAGAAAAAACCCGCCAAGAGGAATGACGCTGCCGACCTGTCGGGGTATAAGCTCAGCCAGCGCCGCAACTCGGGAACTCGAATTGGGGAAAAAGGCCTTACTTGCCAATTCCCCTGGTCTCGGCAGGGGCGGAGGGCTTCCCGCTCGCCGCCGAGGTCTAATCTTTGGCCGGGTGACTGGCCCCGCACAACCTGCACGAGTGGCGAAAACGACAATTCACCCCCTTGACGCAATTTCCCTCGTTGTAGGCAAAACACTTCCCTTTCCCTATCGAGCGGGAACCCGGAGCCCCGGCCGCCCCGGGCTTCTTGACCGTGACGTCCGGGGCGGGCTTAACCTGCTGCGTGACCTCCAACCACACCTTGACATCCTTAAAACCCGCGGGCAGGGCGGGGTTGCCATCCTGATTGCGACGGAATTTCTCATCGTAATCCCGCCAAGCATAACCCTTGGATTTCAAGTACATGTCATGTACTAAAAACAACTATTTCACTAAATTGTGATACTCCGCGGGTAGCGATTCCGTGTAGCAAGCAGTAAACCAAAAATCCTCGCAACCACTGGTGAAAATTGCGGCAAGCATTTTCCCCAATGCCGCCCGGTTTCTTAGCTGCGTCGAAACCCTGCCGCATCGCATCCTTAAGGGTGAAGATCCCTTTTCTGTGATTCCTTTGCCATGCGCCGCGCGATGAGTCTAGCTAATTTACGCGGGCGCCGCGGAGAGCCTGAAGAAACACTGCTAGATGATGAGGAAGAACAACTAGATGAACTGTGTAAAGGAAGGGCATGCTCACCAGTGTCAGAAGAACCCGGAACAGCGTCGTCCGTTGCACCCGACTCAGTTGGTGGCCGAACTTCCCCCGTTGCTGCCGCGTCCCTCTGTGACCTTCGTCCCCCACGCGACGTAGCCCCGGAACCGGCCAGCACCTGTGAGGGAGAAACAGAAGGGACAACAGGCGCGGGGGAAACCAGCGCATAAATGGTAATGGGGTGAGCATGCAGGGGAGGAGGCCAAGTACAGCCGCCCCCCGCGGCGGAGGGCCGGCGGGGAGCGGCGGGTGAGGACCCCCAATTGAGGGGTACCCGACGGCATGGGGGAAGGCAGTCCCGGCCCCCGCAGCGCCCCCCATGGAGTAAGCAGGCCGCCAAGAAGGATGCGGCATGTAACCGCCCGCCCCTGAAAATCCGGACGAAACCGGGGGGAACTGTGGAGGGGCAGGAAGGGGCGGCAAAATTTGCGCCAATTGATTGGCTACAGCTAGGGGCGGCCCGTGATGCGAGCCCGAAAAGGCAGGGAGGGGAACCATAACCCGGGGGGCCGCCGACCGACCACGTGGGCCGGACGCCGGAGCCGTCAAAGTAAGGGTAAAATTGTGGTGTGGACGCCACCGTTAGGCCCATGGAGGGTGCTCAGGCAGCTGCAGGGAACGCCGGCGCAATAGGCCAAGGAAGGACACCGGGGAAAAATTGGTCCCCAGCGAAACCTTGAGGCGCGTCCATCGAGTGGGCAGGGCCGGGCAGGTGGTAAGCCGCCACGATGGACGACTGATTCGCCACCAACTGCAGCGCCCCCGGCGGGCCAGGAGGAGGCGCCTGGAGCCCGACGACCGGGGATGATGACACGGGCAGCCGCGCAACGGGCGACCGGGGGCCCAGCCAAAAGGCCCCCGATGCGTGACTCCCAACCGGGAACCCCAGCCATGCAACCGCAGGAGGGGCGGGCGCTGCGGCAGCACCAGCCACGCCCCCCACTCCTGAAACACCCGGTAGCGCCCCCGGCACCCCATTCCCTAACTGGGTACTACAGGCCCCTCCGCAGACAGGGGTACCTGTACCCCACAAACCGTACTGGGGACAGAGGGCACCTCACCCTGCTGCCCCAGACTCATATTCCCCACTGTTGGCCCAGCCCCCCCCCCCTCGCCCTCCGCAGCCCCGCCGCGGCCGCTCGACACCACGTGGGCGCCCGAGCCGCCGCTCAGAGCCGCTGTCGGGTAAGGCGGAGGAGACCCGGCGCTGCCCAGCGCGCCGGGCGAAGGAACTGTAGATGCCGCTGCAGCAGCCGGGGACGCCGGTGACCGCGGCCCGCCCGAGCCGCTCGCCCCAGCGACACGTGCAGAGCGGCCATTGGCCGTCTGCCTCGCGCTGACAGGGTAGCGGGTAGTCGTGGCCCGACTCTGCCGCGTGCCAGCCGACGCCAAAAGGAGTCTCCTAGGGGCCGCACTGCGGGAATGGGAGCGGGGGGTGCCCGCGGCCTCCACGAGGCGGGTGGGGGGAGCGGAGCGGCGCGGGCTCGGCAAACCAGGGGGAGAGGGGGAACCAATAAATACAATATAATAACATGTCACAGGAAGAATCACTGAAAAGAAAAGGGGGGAAGGGGGGGGAGGTGCAGAACAGAAAGCTAATATACAAAGGAAAAACAGCAATGAAATTACAGTGCCAATGTACTTAACCTTCCTGGGCCATAAAATGAATGGCAAGAGGAAGTCTAGGAAAATGGCCCCCACCTATATACTATCCTAAGATCCTCCTATTAAGCTTGATGCACAACCTTCCAATCCAATAGGAAAAAAACAAAAGGGGAAACTGATCTGCCGAGCAACTGCTTAGTCACTTAACAACCAATCACAAAAAGTGGATCTCTTATATGGCCTCAGGCTTATGCAGCCTTCAGCTTATCTAACATAATACTGTACTACACTGTTATCTTTGTGGTAAATGTGTGTGATATGCATAACATAATACTGTACTACACTACTATCTATGTGGTAAATGTGTGTGATATGCATAACATAATACTGTACTACACTGTTATCTATGTGGTAAATGTGCGTGATATGCATAACATAATACTGTACTACACTACTATCTATGTGGTAAATGTGTGTGATATGCATAACATAATACTGTACTACACCATACTTGCCTACCTGACCCTCTCCATGAGGGAGAAAATGCTCTGTTCCTGGACTTTCCTGGTAATGTATGATTGCCATCACCTGTGGTGAGCTAGTTAATTGATAAGAAAGGTGTTTCACCACAGGTGTTGGCAATCATACATTACCAGGAAAGTCCAGGAGCAGAGCATTTTCTCCCTCATGGAGAGGGACAGGTAGGCAAGTATGTACTACACCATTATCTATGCATACCTCCCAATATGACCCTCTCCAGGAGGGACAGAATGCTCTGCTTCTGGACTTTTCTCTTAATTTATGATTGCCAGCACCTGTGTTGAACAGGTTAATGGATGAGAAAGGTGTTTCAGCACAGGTGATGGCAATCATAAATTAAGAGAAAAGTCCAGAAGCAGAGCATTCTGTCCCTCCTGGAGAGGGTCATGTTGGGAGGTATGTCTATGTGGTAAATGTGCGTGATATGCATAACATAATACTGTACTACCCTGTAATCTACGTGGTAAATGTGCGTGATATGCATAACATAATACCGTACTACACCTTTATCTATGTGATAAATGTGCGTGATATACATAACATAATACTGTACTGCACTGTTATCTATGTGATAAATGTGCGTGATATGCATAACATAATACTGTACTACACTGTTATCTATGTGGTAAATGTGCGTGATATGCATAACATAATACTGTACTACACCTTTATCTATGTGATAAATGTGCGTGATATACATAACATAATACTGTAATACTCTGTTATCTATGTGGTAAATGAGCGTGATATACATAACATAATACTGTACTAGACTGTTATCTATGTGGTGGTAAATGTGTGTGATATGCATTTCATAATACTGTACTACACTGTTATCTATGTGGTAAATATGTGCGATATACATAACATAATACTGTACTACTCTGTTATCTATGTGGTAAATGAGCGTGATATGCATAACATAATACTGTACTACACTGTTATCTATGTGGTAAATGTGCGTGATATACATAACATAATACTGTACTACTCTGTTATCTATGTGGTAAATGAGCGTGATATGCATAACATAATACTGTACTACACCTTTATCTATGTGGTAAATGTGCGTGATATACATAACGTAATACTGTACTACTCTGTTATCTATGTGGTAAATGAGCGTGATATGCATAACATAATACTGTACTACACTGTTATCTATGTGGTAAATGTGCGTGATATGCATAACATAATACTGTACTACTCTGTTATCTATGTGGTAAATGAGCGTGATATGCATAACATAATACTGTACTACAATGTTATCTATGTGGTAAATGTGCGTGATATGCATAACATAATACTGTACTACACCTTTATCTATGTGGTAAATGTGCGTGATATACATAACATAATACTGTACTACACTGTTATCTATGTGGTAAATGAGCGTGATATGCATAACATAATACTGTACTAGACTGTTATCTATGTGGTAAATGTGTGTGATATGCATAACATAATACTGTACTACAATGTTATCTATGTGGTAAATGTGCGTGATATGCATAACATAATACTGTACTACACCTTTATCTATGTGGTAAATGTGCGTGATATATATAACATAATACTGTACTACACTGTTATCTATGTGGTAAATGAGCGTGATATGCATAACATAATACTGTACTTCACCATTATCTATGTGATAAATGTGTGTGATATACATAACATAATACTGTACTACTCTGTTATCTATGTGGTAAATGAGCGTGATATGCATAACATAATACTGTACTACACCTTTATCTATGTGGTAAATGTGCGTGATATACATGACATAATACTGTACTACTCTGTTATCTATGTGGTAAATGAGCGTGATATGCATAACATAATACTGTACTAGACTGTTATCTATGTGGTAAATGTGTGTGATATGCATAACATAATACTGTACTACAATGTTATCTATGTGGTAAGTGTGTGATATGCATAACATAATACTGTACTACACTATTATCTATGTGGTAAATGTGCGTGATATGCATAACATAATACTGTACTACACTGTTATCTATGTGGTAAATGAGCGTGATATGCATAACATAATACTGTACTAGACTGTTATCTATGTGGTAAATGAGCGTGATATGCATAACATAATACTGTACTACTCTGTTATCTATGTGGTAAATGTGCGTGATATACATTACATAATACTGTACTACACTGTTATCTATGTGGTAAATATGTGCGATATACATAACATAATACTGTACTACACCGTTATCTATGTGGTAAATATGTGGCTTAATATGAACTGAGGACACTGTTTGTCATAAACGTGACTTGGGGGTACAGCGTTGCATAACGTGTACTGACAGCCCTACATGTGACATCATGTGAATTAAGGCACTACTATTGTTCATAAAATGAACTAGGGCACTATTATGGGGCACAACATTAACAACTGCTGGGTAGCATTGTCTCCAGAGCTTGACTGGCCGACAGGGGTACAGGGGAAACCCCCTGGTAGGCCCCACTGTCTGTAGGCCCACATCCTCCGCTAGGTATCAGGTTCCAGACTGTGCACTTGAGTTATACATTATACAATACATATGTTACATTATACTACACAGGACTATGGTGCATTTTCTACAGTGCTTTCCTGTTATTAGCCTGGTACATTATCATGTACGTACTAGTGTATTATTGACTACATTCATATTTTATGGGGTCCAGACCCTGCGATTTCTAATGGTTAGCCAAACCTCTGTGGTTGCTTGCCACACCCCTAAACATGGACCTCTACAACTGCATCTCCCCGGTGGGCCCTTTATGTTCTAGTCCGACACTGATTGTCTCTCTAGAAGCATTGGGACAGGAGACCCTTCAGAATGTTGCTAGGGGGGCCACAAAGTTCTGACTATGCCCCTTACTACACTGTTAGCTATGTGGTAAATATGTGTTACATGAATAGCATAATACTGTACTACACTGTTAGGGATGTGGCATAATTGTGTTAAATACATAAAATAATACTGTACTGAATGGTTAGGCATGTGGAGAAAATGCATTAGATATATAAAATAATACTGTGCTACACTGTCAGGTAAGGATTCAAAATGTGTCATAATACTTGTCATGTATGTAGGGATAATGCCTCACACCTATAATACTGCGATATCAGATAATAGAAATAAATTCTGAGCATAATATTGTATTACACCGTTAGGTATATAATGCATTATATCCATAACATAATGCTGTACTACCCTGTTAGATATACGGCACATAATGCATTGTGTACATAACATAATACTGTACTGTTATATATATATGGCACATAATGCATTATATACATAACATAATGCTGTACTACACTGTTATATATACGGCACATAATGCATTATATCCATAACATAATACTGTACTACACTGTTAAGTGTGTGGGGAAATTGGGTCTTAAACATATTCATTTATTTATTTATTTGTTTATTAACAGTTTCTTTTATAGCGCAGCAAATTCCGTTGCGCTTTACAATTGGACACAATGATAAAACAAAACTGGGTAATAAACAAACAGTTATAGAGGTAGGAAGACCCTGCTCGCAAGCTTACAATCTACATAACATAATACTAAACTAATTATGTATTTTTGTTTATTTTATTTTTTTTATTAAAAAAAATAAGATTTTACTTACCGATAAATCTATTTCTCGTAGTCCGTAGTGGATGCTGGGGACTCCGTCAGGACCATGGGGATTAGCGGCTCCGCAGGAGACAGGGCACAAAAATAAAGCTTTAGGATCAGGTGGTGTGCACTGGCTCCTCCCCCTATGACCCTCCTCCAAGCCTCAGTTAGGATACTGTGCCCGGACGAGCGTACACAATAAGGAAGGATTTTGAATCCCGGGTAAGACTCATACCAGCCACACCAATCACACCGTACAACTTGTGATCTGAACCCAGTTAACAGTATGACAAACGTAGGAGCCTCTGAACAGACGGCTCACAACAATAACAACCCGATTTTTTTGTAACAATAACTATGTACAAGTATTGCAGACAATCCGCACTTGGGATGGGCGCCCAGCATCCACTACGGACTACGAGAAATAGATTTATCGGTAAGTAAAATCTTATTTTCTCTGACGTCCTAGTGGATGCTGGGGACTCCGTCAGGACCATGGGGATTATACCAAAGCTCCCAAACGGGCGGGAGAGTGCGGATGACTCTGCAGCACCGAATGAGAGAACTCCAGGTCCTCTTTAGCCAGGGTATCAAATTTGTAGAATTTTACAAACGTGTTCTCCCCCGACCACGTAGCTGCTCGGCAGAGTTGTAATGCCGAGACCCCTCGGGCAGCCGCCCAGGATGAGCCCACCTTCCTTGTGGAATGGGCCTTGACAGATTTAGGCTGTGGCAGGCCTGCCACAGAATGTGCAAGTTGAATTGTGCTACAAATCCAACGAGCAATCGTCTGCTTAGAAGCAGGAGCGCCCAGCTTGTTGGGTGCATACAGTATAAACAGCGAGTCAGATTTTCTGACTCCAGCCGTCCTTGAAATATATATTTTCAATGCCCTGACAACGTCCAGCAACTTGGAATCCTCCAAATCGCTAGTAGCCGCAGGCACCACAATAGGCTGGTTCAGGTGAAACGCTGACACCACCTTAGGCAGAAACTGAGGACGCGTCCGCAGTTCTGCCCTGTCCGAATGGAAAATCAGATATGGGCTTTTATACGATAAAGCCGCCAATTCTGACACTCTCATGGCTGAAGCCAGGGCCAGTAGCATGGTTACTTTCCATGTAAGATATTTCAAATCCACCGATCTGAGTGGCTCAAACCAATGGGATTTGAGAAAATCCAAAACTACATTAAGGTCCCACGGAGCCACTGGGGGCACAACCGGGGGCTGTATATGTAGTACTCCTTTTACAAAAGTCTGGACTTCAGGAACTGAAGCCAATTCTTTCTGGAAGAAAATCGACAGGGCCGAAATTTGAACCTTAATGGACCCCAATTTGAGGCCCATAGACAATCCTGTTTGCAGGAAATGTAGGAATCGACCCAATTGAAATTCCTCCGTGGGGGCCTTCCTGGCCTCACACCATGCAACATATTTTCTCCAAATGCGGTGATAATGTTGTGCAGTCACCTCCTTCCTGGCTTTGACCAGTGTAGGAATGACCTCTTCCGGAATGCCTTTTTCCCTTAGAATTCGGCGTTCAACCGCCATGCCGTCAAACGCAGCCGCGGTAAGTCTTGGAATAGACACGGTCCCTGCTGAAGCAGGTCCCGTCTTAGAGGTAGAGGCCACGGATCTTCCGTGAGCATCTCCTGAAGTTCCGGGTACCAAGTTCTTCTTGGCCAATCCGGAGCCACGAGTATCGTTCTTACTCCCCTTTGCCGTATAATTCTCAGTACTTTTGGTATGAGAAGCAGAGGAGGAAACACATACACTGACTGGAACACCCACGGTGTTACCAGAGCGTCCACAGCTATTGCCTGAGGGTCTCTTGACCTGGCGCAATACCTGTCCAGTTTTTTGTTGAGGCGAGACGCCATCATATCCACCTTTGGTTTTTCCCAACGGTTCACAATCATGTGGAAGACTTCTGGATGAAGTCCCCACTCTCCCGGGTGTAGATCGTGTCTGCTGAGGAAGTCTGCTTCCCAGTTGTCCACTCCCGGAATGAACACTGCTGACAGTGCTATCACATGATCTTCCGCCCAGCGAAGAATCCTTGCAGCTTCTGCCATTGCTCTCCTGCTTCTTGTGCCGCCCTGTCTGTTTACGTGGGCGACTGCCGTGATGTTGTCCGACTGGATCAACACCGGCTGACCCTGAAGCAGGGGTTTTGCCAGGCTTAGAGCATTGTAAATCGCTCTTAGCTCCAGTATATTTATGTGAAGAGACATCTCCAGGCTTGACCATACTCCCTGGAAGTTTCTTCCCTGTGTGACCGCTCCCCAGCCTCTCAGACTGGCATCCGTGGTCACCAGGACCCAGTCCTGTATGCCGAATCTGCGGCCCTCTAACAGATGAGCACTCTGCAACCACCACAGAAGAGACACCCTTGTCCGTGGCGATAAGGTTATCCGCTGATGCATCTGCAGATGCGATCCGGACCATTTGTCCAGCAGATCCCACTGAAAAGTTCTTGCGTGAAATCTGCCGAATGGAATCGCTTCGTAAGAAGCCACCATTTTTCCCAGGACCCTTGTGCAATGATGCACTGACACTTTTCCTGGTTTTAGGAGGTTCCTGACTAGCTCGGATAACTCCCTGGCTTTCTTCTCCGGGAGAAACACCTTTTTCTGGACTGTGTCCAGAATCATCCCTAGGAACAGCAGACGTGTCGTCGGAAACAGCTGCGGTTTTGGAATATTTAGAATCCACCCGTGCTGTCGTAGAACTACTTGAGATAGTGCTACTCCGACCTCCAACTGTTCTCTGGACCTTGCCCTTATCAGGAGATCGTCCAATTTCTTTGAAGAAGAATCATCATTTCGGCCATTACCTTGGTAAGGACCCGGGGTGCCGTGGACAATCCAACCGGCAGCGTCTGAAACTGATAGTGACAGTTCTGTACCACGAACCTGAGGTACCCTTGGTGAGAAGGGCAAATTGGGACATGGAGGTAAGCATCTGTCCCGGGACACCATATAGTCCCCTTTTTCCTGGTTCGCTATCACTGCTCTGAGTGACTCCATCTTGATTTGAACCTTTTTATATAAGTGTTCAAATATTTCAGATTTAGAATAGGTCTCACCGAGCCATCTGGCTTCAGTACCACAATATAGTGTGGAATAATACCCCTTTCCTTGTTGTAGTAGGGGTACTTTGATTATCCCCTGCTGGGAATACAGCTTGTGAATTGTTTCCACTACTGCCTCCCTGTCGGAGGGAGACGTTGGTAAAGCAGACTTCAGGAACCTGCGAGGGGGAGACGTCTCGAATTTCCAATCTGTACCCCTGGGATACTACTTGTAGGATCCAGGGGTCCACTTGCGAGTGAGCCCACTGCGTGCTGAAACTCTTGAGACGACCCCCCACCGCACCTGAGTCCGCTTGTACGGCCCCAGCGTCATGCTGAGGACTTGGCAGAAGCGGTGGAGGGCTTCTGTTCCTGGGAATGGGCTGCCTGCTGCAGTCTTCTTCCCTTTCCTCTATCCCATGGCAGATATGACTGGCCTTTTGACTGCTTGCCCTTATGGGGACGAAAGGACTGAGGCTGAAAAGACGTTGTCTTTTTCTCCTTTATACGGCAATACTTCCATGTGCCGTTTGGAATCTGCATCACCTGACCACTGTCGTGTCCATAAACAACTTCTGGCAGATATGGACATCGCACTTACTCTTGATGCCAGAGTGCAAATATCCCTCTGTGCATCTCGCATATATAGAAATGCATCCTTTAAATGCTCTATAGTCAATAAAATACTGTCCCTGTCAAGGGTATCAATATTTTCAGTCAGGGAATCCGACCAAGCCACCCCAGCGCTGCACATCCAGGCTGAGGCGATCTCTGGTCGCAGTATAACACCAGTATGTGTGTATATACTTTTTAGGATATTTTCCAGCCTCCTATCAGCTGGCTCCTTGAGGGCGGCCCTATCTGGAGACGGTACCGCCACTTGTTTTGATAAGCGTGTGAGCGCCTTATCCACCCTAAGGGGTGTTTCCCAACGCGCCCTAACTTCTGGCGGGAAAGGGTATACCGCCAATAATTTTCTATCGGGGGAAACCCACGCATCATCACACACTTCATTTAATTTATCTGATTCAGGAAAAACTACAGGTAGTTTTTTCACACTCCACAAAATACCCTTTTTTGTGGTACTTGTAGTATCAGAAATATGTAACACCTCCTTCATTGCCCTTAACAAGTAACGTGTGGCCCTAAAAGAAAAATACGTTTGTTTCTTCACCGTCGACACTGGAGTCAGTGTCCGTGTCTGTGTCGACCGACTGAGGTAAAAAGACGTTTTAACGCCCCTGACGGTGTTTGAGACGCCTGGACAGGTACTAATTGGTTTGCCGGCCGTCTCATGTCGTCAACCGACCTTGCAGCGTGTTGACATTATCACGTAATTCCTTAAATAAGCCATCCATTCCGGTGTCGACTCCCTAGAGAGTGACATCACCATTACAGGCAATTGCTCCGCCTCCTCACCAACATCGTCCTCATACATGTCGACACACACGTACCGACACACAGCACACACACAGGGAATGCTCTGATAGAGGACAGGACCCCACTAGCCCTTTGGAGAGATAGAGGGAGAGTTTGCCAGCACACACCAAAACGCTATAATTATACAGGGACAACCTTTATATAAGTGTTTTTCCCTTATAGCATCTTAATATATATATAATCCTATCGCCAAATAAGTGCCCCCCCTCTCTGTTTTAACCCTGTTTCTGTAGTGCAGTGCAGGGGAGAGCCTGGGAGCCTTCCCACCAGCATTTCTGTGAGGGAAAATGGCGCTGTGTGCTGAGGAGAATAGGCCCCGCCCCCTTTTCGGCTGGCTTCTTCTCACGTTTTTCTGAGACCTGGCAGGGGTTAAATACATCCATATAGCCCCAGGGGCTATATGTGATGTATCTTTTAGCCAGTATAGGTATTTCATTGCTGCCCAGGGCGCCCCCCACAGCGCCCTGCACCCTCAGTGACCGCTGGTGTGAAGTGTGTGACAACAATGGCGCACAGCTGCAGTGCTGTGCGCTACCTCATGAAGACTGAAAAGTCTTCTGCCGCCGGTTTCTGGACCTCTTCACTTTTCGGCATCTGCAAGGGGGTCGGCGGCGCGGCTCCGGGACCGGACTCCATGGCTGGGCCTGTGTTCGATCCCTCTGGAGCTAATGGTGTCCAGTAGCCTAAGAAGCCAATCCATCCTGCACGCAGGTGAGTTCACTTCTTCTCCCCTAAGTCCCTCATTGCAGTGAGCCTGTTGCCAGCAGGACTCACTGTAAAATAAAAAACCTAAAAACTTTTTCTAAGCAGCTCTTTAGGAGAGCCACCTAGATTGCACCCTGCTCGGACGGGCACAAAAACCTAACTGAGGCTTGGAGGAGGGTCATAGGGGGAGGAGCCAGTGCACACCACCTGATCCTAAAGCTTTATTTTTGTGCCCTGTCTCCTGCGGAGCCGCTAATCCCCATGGTCCTGACGGAGTCCCCAGCATCCACTAGGACGTCAGAGAAAAAGGGTTATAGTGGAGTGCACTTTTCCTCTTTTAGTGCTAATTCTATATAAAACATCACTTTTATGAATTAATTAAAATAATATATTTAGCAAAATATTGAAAAGCAAAAAGTAGATTGTGAAAAAGAAGGAAATTAAGTGGTTAAAATACCACTGTGTACCATACTTACTAAATATATACTAATTAATGAAAAAATTGTCAGAATTTGTTTAGTATCATAGATAGATAGATAGATAGATAGATAGATAGATAGATAGATAGATAGATAGATAGATAGATAGACAGATAGATATGTTCTTTAATGGTACCAATTATCATTATAGAGAGTATATGGTACAAACTGTAAATATAATGCAGTACAATGTAGTATATTTATTTAATTAATATATTCAGTTAGTATTGCTGTCCCAATGTACGTGGTCTTGCACACAGTATCAAAATTCTATATGTAAGGCTTATAAATTCAATATAAAATACTTTTACTCACACACAAGGCCATTTACTAAACTACACCAACGTACATCACTTCGCTTATCTCAAAATATCTCCCAACCCGACCTCTTCGCTCTTCACAAGACCTGCGTCTCTCATCCACACTCATTACTCGCTCCCACTCACGATTGCAGGACTTTCATCGGGCTGCACCCACTATGTGGAATGCCCTACCACGCACAATAAGACTCTCCTCTAGTCTCCAAACCTTCAAGTGTTCCCTGAAAACTCACCTCTTCAGGCAAGCATATCAAATTCGAGAACCGCCCACATAACTTTCAGAAACCTTCCTATCAAATTGCATCCACTCTGTACAGTCCACCAGTCCACACATATCCTCACATGTCTTCTCATTCTATGCAATAGATAGCACCTTTCCTTATGTACACATGCCTATTTCCCTATAGATTGTAAGCTTGCGAGCAGGGCCTTCCTACCTCTATGACTGTTTGTTATCACCCATTTTGTTATTGTTATTTCAAATTGTAAAGCGCAACGGAATTTGCTGCGCTATATAAGAAACTGTGAATAAATAAATAAATAAATAAATAAATAAATAATAAAGATGATTGTGAACTCAGTTCAGCTCCACTGAATATATACTTTGCTTTGTAGTCAGTGTTCTGATATTTAGTAAGTTATGTAGTTATATATTAGGGGTCCGGACCCCAATGTAGATGACTGATACATGTTATAAAGCACCTTTGCTATGTTGAATTTCAGGTACTGTAGGTGTTAACGAATACTATACAATATATCAAATATGTTTGACATTAAGACATTAAGGATTACATTTACACTTAATTTTCTGGTGCAACATATCTCTTCTTTTCTTCGTATTGATACTGTATTACACTGCTAGGTATGTGGGGAAATATGTGTGATATGTGTAACATAATACTGTACTGCACTGTTAGGGATGTGGGGAAATATGTGTGATATGTATAACATAATACTGTACTGCACTGTTAGGGATGTGGGGAAATATGTGTGATATGTATAACATAATACTGTACTGCACTGTTAGGGATATGGGGAAATATGTGTGATATGTATAACATAATACTGTGCTGCACTGTTAGGGATATGGGGAAATATGTGTGATATGTATAACATAATACTGTGCTGCACTGTTAGGGATATGGAGAAATATGTGTGATATGTATAACATAATACTGTACTGCACTGTTAGGGATGTGGGAAAATATGTGTGATATGTATAACATAATACTGTACTGCACTGTTAGGGATGTGGGAAAATATGTGTGATATTTATAACATAATACTGTACTGCACTGTTAGGGATGTGGGGAAATATGTGATATGTATAACTTAATACTGTACTGCACTGTTAGGGATGTGGGGAAATAATAAGATTTTACTTACCGATAAATCTATTTCTCGGAGTCCGTAGTGGATGCTGGGGTTCCTGAAAGGACCATGGGGGGAATAGCGGCTCCGCAGGAGACAGGGCACAAAAAGTAAAGCTTTTTCCGATCAGGTGGTGTGCACTGGCTCCTCCCCCTATGACCCTCCTCCAGACTCCAGTTAGGTACTGTGCCCGGACGAGCGTACACAATAAGGGAGGATTTTGAATCCCGGGTAAGACTCATACCAGCCACACCAATCACACCGTACAACTTGTGATCTAAACCCAGTTAACAGTATGATAACAGCGGAGCCTCTGAAAGATGGCTTCCTACAACAATAACCCGAATAAGTTAACAATAACTATGTACAATTTATGCAGATAATCCGCACTTGGGATGGGCGCCCAGCATCCACTACGGACTCCGAGAAATAGATTTATCGGTAAGTAAAATCTTATTTTCTCTATCGTCCTAGTGGATGCTGGGGTTCCTGAAAGGACCATGGGGATTATACCAAAGCTCCCAAACGGGCGGGAGAGTGCGGATGACTCTGCAGCACCGAATGAGAGAACTCCAGGTCCTCCTTAGCCAGAGTATCAAATTTGTAAAATTTTACAAACGTGTTCTCCCCTGACCACGTAGCTGCTCGGCAAAGTTGTAATGCCGAGACCCCTCGGGCAGCCGCCCAAGATGAGCCCACCTTCCTTGTGGAGTGGGCCTTTACAGATTTAGGCTGTGGCAGGCCTGCCACAGAATGTGCCAGTTGGATTGTGCTACAGATCCAACGAGCAATCGTCTGCTTAGACGCAGGAGCACCCATCTTGTTGGGTGCATACAATATAAACAACGAGTCAGATTTTCTGACTCCAGCTGTTCTTGCAATATATATTTTTAATGCTCTGACAACGTCCAGTAACTTGGAGTCCTCCAAGTCACTTGTAGCCGCAGGCACTACAATAGGCTGGTTCAGATGAAATGCTGACACCACCTTAGGGAGAAAATGCGGACGAGTCCGCAGTTCTGCCCTGTCCGAATGGAAAATCAGATATGGGCTTTTGTAAGATAAAGCTGCCAATTCTGACACTCTCCTGGCAGAAGCCAGGGCTAGAAGCATGGTCACTTTCCAAGTGAGATATTTCAAATCCACCTTATTTAGTGGTTCAAACCAATGAGATTTTAGAAAATCCAAAACTACATTGAGATCCCACGGTGCCACTGGAGGCACCACAGGAGGCTGTATATGCAGCACTCCCTTCACAAAGGTCTGGACTTCAGGGACTGAAGCCAATTCTTTTTGAAAGAAAATCGACAGGGCCGAAATTTGAACCTTAATAGATCCCAATTTGAGACCCATAGACAATCCTGATTGCAGGAAATGTAGGAATCGACCCAGTTGAAATTCCTCCGTCGGAGCACTCCGATCTTCGCACCACGCAACATATTTTCGCCAAATTCGGTGATAATGTTGCACGGTTACTTCTTTCCTTGCTTTAATCAAAGTAGGAATGACTTCTTCCGGCATGCCTTTTTCCATTAGGATCCGGCGTTCAACCGCCATGCCGTCAAACGCAGCCGCGGTAAGTCTTGAAACAGACAGGGACCCTGCTGAAGCAAGTCCCTCCTTAGAGGTAGAGGCCACGGATCTTCCGTGATCATCTCTTGAAGTTCCGGGTACCAAGTCCTTCTTGGCCAATCCGGAACCACTAGTATCGTTCTTACGCCTCTTTGCCGTATAATTCTCAATACTTTTGGTATGAGAGGCAGAGGAGGAAACACATACACCGACTGGTACACCCAAGGCGTTACCAGCGCGTCCACAGCTATTGCCTGCGGATCTCTTGACCTGGCGCAATACCTGTCCAGTTTTTTGTTGAGGCG
Source organism: Pseudophryne corroboree (assembly GCF_028390025.1). Classification (NCBI taxonomy): domain Eukaryota; kingdom Metazoa; phylum Chordata; class Amphibia; order Anura; family Myobatrachidae; genus Pseudophryne; species Pseudophryne corroboree. Next base: position 53,632,680 of record NC_086451.1, read on the forward strand.
AGACGCCATCATGTCCACCATTGGTCTTTCCCAACGGGTTACCAGCATGTGGAAGACTTCTGGATGAAGTCCCCACTCTCCCGGGTGAAGATCGTGTCTGCTGAGGAAGTCTGCTTCCCAGTTGTCCACTCCCGGGATGAACACTGCTGATAGCGCTATCACATGATTCTCTGCCCAGCGAAGAATCCTTGCAGCTTCTGCCATTGCACTCCTGCTTCTTGTGCCGCCCTGTCTGTTCACATGGGCGACTGCCGTGATGTTGTCCGACTGGATCAACACCGGTTTTCCCTGAAGCAGAGGTTCTGCCTGGCTTAGAGCATTGTATATTGCTCTTAGTTCCAGAATGTTTATGTGAAGAGACGTTTCCAGGCTCGTCCATACTCCCTGGAAGTTTCTTCCTTGTGTGACTGCTCCCCAGCCTCTCAGGCTGGCGTCCGTGGTCACCAGGATCCAATCCTGTATGCCGAATCTGCGGCCCTCCAATAGATGAGGACTCTGCAACCACCACAGAAGAGACACCCTTGTCCTTGGAGACAGGGTTATCCGTAGGTGCATCTGAAGATGCGACCCTGACCATTTGTCCAACAGATCCCTTTGGAAAATTCTTGCGTGGAATCTGCCGAATGGAATTGCTTCGTAAGAAGCTACCATTTTTCCCAGGACTCTTGTGCATTGATGTACAGACACCTTTCCTGGTTTTAGGAGGTTCCTGACAAGCTCGGATAACTCCTTGGCTTTTTCCTCCGGGAGAAAAACCTTTTTCTGAACCGTGTCCAGAATCATCCCTAGGAACAGCAGACGAGTTGTCGGCATTAACTGGGATTTTGGAATATTCAGAATCCACCCGTGCTGTTTTAGCACTTCTTGAGACAGTGCTAATCCCATCTCTAGCTGTTCTCTGGACCTCGCCCTTATTAGGAGATCGTCCAAGTATGGGATAATTAATACGCCTTTTCTTCGAAGAAGAATCATCATCTCGGCCATTACCTTTGTAAAGATCCGAGGTGCCGTGGACAATCCGAACGGCAGCGTCTGAAACTGATAGTGACAGTTTTGTACAACGAACCTGAGGTACCCCTGGTGTGAGGGGTAAATTGGAACGTGGAGATACGCATCCTTGATGTCCAAGGATACCATAAAGTCCCCCTCTTCCAGGTTCGCTATCGCTGCTCTGAGTGACTCCATTTTGAACTTGAACTTCTTTATGTACAGGCTCAAGGACTTCAGATTTAGAATAGGCCTTACCGAGCCATCCGGCTTCGGTACCACAAAAAGAGTGGAATAATACCCCTTCCCTTGTTGTAGAAGAGGTACCTTGACTATCACCTGCTGAGAGTACAGCTTGTGAATGGCTTCCAAAACCGTCTCCCTTTCGGAGGGGGACGTTGGTAAAGCAGACTTCAGGAAACGGCGAGGTGGATCCGTCTCTAATTCTAACCTGTACCCTTGAGATATTATCTGCAGGATCCAGGGATCTACCTGCGAGTGAGCCCACTGCGCGCTGTAATTTTTGAGACGACCGCCCACCATCCCCGAGTCCGCTTGAGGAGCCCCAGCGTCATGCTGAGGCTTTTGTAGAAGCCGGGGAGGGCTTCTGTTCCTGGGAAGGAGCTGCGTGTTGCTGTCTCTTCCCTCGACCTTTGCCTCGTGGCAGATATGAATAGCCCTTTGCTCTCTTATTTTTAAAGGAACGAAAGGGCTGCGGTTGAAAAGTCGGTGCCTTTTTCTGTGGGGGAGTGACTTGAGGTAGAAAGGTGGATTTCCCGGCTGTAGCCGTGGCCACCAAATCTGATAGACCGACTCCAAATAACCCCTCCCCTTTATACGGCAAAACTTCCATATGCCGTTTTGAATCCGCATCACCTGACCACTGTCGCGTCCATAAAGCTCTTCTGGCCGAAATGGACATAGCACTTACCCGTGATGCCAGTGTGCAGATATCCCTCTGTGCATCACGCATATAAAGAAATGCATCCTTTATTTGTTCTAACGACAGTAAAATATTGTCCCTGTCCAGGGTATCAATATTTTCAATCAGGGACTCTGACCAAACTACCCCAGCACTGCCCATCCAGGCAGTCGCTACAGCTGGTCGTAGTATAACACCTGCATGTGTGTATATACTTTTTTGGATATTTTCCATCCTCCTATCTGATGGATCTTTAAGTGCGGCCGTCTCAGGAGAGGGTAACGCCACTTGTTTAGATAAGCGTGTTAGCGCCTTGTCCACCCTAGGAGGTGTTTCCCAGCGCTCCCTAACCTCTGGCGGGAAAGGGTATAATGCCAATAATTTCTTTGAAATTATCAGTTTTTTATCAGGGGCAACCCACGCTTCATTACACACGTCATTTAATTCTTCTGATTCAGGAAAAACTATAGGTAGTTTTTTCATACCCCACATAATACCCTGTTTAGTGGTACCTGTAGTATCAGCTAAATGTAACGCCTCCTTCATTGCCAAAATCATATAACGTGTGGCCCTACTGGAAAATACGGTTGATTCGTCACCGTCACCACTGGAGTCATCGCCTGTGTCTGGGTCTGTGTCGACCGACTGAGGCAAAGGGCGTTTCACAGCCCCTGACGGTGTTTGAGTCGCCTGGACAGGCACTAATTGATTGTCCGGCCGCCTCATGTCGTCAAACGACTGCTTTAGCGTGTTGACACTATCCCGTAGTTCCATAAATAAAGGCATCCATTCCGGTGTCGACTCCCTAGGGGGTGACATCCTCATATTTGGCAATTGCTCCGCCTCCACACCAATATCGTCCTCATACATGTCGACACACACGTACCGACACACAGCAGACACACAGGGAATGCTCCTAACGAAGACAGGACCCACTAGCCCTTTGGGGAGACAGAGGGAGAGTTTGCCAGCACACACCAAAAGCGCTATATATATATCAGGGATAGCCTTATAATAAGTGCTCCCTTATAGCTGCTTTGTTATATCAAATTATCGCCATAAATGTGCCCCCCCCTCTCTGTTTTACCCTGTTTCTGTAGTGCAGTGCAGGGGAGAGACTTGGGAGCCGTCCTGACCAGCGGAACTGTGAGAGGAAATGGCGCCGTGTGCTGAGGAGATAGGCCCCGCCCCTTTTCTGGCGGGCTCGTCTCCCGCTATTTAGAGAAATTAGGCAGGGGTTAAATATCTCCATATAGCCTCTAGGGCTATATGTGAGGTATTTTTAGCCTTTATAGGTAATCATTTTGCCTCCCAGGGCGCCCCCCTCCCAGCGCCCTGCACCCTCAGTGACTGCCGTGTGAAGTGTGCTGAGAGGAAAATGGCGCACAGCTGCAGTGCTGTGCGCTACCTTTTGAAGACTGCAGGAGTCTTCAGCCGCCGATTCTGGACTTCTTCTGTCTTCAGCATCTGCAAGGGGGCCGGCGGCGTGGCTCCGGTGACCATCCAGGCTGTACCCGTGATCGTCCCTCTGGAGCTTGATGTCCAGTAGCCAAGAAGCCAATCCATCCTGCACGCAGGTGAGTTGACTCCTTCTCCCCTCAGTCCCTCGCTGCAGTGATCCTGTTGCCAGCAGGAATCACTGTAAAATAAAAAACCTAGCTAAACTTTTTCTAAGCAGCTCTTTAGGAGAGCCACCTAGATTGCACCCTTCTCGGCCGGGCACAAAAATCTAACTGGAGTCTGGAGGAGGGTCATAGGGGGAGGAGCCAGTGCACACCACCTGATCGGAAAAAGCTTTACTTTTTGTGCCCTGTCTCCTGCGGAGCCGCTATTCCCCCCATGGTCCTTTCAGGAACCCCAGCATCCACTAGGACGATAGAGAAATGTGTGATATTTATAACATAATACTGTACTGCACTGTTATCTATGTGATAAATGTGCGTGATATGCATAACATAATACTGTACTACACTATTATCTATGTGGAAAATGTGCGTGATATACATAACATAATACTGTACTGCACTGTTATCTATGTGGTAAATGTGCGTGATATGCACAACATAATACTGTACTACACTATTATCTATGTGGAAAATGTGCGTGATATACATAACATAATACTGTACTACTCTGTTATCTATGTGGTAAATGTGCGTGATATGCATAACATAAAACTGTACTACACTGTTATCTATGTGGTAAATGTGTGCGATATACATAACATAATACTGTACTGCACTGTTATCTATGTGGTAAATGTGTGCGATATACATAACATAATACTGTACTAGACTGTTATCTATGTGGTAAATATGTGTGATATGCATAACATAATACTGTACTACAATGTTATCTATGTGGTAAATGTGTGCGATATACATAACATAATACTGTACTACACTGTTAGGGATGTGGGAAAATATGTGTGATATTCACAACATAATACTGTACTGCACTGTTAGGGATGTGGGGAAATATGTGTGATATTTATAACATAATACTGTACTGCATACCTCCCAACTGTCCCGCTTTCAGCGGGACAATCCCGCTATTCGGGCCCTGTCCCGCTGTCCCACCCGCGGGCAGCAGTATCCCGCGGGTGGGGGACAGTTGGGGGGAGGCTTTGATCACCCGCTGCTCTGCTCTGCAAAGCAGCTGGTGATCACTGAATACATGCTGTGAGCACGCGCACGGCATGTATTCAGAGCTAGGAGGGGAGCGGGGGCTGCCCAGCTGCTCGGGGAGCGCTGGGCACGCCTCCAAAAGGAAAAAAACGGGCCGTTTGGTGAGACCACGCCCACTCGAGCGAGGTCACACCCATCACGGTGAGGCCACGCCCCCTTTTCGGGTCGGCGCACGGCGAGAGTCCCGCTTTCGGCCAGCCAAAAGTTGGGAGGTATGGTACTGCACTGTTATCTATGTGGTAAATGTGCGTGATATACATAACATAATACTGTACTACACTATTATCTATGTGGTAAATGTGCGTGATATACATAACATAATAGTGTACTACACTGTTATCTATGTGGTAAATGTGCGTGATATACATAACATAATACTGTACTACTCTGTTATCTATGTGGTAAATGTGCGTGATATGCATAACATAATACTGTACTACACTATTATCTATGTGGTAACTGTGCGTGATATACATAACATAATACTGTACTACACTATTATCTATGTGGTAAATGTGCGTGATATACATAACATAATGCTGTACTACACTATTATCTATGTGGTAAATGTGTGTGATATGCATAACATAATACTGTACTACACTGTTATCTATGTGGTAAATGTGCGTGATATACATAACATAATACTGTACTACACTATTATCTATGTGGTAAATGTGCGTGATATACATAACATAATACTGTACTACACTATTATCTATGTGGTAAATGTGCGTGATATACATAACATAATACTGTACTACAATGTTATCTATGTGGTAAATGTGCGTGATATACATAACATAATACTGTACTACTCTGTTATCTATGTGGTAAATGTGCGTGATATACATAACATAATACTGTACTACACTATTATCTATGTGGTAAATGTGCGTGATATACATAACATAATACTGTACTACACTATTATCTATGTGGTAAATGTGCGTGATATACATAACATAATACTGTACTACACTATTATCTATGTGGTAAATGTGCGTGATATACATAACATAATACTGTACTACTCTGTTATCTATGTGGTAAATGTGCGTGATATGCATAACATAATACTGTACTACACTGTTATCTATGTGGTAAATGTGTGCGATATACATAACATAATACTGTACTACACTGTTATCTATGTGGTAAATGTGCGTGATATACATAACATAATACTGTACTACTCTGTTATCTATGTGGTAAATGTGTGCAATATACATAACATAATACTGTACTAGACTGTTATCTATGTGGTAAATATGTGTGATATGCATAACATAATACTGTACTACACTACTATCTATGTGGTAAATGTGCGTGATATACATAACATAATACTGTACTAGACTGTTATCTATGTGGTAAATATGTGTGATATACATAACATAATACTGTACTACACTGTTATCTATGTGGTAAATGTGTGTGATATGCATAACATAATACTGTACTACAATGTTATCTATGTGGTAAATGTGTGCGATATACATAACATAATACTGTACTAGACTGTTATCTATGTGGTAAATATGTGTGATATGCATAACATAATACTGTACTACAATGTTATCTATGTGGTAAATGTGTGTGATATGCATAACATAATACTGTACTACAATGTTATCTATGTGGTAAATGTGTGCGATATACATAACATAATACTGTACTAGACTGTTATCTATGTGGTAAATATGTGTGATATGCATAACATAATACTGTACTACAATGTTATCTATGTGGTAAATGTGTGCGATATACATAACATAATACTGTACTAGACTGTTATCTATGTGGTAAATATGTGTGATATGCATAACATAATACTGTACTACAATGTTATCTATGTGGTAAATGTGTGTGATATGCATAACATAATACTGTACTACAATGTTATCTATGTGGTAAATGTGTGCGATATACATAACATAATACTGTACTAGACTGTTATCTATGTGGTAAATATGTGTGATATGCATAACATAATACTGTACTACACTGTTATCTATGTGGTAAATGTGCGTGATATACATAACATAATACTGTACTACACCGTTATCTATGTGGTAAATGTGTGCGATATACATAACATAATACTGTACTAGACTGTTATCTATGTGGTAAATATGTGGCTTAATATGAACTGAGGACACTGTTTGTCATAAACGTGACTTGGGGGTACAGCGTTGCATAACGTGTACTGACAGCCCTACAATGTGACATCATGTGAATTAAGGCACTACTATTGTTCATAAAATGAACTAGGGCACTATTATGGGGCACAACATTAACAACTGCTGGGTAGCATTGTCTCCAGAGCTTGACTGGCTGACAGGGGTACAGGGGAAACCCCCTGGTGGGCCCCACTGTCTGTAGGCCCACATCCTCCGCTAGGTATCAGGTTCCAGACTGTGCACTTGAGTGTTACATTATACAATACATATGTTACATTATACTACACAGGACTATGGTGCATTTTCTACAGTGCTTTCCTGTTATTAGCCTGGTACATTATCATGTACGTACTAGTGTATTGACTACATTCATATTTTATGGGGTCCAGACCATGCAATTTGTAATTGTTAGCCAAACCTCTGTGGTTGCTTGCCACACCCCTAAGCATGGACCTCTACAACTGCATCTCCCCGGTAGGCCCTTTATGTTCTAGTCCGACACTGATTGTCTCTCTAGAAGCATTGGGACAGGAGACCCTTCAGAATGTTGCTAGGGGGCCCACAAAGTTCTGACCATGCCCCTTACTACACTGTTAGCTATGTGGTAAATATGTGTTACATGAATAACATAATACTGTACTACACTGTTAGGGATGTGGCATAATTGTGTTAAATACATAAAATAATACTGTACTGAATGGTTAGGCATGTGGAGAAAATGCATTAGATATATAAAATAATACTGTGCTACACTGTCAGGTAAGGAATCAAAATGTGTCATAATACTTGTCATGTATGTAGGGATAATGCCTCACACACATAATACTGCGATATCAGATAATATAAATAAATTCTGAGCATAATATTGTATTACACCATTAGGAATATAATGCATTATATCCATAACATAATGCTGTACTACACTGTTAGATATACGGCACATAATGCATTGTGTACATAACATAATACTGTACTGTTATATATATATGGCACATAATGCATTATATACATAACATAATGCTGTACTACACTGTTATATATACGGTACATAATGCATTATATCCATAACATAATGCTGTACTGTTATATATATATACGGCACATAATGTATTGTATACATAACATAATACTGTACTACACTGTTAGGTGTGTGGGGCAATTGGGTCATAAATATATTCATTTATTTATTTATTTGTTTATTAAGAGTTTCTTATATAGCGCAGCAAATTCCGTTGCGCTTTACAATTGGACACAATGATAAAACAAAACTGGGTAATAAACAAACAGTTATAGAGGTAGGAAGACCCTGCTCGCAAGCTTACAATCTACATAACATAATACTATACTAATTATGTATTTTTGTTTATTTTATTTTTTTATAAAAAATAAAAAAAGGGTTATAGTGGAGTGCACTTTTCCTCTTTTAGTGCTAATTCTATATAAAACATCACTTTTATGAATTAATTAAAATAATATATTTAGCAAAATATTGAAAAACAAAAAGTAGATTGTGAAAAAGAAGGAAATTAAGTGGTTAAAATACCACTGTGTACCATACTTACTAAATATATACTAATTCATGAAAAAATTGTCAGAATTTGTTTAAGATAGATAGATAGATAGATAGATAGATAGATAGATAGATAGATAGACAGACAGACAGATAGATATGTTCTTTAATGGTACCAATTATCATTATAGAGAGTATATGGTACAAACTGTAAATATAATGCAGTACAATGTAGTATATTTATTTAATGAATATATTCAGTTAGTATTGCTGTCCCAATGTACGTGGTCTTGCACACAGTATCAAAATTCTATATGTAAGGCTTATAAATTCAATATAAAATACTACACTGTTATCTATGTGGTAAATGTGCGTGATATACATAACATAATACTGTACTACACTGTTATCTATGTGGTAAATGTGTGCGATATACATAACATAATACTGTACTAGACTGTTATCTATGTGGTAAATGTGTGTGATATGCATAACATAATACTGTACTACACCTTTATCTATGTGGTAAATGTGTGTGATATGCATAACATAATACTGTACTACTCTGTTATCTATGTGGTAAATGTGCGTGATATGCATAACATAATACTGTACTACACCATTATCTATGTGGTAAATGTGCGTGATATACATAACATAATACTGTACTAGACTGTTATCTATGTGGTAAATATGTGGGATATGCATAACATAATACTGTACTACACTACTATCTATGTGGTAAATGTGCGTGATATACATAACATAATACTGTACTAGACTGTTATCTATGTGGTAAATATGTATGATATGCATAACATAATACTGTACTACAATGTTATCTATGTGGTAAATGTGTGCGATATACATAACATAATACTGTACTACTCTGTTATCTATGTGGTAAATGTGTGTGATATGCATAACATAATACTGTACTACAATGTTATCTATGTGGTAAATGTGTGCGATATACATAACATAATACTGTACTAGACTGTTATCTATGTGGTAAATATGTGTGATATGCAATGCATAACATAATACTGTACTACACTGTTATCTATGTGGTAAATGTGTGCGATATACATAACATAATACTGTACTACTCTGTTATCTATGTGGTAAATGTGCGTGATATACATAACATAATACTGTACTACACCGTTATCTATGTGGTAAATGTGCGTGATATACATAACATAATACTGTACTAGACTGTTATCTATGTGGTAAATATGTGGGATATGCATAACATAATACTGTACTACACTACTATCTATGTGGTAAATGTGCGTGATATACATAACATAATACTGTACTAGACTGTTATCTATGTGGTAAATATGTATGATATGCATAACATAATACTGTACTACAATGTTATCTATGTGGTAAATGTGTGCGATATACATAACATAATACTGTACTACTCTGTTATCTATGTGGTAAATGTGTGTGATATGCATAACATAATACTGTACTACACTGTTATCTATGTGGTAAATGTGTGCGATATACATAACATAATACTGTACTACTCTGTTATCTATGTGGTAAATGTGCGTGATATACATAACATAATACTGTACTACACCGTTATCTATGTGGTAAATGTGTGTGATATACATAACATAATACTGTACTAGACTGTTATCTATGTGGTAAATGTGTGTGATATACATAACATAATACTGTACTACACTGTTATCTATGTGGTAAATGTGCGTGATATACATAACATAATATTGTACTACACCGTTATCTATGTGGTAAATGTGTGCGATATACATAACATAATACTGTACTACATCGTTATCTATGTGGTAAATATGTGGCTTAATATGAACTGAGGACACTGTCATAAACGTGACTTGGGGGTACAGAGTTGCATAACGTGTACTGACAGCCCTACATGTGACATCATGTGAATTAAGGCACTACTATTGTTCATAAAATGAACTAGGGCACTATTATGGGGCACAACATTAACAACTGCTGGGTAGCATTGTCTCCAGAGCTTGACTGGCCGACAGGGGTACAGGGGAAACCCCCTGGTAGGCCCCACTGTCTGTAGGCCCACATCCTCCGCTAGGTATCAGGTTCCAGACTGTGCACTTGAGTGTTACATTATACAATACATATGTTACATTATACTAGTACACAGGACTATGGTGCATTTTCTACAGTGCTTTCCTGTTATTAGCCTGGTACATTATCATGTACGTACTAGTGTATTGACTACATTCATATTTTATGGGGTCCAGACCATGCAATTTGTAATTGTTAGCCAAACCTCTGTGGTTGCTTGCCACACCCCTAAGCATGGACCTCTACAACTGCATCTCCCCGGTGGGCCCTTTATGTTCTAGTCTGACACTGATTGTCTCTCTAGAAGCATTGGGACAGGAGACCCTTCAGAATGTTGCTAGGGGGCCCACAAAGTTCTGACCATGCCCCTTACTACACTGTTAGCTATGTGGTAAATATGTGTTACATGAATAACATAATACTGTACTACACTGTTAGGGATGTGGCATAATTGTGTTAAATACATAAAATAATACTGTACTGAATGGTTAGGCATGTGGAGAAAATGCATTAGATATATAAAATAATACTGTGCTACACTGTCAGGTAAGGAATCAAAATGTGTCATAATACTTGTCATGTATGTAGGGATAATGCCTCACACACATAATACTGCGATATCAGATAATATAAATAAATTCTGAGCATAATATTGTATTACACCATTAGGAATATAATGCATTATATCCATAACATAATGCTGTACTACACTGTTAGATATACGGCACATAATGCATTGTGTACATAACATAATACTGTACTGTTATATATATATGGCACATAATGCATTATATCCATAACATAATGCTGTACTACACTGTTAGATATACGGCACATAATGCATTGTGTACATAACATAATACTGTACCGTTATATATATATGGCACATAATGCATTATATACATAACATAATGCTGTACTACACTGTTATATATACGGCACATAATGCATTATATCCATAACATAATGCTGTACTGTTATATATATATGGCACATAATGTATTGTATACATAACATAATACTGTACTACACTGTTAGGTGTGTGGGGCAATTGGGTCATAAATATATTCATTTATTTGTGTATTAACAGTTTCTTTTATAGCGCAGCAAATTCCGTTGCGCTTTACAATTGGACACAATGATAAAACAAAACTGGGTAATAAACAAACAGTTATAGAGGTAGGAAGACCCTGCTCGCAAGCTTACAATCTACATAACATAATACTATACTAATTATGTATTTTTGTTTATTTTATTTAAAAAAAAAAAAAAAAAAGGGTTATAGTGGAGTGCACTTTTCCTCTTTTAGTGCTAATTCTATATAAAACATAACTTTTATGAATTAATTACAATAATATATTTAGCAAAATATTGAAAAGCAAAAAGTAGATTGTGAAAAAGAAGGAAATTAAGTGGTTAAAATACCACTGTGTACCATACTTACTAAATATATACTAATTCATGAAAAAATTGTCAGAATTTGTTTAGTATAGATAGATAGATAGATAGATGGATAGATAGATAGATAGATAGATAGATAGATAGATAGATAGATAGATAGATAGATAGATAGACAGATAGATATGTTCTTTAATGGTACCAATTATCATTATAGAGAGTATATGGTACAAACTGTAAATATAATGCAGTACAATGTAGTATATTTATTTAATGAATATATTCAGTTAGTATTGCTGTCCCAATGTACGTGCTCTTGCACACAGTATCAAAATTCTATATGTAAGGCTTATAAATTCAATATAAAATACTTTTACTCACACACAAGGCCATTTACTAAACTACACCAACGTACATCACTTCGCTTATCTCAAAATATCTCCCAACCCAACCTCTTCGCTCTTCACAAGACCTGCGTCTCTCATTCACACTCATTACTCGCTCCCACTCACGATTGCATGACTTTCATCGGGCTGCACCCACTATGTGGAATGCCCTACCATGCACAATAAGACTCTCCTCTAGTCTCCAAACCTTCAAGCGTTCCCTGAAAACTCACCTCTTCAGGCAAGCATATCAAATTCGAGAACCGCCCACATAACTTTCAGAAACCTTCCTATCAAATTGCATCCACTCTGTACAGTCCACACATATCCTCACATGTCTTCTCATTCTATGCAATAGATAGCACCTTTCCTTATGTACACATGCCTATTTCCCTATAGATTGTAAGCTTGCGAGCAGGGCCTTCCTACCTCTATGACTGTTTGTTATCACCCATTTTGTTATTGTTATTTCAAATTGTAAAGCGCAACGGAATTTGCTGCGCTATATAAGAAACTGTTAATAAATAAATAAATAAATAAATAAATAATAAAGATGATTGTGAACTCAGTTCAGCTCCACTGAATATATACTTTGCTTTGTAGTCAGTGTTCTGATATTTAGTAAGTTATGTAGTTATATATTAGGGGTCCGGACCCCAATGTAGATGACTGATACATGTTATAAAGCACCTTTGCTATTATGGTAGTTATATCCTAATCCTATTTGGACTGAGGGATGTTGCATGTATTAATCACTGTGGCAGTTTATGCATTCCAAAAATATAATATTGTCTCCAAAAATATATTTCTTATATTGTACTGGGGGCAAGCAGCAATACTAACTGAATATATTCACTAAATATTCTACACTGCACTGCATTATAATTAGAGGGGTTTTGTATGTAATGAATTAGGTATGTTTTATATAGAATTATTTTTATAAGAGAAAAAGTGCACTCCACTACAACCCGACTTTTTTTTTTTTTTTTTAAATGTGTTGAATTTCAGGTACTGTAGGTGTTAACGAATACTATACAATATATCAAATATGTTTGACATTAAGACATTAAGGATTACATTTACACTTAATTTTCTGGTGCAACATATCTCTTCTTTTCTTCGTATTGATACTGTATTACACTGCTAGGTATGTGGGGAAATATGTGTGATATGTGTAACATAATACTGTACTGCACTGTTAGGGATGTGGGGAAATATGTGTGATATGTATAACATAATACTGTACTGCACTGTTAGGGATGTGGGGAAATATGTGTGATATGTATAACATAATACTGTACTGCACTGTTAGGGATATGGGGAAATATGTCTGATATGTATAACATAATACTGTGCTGCACTGTTAGGGATATGGGGAAATATGTGTGATATGTATAACATAATACTGTGCTGCACTGTTAGGGATATGGGGAAATATGTGTGATATGTATAACATAATACTGTACTGCACTGTTAGGGATGTGGGAAAATATGTGTGATATGTATAACATAATACTGTACTGCACTGTTAGGGATGTGGGAAAATATGTGTGATATTTATAACATAATACTGTACTGCACTGTTAGGGATGTGGGGAAATATGTGATATGTATAACTTAATACTGTACTGCACTGTTAGGGATGTGGGGAAATATGTGTGATATTTATAACATAATACTGTACTGCACTGTTATCTATGTGATAAATGTGCGTGATATGCATAACATAATACTGTACTACACTATTATCTATGTGGAAAATGTGCGTGATATACATAACATAATACTGTACTGCACTGTTATCTATGTGGTAAATGTGCGTGATATGCATAACATAATACTGTACTACACTGTTATCTATGTGGTAAATGTGCGTGATATGCATAACATAATACTGTACTACACTGTTATCTATGTGGTAAATGTGTGTGATATACATAACATAATACTGTACTAGACTGTTATCTATGTGGTAAATGTGTGTGATATGCATAACATTATACTGTACTACACCGTTATCTATGTGGTAAATGTGCGTGATATGCATAACATAATACTGTACTAGACTGTTATCTATGTGGTAAATGTGTGTGATATGCATAACATAATAATACTGTACTACACTGTTATCTATGTGGTAAATGTGTGTGATATACATAACATAATACTGTACTACTCTGTTATCTATGTGGTAAATGTGCGTGATATACATAACATAATACTGTACTACACCATTATCTATGTGATAAATGTGTGTGATATGCATAACATAATACTGTACTACACTGTTATCTATGTGGTAAATATGCGTGATATACATAACATAATACTGTACTACACTGTTATCTATGTGGTAAATGTGTGCGATATACATAACATAATACTGTACTAGACTGTTATCTAAGTGGTAAATGTGTGTGATATGCATAACATAATACTGTACTACACTGTTATCTATGTGGTAAATGTGTGTGATATGCATAACATAATACTGTACTACACCATTATCTATGTGGTAAATGTGTGTGATATGCATAACATAATACTGTACTACTCTGTTATCTATGTGGTAAATGTGCGTGATATGCATAACATAATACTGTACTACACCATTATCTATGTGGTAAATGTGTGTGATATACATAACATAATACTGTACTACTCTGTTATCTATGTGGTAAATGTGCGTGATATACATAACATAATACTGTACTACACCATTATCTATGTGATAAATGTGTGTGATATGCATAACATAATACTGTACTACACTGTTATCTATGTGGTAAATGTGCGTGATATACATAACATAATACTGTACTACACTGTTATCTATGTGGTAAATGTGTGCGATTTACATCACATAATACTGTACTAGACTGTTATCTATGTGGTAAATGTGCGTGATATACATAACATAATACTGTACTACACTGTTATCTATGTGGTAAATGTGTGTGATATGCATAACATAATACTGTACTACACCTTTATCTATGTGGTAAATGTGTGCGATATACATAACATAATACTGTACTACTCTGTTATCTATGTGGTAAATGTGCGTGATATGCATAACATAATACTGTACTACTCTGTTATCTACGTGGTAAATGTGCGTGATATACATAACATAATACTGTACTACACCATTATCTATGTGATAAATGTGTGTGATATGCATAACATAATACTGTACTACACTGTTATCTATGTGGTAAATGTGTGCGATATACATAACATAATACTGTACTACACTGTTATCTATGTGGTAAATGTGTGCGATATAATAAGAATTTACTTACCGATAATTCTATTTCTCGGAGTCCGTAGTGGATGCTGGGGTTCCTGAAAGGACCATGGGGAATAGCGGCTCCGCAGGAGACAGGGCACAAAAAAAGTAAAGCTTTACTAGGTCAGGTGGTGTGCACTGGCTCCTCCCCCTATGACCCTCCTCCAGACTCCAGTTAGGTACTGTGCCCGGACGAGCATACACAATAAGGGAGGCATTTTGAATCCCGGGTAAGACTCATACCAGCCACACCAATCACACCGTACAACTTGTGATCTAAACCCAGTTAACAGTATGACAACAGAAAGGGCCTCTTAAAGATGGCTCCTTAACAATAACCCGAATTAGTTAACAATAACTATGTACAAGTATTGCAGATAATCCGCACTTGGGATGGGCGCCCAGCATCCACTACGGACTCCGAGAAATAGAATTATCGGTAAGTAAATTCTTATTTTCTCTATCGTCCTAAGTGGATGCTGGGGTTCCTGAAAGGACCATGGGGATTATACCAAAGCTCCCAAACGGGCGGGAGAGTGCGGATGACTCTGCAGCACCGAATGAGAGAACTCCAGGTCCTCCTTGGCCAGGGTATCAAATTTGTAAAATTTTACAAACGTGTTCTCCCCCGACCACGTAGCTGCTCGGCAGAGTTGTAATGCCGAGACCCCTCGGGCAGCCGCCCAAGATGAGCCCACCTTCCTTGTGGAGTGGGCTTTTACAGTTTTAGGCTGTGGCAGGCCTGCCACAGAATGTGCAAGTTGAATTGTGTTACAAATCCAACGAGCAATCGACTGCTTAGAAGCAGGTGCGCCCAACTTGTTGGGTGCATACAATATAAACAGCGAGTCAGATTTTCTGACTCCAGCCGTCCTTGCAATGTATATTTTTAAGGCTCTGACAACGTCCAACAACTTGGAGTCCTCCAAGTCGCTAGTGGCCGCAGGCACCACAATAGGTTGGTTCAGATGAAATGCTGATACCACTTTAGGGAGAAAATGCGGACGAGTCCGCAGTTCTGCCCTATCCGAATGGAAGATTAGATAAGGACTTTTATAAGATAAAGCCGCCAATTCAGATACTCTCCTGGCAGAGGCCAGGGCTAGTAACATAGTCACTTTCAATGTGAGATATTTCAAATCCACCTTTTTCAATGGTTCAAACCAATGGGATTTGAGGAAATCTAAAACTACATTTAGATCCCACGGTGCCACCGGAGGCACCACAGGAGGCTGTATATGCAGTACTCCCTTGACAAAAGTCTGGACCTCAGGGACAGAGGCCAATTCTTTTTGGAAGAATATTGACAGGGCCGAAATTTGAACCTTAATGGATCCCAATTTGAGACCCATAGATAATCCTGATTGCAGGAAATGTAGGAAACGACCCAGTTGGAATTCCTCCGTCGGAACCCTCCGATCCTCGCACCACGCTACATATTTTCGCCAAATGCGGTGATAATGTTTCACGGTGACTTCCTTCCGTGCCTTAATCAAGGTAGGAATGACTTCTTCTGGAATGCCTTTCCCTTTTAGGATCTGGCGTTCAACCGCCATGCCGTCAAACGCAGCCGCGGTAAGTCTTGAAAAAGACAGGGACCCTGCTGTAGCAGGTCCCTTCTCAGAGGTAGAGGCCACGGTTCGTCCGTGAGCATCTCTTGAAGTTCCGGATACCAAGTCCTTCTCGGCCAATCCGGAACCACTAGTATTGTTCTTACTCTTCTTTGCCGTATGATCTTCAATACCTTTGGTATGAGCGGCAGAGGAGGAAACACATACACTGACTGGTACACCCAAGGAGTTACCAGTGCGTCCACAGCTATTGCCTGTGGATCTCTTGACCTGGCGCAATATTTGTCCAGTTTCTTGTTGAGGCGAGACGCCATCATGTCTACAATTGGTCTTTCCCAACGGTCTATTAACATGTTGAAGACTTCTGGATGTAGACCCCACTCTCCCGGATGAAGATCGTGTCTGCTGAGGAAGTCTGCTTCCCAGTTGTCCACGCCCGGGATGAACACTGCTGACAGTGCTATCACGTGATTCTCCGCCCAGCGAAGAATCTTGGCAGCTTCTGCCATTGCACTCCTGCTTCTTGTGCCGCCCTGCCTGTTTACATGGGCGACCGCCGTGATGTTGTCCGACTGAATCAACACCGGCTTTCCTTGCAGGAGAAGTTCCGCCTGGCTTAGAGCATTGTAGATTGCTCTTAGTTCCAGAATGTTTATGTGAAGAGACTTTTCCAGGCTCGACCACACTCCCTGGAAGTTTCTTCCTTGTGTGACTGCTCCCCAGCCTCTCAGGCTGGCGTCCGTGGTCACCAGGATCCAATCCTGAATGCCGAATCTGCGGCCTTCTAATAGGTGAGCCTTCTGCAACCACCACAGAAGTGACACCCTTGTCTTTGGTGACAGGGTTATTCGCAGGTGCATCTGCAGATGCGACCCTGACCATTTGTCCAACAGATCCCTTTGGAATATTCTTGCATGGAATCTGCCGAATGGAATTGCTTCGTAAGAAGCCACCATTTTTCCCAGGACTCTTGTGCATTGATGTACTGACACTTTTCCTGGTTTTAGGAGGTTCCTGACCAGATCGGATAACTCCTTGGCTTTTTCCTCTGGAAGGAAAACCTTTTTCTGAACCGTGTCCAGAATCATTCCTAGGAACAGCAGACGAGTTGTCGGGATTAAATGGGATTTTGGAATATTCAGAATCCACCCGTGTTGTCTTAGCACCTCTTGAGATAGTGCTAAAGCTGTCTCCAGCTGTTCTCTGGACCTTGCCCTTATTAGGAGATCGTCCAAGTATGGGATAACTAATACGCCTTTTCTTCGAAGAAGAATCATCATCTCGGCCATTACCTTGGTAAAGACCCGAGGCGCCGTGGACAATCCGAACGGCAGCGTCTGAAACTGATAGTGACAGTTTTGAACAATGAACCTGAGGTACCCCTGGTGTGCGGGGTAAATCGGAACGTGTAGATACGCATCCTTGATGTCCAAGGATACCATAAAGTCCCCTTCTTCCAGGTTCGCTATCACTGCTCTGAGTGACTCCATCTTGAACTTGAACTTTTTTATGTAGAGGTTCAAGGACTTCAGATTTAGAATAGGCCTTACCGAGCCATCCGGCTTCGGTACCACAAATAGAGTGGAATAATACCCCTTTCCTTGTTGTAATAGGGGTACTTTGACTATCACCTTGTGAATGGCTTCCAACACCCTCTCCCTTTCGGAAGAGACGGTTGGTAAGGCAGACTTCAGGAAACGATGAGGAGGATCCGTCTCTAATTCCAACCTGTACCCCTGAGATATTATCTGCAGGATCCAGGGGTCTACCTGCGAGTGAGCCCACTGCGCGCTGTAATTTTTGAGACGGCCCCCCACTGTCCCCGAGTCCGCTTGAGAGGCCCCAGCGTCATGCTGAGGTTTTTGCAGGAGCCGGGGAGGGCTTCTGTTCCTGGGAAGGAGCTGCCTGTTGGTGTCTCTTCCCTCTTCCTCTGCCTCGTGGCAGGTACGACAAGCCCTTTGCTCTCTTATTTTTGTAGGAGCGAAAAGGCTGCGGTTGAAAGGTCGGTGCCTTTCTCTGTTGGGGAGTGACTTGAGGTAAAAAAGTGGATTTCCCGGCAGTAGCCGTGGCCACCAAGTCTGATAGACCAACTCCAAATAACTCCTCCCCTTTATACGGCAAAACCTCCATGTGACGTTTTGAATCCGCATCGCCTGTCCACTGTCGTGTCCATAAGGCTCTTCTGGCTGAAATGGACATAGCACTCACCCGAGATGCCAGTGTGCAAATATCCCTCTGTGCATCACGCATATAGATAAATGCATCCTTTATTTGTTCTAACGACAGTAAAACATTGTCCCTATCTAGGGTATCAATATTTTCAATCAGGGATTCTGACCAAACTACTCCAGCACTGCACATCCAGGCAGTTGCTATAGCTGGTCGTAGTATAACACCTGCATGTGTGTATATATTCTTTTGAATAACTTCCATCTTTCTATCTGATGGATCCTTAAGTGCGGCCGTCTCAGGAGAGGGTAACGCCACTTGTTTGGATAAGCGTGTGAGCGCCTTGTCCACCTTAGGGGGTGTTTCCCAGCGCGCCCTAACCTCTGGCGGGAAAGGGTATAATGCCAATAACTTTTTTGAAATTATCAACTTTTTATCAGGAGCAACCCACGCTTCATCACACACGTCATTTAATTCTTCTGATTCAGGAAAAACTGTTTGTAGTTTTTTCACACCATACATAATACCCTGTTTTACGGTATCTGTAGTATCAGCTAAATGTAACGTCTCCTTCATTGCCAAAATCATATAACGTGTGGCCCTACTGGAAAATACGTTTGAATTTCTACCGTCGTCACTGGAATCAGTGCCCGTGTCTGGGTCTGTGTCGACCGACTGAGGCAAAGGGCGTTTTACAGCCCCTGACGGTGTTTGAGGCGCCTGGACAGGCATTAATTGATTGTCCGGCCGCCTCATGTCCTCAACTGACTGTTTAAGGGAAGATAAACCATCACGTAATTCCACAAATAAAGGCATCCATTCTGGTGTCGACCCCCTGGGGGGTGACATCTGCATATTTGGCAATTGCTCCGCCTCCACACCAATATCGTCCTCATACATGTCGACACCACGTACCGACACACACCGCAAACTCACAGGGAATGCTCTAATGAAGACAGGACCCACTAGCCCTTTTGGGGAGACAGAGGGAGAGTCTGCCAGCACACACCACAAAGCGCTATATATACAAGGGATATCCTTATATTAAGTGCTCCCTTATAGCTGCTTTAATATATATATATATAGCCATTAATGTGCCCCCCCTCTCTGTTTTACCCTGTTTCTGTAGTGCAGTGCAGGGGAGAGACCTGGGAGCCGTTCTGACCAGCGGAGCTGTGACAGAAAATGGCGCCGTGTGCTGAGGAGATAGGCCCCGCCCCTTTTTCGGCGGGTTCTTCTCCCGCTATTTTTCCAGTCAGGCAGGGGTTAAATATCTCCATATAGCCCCTATGGGCTATATGTGAGGTATTTTTAGCCTTGTATAAGGTTTATATTTGCCTCTCAGAGCGCCCCCCCCCCAGCGCTCTGCACCCTCAGTGACTGCCCAGTGAAGTGTGCTGAGAGGAAAATGGCGCACAGCTGCAGTGCTGTGCGCTACCTTATGAAGACTGAGGAGTCTTCAGCCGCCGGTTTCCGGACCTCTTCACGCTTCAGCATCTGCAAGGGGGTCGGCGGCGCGGCTCCGGGACCGGACTCCACGGCTGGGCCTGTGTTCGATCCCTCTGGAGCTAATGGTGTCCAGTAGCCAAGCAGCAAATCCACTCTGCATGCAGGTGAGTTTACTACTTTCCCCCTAAGTCCCACGTTGCAGTGATCCTGTTGCCAGCAGGACTCACTGTAAAGAAAAAAACCTAAACTAAACTTTCTCTAAGCAGCTCTTTAGGAGAGCCACCTAGATTGCACCCTTCTCGTTCGGGCACAAAATCTAACTGGAGTCTGGAGGAGGGTCATAGGGGGAGGAGCCAGTGCACACCACCTGACCTAGTAAAGCTTTACTTTTTTTGTGCCCTGTCTCCTGCGGAGCCGCTATTCCCCATGGTCCTTTCAGGAACCCCAGCATCCACTTAGGACGATAGAGAAACATAACATAATACTGTACTACACTGTTATCTATGTGGTAAATGTGTGCGATATACATAACATAATACTGTACTACACTGTTATCTATGTGCTAAATGTGCGTGATATACATAACATAATACTGTACTACACTGTTATCTATGTGGTAAATGTGTGCGATATACATAACATAATACTGTACTACACCGTTATCTATGTGGTAAATGTGTGTGATATACATAACATAATACTGTACTAGACTGTTATCTATGTGGTAAATATGTGGCTTAATATGAACTGAGGACACTGTTTGTCATAAACGTGACTTGGGGGTACAGCGTTGCATAACGTGTACTGACAGCCCTACAATGTGACATCATGTGAATTAAGGCACTACTATTGTTCATAAAATGAACTAGGGCACTATTATGGGGCACAACATTAACAACTGCTGGGTAGCATTGTCCCAAGAGCTTGACTGGCTGACAGGGGTACAAGGGAAACCCCCTGATGGGCCCCACTGTCTGTGGGCCCACATTCTCCGCTAGGTATCAGGTTCCAGACTGTGCACTTGAGTGTTACATTATACAATACATATGTTACATTATACTACACAGGACTACGGTGCATTTTCTACAGTGCTTTCCTGTTATTAGCCTGGTACATTATAATGCATGTACTAGTGTATTGACTACATTCATTTTGTATGGGGTCCAGACCATGCAATTTCTAATGGTTAGCCAAACCTCTGTGGTTGCTTGCCACACCCCTAAGCATGGACCCCCACAACTGCATCTCCCCGGTAGGCCCTTTATGTTCTAGTCTGACACTGATTGTCTCTCTAGAAGCATTGGGACAGGAGACCCTTCAGAATGTTGCTAGGGGGCCCACAAAGTTCTGACTATGCCCCTTACTACACTGTTAGCTATGTGGTAAATATGTGTTACATGAATAACATAATACTATACTACACTGTTAGGGATGTGGCATAATTGTGTTAAATGCATAAAATAATACTGTACTGAATGGTTAGGCATGTGGCGAAAATGCATTAGATATATAAAATAATACTGTGCTACACTGTCAGGTAAGGAATCAAAATGTGTCATAATACTTGTCATGTATGTAGGGATAATGCCTCACACACATAATACTGCGATATCAGATAATAGAAATAAATTCTGAGCATAATATTGTATTACACCGTTAGGTATATAATGCATTATATCCATAACATAATGCTGTACTACACTGTTAGATATATGGCACATAATGCATTATATCCATAACATAATGCTGTACTGTTATATATATACGGCACATAGGGGGTAATTCCAAGTTGATCGCAGCAGTATTTTTGATAGCAATTGGGCAAAACCATGTGCACTGCAGGGGAGGCAGGTATAACATGTGCAGAAAGAGTTAGATTTGGGTGGGTTATTTTATTTCTGTGCAGGGTAAATACTGGCTGCTTTATTTTTACACTGCAAATTAGATTGCAGGTTGAACACACCCCACCCAAATCTAACTCTCTCTGCACGTGTTATATCTGCCTCCCCTGCAGTGCACATGGTCTTGCCCAATTGCTAACAAAAATCCTGCTGCGATCAACTTGGAATTACCCCCATAATGCATTGTATACATAACATAATACTGTACTACACTGTGAAGTGTGTGGAGAAAATGGGTCATAAACATATTTATTTATTAACAGTTTCTTTTATAGCGCAACAAATTCCGTTGCACTTTACAATTGGACACAATGATAAAACAAAACTGGGTAATAAACAAACAGTCATAGAGGTAGAAAGGCCTTGCTCGCAAGCATACAATCTACATAACATAATACTATACTAATTATGTATTTTTGTTTATTTTATTTTTTTATTTAAAAAAAAGGGTTATAGTGGAGTGCACTTTTCCTCTTTTAGTGCTAATTCTATATAAAACATCACTTTTATGAATTAATTAAAATAATATATTTAGCAAAATATTTAAAAACAAAAAGTAGATTGTGAAAAAGAAAGAAATTAAGTGGTTAAAAAAATACCACTGTGTACCATACTTACTAAATATAAACTAATTAATGAAAAATTTGTCAGAATTTGTTTAGTATCATAGATAGATAGATAGATAGATAGATAGATAGATAGATAGATAGATAGACAGATAGATATGTTCTTTAATGGTACCAATTATCATTATAGAGAGTATATGGTACAAACTGTAAATATAGGGGGTCATTCCGAGTTGTTCGCTCTGTAAATTTCTTCGCATCGCAGCGATTTTCCGCTTAGTGCGCATGCGCAATGTTCGCACTGCGACTGCGCCAAGTAAATTTGCTATGCAGTTAGGAATTTTACTCACGGATTTTTCTTCGTTCTGGTGATCGTACTGTCATTGACAGGAAGTGGGTGTTTCTGGGCGGAAACTGGCCGTTTTATGGGTGTGTGTGAAAAAATGCTACCGTTTCTGGGAAAAACGCGGGAGTGGCTGGAGAAACGGAGGAGTGTCTGGGCGAACGCTGGGTGTGTTTGTGACGTCAAACCAGGAACGACAAGCACTGAACTGATCGCAGATGCCGAGTAAGTTTCGAGTTACTCAGAAACTGCACAGAGATGTCTTATCGCAACATTGCGAATCTTTCGTTCGCAATTTTAAGAAGCTAAGATTCACTCCCAGTAGGCGGCGGCTTAGCGTGTGCAAAGCTGCTAAAAGCAGCTTGCGAGCGAACAACTCGGAATGACCCCCATAATGCAGTACAATGTAGTATATTTAATGAATATATTCAGTTAGTATTGCTGCCCCAATGTACGTGGTCTTGCACACAGTATCAAAATTCAAAATTCTATATTTAAGGCTTATAAAGATGATTGTGAACTCAGTTCAGCTCCGCTGAATATATACCTTGCTTTGTAGTCAGTGTTCTGATATTTAGTATGTTATATGTAGTTATATATTAGGGGTCCGGACCCCAATGTAGATGACTGATACATGTTATAAAGCACCTTTGCTATTATGGTAGTTATATCCTAATCCTATTTGGACTGAGGGATGTTGCATGTATTAATCACTGTGGCAGTTTATGCATTCCAAAAATATAATATTGTCTCCAAAAATATATTTCTTATATTGTACTGGGGGCAAGCAGCAATACTAACTGAATATATTAACTAAATATTCTACACTGCACTGCATTATAATTAGAGGGTTTTTTGTATGTAATGAATTAGTATAGAATGACTTTTATAAGAGAAAAAGTGCACTCCACTATAACCCTTCTTTTTTTATTAAAAAATGTGCTGAATGTCAGGTAGGTGTTAACGAATACTATGCAATATATCAAATATTTTTGACATTAAGGATTACATTTACACTCAATTTTCTGGTGCAACATATCTCTTCTTTTCTTCGTAATGATACTGTACAGTATTTCACTGTTAGGGATGTGGGGAAATATGTGTGATATGTATAACATAATACTGTACTGCACTGTTAGGGATGTGGGAAAATATGTGTGATATGTATAACATAATACTGTACTGCACTGTATTAAACAAAGTTTGTGTACATTGATCCATCAGAAAACAAAGGTTTCACTATCTCATTCTCGCTAAAAAAAATCTGTATTTTGGAATATTCCATAATTCGGAATATTTGGATATGGGATACTCAACCTGTATTTCACTGTTAGGTATGTGGGGAAATATGTGTGATATGTATAACATAATACTGTGCTGCACTGTTAGGTATGTGGGGAATATGTGTGATATGTATAACATAATACTGTGCTGCACTGTTAGGGATGTGGGGAAATAATATGTGTGATATGTATAACATAATACTGTACTGCACTGTTAGGGATGTGGGGAAATATGTGTGCTATGTATAACATAATACTGTACTGCACTGTTAGGGATGTGGGGAAATATGTGTGCTATGTATAACATAATACTGTATTGCACTGTTAGGTATGTGGGGAATATGTGTGATATGTATAACATAATACTGTGCTGCACTGTTAGGGATGTGGGGAAATAATATGTGTGATATGTATAACATAATACTGTACTGCACTGTTAGGGATGTGGGGAAATATGTGTGCTATGTATAACATAATACTGTATTGCACTGTTAGGGATGTGGGAAAATATGTGTGATATGTATAACATAATACTGTACTGCACTGTTAGGGATGTAGGGAAGATGTGTGATATTATAACATAATACTGTATCGCACTGTTAGGTATGTGGGGAATATGTGTGATATGTATAACATAATACTGTGCTGCACTGTTAGGGATGTGGGGAAATAATATGTGTGATATGTATAACATAATACTGTACTGCACTGTTAGGGATGTGGGGAAATATGTGTGCTATGTATAACATAATACTGTATTGCACTGTTAGGGATGTGGGAAAATATGTGTGATATGTATAACATAATACTGGACTGCACTGTTAGGGATGTAGGGAAGATGTGTGATATTATAACATAATACTATATTACATTGTTAGGGATGTGGGGAATTATGTGTGATATGTATAACATAATACTGTACTACACTGTTAGGGACGTGGGGAAATATGTGTGATATGTATAACATAATACTGTACCACACTATTGGATGTACAGAGAAATATGTCATGCCTATTGTTCTAACTACCTTATACATTTACACATTGTGCATCGATACATGGAACACTAAATTACCCATATCTTTGATAAAGATATATCAATACAATAAACATGTTAATAATGATGACTGGTGTAATCTGCTTGTATTACATACATTGTATACATTTTTCATAATGAACAGGCATAATAGACAGAATTCTATATATTAAGATATAGAAGGGAAATGTGTTACATACAAACACAGGACAATGCTTTACACTGGTAGGAAGGGACAGTGCATCAATTAACATAATACTGTTATACATTATATTAGAGGGCACTACACTGTTAATGGGTGTGGTATGATATGCCATCAGTTATAATTATGAAATTCATCAAGTCGAATATCACCCTGCAGGCTAACACTCCCACCGCCTAACGCTAATGACAACATTCTGACATTGTTGACCTTTTGGCTACATCACATGTTAAGTATGTAAGGTAAATGTGTAAAAATAGTAAACAATAAAGTAAGAATAGAAAAAACAAACAAACAAACAAACAAACAAACAAACAAACAAACAAACAAACAAGGAACCTTGTCCCTGGAAAAAAAAATTTTTGTTTGAAATGCAAAAAGTGCAAATATTTTTTTTACATGCAGGGTAAATACAGTACATCCGGACAGTATTCACAGCGCTGCACTTTTTTCCACATTTTCTTATGTTACAGCCTTATTCCAGAATGGAATAAATGATTTTTTTCCCTCAAAATTCTACACACAATGGGGGTGATTCCGAGTTGTTCGCTCACTAGCTGCTTTTAGCAGCATTGCACACGCTAAGCCGCCGCCCTCTGGGAGTGTATCTTAGCTTAGCAGAAGTGCGAACGAAAGATTAGCAGAATTGCGAATAGAAATTTCTTAGCAGTTTCTGAGTAGCTCCAGACTTACTCAGCCATTGCGACCAGCTCAGTCCTTTTCGTTCCTGGTTTGACGTCACAAACACACCCAGCGTTCGCCCAGCCACTCCCCTGCTTCTCCAGCCACTCCTGCGTTTTGCAACTCGAACGCCTGCGTTTTTCCGCACACTCCCATAAAACGGCCAGTTTCCACCCAGAAACACCCACTTCCTGTCAATCACACTACGATCAGCACAGCGATGAAAAAGCTTTGTTATGCCGTGAGTAAAATACCTAACTTGTGTGTAAAATAACTAAGCGCATGCGCACTGCGAACCTTGCGCATGCGCAGTAAGCGACTAATCGCAGTATAGCGAAAATCGGCAACGAGCGAACAACTCGGAATGACCCCCAATGTAAAATGACAATGTAAAAATAAAAAATAAATGTTTTTGAGATTTTTACTAATTTATTAAAAATAAAAAACTACGAAATCACATGTACATACGTATTCACAGCCTTTGCTCAATACTTTGTTGATGCACCTTTGGCAGCAATTACAGCCTCAAGTCTTTTTGAATATGATGCCACAAGCTTGGCACACCTATCTTTGGGCAGTTTCGCCCATTCCTCTTTGCAGCACTTCTCAAGCTCCATCAGGTTGGATGGGAAGCGTCGTTGCACAGCCATTTTCAGATCTCTCCAGAGATGTTCAATCGGATTCAAGTCTGGGATCTGGCTGGGCCACTCAAGGGCATTCACAGAGTTGTCCTGAAGCCACTCCTTTGATATCTTGGTTGTGTGCTTAAGGTCGTTGTCCTGCTGAAAGATGAACCGTCGCCCCAATCTGAGGTTGAGTGCTCTGGAGCAGGTTTTCATCTAGGATGTCTCTGTACATTGCTGCATTCATCTTTCCCTCTATTCTGACTAGTCTCCCAGTTCCTGCTGCTGAAAAACATCCCCACAGTATGATGCTGCCATCACCATGCTTCACTGTGGGGATGGAATTGGCCTGGTGATGAGCAGTGCCTGGTTACCTCCAAACATGACGCCTGTCATTCAGGCCAAAGTGGGCCTGATTCAGAGAAGTACGCAAAATTGATGTTCCACACAACGTAGCGATTATTGGCAGACTGTGCACGTGCTGCATTCGAATTGCACATGCGTCACGGTGCCGCTGTGAAACTACACGCAAGATCCATAGGTCCACTGGTGTATCTATAATAGGTTCAGTGTGTGCAGTGCACTGCACACGGGCCCCTGGGTCCAGTGGGGGCACACACTGCACCCATTTCTTCTATATACTTACCTTTCTGGTGTCCGGGTGTGGATCCCTTCTTCTCCTGAGTCCCGTTGCCGGCAGCCGCAGCAGCGCTGTTAGTGCTCTGTCTGAGCACTAGAGACTCTGGCACAGTACCAGAGTCTACAGCGCATGCGCAGGTCTCCGAAAAAATGGCCGCCGCAACATTTTTTTCGGAGACTTGCGCATACGCTGTAGACTCAGGCACTGTGCCAGAGTCTCTAGCGCCGCTAACAGCGCTGCTGCCGGCTACTGGACAGGAGAGGAGGGGGCCCACACCCGGAGACTGCACACGGGCCCCCTCCTCTCTAGATACGCCCGTGCATAGGTCTACCCTTCAGCCCGATGTTCCTTGTTCTGGCGTATAGGGTGTGTATGTGTACACAATTGCAAATAAGTTGTGGTCGCTCCGATGGGCGTTTCTTTTCATTTCTGGGCGGCAGCTTGACTTGCTGATATCCGCAGTTGCGTTGTGAAAGAAAATCGCACTTGCAGCTGCATTTTTGTCCATCTCTGAATCCAGCTCTGTATCTGAAATGGTGCATGGCTCTACAACTGTAGTATATGTGCCCGGTGTAGACTGGGAATACACTACATACACTTAAGTCCATGTACTCAACCATTTCTTTTGCTTGTGAAACACGCATTTACTATTAGGAATGAATGAACTTGAAAAAATCCCTCTATAGTACAGCAGAAGCATTTATCTGGGGTAAAATCATCAAGCGGAGGCTCTGGCTACAGCATTTAAAAGGCGGCGAGTCCGGTTGCAATAGCGTGGACACACAGCAGCACCTCATACCCCCACCTCACCCCTTGCTGCCCAGTCTCACTTGGGCTTGCAGATTTTTGCACACAGACCTATGGGGCCAACAAAATGTAGCAACTCCAGAACTACCGTGAGTGTGCTTGCTTGCACTGACTGGCGTGGCAAATCTTATTAAATGGACCCCCTAAATGACACACTATGCGTCCACGTAAAAAGAAAGGAATCTTGCATTACATTATAAATTCATGAAGCAACTCTGCAGTCATAATGACCAACTTGTGCTTTGGCTTTTATCTCTATATAAGAGCTACGTGCAATGCTGAAGAGGATTTTATTTTTTATTTTGAATTTTCTAAGGAATTTTCAGCCTTCTCCTACCAAAGCCAGGGAAGTCATGGAACCTATTATCACGTGAGGCACAAGCCAGCATTATAGTTTATATTATACACACATCCCCTCCACAGCAACTGCGTCAGTTACCCCCGTCTTCAAGGTTAATATTATTTTTTATTATGACATGAAAGTTTGGAAAAGCCAATAGCCCCTTTCTATAGGGCAGAGCTGGTTGGTGGGCGGGGCCACGGGCTGTAGCGGGCGGGAAGCCTCGGCCCCGCCCACATTCCCCCTTCTCTACAACGAGACCAGCTCGCGTCACCCTCAGCTCACTGCGAGTGGAGGCAGATGTAGGCTTGGCGCGGTGACGTCATCTCGCCGCTTGCTCTCGAGCCCGGCCCCACCCCCTCCTTTCCCTCCTCAGCCTGTGGAGGAGCCGTTAGAAAATGGCCGCCGCGCCGAGCGGAGAGGAGAGACTGTGAGTGCTGGGACCCCGGCCAGTGTGTGCGTGTCTGCCGTCCCTACCCCACCCCGCCCCGCCGAATGCCCGCCATTGTGTCCCAGTGTGTGTGTGAGAGGGGCGGGCCCCCCGCACGGTGTATGTTTGTGGTGAATCCCTGAGTCCGGGGGGCGGGGTTGTTGGGAGAATAAAATGTCACTGTCAGTTGTCGCTGCTGCCCCCGGTCCTCCGCGGCGGTGTGGGGGCATCGGCGGGGTGGCTGTCTGTGCGGCTCGGCTCCCTCCCCACAGCTGCCCGGGTTGGCATTTGCTCAGTGCGTCATTGGGCTCCCCGTAACGGGGAGGCCCTGGACACTCCGTGCACCGTGTATGCCGGGGGAGACGGGGGCCTGGGCAACAGGGGGGCATACTGCAGGGCACACCCCTCCCTGGGCATATGCTGGGGCTGCTTACCTGCTGCTGTGTGGCTACCAGTGCCTGCTTATACTCCATAAACTCTACATTTACACCTGGGGAAGGTCTGTGGAGGGAAAGCTAATGCTACATAGAAATAGGAATCTGTCATAATATAAATAAATATAATACTGGATATGAGGGGTGCACACGCTGTGTTGATGTCTGTTCCACATAATTATAATGCTGCATATGTTTATATATATATATATATATAATATATAAAATATAGTGTGTGTGTGTGTGTGTGTGTAATTGTGCTTATTCCACATAGACTAGAAGACAGCCTTCTCCATATAGAAATAGAATGCTGTGATTATAATCTAGATGCCAGATAAATCTGTAATACAACTGCAAATTCTAATGCTGTTATACTACTGCAACTCCTTATAAATATAATGCTGTAATACTACTGCAACTCCTTATAAATATAATGCTGTAATACTACTGCAACTCCATATAAATATAATGCTGCACATACTCCATATAAATATAGTGCTGTAATACGACTGCAAACTCCATAGAAATATATGACTGCACATACTCCACATAAATGTAATGCTGTAATAATATTGCGTTCTCAACAGTAATATAAAGCTGTAATAATACTGCATACTCCACATGAATAAAATGGTGTCCTAAAACCGCCTGCTTCATCTAGAAATATAATTAGGTATATGCTACATAAATATGGTGTTATAATGCTCATATAGCATGAGTATTATGCTTTAATAATAGTGTTTACTCCAACGATAAATATTTAATGCTGTAAAAATACTCTACCCCACATAAATATGCTGTAGTTATAATGGCTACTCCACGTATTAATGTAATATTGCATACTCCATGCCTAAATATGATTTTGTATGACTGCATACTCCACATACAGATATGATGTGGTAATAATACTGCATACATCGCATATAAAAATAATGCAGTAATAATACATACTTCACGTACGTGCATGTTTGCTTTGCATAACCTCACCCCGCTCCACTTATACCCCTTTCAGATTGACAATAGCTGGGTCGCACCCGAGAATCTGTATATGGGTGCGACCCGGCTTGAGACCCCTTCAGACTTGCGGCCCGACCCGGCATATTGCCGTGTTGGTGACGTCACAGTTGGCGCTACCGGAGGCGGTGCTTGGAGATAATCATTTCCAAGCACCGCCTCCTCCTATATAGAGAACGGGTTCAGGGTCGCCTTGACACGGCTTCCCATTCACACTGCACGCATCCCGGGACGATTCCGGATTCAACCCAGGTCGCGGGTTGATGCGCGTTCATGTGCAATAACCAGGGAAATATCCGTGCACATTTCACTTATCCTGTGCATAGTATTTTTACCTAGAAACATATACGATGGTTTTATAAAGTAGGCTTGTTTTGTTCTTCAATTGTTTGGGCTTTGTTTATTATTACAAATACGTAATTTCTGTTCTATTAATCCATAAGGTCTTTAAATTGTGTAGAGACTACAAACCGGGCGGGGGGGGGAATTCAGATGAATTTGATGTTAAACTCTGGGAATGAGTTCCTAGAGCTATTCAATTGGCCATGCTGCAAACCCACAACTAGATTTCTGCCCGCACCACCAGAACTAGTGCCGCGGTGCTAGTTACAAGCTTACCATGTGTGCTAACTGCATCGCGCCTAGCACGCAAGTCAGAAAATGCAGTTAGCTGGTGGTAAATCCCGGGCATTAGTTGTGTTAAACAGCTTCTCCCAACTTAAGTGCCTGGTGCTATGAAGACATTTAGGGGGTAATTCTGAGTTGATTGCAGCAGGAACTTTGGGGCAGATTTATTAAGCTCGGTGAAGTGATAAAGTGAAAGGTGATAACGCACCAGCCAATCAGATACTAACTACCATGTCACAGGCTGGGTTTGAAAAATGTCAGTTAGGAGCTGACTGGCTGGTCCTTTATCACCTTCCACTTTATCACTTCACCAAGCTTAATAAATCTGCCCCTTTGTTAGCAGTTGGCCAAAACCATGTGCACTGCAGGGGAGGCAGATATAACATGTGCAGAGAGAGATAGATTTGGGTGTGGTGAGTTCAATCTGCAATTTAAATTGCAGTGTTAAAATAAAGCAGCCAGTATTTACCCTGCACAGAAACAAAATAACCCACCCAAATCTAACTCTCTCTGCAAATGTTATATCTGCCCCCCCTGCAGTGCACATGGTTTTGCCCAACTGCTAAAAAATTTCCTGCTGCGATCAACTTGGAATTACCCCCTTAGATAGCTCCGGGTACTCATTCCCTTAGGTAAACAACATTGTGTACGGAAAGCACATCGTGCCCACTGGCATAGCAAGTTTTTCCCCACAGTTGCTAGAGGTGCAAGGGAAAATGTGTGAAGTTGGCACTACTGTAACTGGTTGATATGTGAGCAGCGGCCGGCGTTTCATCGTGTAAAATTGAATACCCCACCTCCATTGCATGTGGTTTTTGCATGTGAGTGAACATCAATTCGGGTTTTAGCTCAGTGGAAAAGGGTCCCAAAAAACCCAAAACTTGGGTCCAGTTACCCGGGAATCCAACCCGCGTAGCTTGCAGGGTTGGACCTTAAGAAGGACATGGGTTAAGGGGCAGAGTTATGGGTAACCTGGGTCATCGGACCCAGGACTAATTTACAGTATGGTGATTGGCCAAAAATTAAAGGATCTAAATGGAGTCTGCGGGCAGCTGTCACCGGTGCGGCAGAGATTACAGCTTCCCTGTATGGTCCAGATTGTTTCGTTTTTTTACTCCATCCCTGCTTCATACAGGGAATCTGTAATTTGTCCTTCCTTGGTGGTAGCTGCACATAGACACCCTCCCTGCAGGTTGACGATACTCTTCGGTTGGCGTTCAGGGGAGATCCAGTGCTCGGAGATGGCGTCATCTAGTGCCAGTGTGAATGTCGACTACTCGGGAATATTCTGTGTCGGCACCATAGTGGGAACAGGAGAAGTCCTGGGTCTGAACTGGCTTGGAACTGTATGTTCCAAATCCCAGGTCAGTCTTGGGATTTTGGTGGAAAAATAAGAATTTACTTACCAATAATTCTATTTCTCGTAGTCCGTAGTGGATGCTGGGAACTCCGTAAGGACCATGGGGATAGCGGCTCCGCAGGAGACTGGGCACAAAATGAAAAGCTTTAGGACTACCTGGTGTGCACTGGCTCCTCCCCCTATGACCCTCCTCCAAGCCTCAGTTAGGATACTGTGCCCGGACGAGCGTACACAATAAGGAAGGATTTTGAATCCCGGGTAAGACTCATACCAGCCACACCAATCACACCGTACAACTTGTGATATGAACCCAGTTAACAGCATGATAACAGAGGAGCCTCTGGATAGATAGCTCACAACAACAATAACCCGATTTGTTAACAACAACTATGTACAAGTATTGCAGACAATCCGCACTTGGGATGGGCGCCCAGCATCCACTACAGACTACGAGAAATAGAATTATCGGTAAGTAAATTCTTATTTTCTCTGACGTCCTAGTGGATGCTGGAACTCCGTAAGGACCATGGGGATTATACCAAAGCTCCCAAACGGGCGGGAGAGTGCGGATGACTCTGCAGCACCGAGTGAGAAAACTCCAGGTCCTCCTCAGCCAGAGTGTAAAATTTGTAAAATTTTACAAAAGTATTTGACCCT
Organism: Pseudophryne corroboree; assembly: GCF_028390025.1. NCBI lineage: Eukaryota > Metazoa > Chordata > Amphibia > Anura > Myobatrachidae > Pseudophryne > Pseudophryne corroboree. The sequence continues at coordinate 53,666,268 of NC_086451.1, forward strand.
GACCAAGTAGCAGCTCGGCAGAGTTGTAAAGCCGAGACCCCTCGGGCAGCCGCCCAAGATGAGCCCACCTTCCTTGTGGAGTGGGCTTTTACAGATTTTGGCTGTGGCAGGCCTGCCACAGAATGCGCAAGCTGAATTGTACTACAAATCCAGCGAGCAATAGTCTGCTTAGAAGCAGGAGCACCCAGCTTGTTGGGTGCGTACAGGATAAATAGCGAGTCAGATTTTCTGACTCCAGCCGTCCTGGAAACATATATTTTCAGGGCCCTGACAACGTCCAGCAACTTGGAGTCCTCCAAGTCCTTAGTAGCCGCAGGTACCACAATAGGCTGGTTCAGATGAAACGCTGAAACCACCTTTGGGAGAAATTGAGGACGAGTCCTCAATTCTGCCCTGTCCGTATGAAAAATCAGGTAAGGGCTTTTACAGGATAAAGCCGCCAATTCGGACACACGCCTGGCTGAAGCCAGGGCCAACAACATGACCACTTTCCATGTGAGATATTTTAATTCCACAGTGTTGAGTGGTTCAAACCAATGTGATTTTAGGAAATCCAAAACAACATTCAGATCCCAGGGTGCCACTGGAGGCACAAAAGGAGGCTGTATATGTAGCACTCCCTTAACAAACGTCTGGACTTCAGGCACTGAAGCCAGTTCTCTCTGAAAGAAAATCGACAGGGCCGAAATCTGGACCTTAATGGATCCTAATTTTAGGCCCATAGACACTCCTGCTTGCAGGAAATGCAGGAATCGACCCAATTGAAATTCCTCCGTCGGGGCCTTTTTGGCCTCGCACCACGCAACATATTTCCGCCAGATGCGGTGATAATGCTTTGCGGTTACATCCTTTCTGGCTTTTATCAAAGTAGGGATGACTTCGTCTGGAATGCCTTTTTCCTTTAGGATCCGGCGTTCAACCGCCATGCCGTCAAACGCAGCCGCGGTAAGTCTTGGAACAGACAGGGTCCCTGCTGGAGCAGGTCCCTTCTCAGAGGTAGAGGCCACGGGTCCTCTGTGAGCATCTCTTGAAGTTCCGGGTACCAAGTCCTTCTTGGCCAATCCGGAGCCACGAGAATAGATCTTACTCCTCCCCGCCGTATAATTCTCAGCACCTTGGGTATGAGAGGCAGAGGAGGGAACACATACATTGACTGGTACACCCACGGTTTACCAGAGCGTCCACAGCTATTGCTTGAGGGTCCCTTGACCTGGCGCAATACCTGTCCAGTTTTTTATTGAGGCGGGACGCCATCATGTCCACCTTTGGTTTTTCCCAACGGTTTATCATCATGTGGAAGACTTCTGGGTGAAGTCCCCACTCTCCCGGGTGGAGGTCGTGCCTGCTGAGGAAGTCTGCTTCCCAGTTGTCCACTCCCGGAATGAACACTGCCGACAGTGCTATCACATGATTTTCCGCCCAGCGAAGAATCCTTGCAGCTTCTGCAATTGCCCTCCTGCTTCTTGTGCCGCCCTGTCTGTTTACGTGGGCGACTGCCGTGATGTTGTCCGACTGGATCAGCACCGGCTGACCTTGAAGCAGAGGTCTTGCTTGGCTTAGAGCATTGTAAATGGCTCTTAGCTCCAGGATATTTATGTGAAGTGATGTCTCCAGGCTTGACCACAAGCCCTGGAAGTTTCTTCCCTGTGTGACTGCTCCCCAGCCTCGCAGGCTGGCATCCGTGGTCATCAGAACCCAGTCCTGAATGCCAAATCTGCGGCCCTCTAGAAGATGAGCACTCTGCAACCACCACAGGAGAGACACCCTTGTCCTTGGGGACAGGGTTATTCGCTGATGCATCTGAAGATGCGATCCGGACCATTTGTCCAGCAGGTCCCACTGGAATGTTCTTGCGTGGAATCTGCCGAATGGGATTGCTTCGTAGGAAGCTACCATTTTTCCCAGGACCCTTGTGCATTGGTGCACTGATACTTGGCCTGGTTTTAGGAGGTTTCTGACTAGCTCGGATAACTCTCTGGCTTTCTCTTCCGGGAGAAACACCTTTTTCTGGACTGTGTCCAGGATCATCCCTAGGAACAGAAGACGTGTCGTCGGGATCAGCTGCGATTTTGGGATATTGAGAATCCACCCGTGCTGCCGCAGCACTACTTGAGATAGTGCTACTCCGACTACCAACTGTTCCTTGGATCTTGCCCTTATCAGGAGATCGTCCAAGTAAGGGATAATTAAAACTCCCTTCCTTCGAAGGAGTATCATCATTTCGGCCATTACTTTGGTAAAGACCCGGAGCGCCGTGGACAATCCAAACGGCAGCGTCTGAAACTGATAGTGGCAGTACTGTACCACAAACCTGAGGTACCCTTGGTGAGAAGGGTAAATTGGGACATGGAGGTAAGCATTCTTGATGTCCAGAGACACCATATAATCCCCTTCTTCCAGGTTCGCGATCACCGCTCTGAGTGACTCCATCTTGAATTTGAACCTCTGTATGTAAGTGTTCAAAGATTTTAGATTTAAAATAGGTCTCACCGAGCCATCCGGCTTCGGTACCACAAACAGCGTGGAATAATACCCCTTTCCCTGTTGCAGGAGGGGTACCTTGATTATCACCTGCTGTGAATACAGCTTGTGAATGGCTTCCAATACCGCCTCCCTGTCGGAGGGAGACGTCGGTAAGGCAGGCTTTAGGAAACGGCGAGGGGGAGACGTCTCGAATTCCAATTTGTACCCCTGAGATACCACCTGAAGGATCCAGGGGTCCACTTGTGAGTGAGCCCACTGCGCGCTGAAATTCTTGAGACGGGCCCCCACCGTGCCTGAGTCCGCTTGTAGAGTCCCAGCGTCATGCTGAGGACTTGGCAGAAGCGGGAGAGGGCTTCTGTTCCTGGGAACTGGCTGTTTGCTGCAGCCTTTTTCCTCTCCCTCTGCCACGGGGCAGAAATGAGGAGCCTTTCGCCCGCTTGCCCTTATGGGGCCGAAAGGACTGCGCCTGATAATACGGCGTCTTTTTATGTTGAGAGGCTACCTGGGGTAAAAATGTGGATTTCACAGCAGTTGCCGTGGATACCAGGTCCGATAGACCTACCCCAAATAACTCCTCCCCTTTATAAGGTAATACTTCCATATGCCTTTTGGAATCAGCATCACCTGACCACTGCCGCGTCCATAACCCTCTTCTGGCAGATATGGACAGCGCACTTACTCTTGATGCCAGTCGGCAAATATCCCTCTGTGCATCACGCATATATAAAAATGCATCTTTTAAATGCTCTATAGTCAGTAATATACTGTCCCTATCCAGGGTATCAATATTTTCAGTCAGGGAATCCGACCAAGCCACCCCAGCACTGCACATCCAGGCTGAGGCGATTGCTGTTCGCAGTATAACACCCGTGTGAGTGTATATACATTTTAGGATATTCTCCTGCTTTCTGTCAGCAGGTTCCTTAAGGGCGGCCGTATCCGGAGACGGTAGTGCCACCTGTTTTGACAAGCGTGTGAGCGCTTTATCCACCCTAGGAGGTGTTTCCCAACGTGCCCTATCCTCTGGCGGGAAGGGGTATGATGCCAATAACTTTTTAGGAATTATCAGTTTTTTATCGGGAGAAACCCACGCTTCATCACACACTTCATTTAATTCCTCAGATGCAGTAAAAACTACAGGTAGTTTTTTCTCACCAAACATAATACCCTTTTTAGTGGTACTTGTACTATCAGAAATGTGTAAAACATTTTTCATTGCCTCAATCATGTAACGTGTGGCCCTACTGGAAGTCACATTCGTCTCTTCATCGTCGACACTGGAGTCAGTATCCGTGTCGGCGTCTGTATCTGCCATCTGAGGTAGCGGGCGTTTTAGAGCCCCTGATGGTCTTTGAGACGCCTGGACAGGCACCAGCTGAGTAGCCGGCTGTCTCATGTCATCAACCGTCTTTTGTAAAGAGCTGACACTTTCACGTAAATCCTTCCATAAGCTCATCCACTCAGGTGTCGACTCCCTAGGGGGTGACATCACCATTACAGGCAATTGCTCTGCCTCCACATCATTTCTCTATCGTCCTAAGTGGATGCTGGGGTTCCTGAAAGGACCATGGGGAATAGCGGCTCCGCAGGAGACAGGGCACAAAAAAGTAAAGCTTTACTAGGTCAGGTGGTGTGCACTGGCTCCTCCCCCTATGACCCTCCTCCAGACTCCAGTTAGATTTTGTGCCCGAACGAGAAGGGTGCAATCTAGGTGGCTCTCCTAAAGAGCTGCTTAGAGAAAGTTTAGTTTAGGTTTTTTTCTTTACAGTGAGTCCTGCTGGCAACAGGATCACTGCAACGTGGGACTTAGGGGGAAAGTAGTAAACTCACCTGCATGCAGAGTGGATTTGCTGCTTGGCTACTGGACACCATTAGCTCCAGAGGGATCGAACACAGGCCCAGCCGTGGAGTCCGGTCCCGGAGCCGCGCCGCCGACCCCCTTGCAGATGCTGAAGCGTGAAGAGGTCCGGAAACCGGCGGCTGAAGACTCCTCAGTCTTCATAAGGTAGCGCACAGCACTGCAGCTGTGCGCCATTTTCCTCTCAGCACACTTCACTGGGCAGTCACTGAGGGTGCAGAGCGCTGGGGGGGGGGCGCTCTGAGAGGCAAATATAAACCTTATACAAGGCTAAAAATACCTCACATATAGCCCATAGGGGCTATATGGAGATATTTAACCCCTGCCTGACTGGAAAAATAGCGGGAGAAGAACCCGCCGAAAAAGGGGCGGGGCCTATCTCCTCAGCACACGGCGCCATTTTCTGTCACAGCTCCGCTGGTCAGAACGGCTCCCAGGTCTCTCCCCTGCACTGCACTACAGAAACAGGGTAAAACAGAGAGGGGGGGCACATTAATGGCTATATATATATATATTAAAGCAGCTATAAGGGAGCACTTAATATAAGGATATCCCTTGTATATATAGCGCTTTGTGGTGTGTGCTGGCAGACTCTCCCTCTGTCTCCCCAAAAGGGCTAGTGGGTCCTGTCTTCATTAGAGCATTCCCTGTGAGTTTGCGGTGTGTGTCGGTACGTGGTGTCGACATGTATGAGGACGATATTGGTGTGGAGGCGGAGCAATTGCCAAATATGCAGATGTCACCCCCCAGGGGGTCGACACCAGAATGGATGCCTTTATTTGTGGAATTACGTGATGGTTTATCTTCCCTTAAACAGTCAGTTGAGGACATGAGGCGGCCGGACAATCAATTAATGCCTGTCCAGGCGCCTCAAACACCGTCAGGGGCTGTAAAACGCCCTTTGCCTCAGTCGGTCGACACAGACCCAGACACGGGCACTGATTCCAGTGACGACGGTAGAAATTCAAACGTATTTTCCAGTAGGGCCACACGTTATATGATTTTGGCAATGAAGGAGACGTTACATTTAGCTGATACTACAGATACCGTAAAACAGGGTATTATGTATGGTGTGAAAAAACTACAAACAGTTTTTCCTGAATCAGAAGAATTAAATGACGTGTGTGATGAAGCGTGGGTTGCTCCTGATAAAAAGTTGATAATTTCAAAAAAGTTATTGGCATTATACCCTTTCCCGCCAGAGGTTAGGGCGCGCTGGGAAACACCCCCTAAGGTGGACAAGGCGCTCACACGCTTATCCAAACAAGTGGCGTTACCCTCTCCTGAGACGGCCGCACTTAAGGATCCATCAGATAGAAAGATGGAAGTTATTCAAAAGAATATATACACACATGCAGGTGTTATACTACGACCAGCTATAGCAACTGCCTGGATGTGCAGTGCTGGAGTAGTTTGGTCAGAATCCCTGATTGAAAATATTGATACCCTAGATAGGGACAATGTTTTACTGTCGTTAGAACAAATAAAGGATGCATTTATCTATATGCGTGATGCACAGAGGGATATTTGCACACTGGCATCTCGGGTGAGTGCTATGTCCATTTCAGCCAGAAGAGCCTTATGGACACGACAGTGGACAGGCGATGCGGATTCAAAACGTCACATGGAGGTTTTGCCGTATAAAGGGGAGGAGTTATTTGGAGTTGGTCTATCAGACTTGGTGGCCACGGCTACTGCCGGGAAATCCACTTTTTTACCTCAAGTCACTCCCCAACAGAGAAAGGCACCGACCTTTCAACCGCAGCCTTTTCGCTCCTACAAAAATAAGAGAGCAAAGGGCTTGTCGTACCTGCCACGAGGCAGAGGAAGAGGGAAGAGACACCAACAGGCAGCTCCTTCCCAGGAACAGAAGCCCTCCCCGGCTCCTGCAAAAACCTCAGCATGACGCTGGGGCCTCTCAAGCGGACTCGGGGACAGTGGGGGGCCGTCTCAAAAATTACAGCGCGCAGTGGGCTCACTCGCAGGTAGACCCCTGGATCCTGCAGATAATATCTCAGGGGTACAGGTTGGAATTAGAGACGGATCCTCCTCATCGTTTCCTGAAGTCTGCCTTACCAACCGTCTCTTCCGAAAGGGAGAGGGTGTTGGAAGCCATTCACAAGCTGTACGCTCAGCAGGTGATAGTCAAAGTACCCCTATTACAACAAGGAAAGGGGTATTATTCCACTCTATTTGTGGTACCGAAGCCGGATGGCTCGGTAAGGCCTATTCTAAATCTGAAGTCCTTGAACCTCTACATAAAAAAGTTCAAGTTCAAGATGGAGTCACTCAGAGCAGTGATAGCGAACCTGGAAGAAGGGGACTTTATGGTATCCTTGGACATCAAGGATGCGTATCTACACGTTCCGATTTACCCCGCACACCAGGGGTACCTCAGGTTCATTGTTCAAAACTGTCACTATCAGTTTCAGACGCTGCCGTTCGGATTGTCCACGGCGCCTCGGGTCTTTACCAAGGTAATGGCCGAGATGATGATTCTTCTTCGAAGAAAAGGCGTATTAGTTATCCCATACTTGGACGATCTCCTAATAAGGGCAAGGTCCAGAGAACAGCTGGAGACAGCTTTAGCACTATCTCAAGAGGTGCTAAGACAACACGGGTGGATTCTGAATATTCCAAAATCCCATTTAATCCCGACAACTCGTCTGCTGTTCCTAGGAATGATTCTGGACACGGTTCAGAAAAAGGTTTTCCTTCCAGAGGAAAAAGCCAAGGAGTTATCCGATCTGGTCAGGAACCTCCTAAAACCAGGAAAAGTGTCAGTACATCAATGCACAAGAGTCCTGGGAAAAATGGTGGCTTCTTACGAAGCAATTCCATTCGGCAGATTCCATGCAAGAATATTCCAAAGGGATCTGTTGGACAAATGGTCAGGGTCGCATCTGCAGATGCACCTGCGAATAACCCTGTCACCAAAGACAAGGGTGTCACTTCTGTGGTGGTTGCAGAAGGCTCACCTATTAGAAGGCCGCAGATTCGGCATTCAGGATTGGATCCTGGTGACCACGGACGCCAGCCTGAGAGGCTGGGGAGCAGTCACACAAGGAAGAAACTTCCAGGGAGTATGGACGAGTCTGGAAAAGTCTCTTCACATAAACATTCTGGAACTAAGAGCAATCTACAATGCTCTAAGCCAGGCGGAACTTCTCCTGCAAGGAAAGCCGGTGTTGATTCAGTCGGACAACATCACGGCGGTCGCCAATGTAAACAGGCAGGGCGGCACAAGAAGCAGGAGTGCAATGGCAGAAGCTGCCAAGATTCTTCGCTGGGCGGAGAATCACGTGATAGCACTGTCAGCAGTGTTCATCCCGGGCGTGGACAACTGGGAAGCAGACTTCCTCAGCAGACACGATCTTCATCCGGGAGAGTGGGGTCTACATCCAGAAGTCTTCAACATGTTAATAGACCGTTGGGAAAGACCAATTGTAGACATGATGGCGTCTCGCCTCAACAAGAAACTGGACAAATATTGCGCCAGGTCAAGAGATCCACAGGCAATAGCTGTGGACGCACTGGTAACTCCTTGGGTGTACCAGTCAGTGTATGTGTTTCCTCCTCTGCCGCTCATACCAAAGGTATTGAAGATCATACGGCAAAGAAGAGTAAGAACAATACTAGTGGTTCCGGATTGGCCGAGAAGGACTTGGTATCCGGAACTTCAAGAGATGCTCACGGACGAACCGTGGCCTCTACCTCTGAGAAGGGACCTGCTACAGCAGGGTCCCTGTCTTTTTCAAGACTTACCGCGGCTGCGTTTGACGGCATGGCGGTTGAACGCCAGATCCTAAAAGGGAAAGGCATTCCAGAAGAAGTCATTCCTACCTTGATTAAGGCACGGAAGGAAGTCACCGTGAAACATTATCACCGCATTTGGCGAAAATATGTAGCGTGGTGCGAGGATCGGAGGGTTCCGACGGAGGAATTCCAACTGGGTCGTTTCCTACATTTCCTGCAATCAGGATTATCTATGGGTCTCAAATTGGGATCCATTAAGGTTCAAATTTCGGCCCTGTCAATATTCTTCCAAAAAGAATTGGCCTCTGTCCCTGAGGTCCAGACTTTTGTCAAGGGAGTACTGCATATACAGCCTCCTGTGGTGCCTCCGGTGGCACCGTGGGATCTAAATGTAGTTTTAGATTTCCTCAAATCCCATTGGTTTGAACCATTGAAAAAGGTGGATTTGAAATATCTCACATTGAAAGTGACTATGTTACTAGCCCTGGCCTCTGCCAGGAGAGTATCTGAATTGGCGGCTTTATCTTATAAAAGTCCTTATCTAATCTTCCATTCGGATAGGGCAGAACTGCGGACTCGTCCGCATTTTCTCCCTAAAGTGGTATCAGCATTTCATCTGAACCAACCTATTGTGGTGCCTGCGGCCACTAGCGACTTGGAGGACTCCAAGTTGTTGGACGTTGTCAGAGCCTTAAAAATATACATTGCAAGGACGGCTGGAGTCAGAAAATCTGACTCGCTGTTTATATTGTATGCACCCAACAAGTTGGGCGCACCTGCTTCTAAGCAGTCGATTGCTCGTTGGATTTGTAACACAATTCAACTTGCACATTCTGTGGCAGGCCTGCCACAGCCTAAAACTGTAAAAGCCCACTCCACAAGGAAGGTGGGCTCATCTTGGGCGGCTGCCCGAGGGGTCTCGGCATTACAACTCTGCCGAGCAGCTACGTGGTCGGGGGAGAACACGTTTGTAAAATTTTACAAATTTGATACCCTGGCAAAGGAGGACCTGGAGTTCTCTCATTCGGTGCTGCAGAGTCATCCGCACTCTCCCGCCCGTTTGGGAGCTTTGGTATAATCCCCATGGTCCTTTCAGGAACCCCAGCATCCACTTAGGACGATAGAGAAAATAAGAATTTACTTACCGATAATTCTATTTCTCGGAGTCCGTAGTGGATGCTGGGCGCCCATCCCAAGTGCGGATTATCTGCAATACTTGTACATAGTTATTGTTAACTAATTCGGGTTATTGTTAAGGAGCCATCTTTAAGAGGCCCTTTCTGTTGTCATACTGTTAACTGGGTTTAGATCACAAGTTGTACGGTGTGATTGGTGTGGCTGGTATGAGTCTTACCCGGGATTCAAAATGCCTCCCTTATTGTGTATGCTCGTCCGGGCACAGTACCTAACTGGAGTCTGGAGGAGGGTCATAGGGGGAGGAGCCAGTGCACACCACCTGACCTAGTAAAGCTTTACTTTTTTGTGCCCTGTCTCCTGCGGAGCCGCTATTCCCCATGGTCCTTTCAGGAACCCCAGCATCCACTACGGACTCCGAGAAATAGAATTATCGGTAAGTAAATTCTTATTTTTCCTCTTCATACATGTCGACACAGTCGTACCGACATACAGCACACACACAGGGAATGCTCTGATAGAGGACAGGACCCCACTAGCCCTTTGGGGAGACAGAGGGAGAGTATGCCAGCACACACCAGAGCGCTATATATATGTTGGGATAACACCAACAGAGTGTTTTTCCCTTTATAGCTGCTGTGTATATTATACTGCGCCTAATTAGTGCCCCCCCCCCTCTTGTTTTACCCTTTTCTGTAGTGCAGGACTGCAGGGGAGAGTCAGGGAGACGTCCTTCCAGCGGAGCTGTGAGGGAAAATGGCGCCAGTGTGCTGAGGAGATAGGCTCCGCCCCTTCTCGGCAGACTTTTCTCCCGCTTTTTTCAGGAATCTGGCAGGGGTTAATATACATCCATATAGCCCTGGGGGTTATATGTGATGTAATTTAGCCAGCCAAGGTGTTTATATTGCTGCTCAGGGCGCCCCGCACCCATCAGTGACCGGAGCGTGTGGTGCATGAGGAGCAATGGCGCACAGCTGCAGTGCTGTGCGCTACCTTGGTGAAGACTGATGTCTTCTGCCGCCGATTTTCCGGACCTCTTCTGGCTCTGTAAGGGGGCCGGCGGCGCGGCTCTGGGACCGGACTCCGAGGCTGGGCCTGTGTTCGGTCCCTCTGGAGCTAATGGTGTCCAGTAGCCTAAGAAGCCCAAGCTAGCTGCAAGCAGGCAGGTTCGCTTCTTCTCCCCTTAGTCCCTCGATGCAGTGAGCCTGTTGCCAGCAGGTCTCACTGAAAATAAAAAACCTAAAACTAACTTTTCCTAAGAAGCTCAGGAGAGCCTCCTAGATTGCACCCAGCTCGGTCGGGCACAAAAATCTAACTGAGGCTTGGAGGAGGGTCATAGGGGGAGGAGCCAGTGCACACCAGGTAGTCCTAAAGCTTTTCTTTTTGTGCCCAGTCTCCTGCGGAGCCGCTATCCCTATGGTCCTTACGGAGTTCCCAGCATCCACTAGGACGTCAGAGAAAGGGGTTTTAGACTCAAAAGCGTTGTCAGTAGAAAAGTAATTTACCAAATTAGTCATCTTTTGTATATTACATTTCTGTCTACAACTGTAAGTGTCAGTATATGTATAAAAGCTGAATCAACTTGGTGAACTGTTTGTAGGCTGAGGAGTACAATTCACAGTTTCAGTCAAGTACAAGTGTTATTTTCAGGGAATTTTCTAATCTTTAAGATATCAGTGTTTTGATTGGATGCTCCAAACTTGATTTTAAACATACAGAGGAGAATTAAATTGTTTTGCATGCCCGATGTCCCATCTAAAGTGAGATGAGATTGGGCGCACTTCAATTGTTTGTTTTTTTACACTGATTGCGCCTGGAGAAGTCGAGTTTAGCCGCGTAAAGTGGCTAAACCTAACTAAACTAATGGTCACCTGGTGATAAGTCTTGTTTTAGCGCTGAAACGGGCCACTTTCACTTTTTGTGCATTTCAGCTCACCGCCCCCAGCTAAAATGCTGACATCGGAAGCAAAAGATCAATTGAATTCCCCCCCGCAATGTGTTATCAAGTACTTGAATAAATGGGAAAAATAATTGTTCATGTTAAAAAAAAAAAATAAAAAAAAAATCATTGCCTGTGTGTTTCTGGGGAAATATATATATATATATATATATATATATATATATATATATATATACGGATCCAATGAAAACGGCACTCAGAGATAATATGGTGAAAAGTCAAGGTATATTCATTAACGTTTCGGGGCAGCAAGCCCCGTCCTCAGAATGAACACAAAAGCATTCTGAGGACGGGGCTTGCTGCCCCGAAACGTTAATGAATATACCTTGACTTTTCACCATATTATCTCTGAGTGCCATTTTCATTGGATCCGTATCTCTTCTCTAATACTGGCACCGGAGGAAGTTGTTCTTTAGTTCTGAGTGCCGGCTGACATTGGATGTATGTGTGTGTGTGTATATATATATATATATATATATCTATCCATCTCCATGCAGAGGATCTGGCACTCCAAACTTAAATGATCGTAGTTGCTCTGGTGCCTTCTTTTAAGGGGTCAGCGCCCCTGCACATGCAACAAATAACAAGAAGCGGCACTCAGAGACGTGGTATATCGTGCAGAATAAAGCAACAAAGCTTTAATATATCATCACATCAACGTTTCGGGGTTTTACCATCCTGATGAAGGGGTAAAACCCCGAAACGTTGATGTGATGATATATTAAAGCTTTGTTGCTTTATTCTGCATGATATACCATGTATCTGAGTGCAGCTTCTTGTTATTTGCTATATATATATATATATATATATATATATATATATATATATATATATATATATATATATATATATATATAATACTGACTGACTCATCACTAATTCTCTTGCTTCTCGATATCTTAGGAAGCTGACATTTTACATAAGTGTTCTTCAGTTGGGAAACAGGAAAACTACGTTATTAGAATTTTTAAAAACCTCCCCAAAGTTGATGAAAAGGGGGTTGACATAATGACGTCATTGCCGATGCGTGGCTTGCGTTGTGTAAACGATAACGCCCAAACAGGCAATCTGATAAAAAATATGGATTGCATCTCCAGTGTGTAGAATTTAATAAACTACAAAAATGGTCCTATCACTTTTTACCGTATCTGCTACGGGTGCTCCATGGTTAACACCAAGAACCATGGATTAATAATTACTTACATTATGGTGTCTCAAATTTACAGCTCTATAGGTTTACCAAATTTTTAACACTCATATTTACACCCGTGAAAATCAGAAACTCCCGTGTGAAGAACAGGTAGAACATATTTCTCTGACGTCCTAGTGGATGCTGGGGACTCCGTAAGGACCATGGGGGATAGCGGCTCCGCAGGAGACTGGGCACAAAAGTAAAGCTTTAGAACTACCTGGTGTGCACTGGCTCCTCCCCCTATGACCCTCCTCCAAGCCTCAGTTAGATTTTTGTGCCCGAACGAGAAGGGTGCACACTAGGTGGCTCTCCTGAGCTGCTTAGTGAAAAGTTTAGTTTTAGGTTTTTTATGTTCAGTGAGACCTGGCAACAGGCTCACTGCATCGAGGGACTAAGGGGAGAAGAAGCGAACTCACCTGCGTGCAGAGTGGATTGGGCTTCTTAGGCTACTGGACATTAGCTCCAGAGGGACCGATCACAGGCCCAGCCATGGATAGGTCCCAGAGCCGCGCCGCCGGCCCCCTTACAGAGCCAGAAGACAGAAGAGGTCCGGAAAATCGGCGGCAGAAGACGTCCTGTCTTCAACAAGGTAGCGCACAGCACTGCAGCTGTGCGCCATTGCTCTCAGCACACTTCACACTCCGGTCACTGAGGGTGCAGGGCGCTGGGGGGGGGCGCCCTGAGACGCAATAAAAACACCTTGGATGGCAAAAAATGCATCACATATAGCTCCTGGGCTATATGGATGAATTTAACCCCTGCCAGAATACACAGAAAAACGGGAGATAAGGCCGCCGAGAAGGGGGCGGAGCCTATCTCATCAGCACACTGGCGCCATTTTCCCTCACAGCTCCGTTGGAGGGAAGCTCCCTGGCTCTCCCCTGCAGTCACTACACTACAGAAAGGGTTAAAAAAGAGAGGGGGGCACTAATTACGCGCAGTATTAAAAATACAGCAGCTATAAGGGGAAAAACACTTATATAAGGTTATCCCTGTATATATATAGCGCTCTGGTGTGTGCTGGCAAACTCTCCCTCTGTCTCCCCAAAGGGCTAGTGGGGTCCTGTCCTCTATCAGAGCATTCCCTGTGTGTGTGCTGTGTGTCGGTACGTTTGTGTCGACATGTATGAGGAGAAAAATGATGTGGAGACTGAGCAGATTGCCTGTAATAGTGATGTCACCCCCTAGGGGGTCGACGCCTGAGTGGATGAACTGTTGGAAGGAATTACGTGACAGTGTCAGCTCTGTATAAAAGACAGTGGTTGACATGAGACAGCCGGCTACTCAGCTTGTGCCTGTCCAGACGTCTCATAGGCCGTCAGGGGCTCTAAAGCGCCCGTTACCTCAGATGGCAGATATAGACGCCGACACGGATACTGACTCCAGTGTCGACGGTGAAGAGACAAATGTGACTTCCAGTAGGGCCACACGTTACATGATTGAGGCAATGAAAAATGTTTTACACATTTCTGATAATACGAGTACCACCAAAAAGGGGTATTATGTTCGGTGAGGAAAAACTACCTGTAGTTTTCCTGAATCTGAGAAATTAAAGTGTGATGATGCGTGGGTTTCCCCCGATAACAACTGATAATTTCTAAAATGTTATTGGCATTATATCCTTTCCCGCCAGAGGTTAGGGTGCGTTGGGAAACACCCCCTAGGGTGGATAAAGCGCTCACACGCTTGTAAGAACAAGGGCTCTACCCTCTCCTGAGATGGCCGCCCTTAAGGATCCTGCTGATAGAAAGCAGGAGGGTATCCTAAAATGTATTTACACACATACTGGTGTTATACTGCGACCAGCAATCGCCTCAGCCTGGATGTGCAGTGCTGGGTTGGCGTGGTCGGATTCCCTGACTGAAAATATTGATACCCTAGATAGGGACAGTATATTATTGCCTATAGAGCATTTAAAAGATGCATTTCTATATATGCGTGATGCACAGCGGAATATTTGCCGACTGGCATCAAGTCTAAGTGCGTTGTCCATTTCTGCCAGTAGAGGGTTATGGACACGACAGTGGTCAGGTGATGCGGATTCCTAATGGCATTTGGAAGTATTGCCTTATTAAGGGGAGGAGTTATTTGGGGTCGGTCTTTCAGACCTGGTGGCCACGGCAACAGCTGGGAAATCCACGTTTGCACCCCAGGTCGCCTCTCAACATAAGAAGACGCCGTATTATCAGGCGCAGTCTTTTCGTGGGCAAGCGGGCAAAAGGTTCCTCATTTCTGCCCCGTGACAGAGGGAGAGGAAAAAGGCTGCAGAAATCAGCCAGTTCCCAGGAACAGAAGCCCTCTCCCGCCTCTGCCAAGCCCTCAGTATGACGCTGGGGCTTTACAAGCAGAATCAGGCACGGTGGGGGCCCGTCTCAATGAATTTCAGCGCGCAGTGGGCTCACTCGCAAGTAGACCCCTGGATCCTTCAGGTGATATCTCAGGGGTACAAATTGGAATTCGAGACGTCTCCCCCTCGCCGTTTCCTAAAGTCGGCTTTACCGATGTCTCCTTCTGACAGGGAGGCAGTTTTGGAAGCCATTCACAAGCTGTATTCCCAGCAGGTGATAATCAAGGTACCCCTCCTGCAACAGGGAACGGGGTATTATTCCACACTGTTGTGGTACCGAAGCCGGACGGCTCGGTGAGACCGATTCTAAATCTAAAATCTTGAACACTTACATACGGAGGTTCAAATTCAAGATTGAGTCACTCAGAGCAGTGATTGCGAACCTGGAAGAAGGGGACTACATGATGTCTCGGGACATCAAGGATGCTTACCTTCATGTCCCAATTTACCCTTCTCACCAAGTGTACCTCAGGTTTATGGTACAGAACTGTCACTATCAGTTTCAGACGCTGCCGTATGGATGGTCCACGGCACCCCGGGTCTTTACCAAGGTAATGGCCGAAATGATGATACTCCTTCGAAGGAAGGGAATTTTAGTTATCCCTTACTTGGACGATTCCCTGATAAGGGTAAGATCCAGGGAACAGTTGGAGGTCGGTGTAGCACTATCTCAGGTAGTGTTGCGGCAGCACGATTGGATTCTCAATATTCCAAAATCGCAGCTGGTTCCGACGACTTGTCTTCTGTTCCTAGGGATGATCCTGGACACAGTCCAGAAAAAGGTGTTTCTCCCGGAGGAGAAAGTCAGGGAGTTATCCGAGCTAGTCGGGAACCTCCTATAACCGAGCCAAGTCTCAGTACATCAATGAAAGGGTTCTGGGAAAAATGGTGGCTTCCTACGAAGCAATCCCATTCGGCAGATTCCACGCAAGAACTTTCCAGTGGGACCTGCTGGACAAATGGTCCGGGTCGCATCTTCAGATGCATCAGCGGATAACCCTGTCACCAAGCACAAGGGTGTCTCTCCTGTGGTGGTTGCAGAGTGCTCATCTTCTAGAGGGCCGCAGATTCGACATTCAGGACTGGGTCCTGGTGACCACGGATGCCAGCCTGCGAGGCTGGGGAGCAGTCACACAGGGAAGGAATTTCCAGAGCTTATGGTCAAGCCTGGAGACATCACTTCACATAAATATCCTGAAGCTAAGGGCCATTTACAATGCTCTAAGCTCAGCAAGACCTCTGCTTCAAGGTCACCCGGAGTTGATCCATTCGAGCAACATCACGGCAGTCACCCACGTAAACAGACAGGGTGACACAAGAAGCAGGAGGGCAATGGCAGAAGCTGCAAGGATTCTTCGCTGGGCGGAAAATCATGTGATAGCACTGTCAGCAAGTGGGGACTTCACCCAGAAGTCTTCCACATGTTTATAAAACTCGACAAGTATTGCGCCGGGTCAAGGGACCCTCCGGCAATAGCTGTAGACGCTCTGGTAACACAGTGGGTGTACCAGTCAGTGTATGTGTTCCCTCCTCTGCCTCTCATACCCAAGGTACTGAGAATTATAAGATGGAGAGGAGTAAGCACTATATTCGGGCTCCGGATTGGCCAAGAAGGACTTGGTAACCGGAACTTCAAGAGATGCTCACGGAAGGATCCGTGGCCTCTACCTCTAAGAAGGGACCTGCTCCAGCAAGGACCCTGTCTGTTCCAAGACTTACCGCGACTGCGTTTGACGGCATGGCGGTTGAACGCCGGATCCTGAAGGAGAAAGGCATTCCGGATGAAGTCATTCCTATCCTGATCAAAGCCAGGAAAGATATAACCGCAAAACATTATCACCGCATTTGGCGAAAATATGTTGCGTGGTGCAAGGCCAGTAAGGCCCCGACGGAGGAATTTTCAACTAGGTCGATTCCTACATTTCCTGCAAACAGGAGTGTCTATGGGCCTGAAATGGGGGTCCATTAAGGTTCAAATTTCGGCCCTGTCAATTTTCTTCCAAAAAGAACTAGCTTCAGTCCCTGAAGTTCAGACATTTGTGAAAGGGGTACTGTATATACAGCCTCCTTTTGTGCCTCCAGTGGCACCTTGGGATCTAAATGTAGTTTTTGGGTTCCAAAAGTCACATTGGTTTGAACCACTTAAATATGTGGAGTTAAAATATCTCACATGGAAAGTGGTCATGCTGTTGGCCCTGGCCTGGGCCAGGTGCGTTCAGAATTGGCGGCTTTATCCTGTAAAAGCCCTCATCTGATTTTCCATTCGGACAGGGCGGAATTGAGGACTTGTCCTCAGTTTCTCCCTAAGGTGGTTTTCAGCGTTTCACCTGAATCAATCTATTGTGGTGCCTGCGGCTACTAGGGACTTGGAGGACTCCAAGTTGCTAGACGTTGTCAGGGCCCTGGAAATATAGGTTTCCAGGACGGCTGGAGTCAGAAAATCTGACTCGTTGTTTATTCTGTATGCACCCAACAAGCTGGGTGCTCCTGCTTCTAAGCAGACTATTGCTCGTTGGATTTGTAGTACAATTCAGCTTGCACATTCTGTGGCAGGCCTGCCACAGACAAAATCTGTAAAAGCCCATTCCACAAGGAAGGTGGGCTCATCTTGGGCGGCTGCCCGAGGGGTCTCTGCTTTACAACTTTGCCGAGCAGCTACTTGGTCAGGAGCAAATACGTTTGTAAAATTCTACAAATTTGATACCCTGGCTGAGGAGGACCTGGAGTTCTCTCATTTGGTGCTGCAGAGTCATCCGCACTCTCCCGCCCGTTTGGGAGCTTTGGTATAATCCCCATGGTACTTACGGAGTCCCCAGCATCCACTAGGACGTCAGAGAAAATAAGAATTTACTTACCGATAATTCTATTTCTCTATCGTCCTAGTGGATGCTGGGGTTCCTGAAAGGACCATGGGGAATAGCGGCTCCGCAGGAGACAGGGCACAAAAAGTAAAGCTTTAGGATCAGGTGGTGTGCACTGGCTCCTCCCCCTATGACCCTCCTCCAAGCCAGTTAGATTTTGTGCCCGGCCGAGAAGGGTGCAATCTAGGTGGCTCTCCTAAAGAGCTGCTTAGGAAAGTTTAGCTTAGGTTTTTTATTTTACAGTGAGTCCTGCTGGCAACAGGATCACTGCAACGAGGGACTTAGGGGAGAAGAAGTGAACTCACCTGCGTGCAGGATGGATTGGCTTCTTGGCTACTGGACATCAGCTCCAGAGGGACGATCACAGGTACAGCCTGGATGGTCACCGGAGCCTTGCCGCCGGCCCCCTTGCAGATGCTGAAGTAAGAAGAGGTCCAGAATCGGCGGCAGAAGACTCCTCAGTCTTCTAAAGGTAGCGCACAGCACTGCAGCTGTGCGCCATTTTCCTCTCAGCACACTTCACACGGCAGTCACTGAGGGTGCAGGGCGCTGGGAGGGGGGCGCCCTGGGAGGCAAATGAATACCTATTTTGGCTAAAAATACCTCACATATAGCCTCCGGAGGCTATATGGAGATATTTAACCCCTGCCAGAATCCGTTAAGAGCGGGAGACGAGGCCGCCGAAAAAGGGGCGGGGCCTATCTCCTCAGCACACAGCGCCATTTTCCCTCACAGAAAGGCTGGAGGGAAGGCTCCCAGGCTCTCCCCTGCACTGCACTACAGAAACAGGGTTAAAACAGAGAGGGGGGGCACTAATTTGGCGATATGCTTATATATATATTAAGATGCTATAAGGGAAAACACTTATATAAGGTTGTCCCTATATAATTATAGCGTTTTTGGTGTGTGCTGGCAAACTCTCCCTCTGTCTCTCCAAAGGGCTAGTGGGTCCTGTCCTCTATCAGAGCATTCCCTGTGTGTGTGCTGTGTGTCGGTACGTGTGTGTCGACAGGTAGGAGGACGATGTTGGTGAGGAGGCGGAGCAATTGCCTGTAATGGTGATGTCACTCTCTAGGGAGTCGACACCGGAATGGATGGCTTATTTAGGAAATTACGTGATAATGTCAACACGCTGCAAGGTCGGTTGACGACATGAGACGGCCGACAAACAATTAGTACGGTCCAGACGTCTCAAAAACACCGTCAAGGGTTTTAAAACGCCCGTTTACTTTAGTCGGTCGACACAGACACAGACAGGGACACTGAATCAACAAACGTATTCCTTATTAGGGCCACACGTTAAAGGCAATGAAGGAGGTGTTACGTATTTCTGATACTACAAGTACCACAAAAGAGGGTATTATGTGGGATGTGAAAAAACTACCATAGTTTTTCCTGAATCAGATAAATTAAATAAAGTGTGTGATGATGCGTGGGTTCCCCCCGATAGAAAATTATGGGCGGTATACCCTTTCCCGCCAGAAGTTAGGGCGCGTTGGGAAACACCCCTTAAGGTGGATAAGGCGCTCACACGCTTATCAAAACAAGTGGCGGTACCGTCTATAGATAGGGCCGTCCTCAAGGACCAGCTGACAAGGCTGGAAAATATAATAAAAAGTATATACACACATACTGGTGTTATACTGCGGCCAGCGATCGCCTCAGCCTGGATGTGCAGAGCTAGGGTGGCTTGGTCGGATTCCCTGACTAAAAATATTGATACCCTTGACAGGGACAGTATTTTATTGACTATAGAGCATTTCTATATATGCGAGATGCACAGAGGGATATTTGCACTCTGGCATCATGAATAAACGCGATGTCCATAACTGCCAGAAGATGTTATGGACACGACAGTGGTCAGGTGATGCAGATTCCAAACGGCACAGTATGGCCGTATAAAGGAAGAGGACTTGTTTGGGGTCGGTCCATCGGACCTGGTGGTCACGGCAACTGCTGGAAAATCCACCGTTTTTTACCCTAACTCACATCTCTGCAGAAAAAGACACCGTCTTTTCAGCCTCAGTCCTCTCGTCCCTATAAGATCATATCTGCCCAGGGATAGAGGAAAGGGAAGAAGACTGCAACAGGCAGCCTATTCCCAGGAACAGAAGCGTTCCACCGCGTCTGACAAGTTCTCAGCATGGCGCTGAGACCGTACAGGACCCCTGGATCCTACAAGTAGTATCCCGGGGGTACAGATGGGAATGTCGAGACGTTTCCCCTTCGCAGGCTCCTGAAGTCTGCTTTACCAAGTCTCCCTCCGACAAGGAGGTAGTATGGGAAAAAATTCACAAGCTGTGTTCCCAGCAGGTGACAATTAAATTACCCCTCCTACTACAGAAAAGGGGTATTATTCCACACTATATTGTGGTACTGAAGCCAGAAGGCTAGGTGAGACTTATTCTAAAAAATTTTTTTTTGAACACTTACAAAGGTTCAAATTAAGATGAAGTCACTCAGAGCAGTGATAACGAACCAGGAAGAAGGGGACTATATAGTGTCCCGGGACATCAGGGATGCTTACCTCTATGTCCCAAATTTGCCCTTCTCACTAAGGGTACCTCAGGTTCGTGGTGCAGAACTGTCACTATCAGTTTCAGACGCTGCCGTTTGGATTGTCCACGGCACCCCGGGGTCTTTACCAAGGTAATGGCCGAATTGATGATTCTTCTTCGAAGAAAAGGCGTCTTAATTATCCCTTACTTGGACGATCTCCTGATAGGGGCATAGTCCAGGGAACAGTTGGAGGTCGGAGTAGCACTATCTCGGATACTGCTACAATCAGCACGGGTGGATTCTAAATATTCCAAAATCGCAGCTGATCCCGACGACACGTCTGCTGTGCCTAGGGATGATTCTGGACACAGTCCAGAAAAAGGTGTTTCTCCCGGAAGAGAAAGCCAGGGAGTTATCCGAGCAAGTCAGGAACCTCCTAAAAACAGTGCATCATTGCACAAGGGTCCTGGTAAAAATGGTGGCTTCCTACGAAGCAATTCCATTCGGCAGATTTCACGTAAGAACTTTTCAGTGGGATCTGCTGGACAAATGGTCCGGATCGCATCTTCAGATGCATCAGCGGATAACCCAATATCCAAGGACAAGGGTGTCTCTCCTGTGGTGGTTATAGAGTGCTCATCTTCTAGAGGGCCGCAGATTCGGCATTCAGGATTGGATGCTGGTAACCACGGAGCCCAGCCTGAGAGGCTGGGGAGCAGTCACACAAGGGAAAAATTTCCAGGGAGTGTGATCAAGTATGGAGACTTTTCTCCACATAAATATACTGGAGCTAAGGGTAAATTTATAATGCTCTAAGCTTAGCAAGACCTCTGCTTCAAGGTCAGCCGGTATTGATCCAGTGGGAAAAACATCACGGCAGTCGCCCACGTAAACAGACAGAGCGACACAAGAAGCAGGAGGGCAATGGCAGAAACTGCAAGGACTTTTCGCTGGGCGGAAAATCATGTGATAACACTGTCAGCAGTTTTTCATCCCGGGAATGGAAACTGGGAAGCAGACTTCCTCAGCACGACCTCCACCCGGGAGAGTGGAAACTTCATTGAGAAGTTTTTTCCACATGATTGTAAACCGTTGGGAAATACCAAAGGTGGACATGATGGCGTCCCGTCTGAACAAAAAACGGGACAGGTATTGCGCCAGGTCAAGGGACCCTCAGGCAATAGATGTGGACGTTCTGGTAACACCGTGGGTGTACCAGTCGGTGTATGTGTTCCCTCCTCTGCTTCTCATACCTAAGGTGCTGAGAATTATAAGACGTAGAGGAGTAAGAACTATACTCATGGCTCCGGATTGGCCAAGAAGGACTTGGTACCCGGAACTTCAAGAGATGCTTACAGAGGTCTTATGGCCTCTGCCGCTAAGAAGGGACTTGCTTCAGCAAGTACCATGTCTGTTCCAAGACTTACCGCAGCTGCGTTTGTCGGCATGGCGATGGAAAGCCGGATCCTAAGGGAAAAAAGGCATTCCGGAAGAGGTCATTCCTACCCTGGTCAAAGCCAGAAAGGAGGTGACCGCACAACATTATCACCACGTGTGGCGAAAATTTGTTGCGTGGTGTGAGGCCAGGAAGGCCCCACAAAGAAATTTCAACTCGGTCGTTTCCTGCATTTCCTGCAAACAGGAGTGTCTATGGGCCTCAAATTGGGGTCCATTAAGGTTCAAATTCGGCCCTGTAAATTTTCTTCCAGAAAGAATTGGCTTCAGTTCCTGAAGTCCAGAAGTTTGTCAAGGGAGTATTGCATATACAAACCCCTTTTTTGTGCCTCCAGTGGCACTGTGGGATCTCAACGTAGTTCTGGGATTTCTCAAATCACATTGGTTTAAAACCAGTCAAATATGTGGATTTGCAGCATCTCACATAAAAAGTGACCATGCTCTTGGCCCTGGCCTGGACCAGGCGAGTGTCAAATTGGTGGTTTTTTCTCAAAAAAGCCCATATCTGTTTGTCCATTCGGACAGGGCAGAGCTGCGGACTCGTCCCCAGTTCTCTCCCTAAGGTGGTGTCAGTGTTTCACCTGAACCAGCTTATTGTGGTGCCTTGCACCTACTAGGGACTTGGAGGACTCCAAGTTGCTAGAAGTTGTCAGGGCCCTGAAAATATATTCCAGGACAGCTGGAGTCAGAAAATCTGACTCGCTGTTTATACTGTATGCACCCAACAAGTTGGGTGCGCCTGCTTCTAAGCAGTCGATTGCTCGTTGGATTTGTAACACAATTCAACTTGCACATTCTGAGGCAGGCCTGCCACAGTCTAAATCGGTTAAGGCCCATTCCACAAGGAAGGTGGGCTCATCTTGGGCGGCTGCCCGAGAGGTCTCGGCATTACAACTCTGCCGAGCAGCTACGTGGTCAGGGGAGAACACGTTTGTAAAATTCTACAAATTTGATATCCTGGCAAAAGAGGACCTGGAGTTCTCTCATTCGGTGCTGCAGAGTCATCCGCACTCTCCCGCCCGTTTGGGAGCTTTGGTATAATCCCCATGGTCCTTTCAGGAACCCCAGCATCCACTAGGACGATAGAGAAAATAAGAATTTACTTACCGATAATTCTATTTCTCGGAGTCCGTAGTGGATGCTGGGCGCCCATCCCAAGTGCGGATTATCTGCAATACTTGTACATAGTTACAAAAATCGGGTTATTATTGTTGTGAGCCATCTTTTCAGAGGCTCCGCTGTTATCATACTGTTAACTGGGTTTAGATCACAAGTTGTACGGTGTGATTGGTGTGGCTGGTATGAGTCTTACCCGGGATTCAAAATTCCTCCCTTATTGTGTACGCTCGTCCGGGCACAGTACCTAACTGGCTTGGAGGAGGGTCATAGGGGGAGGAGCCAGTGCACACCACCTGATCCTAAAGCTTTACTTTTTGTGCCCTGTCTCCTGCGGAGCCGCTATTCCCCATGGTCCTTTCAGGAACCCCAGCATCCACTACGGACTCCGAGAAATAGAATTATCGGTAAGTAAATTCTTATTTTCTCGTAGTCCGTAGTGGATGCTGGGCGCCCATCCCAAGTGCGGATTGTCTGCAATACTGGTACATAGTTATTGTTACCAAAAAAATCGGGTTATTGCTGTAGTGAGCCATCTTTTCTAGAGGCTCCTCTGTTATCATGCTGTTAACTGGGTTTAGATCACAAGTTATATGGTGTGATTGGTGTGGCTGGTATGAGTCTTACCCGGGATTCAAAATCCTTCCTTATTGTGTACGCTCGTCCGGGCACAGTATCCTAACTGAGGCTTGGAGGAGGGTCATAGGGGGAGGAGCCAGTGCACACCAGGTAGTTCTAAAGCTTTACTTTTGTGCCCAGTCTCCTGCGGAGTCGCTATCCCCCATGGTCCTTACGGAGTCCCCAGCATCCACTACGGACTACGAGAAATAGAATTATCGGTAAGTAAATTCTTATTATTTCTCTGACGTCCTAAGTGGATGCTGGGTCTCCGTAAGGACCATGGGGATTATCGTCTCCGCAGGAGACTGGGCACAACTAAAGAAAGCTTTAGGACTACCTGGTGTGCACTGTCTCCTCCCACTAAGACCCTCCTCCAGACCTCAGTTAGATTCTTTTGCCCGGCTGAGCTGGATGCACACTAGGGGCTCTCCTGAGCTCCTAGAAAGAAAGTATATTTAGGTTTTTTATTTTACAGTGAGATCTGCTGGCAACAGACTCACTGCAGCGAAGGACTGAGGGGAGAAGAAGCGAACCTACCTAACAGGTGGTAGTTTGGGCTTCTTAGGCTACTGGACACCATTAGCTCCAGAGGGATCGACCGCAGGACCCGACCTTGGTATTCGTTCCCGGAGCCGCGCCGCCGTCCCCCTTACAGAGCCAGAAGCATGAAGAGTCCGGAAAATCGGCGGCAGAAGACTTCGGTCTTCACCAAGGTAGCGCACAGCACTGCAGCTGTGCGCCATTGCTCCTCATGTACACCTCACACTCCGGTCACTGATGGGTGCAGGGCGCTGGGGGGGGCGCCCTGAGGGCAATATATGACACCTTGGCTGGCAAATCTACATCATATATAGTCCTAGAGGCTATATAGATGTAAAATTACCCCTGCCAGTATTCCAGAAAAAGCGGGAGAAAGTCAGCCGAAAAAGAGGCGGGGCTTCTCCCTCAGCACACTGGCACCATTTTCTCTTCACAGTGCAGCTGGAAGACAGCTCCCCAGGCTCTCCCCTGTAGTTTTCAGGCTCAAAGGGTGAAAAAGAGAGGGGGGGGGGGGGGCACTAAATTTAGGCGCAATATATGTATACAAGCAGCTATTGGGGGAAAAATCACTCAGTTATAGTGTTAATCCCTGCATTATATAGCGCTCTGGTGTGTGCTGGCATACTCTCTCTCGGTCTCCCCAAAGGACTTTGTGGGGTCCTGTCCTCAGTAAGAGCATTCCCTGTGTGTGTGCTGTGTGTCGGTACGGCTGTGTCGACATGTTGGATGAGGAAGGATACGTGGAGGCGGAGCAGAGGCCGATAAATGGGATGTCGCCCCCTGTGGGGCCGACACCAGAGTGGATGGATAGGTGGAAGGTATTAACCGACAGTGTCAACTCCTTACATAAAAGGCTGGATGACGTAACAGCTGTGGGACAGCCGGCTTCTCAGCCCGCGCCTGCCCAGGCGTCTCAAAGGCCATCAGGGGCTCAAAAAACGCCCGTTACCTCAGATGGCAGACACAGATGTCGACACGGAGTATGACTCCAGTGTCGACGAGGTTGAGACATATACACAATCCACTAGGAACATCCGTTACATGATCTCGACAATGAAAAATGTGGTTTCCCCCGATAAGAAACTGGTAATTTCTAAAAAGTTACTGATGGCGTACCCTTTCCCGCCAGAGGTTAGGTCACGTTGGGAGATATCCCTTAGGGTGGATAAGGCGCTCACACGTTTGTCAAAAGGTGGCACTGCCGTCTTAGGATACGGCCACCTTGAAGGAACCTGCTGATAAAAAGCAGGAGGCGATCCTGAAGTCTGTATTTACACACTCAGGTTATATACTGAAACCTGCAATTGCCTCAGCATAAATAGTGCTGCTGCAGCGTGGTCTGATACCCTGTCAGATAATATTAATACGCTAAGACAGGGATAATATTTTGCTAACATTGAGCGTATTTAAGACGTCTTATATATAAAGGATGCACAGAGGGATATTTGCCGGCTGGCATCCAGAATTAATGCAATGTCCATTCTGCCAGGAGGGTATTGGAAACCCGGCAGTGGACAGGTGATGCTGCCTGTAAAAGGCACATGGAGTTTCTGCCTTATAAGGATGAGGAATTGTTTGGGGATGGTCTCTGGGACCTCGTATCCACAGCAACGGCTGGGAATAAAAATTTTTTACCTCAGGTTTCCTCACAGCCTAAGAAAGCACCGTATTTTCAGGTACAGTCCTTTCGGCTTCAGAAAAGCAAGCGGGTCAAGGGCGCTTCCTTTCTGCACAGAGACAAGGGAAGAAGGAAAAAAGCTGCACCAGCAGCCAGTTCCCAGGATCAAAAATCTTCCCCCGCTTCCTCTGAGTCCACCGCATGACGCTGGGGCTCCACAGGTGGAGACAGGTGCGGTAGGGGCGCGTCTCAGGAACTTCAGGGACCAGTGGGCTTGCCCACAGGTGGATCTCTAGGTTCTGCAAATAGTATCACAGGGATACAGGCTGGAGTTCGAGGCGACTCCCCCTCGCCGTTACCTCACATCAGCCTTGCCGGCTGCCCTCGGAGAAAGGTAGTACTGGCGGCAATTCACAAGCTGTACTTCCAGCAGGTGAAATCAAGGTACCCCTCCTTCAAAAAGGCCGGGGTTACTATTCCAAAATGTTGTGGTACCGAAACCAGACGGTTCGGTGAGACCCATTCTAAAATGGAAAGCCTTGAACACTTATATACGAAGGTTCAAGTTCAAAATGGAATCGCTCAGGGCGATTATTGCAAGCCTGGAGAATTTCATGGTATCACTGGACATCAAGGATGATTACCTGCATGTCCCTATTTACCCTCTTCACCAGGAGTACCTCAATATTGTGGTACAGGATTGTCATTACCAATTCCAGACGTTGCCGTTGGTCTGTCCCCGGCACCGAGGTATTTACCAAGGTAATGGCCGAAATAATTATCCCGTACTTGGACGATCTCCTTATAAAGGCGAGGTCCAGGGAGCAGTTGTTCGTCGGAGTAGCACTATCTCGGGAAGTGCTACAACAGCACGGCTGGTTTCTGAATATTCCAAAGTCGCAGCTGGTTCCTACGACGCGTCTACTGTTCCTGGGTATGGTTCTGGACACAGAACAGGATAAAAAGGTTTTTTTCCCGGAGGAGAAGTCCAAGGAGTTGTTGTCTCTAGACAGAGACCTCCTAATACGTATACAGGTGTCGGTGCATCAATGCACGCGAGCCCTTGGAAAGATGGTAGCTTCTTACGATGAAATTCCATTCGCCAAGTCCCATGCAAGTATTTTCCAGTGGGATCTGTTGGACAAGTGGTCCGGGTCGCATCTTCAGATGCATCGGCGGATAACCCTGTCTCCAAGGGTCAGGGTGTCGCTGTTGTGGTGGCTGCAGAGTGCTCATCTTCTAGGGGGCCGCAGATTCGGCATACAGGACTGGGTCCTGGTGACCACGGATGCCAGCCTTCGAGGCTGGGGGGCAGTCACACAGGGAAGGAACTTCCAAGGCTATGGAAAAGTCAGGAGACTTCCCTACACATAAATATTCTGGAACTGAGGGCCATTTACAATGCCCTAAGTCAGGCTAGACCCCTGCTTCAACACCGGCCGGTGCTGATCCAGTCAGACAACATCACGGCGGTCGCTCATGTAAACCGACAGGGCGGCACAGGAAGCAGGATGGCGATGGCAGAAGCCACAAGGATTCTCCGATGGGCGGAAAATCATGTGTTAGCACTGTCAGCAGTGTTCATTCCTGGAGTGGACAACTGAGAAGCAGACTTTCTCAGAAGACACGACCTCCACCCGGGAGAGTGGGGACTTCATCCAGAAGTCTTCCAAATGATTGTACACCGTTGGGAAAGGCCACAGGTGGACACGATGGCGTCCCGCCTCAACTAAAAGTTACAAAGATATTGCGCCAGGTCAAGGACCCTCAGGCGATAGCTGTGGACGCTCTGGTAACACCGTGGGTGTACCAGTCGGTGTATGTGTTCCCTTCTCTGCCCCTCTTACCCAGGGTAATGAGAATAATAAGAAGGAGAGGAGTAAGAACTATACTCATTGTTCCGGGTTGGCCAAGAAGAGCTTGGTAACCAGAACTCCAAGAAATGATCTCAGAGGACCTATGGCCTCTGCCGCTCAGACAGGACCTGCTGCAGCAGGGGGCCTGTCTGTTTCAAGACGTACCGCGGCTGCGTTGACGGCATGGCGGTTGAACGCCGGATCCTGAAGGAAAAGGGAATTCCGGAGGAAGTTATCCCTACGCTATTTAAAGCTAGGAAAGAAGTGAACGCAAACCATTATCACCGCATATGGCGAAAATATGTTGCGTACTGTGAGGCCAGGAAGGCCCCAAAGGAGAAATTTCAGCTAGGTCGATTTCTGCACTTCCTACAGTCAGAGGTGACTATGGACCTAAAATTGGGTTCCATTAAGGTCAAGATTTCGGCTCTATCGATTTTCTTCCAAAATTGAACTGGCTTCACTGCCTTAAGTTCAGACTTTTGTTAAGGGAGTGCTGCATAGTCAGCCCCAGTTTGTGCCTCCAGTGGCACCATGGGATCTCAACGTGTTGTTGGATTTCCTGAAGTCGCATTGGGTTGAGCCACTTAAATCCGTGGAGCTATAATACCTCACGTGGAAAGTGGTCATTCTGTGGGCCTTGGCGTCGGCCAGGCGTGTATCAGAATTGGCGGCTTTGTCATACAAAAGCCTTTATCTGTTTTTTATATGGATAAGGCGGAATTGAGGACTCGTTCCCAATTCCTTCCTAAGGTGGTATCAGTTTTTCATGTGAACCAACCTATTGTGGTGCCTGCGGCTACTTGGGACTTGGAGGATTCCAAGTTACTGGATGTAGTCAGGGCCCTGAAAAGTATATGTTTCCAGGACAGCTGGAGTCAGGAAAACTGACTCGCTATTTCTCCTGTATGCACCCAACAAGCTGGGTACTCCTGCTTCTAAGCAGACGGTTGCTCGCTGGATCTGTAGCACGATTCAACTTGCACATTCTGCGGCTGGACTGCCGCACCCTAAATCTGTAAAAGCCCATTCCACGAGGAAAGGGGCTCTTCTTGGGCGGCTGCCCGAGGGGTCTCGGCTTTACAATTTTGCCGAGCTGTTACTTGGTCGGGTTCAAACACTTTTGCAAGAGTCTACAAGTTTGATACCCTGGCTGAGGAGGACCTAGAGTTTGCTCATTCGGTGCTGCAGAGTCATCCGCACTCTCCCGCCCGTTTGGGAGCTTTGGTATAATCCCCATGGTCCTTACGGATTCCCAGCATCCACTTAGGACGTCAGAGAAAATAAGATTTTACTCACCGGTAAATCTATTTCTCGTAGTCCGTAGTGGATGCTGGGCGCCCATCCCAAGTGCGGATTGTCTGCAATACTTGTATATAGTTATTGCCTAACTAAAGGGTTATTGTTGAGCCATCTGTTGAGAGGCTCAGTTATATTTCATACTGTTAACTGGGTATAGTATCACGAGTTATACGGTGTGATTGGTGTGGCTGGTATGAGTCTTACCCGGGATTCAAAATCCTTCCTTATTGTGTCAGCTCTTCCGGGCACGGTATCCTAACTGAGGTCTGGAGGAGGGTCTTAGTGGGAGGAGCCAGTGCACACCAGGTAGTCCTAAAGCTTTCTTTAGTTGTGCCCAGTCTCCTGCGGAGCCGCTAATCCCCATGGTCCTTACGGAGTCCCAGCATCCACTACGGACTACGAGAAATAGATTTACCGGTGAGTAAAATCTTATTTTTCTCTGACGTCCTAGTGGATGCTGGGGTT
The DNA here is from genome assembly GCF_028390025.1 of Pseudophryne corroboree. Lineage (NCBI taxonomy): Eukaryota > Metazoa > Chordata > Amphibia > Anura > Myobatrachidae > Pseudophryne > Pseudophryne corroboree. Next base: position 53,695,332 of record NC_086451.1, read on the forward strand.
CCGTAAGGACCATGGGGGGATAGACGGCTCCGCAGGAGACTGGGCACAGCTAAGAAAGATTTAGGACTACCTGGTGTGCACTGGCTCCTCCCACTATGACCCTCCTCCAGACTTCAGTTAGAATCCTGTGCCCGGCTGAGCTGGATGCACACTAGGGGCTCTCCTGAGCTCCTAGAAAGAAAGTATATATATATTAGGTTTTTTATTTTACAGTGAAACCTGCTGGCAACAGGCTCACTGCAACGAGGGACTAAGGGGAGAAGAAGCGAACCTACCTGCTTGCAGCTAGCTTGGGCTTCTTAGGCTACTGGACACCATTAGCTCCAGAGGGATCGACCGCAGGACCCGTCCTTGGTGTTCGTTCCCGGAGCCGCGCCGCCGTCCCCCTTACAGAGCCAAAAGCAAGAAGATGGTCCGGAAAATCGGCGGCAGAAGACTTCAGTCTTCACCAAGGTAGCGCACAGCACTGCAGCTGTGCGCCATTGCTCCTCATACACACTTCACACTCCGGTCACTGAGGGTGCAGGGCGCTGGGGGGGGGCGCCCTGAGCAGCAATAATATCACCTTGGCTGGCAAAATAACCACAATATATAGCCCCAGAGGCTATATGGGGGTAATTCTGAGTTGATCGCAGCTTCAAGTTTGTTAGCAATTGGGCAAAACCATGTGCACTGCAGGGGAGGCAGATATAACATGTGCAGAGAGAGGTAGATTTTGGTGGGGTGTGTTAAATCTGCAATCTAAATTGCAGTGTAAAAATAAAGCAGCCAGTGTTTACCCTGCACAGAAACAATATAACCCACCCAAATCTAACTCTCTCTGCAAATGTTATATCTGCCCCCCTGCAGTGCACATGGTTTTGCCCAACTGCTAAAAAATTTCCTGCTGCGATCAACTTGGAATTACCCCCTATATGTGGTAATTACCCCTGCCAGAATACAGAAAAAAGCGGGAGAAAAGTCTGCCGAAAAAGGGGCGGAGCCATCTCCCTCAGCACACTGGCGCCATTATTCCCTCACAGTTCCGCTGGAAGGAAGCTCCCTGACTCTCCCCTGCAGTCTACACTACAGAAAGGGTAAAAAAGAGAGGGGGGGCACAGATTTAAGGCGCAGTAAATATTATAGCAGCTATAGGGGACATAATTCAGTTAGTCCCTGCTTTATATAGCGCTCTGGTGTGTGCTGGCATACTCTCTCTCTGTCTCCCCAAAGGGCTTTTGTGTTGTCCTGTCTCCTTTTAAGAGCATTCCCTGTGTGTGTGCGGTGTGTCGGTACGGCTGTGTCGACATGTTTGATGAGGAGACTTATGTGGAGGCGGAGCAGATGCCTATAAATGTAATGTCACCCCCTGCGGGGCAGACACCTGAGTGGATGGACTTATGGAAGGAATTACGTGCAAGTGTCGACTCCTTACATAAAAAATTTGACGACATGCCAAATGCGGGACAGCCGGCTTCTCAGCTCGTGCCTGCCCAGGCAATTCAAAGGCCATCAGGGGCTCTAAAATGCCCACTACCTCAGATGGCAGACACAGATGTCGACACGGATACTGATACCAGTGTCGACGACGATGAGTCAAATTTAATGTCCACAAGGGCCATTCGTGGCATGATTGAGGCAATGAAAGAGGTTTTACACCTTTCTGATATAAACCCAGGTACCTCAAAAAAGGGTATTATGTTTGGGGAGAAAAAACTAACAATAGTTTTTCCCCCATCTGAAGAATTAAATGAAGTGTGTGAAGAAGCGTGGGCTTTCCCTGATAAGAAATTGGTGATTTAAAAAAAAAAAAAAAAAAATTACTAATGGCGTTCCCTTTCTCGCCAGAGGATAGGTCACGTTGGGAAACTCCCCCTAGGGTGGATAAAGCGCTCACACGTTTGTCTAAAAAGGTGGCACTACCGTCTCCGGATACAGCCGCCCTAAAGGAACCTGCTGATAGAAAGCAGGAGGCTATCCTAAAGTCTATATATACACACACTGGTGTTATACTGAGACCAGCTATTGCTTCAGCGTGGATGTGCAGTGCTGCTTGGTCAGATTCCCTGTCAGAAAATATTGACACCCTGGACAGGAACACTATATTGCTAACCGTAGAGCATATAAAAGACTCAGTCTTGTACATGAGAGATGCACAGAGGGAGATCTGCCGGCTGGCATCTAGAATAAGTGCATTGTCCATTTCTGCTAGGAGAGGTTTATGGACTCGGCAGTGGACAGGGGATGCAGATTCTAAAAGGCACATGGAAGTTTTGCCTTATAAGGGTGAGGAGTTATTCGGGGATGGTCCCTCAGACCTTGTTTCCACAGCAACAGCTGGGAAGTCAGCATTTTTACCCCATGTCCCCTCACAGCCTAAGAAAGCGCCGTACTATCAGGTGCAGTCCTTTCGACCCCAGAAAAACAGGCGGGGAAAAGGCAGGTCCTTTCTGTCTAGAGGCAGAGGAAGGGGAAAAAAGCTGCACCACGCAGCAGGTTCCCAGGATCAAAAGTCCTCCCCCGCTTCTTCCAAATCCGCCGCATAACGGTGGGGCTCCACAGGCGGAGCCAGGTACGGTGGGTGGCCGCCTCAAAAATTTCAGCGATCAGTGGGTTCGCTCACGGGTGGATCCCTGGATCCTTCAAGTAGTATCTCAGGGGTACAAGCTGGAATTCGAGGCGACTCCCCCCCGCCGTTTCCTCAAATCGGCCTTACCGACAATTCCCTCGAGCAGGGAGGCTGTACTAGAGGCAATTCACAAGCTGTATTCCCAGCAGGTGATAGTCAAAGTACCCCTACTTCATCAAGGACGGGGTTACTATTCCACACTGTTTGTGGTACCGAAACCGGACGGTTCGGTGAGACCCATTTTAAATTTGAAATCCTTGAACACATACATAACAAAATCAAAGTTCAAGATGGAATCGCTCAGGGCGGTTATTGCAAGCCTGGACGAGGGGGTTTACATGGTATCCCTGGACATCAAGGATGCTTACCTGCATGTCCCAATTTACCTTCCTCACCAGGAGTACCTCAGATTTGTGGTACAGGAGTGCCATTACCAATTCCAGACACTACCGTTTGGACTGTCCACGGCACCGAGGGTGTTTACCAAGGTAATGGCAGAAATGATGATACTCCTTCGAAAAAAGGGAGTTTTAATTATCCCGTACTTGGACGATCTCCTAATAAAGGCGAGGTCCAGGGAGCAGTTACTGGTCGGAGTAGCACTATCTCGGGAAGTGCTACAACAGCATGGCTGGATTCTAAACATTCCAAAGTCACAACTGGTTCCTTCCACACGCTTACTGTTCCTGGGGATGATTCTGGACACAGAACAGAAAAAAGTGTTTCTCCCGCAGGAGAAAGCCAAGGAGCTGTCATCTCTAGTCAGAGACCTCCTAAAACCAAAACGGGTATCGGTGCATCACTGCTCACGAGTCCTGGGAAAAATGGTGGCTTCGTACGAAGCAATTCCATTCGGCAGGTTCCATGCAAGGACCTTCCAGTGGGACCTCTTGGACAAGTGGTCGGGATCGCATCTTCAGATGCATCATCTGATAACCCTGTCTCCAAAGACCAGGGTGTCTCTACTGTGGTGGCTGCAGAGTGCTCATCTTCTAGTGGGCCGCAGTTTCGGCATACAGGACTGGGTCCTGGTGACCACGGATGCCAGCCTTCGGGGCTGGGGCGCAGTCACACAGGGAAGAAATTACCAGGGACTTTGGTCAAGTCAGGAGTCGTCCCTACACATAAACATTCTGGAACTGAGGGCCATTTACAATGCCCTAAGTCAGGCAAGACCCCTGCTTCAAAACCAGCCGATCCTGATTCAATCAGACAACATCACGGCAGTCGCACATGTAAACTGACAGGGCGGCACAAGAAGCAGGGTGGCCATGGCAGAAGCCACAAGGATTCTCCGATTAGCGGAAAATCACGTACTAGCACTGTCAGCAGTGTTCATTCCGGGAGTGGACAACTGGGAAGCAGACTTCCTCAGCAGACACGACCTTCACCCGGCAGAGTGGGGACTTTATCCAGAAGTCTTCCTACTGTTGGTAAACCGCTGGGAAAGGCCACAGGTGGACATGATGGCGTCCCGCCTCAACAAGAAGCTAAAGAGATATTGCGCCAGGTCAAGGGACCCTCAGGCGATAGCTGTGGACGCTCTAGTGACACCGTGGGTGTACCAGTCGGTCTATGTGTTCCCTCCTCTGCCCCTCATACCAAAGGTACTGAGAATAATAAGAAGGCGAGGAGTAAGAACGATACTCGTGGTTCCGGATTGGCCAAGAAGAGCTTGGTACCCGGAACTTCAAGAAATGTTATCAGAGGACCCATGGCCTCTACCGCTCAGACAGGATCTGCTACAGCAGGGGCCCTGTCTGTTCCAAGACTTACCGCTGCTGCGTTTGACGGCATGGCGGTTGAATTCCGGATCCTAAAGGAAAAGGGCATTCCGGAGGAAGTCATTCCTACGCTGATAAAAGCCAGGAAAGAAGTAACCGCAAACCATTATCACCGCATTTGGCGAAAATATGTTGCGTGGTGTGAGGCCAGGAAGGCCCCTACAGAGGAATTTCAGCTGGGTCGTTTTCTGCACTTCCTACAGTCAGGAGTGACTATGGGCCTAAAATTGGGTTCCATTAAGGTCCAGATTTCGGCTCTGTCGATTTCCTTCCAGAAAGAACTGGCTTCACTACCTGAAGTTCAGACTTTTGTAAAGGGAGTGCTTCATATTCAGCCTCCTGTGGCACCTTGGGATCTCAATGTGGTGTTGAGTTTCCTAAAATCACATTGGTTTGAACCACTTAAAACCGTGGATCTCAAATATCTCACGTGGAAAGTGGTCATGTTATTGGCCTTGGCTTCGGCCAGGCGTGTGTCAGAATTGGCGGCTTTGTCATGTAAAAGCCCTTATCTGATTTTCCATATGGATAGGGCAGAATTGAGGACTCGTCCCCAATTTCTCCCTAAGGTGGTATCGGCTTTTCACTTGAACCAACCTATTGTGGTGCCTGCGGCTACTAATGACTTGGAGGATTCCAAGTTACTGGACGTAGTCAGGGCCTTGAAAATTTATGTTTCCAGGACGGCTGGAGTCAGGAAAACTGACTCGCTTTTTATCCTGTATGCACCCAACAAAATAGGTGCTCTTGTTTCTAAGCAGACTGTTGCTCGCTGGATTTGTAGCACAATTCAGCTGGCGCATTCTGCGGCTGGATTGCCGCATCCTAAATCAGTAAAAGCCCATTCCACGAGGAAGGTGGGCTCATCTTGGGCGGCTGCCCGAGGGGTCTCGGCTTTACAACTTTGCCGAGCTGCTACTTGGTCGGGTTCAAACACGTTTGCTAAATTCTACAAGTTTGATACCCTGGCTGAGGAGGACCTTGAGTTTGCTCATTCGGTGCTGCAGAGTCATCCGCACTCTCCCGTCCGTTTGGGAGCTTTGGTATAATTCCCATGGTCCTTACGGAGTCCCTAGCATCCACTAGGACGTCAGAGAAAATAAGAATTTACTCACCGGTAATTCTATTTCTCGTAGTCCGTAGTGGATGCTGGGCGCCCATCCCAAGTGCGGATTGTCTGCAATACTTGTATATAGTTATTGCCTAACTAAAGGGTTCTTGTTTGGAGCCATCTGTTTGAGAGGCTCAGTTGTTATTCATACTGTTCACTGGGTATAGTATCACGAGTTGTACGGTGTGATTGGTGTGGCTGGTATGAGTCTTACCCGGGATTCCAAATCCTTTCCTTATTGTGTCAGCTCTTCCGGGCACGGTTTCCTAACTGAGGTCTGGAGGAGGGGCATAGAGGGAGGAGCCAGTGCACACCAGGTAGTCCTAAATCTTTCTTAGTTGTGCCCAGTCTCCTGCGGAGCCGCTATTCCCCGTGGTCCTTACTGAGTCCCCAGCATCCACTACGGACTTCGAGAAATAGAATTACCGGTGAGTAAATTCTTATTTTCCACTAGCTTTTAAAACACGGGTAAATGCATGGGGGCGCGCATTTACCCGTGTTTTTTCCTAGTGGAAAAGGGTCCCCCTGCAAATTCCGGTTCAGCCCAGTAAGCTGTGTAGTGTGAACGGGAGCCGTGTCGAGGCGACACGGCTCCCGTTCACAGTGTATGGTAGGGCGGCGCTTGGAGATCATGTGATCTCCCAGCGCCGCCCCTGCCGCGTAACTAGCAGCGTCACCAACCTGGCAATATGCCGGGTTGGTGAGCGCTGTGGGAAATTGGGCTGTAGCACGGGTCGCAGCCGTGTCAGGCGACACGACTGCGACCCGTGCTACAGATGTAAAAGGGGTATAAGTCTTAAAGAGGGCTATCCCAGTGGTTCTGATGCAAGTCCCAACATTTGTATCTTAAAACAGGGATTTTCCCCCAACTTACTTACCTGCTTAGGAGGTGGTAAAAAGAAATCCCTGTTAAAACCTATGGAGAATGATCACGGGTAAAGTCCTGCAAATAATTAGATAGGTCCGTTTTCATGAGTTGCCATGAAAGCCAGTTTTCTCTAACGTCCTAGAGGATGCTGGGACTCCGTAAGGACCATGGGGATAGACGGGCTCCGCAGGAGACATGGGCACTTTAAGAAAGACTTTGACTCTGGGTGTGCACTGGCTCCTCCCTCTATGCCCCTCCTCCAGACCTCAGTTTGATACTGTGCCCAGAGGAGCTGGGTGCATTTCAGGAGCTCTCCTGAGTTTCCTGTAAGAAAGCATTTTTGTTAGTTTGTTTATTTTCAGGGGGCCTGTTGGCAACAGGCTCCCTGCATCGAGGGACTGAGGAGAGAGAAACAGACCCACTTCTCTGAGTTTCAGGGCTCTGTTTCTTAGGCTACTGGACACCATTAGCTCCAGAGGGAGTCAGAACACAGGTCTCACCCTGGAGTTCGTCCCGGAGCCGCGCCGCCGTCCTCCTCACAGAGCCGGAAGATAGAAGCTGGGTGAGTATGAGAGGAAAAGATTTTCAGAGGCGGCAGAAGACTTCATTGATCTTCACTGAGGTAACGCACAGCACTGCAGCTGTGCGCCATTGCTCCCATACACCTCACAAACTTCAGTCACTGTAAGGGTGCAGGGCGCAGGGGGGGGCGCCCTGGGCAGCAATATAAACCTCTTTTTTGGCAAAAGAGAGCATATATACAGCTGGACACTATATATGCATGAGCCCCCGCCAATTTTACACTTTTAGCGGGACTGAAGCCCGCCGCCGAGGGGGCGGGGCTTCTCCCTCAGCACTCACCAGCGCCATGTTTTTCTCCACAGCACCGCTGAGAGGAAGCTCCCCGGACTCTCCCCTGCTTATACCACGGTAGAAGAGAGGGTTTTAAAGAAGAGGGGGGGCACATAATTCGGCGCAGATAATAATAACAGCGCTACGGGGTAAACATTAAATTGCTGTGTTTTCCCTGGGTCATATTGCGCTGGGGTGTGTGCTGGCATACTCTCTCTCTGTCTCTCCAAAGGGCCTTGTGGGGGAACTGTCTTCAGAAGAGCATTCCCTGAGTGTGTGGTGTGTCTGTATGTGTGTGTCGACATGTCTGAGGTAAAAGGCCCTCCTAAGGAGGAGATGGAGCAAATGTGTGTGTGGTGTCTCCGTCGACAACGCCGACGCCTGATTGGATATGTGAAATTAAGTGCTAAGATGAATTTATTACACAAAAGATTAGAGAACAGACAGGGAATCTACCCATGTCTGTCCCTATGTCACACAACGCTCACTATCCAAAATAATAGACACAGATATCGACATGGAGTCTGACTCCAGTGTCGACTACGATAATGCAAAGTACAGCCAAAACTGGCAGAAAAGTATTCAATATATGATTGTTGTAATAAAAGATGTTTTGCATATCACTGATGACTCATCTGTCCCTGACACGAGGGTACACATGTTTAAGGGGGAGAAAGCTGAGGTAAATTTCCCTCCTCTCATGAAGAAAAAGAGCGGGAATCTCCAGACAAGAAGCTGCAGCTTCCCAAAAAAGAATTCTCAGGGAGTATCCTTTCCCTAATGGGGCCAGGATACGATGGGAATCTTCCCCTAGGGTGTACAAGGCATTGACACGTTTACCCAAAAAGGTAGCGCTGACTTTACAGCTATCCTCAGGGATCCTGCAGATAGCATGCAGTAAAAGTACTTTGAAGTCCATTTACACACATTCTGGTACATTACTCAGACCGGCGATTGTGTCGGCATGGGTTTATAGCGCTGTAGCAGCGTAGACAGATACCTTATCAGCGGAGATTGAAACCCTAGATAAGGATACCATGTTATTGTCCCTAGTGTGTGTGTGTGTGATATATATATATATATATATATATATATATACAGGTTGAGTCTCCCTTATCCAAAATGCTTGGGACCAGAGGTACTTTGGATATGGGATTTTTCCGTATTTTGGAATAATTGCATACCATAGTGAGATATCATGGTGATGGGACCTAAATCTAAGCACAGAATGCATTTATGTTACATATACACCTTATACCCACAGCCTGAAGGTCATTTTAGCCAATATTTTTTATAACTTTGTGCATTAAACAAAGTGTGTCTACATTCACACAATTCATTTATGTTTCATATACACCTTATACACACAGCCTGAAGGTAATTTAATACAATATTTTTAATAACTTTGTATATTAAACAAAGTTTGTGTACATTGAGACATCAAAAAACAAAGGTCTCACTATCTCACTCAAAAAAGTCCGTATTTCGGAATATTCCGTATTTCGGAATATATGGATATGGGATACTCAACCTGTGTGTATATATATATATATATATATATATATATATATATATATAAGACATGCCCAAAGGGACGTTAGTCTACTGGGTTCTAGAGTCAACGCTATGTCGATTTCTGATAGACGTGTCCTGTGGAACATGCAATGGACAGGTGATGCCGACTAAAAAAGGCATATGGAGTTGTTGCTTTACAAGGGTGAGGAATTGTTCGGAGAGGGCCTCTCGGATCTCGTCTCCACGGCTACGGCAAGTAAATCAATTTTCTCTATCGTCCTAGTGGATGCTGGGGTTCCTGAAAGGACCATGGGGAATAGCGGCTCCGCAGGAGACGGCACAAAAAGTAAAGCTTTAGGATCAGGTGGTGTGCACTGGCTCCTCCCCCTATGACCCTCCTCCAAGCCTCAGTTAGGTTTTTGTGCCCGGCCGAGAAGGGTGCAATCTAGGTGGCTCTCCTAAAGAGCTGCTTAGAAAAAGTTTAGCTAGGTTTTTTTATTTTACAGTGAGTCCTGCTGGCAACAGGATCACTGCAGCGAGGGACTTAGGGGAGAAGGAGTCAACTCACCTGCGTGCAGGATGGATTGGCTTCTTGGCTACTGGACATCAAGCTCCAGAGGGACGATCACAGGTACAGCCTGGATGGGTCACCGGAGCCGCGCCGCCGGCCCCCTTGCAGATGCTGAAGACAGAAGATGGTCCAGAATCGGCGGCAGAAGACTCCTCAGTCTTCTTAAGGTAGCGCACAGCACTGCAGCTGTGCGCCATTGCTCTCAGCACACTTCACACGGCAGTCACTGAGGGTGCAGGGCGCTGGGGGGGGGCGCCCTGGGCAGCAATGAGAAACCTTTTTTAGGCATAAAATACCTCACATATAGCCTCCGGGGGCTATATGGAGATATTTAACCCCTGCCTGAATCCATTGAAGAGCGGGAGACGAGCCCGCCGAAAAAGGGGCGGGGCCTATCTCCTCAGCACACGGCGCCATTTTCCTCTCACAGCTCCGCTGGTCAGGAAGGCTCCCAGTCTCTCCCCTGCACTGCACTACAGAAACAGGGTAAAACAAGAGAGGGGGGCAGAATTGTGGCATTATATATATATATATATTTTAAGCAGCTATATAGGGAGCACTTATTATAAGGCTATCCCTGTCATATATAGCGCTTTTGGTGTGTGCTGGCAAACTCTCCCTCTGTCTCCCCAAAGGGCTAGTGGGGTCCTGTCTTCGTTTAGAGCATTCCCTGTGTGTCTGCTGTGTGTCGGTACGTGTGTGTCGACATGTATGAGGACGATGTTGGTGAGGAGGCGGAGCAATTGCCTGTAATGGTGATGTCACTCTCTAGGGAGTCGACACCGGAATGGATGGCTTATTTAGGGAATTACGTGATAATGTCAACACGCTCCAAGGTCGGTTGACGACATGAGACGGCCGACAAACAGTTAGTACCGGTCCAGACGTCTCAGAAACACCGTCAGGGGTTTTTTAAAACACCCGTTTACTTTAGTCGGTCGACACAGACACGGACACTGAATCCAGTGTCGACGGTGAATAAACAAACGTATTCCTTATTAGGGCCACATGTTAAGGGCAATGAAGGAGATGTTACATATTTCTGATACTACAAGTACCACAAAAGAGGGTATTATGTGGGATGTGAAAAAACTACCGTAGTTTTTCCTGAATCAGATAAATTAAATGAAGTGCGTGATGATGCGTGGGTTCCCCCCGATAGAAAATTATGGGCGGTATACCTTTTCCCGCCAGAAGTTAGGGCGCGTTGGGAAACACCCCTTAGGGTGAATAAGGCGCTCACACGCTTATCAAAACAAGTGGCGGTACCGTCTATAGATAGGGCCGTCCTCAAGGAGCCAGCTGACAGGAGGCTGGAAAATATCATAAAAAGTATATACACACATACTGGTGTTATACTGCGACCAGCGATCGCCTCAGCCTGGATGTGCAGAGCTGGGGTGGCTTGGTCGGATTCCCTGACTAAAAATATTGATACCCTTGACAGGGACAGTATTTTATTGACTATAGAGCATTTGAAGGATGCATTTTCTATATATGCGAGATGCACAGAGGGATATTTGCACTCTGGCATCAAGAGTAAGTGCGAGGTCCATATCTGCCAGAAGATGTTTATGGACACGACAGTGGTCAGGTGATGCAGATTCCAAACGGCAAAAAGGTGTATTGCCGTATAAAGGAAGAGGAGTTATTTGGGGTCGGTCCATTGGACCTGGTGGCCACGGCAACTGCTGGAAAATCCACCGTTTTTACCCTAAGTCACATCTCTGCAGAAAAAGACACCGTCTTTTCAGCCTCAGTCCTTTCGTCCCTATAAGAGTCATATCTGTCCAGGGATAGAGGAAAGGGAAGAAGACTGCAGCAGGCAGCCCTTCCCCAGGAACAGAAGCGTTCTACCGCTTCTGCCAAGCTCTCAGCATGACGCTGGGACCGTACAGGACCCCTGGATCCTACAAGTAGTATCCCAGGGGTACAGGTTGGAATGTCGAGACGTTTCCCCTTCGCAGGCTCCTGAAGTCTGGTTTACCAAGGTCTCCCTCCGACAAGGAGGCAGTATGGGAAACAATTCACAAGCTGTATTCCCAGCAGGTGATAATCAAATTACCCCTCCTACAACAAGAAAAGGGGTATTATTCCACACTATATTGTGGTACTGTAGCCAGAAGACTAGGTGAGACCTATTCTAAATCTAAAAAAATTTGAACACTTACAAAGGTTCAAATCATGATGGAGTCACTCAGAGCAGTGATAACGAACCAGGAAGAAGAGGACTATATAGTGTCCCGAGACATGAGGGATGCTTACCTCCATGTCCCAAATTTGCCCTTCTCACTAAGGGTACCTCAGGTTCGTGGTACAGAACTGTCACTATCAGTTTCAGACGCTGCCGTTTGGATTGTCCACGGCACCCCGGGTCTTTACCAAGGTAATGGCCGAAATGATGATTCTTCTTCGAAGAAAAGGCGTCTTAATTATCCCTTACTTGGACGATCTCCTGATAAGGGCAAATGTCCAAGGAACAGTTGGAGGTCGGAGTAGCACTATCTCGGATACTGCTACAACAGCACGGGTGGATTCTAAATATTCCAAAATCGCAGCTGATCCCGACGACAAGTCTGCTGTGCCTAGGGATGATTCTGGACACAGTCCAGAAAAAGGTGTTTCTCCCGGAAGAGAAAGCCAGGGAGTTATCCGAGCTAGTCAGGAACCTCCTAAAATCAGTGCATCATTGCACAAGGGTCCTGGTAAAAATGGTGACTTCCTACGAAGCAATTCCATTCGGCAGATTTCACGTAAGAATTTTTCAGTAGGATCTGCTGGACAAATGGTCCGGATCGCATCTTCAGATGCATCAGCGGATAACCCTATATCCAAGGACAAGGGTGTCTCTCTTGTGGTGGTTACAGAGTGCTCATCTTCTAGAGGGCCGCAAATTCGGCATTCAAGATTGGATGCTGGTGACCACGGAGGCCAGCCCGAGAGGCTGGGGAGCAGTCACACAAGGAAAAAAATTTTCCAGGGAGTGTGATCAAGTCTGGAGACTTTTCTCCACATAAATATACTGGAGCTAAGGGTAAATTTATAATACTCTAAGCTTAGCAAGACCTCTGCTTCAAGGTCAGCCGGTATTGATCCAGTGGGAAAAACATCACGGCAGTCGCCCACGTAAATAGACAGGGCGGCACAAGAAGCAGGAGGGCATTCTGGCAAAAACTGCAAGGACTTTTCGCTGGGCGGAAAATCATGTGATAGCACTGTCAGCAGGGTTTCATTCCGGGAATGGAAACTGGGAAGCAGATTGCCTCAGCAGGCACGACCTCCACCCGGCAGAGTGAAAACTTCATCGGGAAGTTTTCCACATGATTGTAAACCGTTGGGAAATACCAAAGGTGGACATGATGGCGTCCCGTCTGAACAAAAAACGGGACAGGTATTGCACCAGGTTAAGAGACCCTCAGGCAATAGCTGTGGACGTTCTGGTAACACCGTGGATGTACCAGTCGGTGTATGTGTTCCATCCTCTGCTTCTCATACCTAAGGTACTGAGAATTATAAGACGTAGAGGAGTAAGAACTATACTCATGGCTCCGGATTAGCCAAGAAGGACTTGGTACCCGGAACTTCAAGAGATGCTCACAGAGGACTTATGGCCTCTGCCGCTAAGAAGGGACTTGTTTCAGCAAGTACCATGTCTGTTCCAAGACTTACCGCAGATGCGTTTGACGGCATGGCGGTGGAACGCCGGATCCTAAGGGAAAAAGGCATTCCGGAAGAGGTCATTCCTACCCTGGTCAAAGCCAGAAAGGAGATGACCGCACAACATTATCACCACATGTGGCAAAAATATGTTGCGTGGTGTGAGGCCAGAAAGGCCCCACGAAGAAATTTCAACTCGGTCGATTCCTGCATTTCCTGCAAACAGGAGTGTCTATGGGCCTCAAATTGGGGTCCATTAAGGTTCAAATTTCGGCCCTGTCGATTTTCTTCCAGAAAGAATTGGCTTCAGTTCCTGAAGTCCAGAAGTTTGTCAAGGGAGTATTGCATATACAACCCCCTTTTGTGCCTCCAGTGGCACTGTGGGATCTCAACGTAGTTCTGGGATTCCTCAAATCACATTGGTTTAAAACCAATCAAATCTGTGGATTTGAAGCATCTCACATGAAAAGTGACCATGCTGTTGGCCCTGGCCTGGACCAGGCGAGTGTCAAATTGGTGTTTTTTTCTCAAAAAAGCCCATATCTGTTTGTCCATTCGGACAGGGCAGAGCTGCGGACTCGTCCCCAGTTCTCTCCCTAAGGTGGTGTCAGTGTTTTACCTGAACCAGCTTATTATGGTGCCTTGCACCTACTAGGGACTTGGAGGACTCCAAGTTGCTAGACGTTGTCAGGGCCCTGAAAATATGTTTCCAGGACGGCTGGAGTCAGGAAAACTGACTTGCTGTTATCCTGTATGCACCCAACAAACTGGGTGCTCTTGCTTCTAAGCAGACGATTGCTAGTTGGATGTGTAGTACAATTCAGCTTGCACATTCTGTGGCAGGCCTGCCACAGCCAAAATATGTAAATGCCCATTCCACAAGGAAGGTGGGCTCATCTTGGGCGGCTGCCCGAGGGGTCTCGGCTTTACAACTTTGCCGAGCGGCTATTTAGTCAGGGGCAAACACGTTTGTAAAATCCTACAAATTTGATACACTGGCTAAGGAGGACCTGGAGTTCTCTCATTCGGTGCTGCAGAGTCATCCGCACTCTCCCGCCCGTTTGGGAGCTTTGGTATTATCCCCATGGTCCTTTCAGGAACCCCAGCATCCACTAGGACGATAGAGAAAATAAGAATTTACTTACCGATAATTCTATTTCTCGGAGTCCGTAGTGGATGCTGGGCGCCCATCCCAAGTGCGGATTGTCTGCAATACTTGTACATAGTTACAAAAATCGGGTTATTATTGTTGTGAGCCATCTTTTCAGAGGCAACGCTGTAATCATACTGTTAACTGGGTTCAGATCACAGGTTGTACAGTGTGATTGGTGTGGCTGGTATGAGTCTTACCCGGGATTCAAAATCCTTCCTTATTGTGTACGCTCGTCCGGGCACAGTATCCTAACTGAGGCTTGGAGGAGGGTCATAGGGGGAGGAGCCAGTGCACACCACCTGATCCTAAAGCTTTACTTTTTGTGCCCTGTCTCCTGCGGAGCCGCTATTCCCCATGGTCCTTTCAGGAACCCCAGCATCCACTACGGACTCCGAGAAATAGAATTATCGGTAAGTAAATTCTTATTTTTTTTGCCATATATTCCCTCACAATCTAAGAAAGCGCCTCATTATCAAATGCAGTCCTTTCGTTCCAATAAAAACAAGAGAGCACGTGGATCGTCCTTTCTTGCCAGAGGTAAGGGCAGAGGGAAAAACCTGCACAACACAACTAGTTCCCAGGAACAGAAGTCATCCCCGGCCTCTGCTAAATCCACCGCATGACGCTGGGGCTCCCCTGAGGGAGTCAGCTCCTGTGGGGGCACGTCTTCGACTGTTCAGCCACATCTGGGTCAACTCACAGGTGGATCCATGGGCAATAGAAATTGTTTCCCAGGGTTACAAGCTGGAATTCGAAAAGTGCCTTCTCGCCGGTTTTTCAAATCGGCCCTACCGAAACAACCCCTGGAAAGGGAGATAGTGTTACATGCGATTCACAAATTGTATCTGCAACAAGTGGTGGTAGAGGTTCCCCTGCTTCAAAGAGGGCGGGGGTACTACTCAACTCTGTTTGTGGTTCCGAAACCGGACGGTTCGGTCAGACCCATTTTAAATTTAAAATCCCTGAACCTTTACTTAAAACGGTTCAAGTTCAAGATGGAATCACTCAGGGCGGTCATCACCAGCCTAGAAGGGGGAGATTTTTTGGTATCTCTGGACATAAAGGATGCATACCTGCATGTCCCCATATATCCTCATCAGGCGTGCCTGAGATTTGCGGTACAGGATTGTCATTACCAATTTCAGACGTTGCCGTTTGGGCTTTCCACGGCCCCGAGAATTTTCACCAAGGTAATGGCGGAAATGATGGTGCTCCTGCGCAAGCAGGGTGTCACAATTATCCCGTACTTGGACGATCTCCTCATAAAAGCGAGATCACGGGAGAAGTTGCTGAGCAGCGTATCACTTTCACTGAATGTGTTACAGCGACACGGCTGGATTTTCAATATTCCAAAGTCGCAGCTGAATCCTACAACTCGTCTGCCCTTCTTGGGCTTGATTCTGGACACAGACCAGAAAAGGGTTTTTCTTCCGAAGGGAAAAGCGCAGGAACTCATGACTCTAGTCATGAACTTGTTGAAACCAAAACAAGTGTCAGTACATCATTGCACTGAAGTTCTGGGAAAGATGGTGGCAACGTACGAAGCCATTCCATACGGCAGATTCCATGCAAGGGCCTTCCAATGGGACCTATTGGACAAATGGTCCGTGTCGTATCTGCAATTGCATCAGCGGATCACCCTGTCCCCCAGGGCCAGAGTATCTCTCCTGTGGTGGCTAAACAGTGCTCACCTTCTAGAGGGCCGCGGGTTCGGCATTCAGGACCGGATCCTGGTGACCACGGACGCGAGCCTCCGAGGTTGGGGAGCGGTCGCACAGGGAAGAAATTTCCAAGGACTTTGGTCAAGTCAAGAGACTTGTCTTCACATCAACATCCTGGAACTAAGGGCCATATACAACGCCCTACGTCAAGCGGAGATCTTACTTCGCAATCGACAAGTTCTGATCCAGTCAGACAACATCACCGCAGTAGCTCATGTAAACCGCCAAGGCAGCACAAGGAGCAGAGTGGCAATGGCGGAAGCCACCAGAGTTCTTCGCTGGGCGGAGAATCATGTAAGCGCTCTGTCAGCAGTGTTCATTCCGGGAATGGACAACTGGGAA
The DNA here is from genome assembly GCF_028390025.1 of Pseudophryne corroboree. Lineage (NCBI taxonomy): Eukaryota > Metazoa > Chordata > Amphibia > Anura > Myobatrachidae > Pseudophryne > Pseudophryne corroboree. Next base: position 53,711,514 of record NC_086451.1, read on the forward strand.
GCAGACTTCCTCAGCAGACACGCTCTGCATCCGGGAGAGTGGGGACTTCATCAGGAAGTCTTCGCTCAGATTGCAAGTCGGTGGGGACTACCCCAAATAGACATGATGACATTCCGTCTCAACAAAAAGCTACAAAGGTATTGCGCCAGGTCAAGAGACCCTCAGGCGGTAGCTGTGGACGCCCTAGTGACACCGTGGGTGTTCCAGTCGGTATATGTGTTTCCTCCTCTTCCTCTCATACCCAAGGTGTTGAGGATAATAAGAAAAAGAGGAGTGAGAACAATTCTCATTGTTCCAGATTGGCCACGAAGGACCTGGTATCCGGATCTAGAAATGCTCACAGAAGATCCGTGGCCTCTTCCTCTAAGGCAGGACTTGTTACAACAAGGTCCCTGTCTGTTCCAAGACTTACCGCGGCTGCGTTTGACAGCATGGTGGTTGAACGCCGGATCCTAGCGGAAAAGGTATTCCGGATGAGGTCATTCCTACGCTAATAAAGGCTAGGAAGGACGTGACATCTAAACATTATCACCGAATATGGAGAAAATATGTTTCTTGGTGTGAGGCCAGGAATGCTCCTACAGAAGAATTCCACCTGGGCCGTTTTCTTCACTTCCTACAAACGAGTGAATTTGGGCCTAAAATTAGGCTCCATTAAAAGTTCATATTTCGGCCTTATCCATTTTCTTTCAAAAGGAATTGGCCTCATTACCTGAAGTACAGACTTTTGTGAAGGGAGTACTGCATATTCGGCCTCCTTTTGTACCTCCGGTGGCGCCTTGGGACCTTAACGTGGTGTTAAGTTTCCTTAAGTCACATTGGTTTGAACCACTTAAGACAGTGGAGTTGAAATATCTCACCTGGAAGGTGGTCATGTTGTTAGCCTTGGCTTCGGCTAGACGAGTTTCGGAATTGGCGGCTTTATCACATAAAAGCCCCTATCTGGTTTTCCATATGGATAGAGCGGAATTGCGGAACCGTCCTCAATTCCTGCCTAAGGTGGTCTCATCCTTTCATATGAACCAACCTATTGTCGTGCCTGTGGCTACGCGTGACTTGGAGGATTCCGAGTCCCTTGATGTGGTCAGGGCTTTGAAAATTTACGTGGCCAGAACGGCTAGGATCAGAAAAACAGAAGCACTGTTTGTCCTGTATGCAGCCAACAAGGTTGGCGGCCCTGCTTCAAAGCAGACTATTGCTCGCTGGATCTGGAACACGATTCAGCAGGCGCATTCTACGGCAGGATTGCCGTTACCAAAATCAGTTAAGGCCCATTCCACTAGGAAGGTGGGCTCTTCTTGGGCGGCTGCCCGAGGGGTCTCGGCACTACAGCTGTGCCAAGCTGCTACTTGGTCGGGGTCAAACACCTTTGCAAAGTTCTTTAAGTTTGTTACCCTGGCTGAGGAGGACCTCCTGTTTGCTCAATCGGTGCTGCAGAGTCATCCGCACTCTCCCGCCCGTTTGGGAGCTTTGGTATAATCCCCATGGTCCTTACGGAGTCCCAGCATCCTCTAGGACGTTAGAGAAAGTAAGATTTTAAACCTACCGGTAAATCTATTTCTCGTAGTCTGTAGAGGATGCTGGGCGCCCATCCCAAGTGCGGACTACTTCTGCAAGACTTGTATATAGTTATTGCTTACATAAGGGTTATGTTATAGTTTATCGGTTGAACCGTGGCTATGTTGTTGTTCATACTGTTAACTGGGTAGTATATCACAAGTTATACAGTGTGATTGGTGTGGCTGGTATGAATCTTGCCCTTGGATTACAAAAATCCTTTCCTTGTACTGTCAGTCTCCTCTGGGCACAGTTTCTCTAACTGAGGTCTGGAGGAGGGGCATAGAGGGAGGAGCCGGTGCACACCCAGAGCCAGTCTTTCTTAAAGTGCCCATGTCTCCTGCGGAGCCCGTCTATCCCCATGGTCCTTACGGAGTCCCAGCATCCTCTACGGACTACGAGAAAAAGATTTACCGGTAGGTTTAAAATCTTATTTTTCGTGGCTAATTGAATTCCCCCCTTTAGTGTTATGAGCATCCCTGTGATCAGAAAGATGTCCGTAGCACAGTTTTTCTGTGATTAGGTAGACCGTTATGAATGGGCCCAGAGCCATCACTTTATCTCATGGAGATTGAGGACGGAAGTGAATGGCATTACCTTCCAGGAAAATCTAAATGAAGAATAGCTTAGGGGTTGGATCTGTTTGCAAGGCACAATATCTGTGTACATTGACGTTCTGGCAAAGGCTGCATTATACAGTGTGTAACAGAAGCTGGCCTGGCAATTCAGGGCTAGTTGTTGCTTAGATTTTAGTTTAGGGTCTTACAACTATGCTACTGATTCAGACTTTATCAACTTTAAAATTCCATACTATGTCTTGAACAGTAACTTTAAAGGAAGACAGACCTTTTAAATAAAAGTTCTCTGTTTCTCTATCGTCCTAGTGGATGCTGGGGTTCCTGAAAGGACCATGGGGAATAGCGGCTCCGCAGGAGACAGGGCACAAAAAGTAAAGCTTTACGATCAGGTGGTGTGTACTGGCTCCTCCCCCTATGACCCTCCTCCAAGCCTCAGTTAGATTTTTGTGCCCGGCCGAGAAGGGTGCAATCTAGGTGGCTCTCCTAAAGAGCTGCTTAGAAAAGTTTAGCTTAGGTTTTTTATTTTACAGTGAGTCCTGCTGGCAACAGGATCACTGCAACGAGGGACTTAGGGGAGAAGAAGTGAACTCACCTGCGTGCAGGATGGATTGGCTTCTTGGCTACTGGACATTAGCTCCAGAGGGACGATCACAGGTACAGCCTGGATGGTCACCGGAGCCTCGCCGCCGGCCCCCTTGCAGATGCTGAAACGAGAAGAGGTCCAGAATCGGCGGCAGAAGACTCCTCAGTCTTCTTAAGGTAGCGCACAGCACTGCAGCTGTGCGCCATTTTCCTCTCAGCACACTTCACACGGCAGTCACTGAGGGTGCAGGGCGCTGGGAGGGGGGCGCCCTGGGAGGCAAATGAAAACCTTTTTTGGCTAAAAATACCTCACATATAGCCTCCGGGGGCTATATGGAGATATTTAACCCCTGCCAGAATCCACTAAAGAGCGGGAGACGAGCCCGCCGAAAAAGGGGCGGGGCCTATCTCCTCAGCACACAGCGCCATTTTCCTCACACAGCTCCGCTGGTCAGGAAGGCTCCCAGGCTCTCCCCTGCACTGCACTACAGAAACAGGGTAAAACAAGAGAGGGGGGGCAAAATTGTGGCAAAACTATATTATTAAAGCAGCTATACAGGGAGCACTTATTATAAGGCTATCCCTGTCATATATAGCGCTTTTGGTGTGTGCTGGCAAACTCTCCCTCTGTCTCCCCAAAGGGCTAGTGGGGTCCTGTCTTCGTTAAGAGCATTCCCTGTGTGTCTGCTGTGTGTCGGTACGTGTGTGTCGACATGTATGAGGACGATATTGGTGTGGAGGCGGAGCAATTGCCAAATATGGGGATGTCACCTCCTAGGGGGTCGACACCAGAATGGATGCCTTTATTTATGGAATTACGGGATAGTGTCAACACGCTAAAGCAGTCGTTTGACGACATGAGACGGCCGGACAATCAATTAGTGCCTGTCCAGGCGCCTCAAACACCGTCAGGGGCTGTAAAACGCCCTTTGCCTCAGTCGGTCGACACAGACCCAGACACAGGCACTGATTCCGGTGGCGACGGTGACGAATCAACCGTATTTTCCAGTAGGGCCACACGTTATATGATTTTGGCAATGAAGGAGGCGTTACATATTGCTGATACTACAGGTACCACAAAACAGGGTATCATGTGGGGTGTGAAAAAACTACCTATAGTTTTTCCTGAATCAGATGAATTAAATGAGGTGTGTGATGAAGCGTGGGTTGCCCCCGATAAATAAAATACTAATTTCAAAGAAGTTATTGGCTTTATACCCTTTCCCGCCAGAGGTTAGGGCGCGCTGGGAAACACCTCCTAGGGTGGACAAGGCGCTCACACGCTTATCAAAACAAGTGGCGTTACCCTCTCCTGAGACGGCCGCACTTAAAGATCCAGCAGATAGGAGGATGGAAAATATCCAAAAAAGTATATACACACATACAGGTGTTATACTACGACCAGCTATAGCGACAGCCTGGATGTGCAGTGCTGGGGTAGCTTGGTCAGAGTCCCTGATTGAAAATATTGATACCCTGGATAGGGACAATGTTTTACTGTCTTTAGAGCAAATAAAGGATGCATTTCTTTATATGCGTGATGCACAGAGGGATATCTGCACACTGGCATCACGGGTAAGTGCTATGTCCATTTCGGCCAGAAGAAGTTTATGGACGCGACAGTGGTCAGGCGATGCGGACTCAAAACGGCATATGGAAGTTTTGCCGTATAAAGGGGAGGAGTTATTTGGTGTCGGTCTATCGGATTTGGTGGCCACGGCTACAGCCGGGAAATCCACCTTTTTACCTCAAGTCACTCCCCAACAGAAAAAGACACCGACTTTTCAACCGCAGCCCTTTCGTTCCTTTAAAAACAAGAGAGCAAAGGGATATTCATATCTGCCACGAGGCAGAGGAAGGGGGAAGAGACAGCAACAGGCAGCTCCTTCCCAGGAACAGAAGCCCTCCCCCGCTTCTACAAAAGCCTCAGCATGACGCTGGGGCTTCTCAAGCGGACTCGGGGGCGGTGGGGGGTCGTCTCAAGAATTTCAGCGCGCAGTGGGCTCACTCGCAGGTAGATCCCTGGATCCTGCAGATAATATCTCAGGGGTACAGGTTGGAACTAGAGACGGATCCACCTCGCCGTTTCCTGAAGTCTGCTTTACCAACGTCCCCCTCCGACAGGCTGACGGTCTTGGAAGCCATTCACAAGCTGTACTCTCAGCAGGTGATAGTCAGGGTACCCCTTTTACAACAAGGAAAGGGGTATTATTCCACTCTATTTGTGGTACCGAAGCCGGATGGCTCGGTAAGACCTATTCTAAATCTGAAATCCTTGAACCTGTACATAAAGAAGTTCAAGTTCAAGATGGAGTCACTCAGAGCAGTGATAGCGAACCTGGAAGAAGGGGACTTTATGGTATCCTTGGACATCAAGGATGCGTATCTCCACGTTCCAATTTACCCCTCACACCAGGGGTACCTCAGGTTCGTCGTACAGAACTGTCACTATCAGTTTCAGACGCTGCCGTTCGGATTGTCCACGGCACCTCGGGTCTTTACCAAGGTAATGGCCGAGATGATGATTCTCCTTCGAAGAAAAGGCGTATTAATTATCCCATACTTGGACGATCTCCTAATAAGGGCAAGGTCCAGAGAACAGCTAGAGATGGGATTAGCACTGTCTCAAGAAGTGCTAAAACAGCACGGGTGGATTCTGAATATTCCAAAATCCCAGTTAATTCCGACAACACGTCTGCTGTTCCTAGGGATGATTCTGGACACGGTTCAGAAAAAGGTTTTTCTCCCGGAGGAAAAAGCCAAGGAGTTATCCGAGCTTGTCAGGAACCTCCTAAAACCAGGAAAGGTGTCTGTACATCAATGCACAAGAGTCCTGGGAAAAATGGTGGCTTCTTACGAAGCAATTCCATTCGGCAGATTCCACGCAAGAATTTTCCAGAGGGATCTGTTGGACAAATGGTCAGGGTCGCATCTTCAGATGCACCAGCGGATAACCCTGTCTCCAAGGACAAGGGTATCTCTTCTGTGGTGGTTGCAGAGTGCTCATCTATTGGAGGGCCGCAGATTCGGCATACAGGATTGGATCCTGGTGACCACGGACGCCAGCCTGAGAGGCTGGGGAGCAGTCACACAAGGAAGAAACTTCCAGGGCGTGTGGTCGAGCCTGGAAACGTCTCTTCACATAAACATTCTGGAACTAAGAGCAATCTACAATGCTCTAAGCCAGGCAGAACCTCTGCTTCAAGGAAAACCGGTGTTGATCCAGTCGGACAACATCACGGCAGTCGCCCATGTGAACAGACAGGGCGGCACAAGAAGCAGGAGTGCAATGGCAGAAGCTGCAAGGATTCTTCGCTGGGCAGAGAATCATGTGATAGCACTGTCAGCAGTGTTCATCCCGGGAGTGGACAACTGGGAAGCAGACTTCCTCAGCAGACACGACCTTCACCCGGGAGAGTGGGGACTTCATCCAGAAGTTTTCCACATGCTGGTAACCCGTTGGGAAAGACCAATGGTGGACATGATGGCGTCTCGCCTCAACAAAAAACTGGACAGGTATTGCGCCAGGTCAAGAGATCCGCAGGCAATAGCTGTGGACGCGCTGGTAACGCCTTGGGTGTACCAGTCGGTGTATGTGTTTCCTCCTCTGCCTCTCATACCAAAAGTATTGAGAATTATACGGCAAAGAGGCGTAAGAACGATACTAGTGGTTCCGGATTGGCCAAGAAGGACTTGGTACCCGGAACTTCAAGAGATGATCACGGAAGATCGGTGGCCTCTACCTCTGAGAAGGGACTTGCTTCAGCAGGGTCCCTGTCTGTTTCAAGACTTACCGCGGCTGCGTTTGACGGCATGGCGGTTGAACGCCGGATCCTAAAGGAAAAAGGCATGCCGGAAGAAGTCATTCCTACTTTGATTAAAGCAAGGAAGGAAGTAACCGCGCAACATTATCACCGCATTTGGCGAAAATATGTTGCGTGGTGCGAGGATCGGAGTGCTCCGACGGAGGAATTTCAACTGGGTCGATTCCTACATTTCCTGCAATCAGGATTGTCTATGGGTCTCAAATTGGGATCTATTAAGGTTCAAATTTCGGCCCTGTCGATTTTCTTCCAAAAAAGAATTGGCTTCAGTTCCTGAAGTCCAGACTTTTGTTAAGGGAGTGCTGCATATACAGCCCCCTGTGGTGCCTCCAGTGGCACCTTGGGATCTCAATGTTGTTTTGGACTTTCTCAAATCTCATTGGTTTGAACCACTAAAAACTGTGGATTTGAAATATCTCACATGGAAAGTGACCATGCTACTAGCCCTGGCTTCGGCCAGGAGAGTGTCAGAACTGGCAGCTTTATCTTACAAAAGCCCATATCTGATTTTCCATTCGGACAGGGCAGAACTGCGGACTCGTCCGCATTTTCTCCCTAAGGTGGTGTCAGCATTTCATCTGAACCAACCTATTGTAGTGCCTGCGGCTACAAGCGACTTGGAGGACTCCAAGTTGTTGGACGTTGTCAGAGCTTTAAAAATATACATTTCAAGGACAGCTGGAGTCAGGAAATCTGACTCGCTGTTTATACTATATGCTCCCAACAAGTTGGGCGCTCCTGCGTCTAAGCAGACTATTGCTCGCTGGATTTGTAGTACGATTCAGCTTGCACATTCTGTGGCAGGCCTGCCACAGCCAAAATCGGTAAAAGCCCACTCCACAAGGAAGGTGGGTTCTTCTTGGGCGGCTGCCCGAGGGGTCTCGGCATTACAACTCTGCCGAGCGGCTACGTGGTCGGGGGAGAACACGTTTGTAAAATTCTACAAATTTGATACCCTGGCTAAGGAGGACCTGGAGTTCTCTCATTCGGTGCTGCAGAGTCATCCGCACTCTCCCGCCCGTTTGGGAGCTTTGGTATAATCCCCATGGTCCTTTCAGGAACCCCAGCATCCACTAGGACGATAGAGAAAATAAGAATTTACTTACCGATAATTCTATTTCTCGGAGTCCGTAGTGGATGCTGGGCGCCCATCCCAAGTGCGGATTATCTGCATTACTTGTACATAGTTACAAAAATCGGGTTATTATTGTTGTGAGCCATCTTTTCAGAGGCTCCGCTGTTATCATACTGTTAACTGGGTTTAGATCACAGGTTGTACGGTGTGATTGGTGTGGCTGGTATGAGTCTTACCCGGGATTCATAAATCCTTCCTTATTGTGTACGCTCGTCCGGGCACAGTACCTAACTGAGGCTTGGAGGAGGGTCATAGGGGGAGGAGCCAGTACACACCACCTGATCGTAAAGCTTTACTTTTTGTGCCCTGTCTCCTGCGGAGCCGCTATTCCCCATGGTCCTTTCAGGAACCCCAGCATCCACTACTGACTCCGAGAAATAGAATTATCGGTAAGTAAATTCTTATTTTTATTTTTGTTCATAGTCTTTAACATAAAGGGGGGAATGCCCCCAGGGCTAGCGAGCTGAAATGATCCTCTCGCGCTTATCGGCAGCAACATTTTAATAACTGGCGACAGGCGCTCACGGGTGCCAAGACCCACGATAACATTTGAATCCAGCCCATAGTATGGAAAACATTGGGTTGGGTGATTAATTTGTTGCGCCCCCTCCTTTCTGGGTGTTTATACCAAAGAGCATCTATCTAAGCTATTCAGTTGTTCCTCCAGTCAGATACCCATCAGCATTTTACGCGTCTGGCAGCTCAGGGTTTAGCCGTGCAGATCGGCTAAGCCCTTGTAAAATTATTTGCTGTTTGGGCATCTAAAAGTCTGGGTTTGGGCGCCCAAACTATGGACTGCAAACACATTTTTTTTCTTGCACCTCCGGAGGCTGTGAGAAAAATTGTGTATGCCGCAGGTAATGGGCATCTATCGCAAAAACAATTGAATAGCTCCGATAGACTCCCATTCCTTTAGATAGCCAGCAGGTGGCGCGCGCCACAATTAAAAATTGAATCGGCCCCTCTATGTAATTTTACCTCTAGTTGTATTGGAAACTTCAAGGGATATTAAAAATAAACTGGATGCATAGGTAACAACACTGCTCTATTCTTTCTACATTTTGCTGTGAATGGAATCTATACCCATAGAGGTACAGAACAAAAACAAGATTTCTATGCAGCAATTCGTCGGACCCTTGAACTGTAGCGATTTGGCACCAGAGAAAATTATCATCTATGCTTTATCAATTCTAACTGAATAAATGGGGAGTGGTTCATAAGATCGACAATAGCAAGGTCGAAATGACAAAAGGTCGATATGAGGTTTAAAAAAAAAAAAAAATTGGTGTTGTTTTCTTCATAGAGTGACCGGGAACCCCAATTAGTGCACCGTGTCCCCTCGCACGGCGAGTGGCTCCGGGCACAGGTTACTCTACCCAATTGTAGTCCACGTGGATCGTAAACTATGAATTTTTTTTGTTCAAAAAAATGGAAAAAATTGTGAAAAACTCACGTCGACCTAGTAACCATGTCGACCTAGAAACCCTGTCGACCTAATGCATGTTGACCAATAGTGGTCGAACTAAGTGTGGTCACCTAGAGACCGGATACCGAATAAATGCATACAAGTTTATGCAATGGATCATAATGTTTAACATTTATAAAATAAAAAAAACATTGGGGGTGATTTAATTGTTTTGCTCTTACATTACTGCTCACAGCCTTCCAAGGTGGCAAGCAGAAATGTGTGAAGTGTCCCATACGTTTCGCTTTGCGGGCAGAACTTTAGTCGGGTTTAGCCACTTTACGCAGCTAAACCCGGTACTTTTGGTGCGATTAGCTTTGAGAGAGGTGTGGCTTAATCCAAATGAGTCTCACTAAAAAGTTAAACATTTTATAAGGGTATGTGGTGAGGGCAGTAGATGACGCCCAATCTGAGCTATTCAATTGGACCTCCGTTCAGGCACAATTGCTGCCGGCGTCTGCATTTAGTGAGTAAATAGTAATATACATTTTTTTCCCTCAATTCTACACACAAAGTTTTTTTTGAGATTTTTGCAAATTTATTAAAAATAAAAAACTAAGAAATCACATGTACATAAGTATTCACAGCCTTTGACATGAAGCTGAAAATTTAGCTCAAGTGCATCCTGTTTCTACTGATCATCCTTGAGAAGTTCCTACAGCTTAATTGTGGTAAATTCAGTTGATTGGACATGATTTGGAAAGGCACACACCTGTCTATATAAGGTCCCACACTTGACAGTGCATGTATGAGCACAAACCAAGCATGAAGTCAAAGAAATTGTCTGTAGACCTCCGAGACAGGATTGTCTCGAGGCAAAAATCTGGGGAAGGGTACAAAAAAAATCTGCTGTTTTGAAGGTCCCAATGAGCACAGTGGCCTCCATCATCCGTAAATAGAAGAAGTTCGGAACCACCAGGACTCTTCCTAGAGCTCACCGGCTGTCTAAACTGAGCAATCGGGGGAGCATGGCCTTAGTCAGGGAGGTGACCAAGAACCCGATGGTCACTCTGTCAGAGCTACAGCATTCCTCTGTGGAGAGAGAACCTTCCAGAAGGACAACCATCACTGCAGTAATCCACCAATCAGGCCTGTATGGTAGAGTGGTCAGACGGAAGCCACTCCTTAGTAAAAAGCACATGGCAGCCTACCTGGAGTTTGCCAAAATTTACCTTTCCGATCATGAGAAACAAAATTCTCTGGTCTGATGAGAAAAAGATTTAACTCTTTGGCGTAAATGACAGGCGTCATGTTTGGAAGAATCCAGGCACCGATTATCACTAGGCCAATACCAGCCGTACAGTGAAGCATGGTGCTGGCAGCATCATGCTCTGGGGATGTTTTTCAGCAGCTGGAACTGAGAGACTAGTCAGGATAGAGGGTAAGATGAATGCAGCAATGTACAGAGACATCCTGCATGAAAACCTGCTCTAAAGCGCTCTTGACCTCATACTGGGGCGACAGGTCATCTCTCAGTAGGACAACGACCCTAAGCACACAACCAAGATATCAAAGGAGTGGCTTCAGGACAACTCTGTGAATGTCCTTGAGTGGGCCAGACTTGAATCCGATTGAACATCTCTGGGGAGATCTAAAAATGGCTGTACACCGACGCTTCCCATCCAACCTGATGGAGCTTGAGACGTGCTGCAAAGAGGAATGGGCGAAACTGCCCAAAGATAGGTGTGCCAAGCTTGTGACATCATATTCAAAAAGACTTGAGGCTGTAATTGCTGCTAAATTTGAGCAAAGGCTGAGAATACTTACGTACATGTGTTTTCTTAGTTTTTTATTTTTAATATATTTGCAGTAATCTAAATAAAAACCCCCACCTTTTTTCACGTTGTCATTATGGGGTATTGGGGGTAATTCTGAGTTGATCGCAGCTTCAAGTTTGTTAGCAATTGGGCAAAACCATGTGCAGTACAGGGGGGGCAGATATAACATGTGCAGACAGAGTTAGATTTGGGTGGGGTGAGTTCAATCTGCAATATAAATTGCAGTGTAAAAATAAAGCAGCCAGTATTTACCCTGCATAGAAACAAAATAACCCACCCAAATCTAACTCTCTCTGCAAATGTTATATCTGCCCCCCCCCTGCAGTGCACATGGTTTTGTCCAACTGCTAAAAAAAATTCCTGCTGCGATCAACTTGGAATTACCCCCATTGTGTGTAGAATTTTGAGGGGAAAATGAATTTATTCCATCTTGGAATAAGGCTGTAACATAACAAAATGTGGAAAAAGTGAAGCATTGTGAATTCTTTCCGAGTGCACTGTATGTGAGGAAGTACTTGACTTCCACCAGTGTTCCACTTTGCACGTCTGTTTTAGAATCATTGTGTTTCTTTATTGTGTCACTGCTGAGTTTGTAGTTGGCGTGGAGTGTAAAGGGTAGCGGGATGCATTTTATCAAGAGCTGTTGCTAGAATTTTGTTAAATTGTGGTATTTTCAGTTCCCGAGAGGAGAATGCAGACACTGGGGAGAGAAGTTGTAGCAAAAAGGAAGAAAAAAGTTCTTGACCGTGAAAGTTCTTGACAGCCTGAGAAATCTCTGGGTTTATGGATGCTTGGTAGAGTTTGACAGCAGAGACTATAAGGCAGGCATTCCCAACCTCAGTCATCAAGGCACACTAACAGTCAGGGTTTTAGTGATATCCAGGCTTCAGCAGAAATGGTGTACTAATTAAGTCACCTGTGCTCAAGCATGAATATCAGTAAAACCTGGACTGTTAGTGTGCCTTGAGGACCGAGGTTGGGAATGCCGGCTATAAGGTAATGGAGGTAAGCTAGATGGTGATTAAGTAATGATCTGAAAGGGGAAAGGATCATAAAATCAGAAATTTAATATAGTAGAAGAGTAGATTACTGGGAGATGCCAAGAGAGTGTAATTTGGAAGCACATGGAGAATGTGTATAACCAAATGTTCAACAAATTGTTGAGGTGGTCCGTGGAGGCAGTGAAAAAGAGATGAAATGGGTAGAAATTCCAGGTAGCATATACTTAAAAAGATGGGACTATGAGTCATGTGACATTTGGTAAAACTAGATGCACAGCGTAGGAAAAGGCGCAAGTCCAACATCTACTGCTTGTTTGTTTCCAGGCCACAAGGTGTGTAGACTCAAGTGAAGGGGCTGCAGGTAAAACAGTGAAAAATGGCTATTTCCCTGAAATTGAAAATCGCAATGATATTAAAGCAAAACGCGTCTTTTTATTTTTTTTTATTTTGCATAATTGCCTTTTGAAATTCGAGGGCCAAAACTGAAAAGGAGCAGGCCACCAGCTCAATAGATTTACCACAGTGTCTGCTTTGTCTGAACCATGTTTCTATTGCTGCCAGACGTTTGAGAGGAAAGGGTCATTGATGGAGGTTAGTTTGATACAGAGCGTATATTTATTGGGTGTGGTATTGAAAGTCGACAGTAACTAGGTCGACAGGGTCTTTAGGTCGACATGTTCTAGGTCGACAGGTCAAAAGGTCGACATGCGTTTTTAATGTTATTTTGGTGTCGTTTTCTTCGTAGAGTGACTGGGAACCCCAATTAGTGCATGGCTCGCTTCGCTCGCCATGCTTCGGGCATGGTGCCTTCGCTACCGCATCGCTCGACACAGATTACCGTTCCAACCGTAGTCCACGTGGATCGTTAAGTATGAAAAGGTTCAAAAGAAGAAAAAAATTGTGAAAAACTCATGTCGACCTTTTGACCTGTCGACCTTTTGACCTGTCGACCTAGAACATGTCGACCTAAAGACCCTGTTGACTTAGACACCCTGTCGACCTAGTTACTGTCGACCAATAGTGGTTGACCTAGACATTGTCGACCTAGTTACTGTCGACTTTCAATCCGGATCCCATATTTAATAGGGTACATTTAAAGGTGATGGGAAGACTGGTAATGTGTTTACGGTTTTCTAGATCTCTATTGTGTTCTGAATCAGAGTAAGTGATTAAATTTTTGTGCTGCCCCCTGCTGGGCGTCTATACGAATCAGCGCCGACGGAGCAATTCAATTGTTACTCAATTCGTGCACTCAATTAGTATTGACGCACCCAAAAGCATCGGGCTTAGCACGAAAAGTGGCTAAACCTGTCATCGCTTAGGGCACTTTGCACACACCTCAGGAGGCTGCTTAAAGAAATCTGTCTCACAGCTTATGGGCACCCAAATGGAGCAACAATTGAATTTCTCAGGCGGCCATTAGTTTAGACACCTAGCTGGGGGACACCACAAAAAATATAATCACCGCAAGAAAGCTTTGTATGTTACATGGATGATGGGGCTGGTTGTGGTGATAGCACCACAAATAAGGAAAGAAAGAGAATGAGTGCAAGATATTGTAGTTTTATTTGCTGGCGATGAAAAATGGGGGGAAATAAAGCTTACGATAAAGTGGTGTAAGGATGGGGCAGTATAGGTAACGTGGTACCGGTGTAGGGCGTTTGACGGATGTTATAGTTCTGAGAAATAATGACATGGAAGTATAGTAAGAACATTTTTTGTTGAACATTGTAGCACAGGAGCCAAATAACCAAGGATATGGAGAAAACTAAATGACCAGGTTACTTTGCACAACGTGAGATTGTGTCCGGCTGTAGCAGTTGATAATTGTTACTGTCATTTAACTGTAAGGGGGAGATGTATCAAACCTTCCAAATAGTATAGAAGTGGAAAAGTTGCTTGTATCAACCAATTGGCATCTACCTCATTGTATAGAATGTACTTACTAGGTAGAAACTGATTGGTTGTTTATTTTGCAACTAATCAACTTATCCTCCTCTCCACTGTTTAAAAGCTTTGAGACATTTCCTCCTTTATGACTTTGGGGCTAATGCAAAGTTGAACATACACACGCTTGCAGTGTTGTCTTTCATGTGTTAACGCAACACATGCTCCAGAACCAAGCATACCCAAGTTCCGTCGATGCAGACTCCTGTGCATTTTAATTGCATTTCTCTGACGTCCTAGTGGATGCTGGGAACTCCGTAAGGACCATGGGGAATAGCGGCTCCGCAGGAGACTGGGCACAAAAGTAAAGCTTTAGGACTACCTGGTGTGCACTGGCTCCTCCCCCTATGACCCTCCTCCAAGCCTCAGTTAGATTTTTGTGCCCGGCCGAGAAGGGTGCACACTAGGGGCTCTCCTGAGCTTCTTAGTGAAAGTTTCGTTTTAGGTTTTTTATTTTCAGTGAGACCTGCTGGCAACAGGCTCACTGCATCGAGGGACTAAGGGGAGAAGAAGCGAACCTGCCTGCTTGCAGCCAGCTTGGGCTTCTTAGGCTACTGGACACCATTAGCTCCAGAGGGACCGAACACAGGCCCAGCCTCGGAGCTCGGTCCCAGAGCCGCGCCGCCGGCCCCCTTACAGAGCCAGAAGCAAGAAGAGGTCCGGAAAAATCGGCGGCAGAAGACATCAGTCTTCAACAAGGTAACGCACAGCACTGCAGCTGTGCGCCATTGTTACTCAGGCACACTTCGGTCACTGAGGGTGCAGGGCGCTAGGGGGGGGCGCCCTGAGCAGCAATGTAAACACCTTGGCTGGCATAAATACACCACATATAACCCCCAGGGCTATATGGATGTATTTTAACCCCTGCCAGAACTCACCAAAAAGTGTGAGAAAAGGCCGCCGAGAAGGGGGCGGAGCCTATCTCCTCAGCACACGGGCGCCATTTTCCATCACAGCTCCGCTGGAAGGACGTCTCCCTGACTCTCCCCTGCAGTCCTGCACTACAGAAAAGGGTAAAAAAGAGAGGGGGGCACTAATTTGGCGCAGTTTTAATACTAACAGCAGCTATAAAGGGAAAAGCACATTTTATAGTGGTATTCCTGTCTATATATAGCGCTCTGGTGTGTGCTGGCATACTCTCCCTCTGTCTCCCCAAAGGGCTAGTGGGGTCCTGTCCTCTATCAGAGCATTCCCTGTGTGTGTGCGGTGTGTCGGTACGATTGTGTCGACATGTTTGAGGAGGAAAATGAGATGGAGGCGGAGCAATTGCCTATTATAGAGTTGTCACCCCCTGGGGAGTCGACACCTGAGTGGATGAGCTTATGGAAGGAATTGCGTGACAGTGTCAGCTCTTTACGACAGACAGTTGACGACATGAGACAGCCGGCTACTCAGCTTGTGCCTGTCCAGGGGTCTCAAACGCCATCAGGGGCTTTAAAACGCCCGTTACCTCAAATGGCAGACACAGACACGGATACTGACTCCAGTGTCGATGATGAGGAGACAAACGTGACTTCCACTAGGGCCACACGTTACATGATTGAAGCAATGAAAAATGTATTGCATATCTCTGATAATACAAGTACCACTAAAAAGGGTATTATGTTTGGTGAGAAAAAACTGCCTGTAGTTTTTCCTGTATCCGAAGAATTAAATGAAGTGTGTGATGAGGCGTGGGTTTCCCCCGATAAAAAACTGATAATTCCTAAAAGGTTATTGGCATCGTACCCTTTCCCGCCAGAGGATAGGGCACGTTGGGAAACACCCCCTAGGGTGGATAAAGCGCTCACACGCTTGTCTAAACAGGTAGCACTACCCTCTCCTGATACGGCCGCCCTAAAGGAACCTGCCGATAGAAAGCTGGAGAATATCCTAAAATGTATATACACTCACACGGGTGTTATACTGCGACCAGCGATCGCCTCAGCCTGGATGTGCAGTGCGGGCCTGGCGTGGTCGGATTCCCTGACTGAAAATATTGATACCCTAGATAGGGACAGTATATTACTGACTATAGAGCATTTGAAGGATGCATTTCTATATATGCGTGATGCACAGAGGGATATTTGCCGACTGGCATCAAGAGTTAGCGCGCTGTCCATTTCTGCAAGAAGAGGTTTATGGACGCGGCAGTGGTCAGGTGATGCGGATTCTAAAAGGCACATGGAAGTATTGCCTTATAAGGGGGAGGAGTTATTTGGGGTAGGTCTATCAGACCTGGTAGCCACGGCAACTGCTGGAAAATCCACATTTTTACCCCAGGTAGCTTCTCAACCTAAGAAGACGCCGTATTATCAGGAGCAGTCCTTTCGGCCCCATAAGGGCAAGCGGGCAAAAGGCGCCTCATTTCTGCCCCGTGGCAGAGGGAGAGGAAAAAGGCTGCAACAAACAGCCAGTTCCCAGGAACAAAAGCCCTCTCCCGCCTCCGCAAAGTCCTCAGCATGACGCTGGGGCTTTACAAGCGGACTCAGGCACGGTGGGGGCCCGTCTCAAGAAGTTCAGTGCGCAGTGGGCCCACTCGCAAGTGGACCCCTGGATCCTTCAGGTGGTATCTCAGGGGTACAAATTGGAATTCGAGACGTCTCCCCCTCGCCGTTTTCTAAAGTCTGCTTTACCGACGTCTCCCTCAGACAGGGAGGCAGTATTGGAAGCCATTCACAAGCTATATTCCCAGCAGGTGATAATCAAGGTACCCCTCCTACAACAGGGAAAGGGGTACTATTCCACACTATTTGTGGTACCGAAGCCGGACGGCTCGGTGAGACCAATACCTACATGTCCCAATTTACCCTTCTCACCAAGGGTACCTCAGGTTTGTGGTACAGAACTGTCACTATCAGTTTCAGACGCTGCCGTTTGGATTGTCCACGGCACCCCGGGTCTTTACCAAGGTAATGGCCGAAATGATGATACTCCTTCGAAGGAAGGGAGTTTTAGTTATCCCTTACTTGGACGATCTCCTGATAAGGGCAAGATCCAGGGAACAGTTGGAAGTCGGAGTAGCACTATCTCAGATAGTGCTGCGCCAGCACGGTTGGATTCTCAATATTCCAAAATCGCAGCTGATCCCGACGACACGACTTCTATTCCTAGGGATGATCCTGGACACAGTCCAGAAAAAGGTGTTTCTCCCGGAGGAGAAAGCCAGGGAGTTATCCGAACTAGTCAGAAATCTCCTAAAACCAGGCCAAGTCTCAGTGCATCAATGCACAAGGGTCCTGGGAAAGATGGTGGCTTCTTACGAAGCAATCCCATTCGGCAGATTCCACGCAAGAACCTTCCAGTGGGATCTGCTAGACAAATGGTCCGAGTCGCATCTTCAGATGCATCAGCGGATAATCTTGTCACCAAGGACAAGGGTGTCTCTCCTGTGGTGGTTGCAGAGTGCTCATCTTCTAGAGGGCCGCAGATTCGGCATTCAGGACTGGGTCCTGGTGACCACGGATGCCAGCCTGAGAGGCTGGGGAGCAGTCACACAGGGAAGAAATTTCCAGGGCTTGTGGTCAAGCCTGGAGACATCACTTCACATAAATATCCTGGAGCTAAGGGCCATCTACAATGCTCTAAGCCTAGCAAGACCTCTGCTTCAAGGTCAGCCGGTGCTGATCCAGTCAGACAACATCACGGCAGTCGCCCACGTAAACAGACAGGGCGGCACAAGAAGCAGGAGGGCAATGGCAGAAGTTGCAAGGATTCTTCGCTGGGCGGAAAATCATGTGATAGCACTGTCGGCAGTGTTCATTCCGGGAGTGGACAACTGGGAAGCAGACTTCCTCAGCAGACACGACCTCCACCCGGGAGAGTGGGGACTTCACCCAGAAGTCTTACACATGATTGTGAACCGTTGGGAAAAACCAAAGGTGGACATGATGGCGTCCCGCCTCAACAAAAAACTAGACAGGTATTGCGCCAGGTCAAGGGACCCTCAGGCAATAGCTGTGGACGCTCTGGTAACACCGTGGGTGTACCAGTCAGTGTATGTGTTCCCTCCTCTGCCTCTCATACCCAAGGTACTGAGAATCATAAGAAGGAGAGGAGTAAGGACTATACTCGTGGCTCCGGATTGGCCAAGAAGGACTTGGTACCCGGAACTTCAAGAGATGCTCACAGAGGACCCGTGGCCTCTACCTCTAAGAAAGGACCTGCTCCAGCAGGGACCCTGTCTGTTCCAAGACTTACCGCGGCTGCGTTTGACGGCATGGCGGTTGAACGCTGGATCCTGAAGGAAAAAGGCATTCCGGATGAAGTCATCCCTACCCTGATCAAAGCCAGGAAGGATGTAACCGTACAGCATTATCACCGTATTTGGCGTAAATATGTTGCGTGGTGCGAGGCCAGGAAGGCCCCTACAGAGGAATTTCAACTGGGTCGTTTCCTGCATTTCCTGCAAACAGGACTGTCTATGGGCCTAAAATTAGGGTCCATTAAGGTTCAAATTTCGGCCCTGTCGATTTTCTTCCAGAAAGAACTGGCTTCAGTTCCTGAAGTTCAGACGTTTGTCAAGGGGGTACTGCATATACAGCCTCCTTTTGTGCCTCCAGTGGCACCTTGGGATCTCAATGTAGTTTTGGGGTTCCTAAAATCACATTGGTTTGAACCACTCACCACTGTGGACTTAAACTATCTCACATGGAAAGTGGTAATGCTGTTGGCCCTGGCTTCAGCCAGGCGTGTCTCAGAATTGGCGGCTTTATCCTATAAAAGCCCTTACCTAATTTTTCATACGGACAGGGCAGAATTGAGGACTCGTCCTCAATTTCTCCCTAAGGTGGTTTCAGCGTTTCACTTGAACCAGCCTATTGTGGTACCTGCGGCTACTAGGGACTTGGAGGACTCCAAGTTGCTGGACGTAGTCAGGGCCCTGAAAATATATGTTTCCAGGACGGCTGGAGTCAGAAAATCTGACTCGCTGTTTATCCTGTATGCACCCAACAAGCTGGGTGCTCCTGCTTCTAAGCAGACTATTGCTCGTTGGATTTGTAGTACAATTCAGCTTGCACATTCTGTGGCAGGCCTGCCACAGCCAAAATCTGTAAAAGCCCATTCCACAAGGAAGGTGATCTCATCTTGGGCGGCTGCCCGAGGGGTCTCGGCTTTACAACTTTGCCGAGCAGCTACTTGGTCAGGGGCAAACACGTTTGCTGAATTCTACAAATTTGATACCCTGGCTGAGGAGGACCTGGCGTTCTCTCATTTGGTGCTGCAGAGTCATCCGCACTCTCCCGCCCGTTTGGGAGCTTTGGTATAATCCCCATGGTCCTTACGGAGTTCCCAGCATCCACTAGGACGTCAGAGAAAATAAGAATTTACTTACCGATAATTCTATTTCTCGTAGTCCGTAGTGGATGCTGGGCGCCCATCCCAAGTGCGGATTGTCTGCAATACTTGTACATAGTTATTGTTACAAAAATCGGGTTATTATTGTTGTGAGCCATCTTTTCAGAGGCTCCTCTGTTATCATGCTGTTAACTGGGTTCAGATCACAGGTTGTACGGTGTGATTGGTGTGGCTGGTATGAGTCTTACCCGGGATTCAAAATCCTTCCTTATTGTGTACGCTCGTCCGGGCACAGTATCCTAACTGAGGCTTGGAGGAGGGTCATAGGGGGAGGAGCCAGTGCACACCAGGTAGTCCTAAAGCTTTACTTTTGTGCCCAGTCTCCTGCGGAGCCGCTATTCCCCATGGTCCTTACGGAGTTCCCAGCATCCACTACGGACTACGAGAAATAGAATTATCGGTAAGTAAATTCTTACTTTCAACTTGCGACTAAAGGGCTGTAACTGGACTATAAAGTGGCTTTTCTTGCATACACAAATGGATTTGTGAGCTATGCAAAGTTGGATGGAAGCATAAGTACATCTGTTATCAAACGTCAAACGTTTATTTTGCATCAAGTTTAGACTGATGCAAGAATGCTCCGATGATTATAATCAAACCAATCCGACAGATAGGGATCAGCTGTGTTGCAAAATTGTTTTTAACCCTGTGTGCAGGCATATTATATGCATTTTGTTCCATGCACAGAATGTGGATGCAGCTGATATGCGTTCAACTCTGCAACAGGCCTTTATTGAGGAAATCACAAACACATCTGCTACAGTATATGATGGCTGATTTAAAAACAACAGAAACAAATAAAATATTGGCCCTCATTCCGAGTTGTTCGCTCGTTCTTTTTCATCACATCGCAGTGAAAATCCGTTTAGTACGCATGCGCAAAGTTCGCACTGCGACTGCGCCAAGTAACTTTACTATGAAGAAAGTATTTTTACTCACGGCTTTTTCTTCGCTCCGGCGATCGTAATGTGATTGACAGGAAATGGGTGTTACTGGGCGGAAACACGGCGTTTCAGGGGCGTGTGGCTGAAAACGCTACCGTTTCCGGAAAAAACGCAGGAGTGGCCGGAGAAACGGTGGGAGTGCCTGGGCGAACGCTGGGTGTGTTTGTGACGTCAACCAGGAACGACAAGCACTGAACTGATCGCACAGGCAGAGTAAGTCTGGAGCTACTCTGAAACTGCTAAGTAGTTAGTAATCGCAATATTGCGAATACATCGGTCGCAATTTTAAGAAGCTAAGATTCACTCCCAGTAGGCGGCGGCTTAGCGTGTGTAACTCTGCTAAATTCGCCTTGCGACCGATCAACTCGGAATGAGGGCCATTGTCCACGGTTGCACAGAAATCTATTCAAATTATAGTAAAGCTGCCTCCCCTTGGAGCATTGCAACTACAGCCAAAGAAAAATACTTTATAACAGGCCTGGCCAACCTGTGGCTCTCCAGATGTTGTGAAACTACACATCCCAGCATGCTCGGCCACAGTTTTAGCATTCCCTAATAGCAAAACTGTGGCAAAGCATGATGGAACTTGTAGTTTTACAACAGCTGGAGAGCCGCAGGTTGGCCAGGCCTGCTTTATAACAATGAGGGGCGCTAAATAGTTACTAATAGAATAATTATAGGCAGAATATATCAGCTTTTAAGAATATAGCAAATAGTAACAAATAAGGTTCACAGCTGCAGCAGAAAGACGGTTCACAGCTGCAGCAGAAAGACGGTTCACAGCTGTAACAGAAAGACGGTTCACAGCTGCAACAGAAAGACGGTTCACAGCTGCAACAGAAAGACGGTTCACAGCTGCAGCAGAAAGACGGTTCACAGCTGCAACAGAAAGACGGTTCACAGCTGCAACATATTCTTTTTTTACTTAACTAGGGGCGATTTAATTTGGGGGTTTTTTGGGCGCACATCAGTGCAACTCAGTTGTTGCTCTTATCGGGCATCCATAACTTTATAAGTGCCAAATAGCCTGTGTTTAGCCACGAATAGTGGCTAATCCCATCTAATGTAGTCTCTACGGGAAAAGTCCTGTTTGGGCGCCCACTTTTCGCACATTTCTGCTCACAGCCACAGTAAAAAGTTTAAAAACTTCCAAGTGAATGAAAACGCAAAAGTGCCCTGAGAGAGTTCTCTACTTGTCAGTGCCTAAACAGTAGACCAGTGATAGGCAACCTGATACACTTCACTACTCTTGATCTCATTAATAAGTAAAAACAATACAATTAATTAAGCACCTAGCTTTACTACTATCAACTTTTATTTATTAATCATTAATCGCCACAAAGTAGCCACAGTGCCTTATTAACATATTAGCAGTCATTTTAAACAAGTGTTACATGCTATAACAAACATCTGATGGTAAAGCAGGAAGGAGAACGCTTGAAGCCCTGGGCCGCCTGATGCCCATCACTTCTATAGACCTAGATTCTCAGCAATGTTGTCATGTTACAGGGATGATGCTTACAGCTACATCTTGATCCGTCCATAGCCTGGATGTGTCCTATATGTGAACTACTTACTAACACACGATCATTTTCAAAGCTTGCAACTAGTAGGTGTTACAAATGTTTAATTGTAAATCTATTATAAGGAAAGCTACCCATGTGGTTTTGAATTAATTACTTTAAACATAATGCATGATCCCTAAGGTCAGTCCCCCTACTTTGTCTATTGTAAATTCATATATAGTACTGATCTATTCATCGCTCTTAAAGCATTTCATTGATGGTCATATACAACAGAAGATAATGCAGTGCAAATGGAAAAGGATGACAGACTCTTACTGTATTTATTAAACATCTCCTTCTACTAAACACCTATTTAATACTGTGCTGCAGGTAACTCAGATGTGTTGTAACCCTTATGCAGTGTCTCATTGGTTGAGTTCTCACGTTTGATATTGTAACACTGGAAGGGGGGGAATTCAATTGTTTTCTCTATCGTCCTAGTGGATGCTGGGGTTCCTGAAAGGACCATGGGGAATAGCGGCTCCGCAGGAGACAGGGCACAAAAAGTAAAGCTTTTTCCGATCAGGTGGTGTGCACTGGCTCCTCCCCCTATGACCCTCCTCCAGACTCCAGTTAGATTTTTGTGCCCGGCCGAGAAGGGTGCAATCTAGGTGGCTCTCCTAAAGAGCTGCTTAGAAAAAGTTTAGCTAGGTTTTTTATTTTACAGTGATTCCTGCTGGCAACAGGATCACTGCAGCGAGGGACTGAGGGGAGAAGGAGTCAACTCACCTGCGTGCAGGATGGATTGGCTTCTTGGCTACTGGACATCAAGCTCCAGAGGGACGATCACGGGTACAGCCTGGATGGTCACCGGAGCCACGCCGCCGGCCCCCTTGCAGATGCTGAAGACAGAAGAGGTCCAGAATCGGCGGCTGAAGACTCCTGCAGTCTTCAAAAGGTAGCGCACAGCACTGCAGCTGTGCGCCATTTTCCTCTCAGCACACTTCACACGGCAGTCACTGAGGGTGCAGGGCGCTGGGAGGGGGGCGCCCTGGGAGGCAAAATGATTACCTATAAAGGCTAAAAATACCTCACATATAGCCCTAGAGGCTATATGGAGATATTTAACCCCTGCCTGATTTCTCTAAATAGCGGGAGACGAGCCCGCCAGAAAAGGGGCGGGGCCTATCTCCTCAGCACACGGCGCCATTTCCTCTCACAGTTCCGCTGGTCAGGACGGCTCCCAAGTCTCTCCCCTGCACTGCACTACAGAAACAGGGTAAAACAGAGAGGGGGGGGCACATTTATGGCGATAAATTGATATAACAAAGCAGCTATAAGGGAGCACTTATTATAAGGCTATCCCTGATATATATATAGCGCTTTTGGTGTGTGCTGGCAAACTCTCCCTCTGTCTCCCCAAAGGGCTAGTGGGTCCTGTCTTCGTTAGGAGCATTCCCTGTGTGTCTGCTGTGTGTCGGTACGTGTGTGTCGACATGTATGAGGACGATATTGGTGTGGAGGCGGAGCAATTGCCAAATATGAGGATGTCACCCCCTAGGGAGTCGACACCGGAATGGATGCCTTTATTTATGGAACTACGGGATAGTGTCAACACGCTAAAGCAGTCGTTTGACGACATGAGGCGGCCGGACAATCAATTAGTGCCTGTCCAGGCGACTCAAACACCGTCAGGGGCTGTGAAACGCCCTTTGCCTCAGTCGGTCGACACAGACCCAGACACAGGCGATGACTCCAGTGGTGACGGTGACGAATCAACCGTATTTTCCAGTAGGGCCACACGTTATATGATTTTGGCAATGAAGGAGGCGTTACATTTAGCTGATACTACAGGTACCACTAAACAGGGTATTATGTGGGGTATGAAAAAACTACCTATAGTTTTTCCTGAATCAGAAGAATTAAATGACGTGTGTAATGAAGCGTGGGTTGCCCCTGATAAAAAGCTGATAATTTCAAAGAAATTATTGGCATTATACCCTTTCCCGCCAGAGGTTAGGGAGCGCTGGGAAACACCTCCTAGGGTGGACAAGGCGCTAACACGCTTATCTAAACAAGTGGCGTTACCCTCTCCTGAGACGGCCGCACTTAAAGATCCATCAGATAGGAGGATGGAAAATATCCAAAAAAGTATATACACACATGCAGGTGTTATACTACGACCAGCTGTAGCGACTGCCTGGATGGGCAGTGCTGGGGTAGTTTGGTCAGAGTCCCTGATTGAAAATATTGATACCCTGGACAGGGACAATATTTTACTGTCGTTAGAACAAATAAAGGATGCATTTCTTTATATGCGTGATGCACAGAGGGATATCTGCACACTGGCATCACGGGTAAGTGCTATGTCCATTTCGGCCAGAAGAGCTTTATGGACGCGACAGTGGTCAGGTGATGCGGATTCAAAACGGCATATGGAAGTTTTACCGTATAAAGGGGAGGAGTTATTTGGAGTCGGTCTATCAGATTTGGTGGCCACGGCTACAGCCGGGAAATCCACCTTTCTACCTCAAGTCACTCCCCCACAGAAAAAGGCACCGACTTTTCAACCGCAGCCCTTTCGTTCCTTTAAAAATAAGAGAGCAAAGGGCTATTCATATCTGCCACGAGGCAAAGGTCGAGGGAAGAGACAGCAACACGCAGCTCCTTCCCAGGAACAGAAGCCCTCCCCGGCTTCTACAAAAGCCTCAGCATGACGCTGGGGCTCCTCAAGCGGACTCGGGGATGGTGGGCGGTCGTCTCAAAAATTACAGCGCGCAGTGGGCTCACTCGCAGGTAGATCCCTGGATCCTGCAGATAATATCTCAAGGGTACAGGTTGGAATTAGAGACGGATCCACCTCGCCGTTTCCTGAAGTCTGCTTTACCAACGTCCCCCTCCGAAAGGGAGACGGTTTTGGAAGCCATTCACAAGCTGTACTCTCAGCAGGTGATAGTCAAGGTACCTCTTCTACAACAAGGGAAGGGGTATTATTCCACTCTTTTTGTGGTACCGAAGCCGGATGGCTCGGTAAGGCCTATTCTAAATCTGAAGTCCTTGAACCTGTACATAAAGAAGTTCAAGTTCAAAATGGAGTCACTCAGAGCAGTGATAGCGAACCTGGAAGAGGGGGACTTTATGGTATCCTTGGACATC
Source organism: Pseudophryne corroboree (assembly GCF_028390025.1). NCBI lineage: Eukaryota > Metazoa > Chordata > Amphibia > Anura > Myobatrachidae > Pseudophryne > Pseudophryne corroboree. Next base: position 53,736,323 of record NC_086451.1, read on the forward strand.
AAGGATGCGTATCTCCACGTTCCAATTTACCCCTCACACCAGGGGTACCTCAGGTTCGTTGTACAAAACTGTCACTATCAGTTTCAGACGCTGCCGTTCGGATTGTCCACGGCACCTCGGATCTTTACAAAGGTGATGGCCGAGATGATGATTCTTCTTCGAAGAAAAGGCGTATTAATTATCCCATACTTGGACGATCTCCTAATAAGGGCGAGGTCCAGAGAACAGCTAGAGATGGGATTAGCACTGTCTCAAGAAGTGCTAAAACAGCACGGGTGGATTCTGAATATTCCAAAATCCCAGTTAATGCCGACAACTCGTCTGCTGTTCCTAGGGATGATTCTGGACACGGTTCAGAAAAAGGTTTTTCTCCCGGAGGAAAAAGCCAAGGAGTTATCCGAGCTTGTCAGGAACCTCCTAAAACCAGGAAAGGTGTCTGTACATCAATGCACAAGAGTCCTGGGAAAAATGGTGGCTTCTTACGAAGCAATTCCATTCGGCAGATTCCACGCAAGAATTTTCCAAAGGGATCTGTTGGACAAATGGTCAGGGTCGCATCTTCAGATGCACCTACGGATAACCCTGTCTCCAAGGACAAGGGTGTCTCTTCTGTGGTGGTTGCAGAGTCCTCATCTATTGGAGGGCCGCAGATTCGGCATACAGGATTGGATCCTGGTGACCACGGACGCCAGCCTGAGAGGCTGGGGAGCAGTCACACAAGGAAGAAACTTCCAGGGAGTATGGACGAGCCTGGAAACGTCTCTTCACATAAACATTCTGGAACTAAGAGCAATATACAATGCTCTAAGCCAGGCAGAACCTCTGCTTCAGGGAAAACCGGTGTTGATCCAGTCGGACAACATCACGGCAGTCGCCCATGTGAACAGACAGGGCGGCACAAGAAGCAGGAGTGCAATGGCAGAAGCTGCAAGGATTCTTCGCTGGGCAGAGAATCATGTGATAGCGCTATCAGCAGTGTTCATCCCGGGAGTGGACAACTGGGAAGCAGACTTCCTCAGCAGACACGATCTTCACCCGGGAGAGTGGGGACTTCATCCAGAAGTCTTCCACATGCTGGTAACCCGTTGGGAAAGACCAATGGTGGACATGATGGCGTCTCGCCTCAACAAAAAACTGGACAGGTATTGCGCCAGGTCAAGAGATCCGCAGGCAATAGCTGTGGACGCGCTGGTAACGCCTTGGGTGTACCAGTCGGTGTATGTGTTTCCTCCTCTGCCTCTCATACCAAAAGTATTGAGAATTATACGGCAAAGAGGCGTAAGAACGATACTAGTGGTTCCGGATTGGCCAAGAAGGACTTGGTACCCGGAACTTCAAGAGATGATCACGGAAGATCCGTGGCCTCTACCTCTAAGGAGGGACTTGCTTCAGCAGGGTCCCTGTCTGTTTCAAGACTTACCGCGGCTGCGTTTGACGGCATGGCGGTTGAACGCCGGATCCTAATGGAAAAAGGCATGCCGGAAGAAGTCATTCCTACTTTGATTAAAGCAAGGAAAGAAGTAACCGTGCAACATTATCACCGAATTTGGCGAAAATATGTTGCGTGGTGCGAAGATCGGAGTGCTCCGACGGAGGAATTTCAACTGGGTCGATTCCTACATTTCTCTATCGTCCTAGTGGATGCTGGGGTTCCTGAAAGGACCATGGGGAATAGCGGCTCCGCAGGAGACAGGGCACAAAAAGTAAAGCTTTTCCGATCAGGTGGTGTGCACTGGCTCCTCCCCCTATGACCCTCCTCCAGACTCCAGTTAGATTTTTGTGCCCGGCCGAGAAGGGTGCAATCTAGGTGGCTCTCCTAAAGAGCTGCTTAGAGAAAGTTTAGCTAGGTTTTTTATGTTACAGTGATTCCTGCTGGCAACAGGATCACTGCAGCGAGGGACTGAGGGGAGAAGGAGTCAACTCACCTGCGTGCAGGATGGATTGGCTTCTTGGCTACTGGACATCAAGCTCCAGAGGGACGATCACAGGTACAGCCTGGATGGTCACCGGAGCCGCGCCGCCGGCCCCCTTGCAGATGCTGAAGACAGAAGAGGTCCAGAATCGGCGGCTGAAGACTCCTGCAGTCTTCTAAAGGTAGCGCACAGCACTGCAGCTGTGCGCCATTTTCCTCTCAGCACACTTCACACGGCAGTCACTGAGGGTGCAGGGCGCTGGGAGGGGGGCGCCCTGGGAGGCAAAATAGTACCTATAAAGGCTAAAAATACCTCACATATAGCCCTAGAGGCTATATGGAGATATTTAACCCCTGCCTGATTTCTCAAAATAGCGGGAGACGAGCCCGCCGGAAAAGGGGCGGGGCCTATCTCCTCAGCACACGGCGCCATTTCCTCTCACAGCTCCGCTGGTCAGGACGGCTCCCAGGTCTCTCCCCTGCACTGCACTACAGAAACAGGGTAAAACAGAGAGGGGGGGCAAATTTATGGCGATATTTTTATATAACAAAGCAGCTATAGGGGAGCACTTATTATAAGGCTATCCCTGATATATATATAGCGCTTTTGGTGTGTGCTGGCAAACTCTCCCTCTGTCTCCCCAAAGGGCTAGTGGGTCCTGTCTTCATTAGGAGCATTCCCTGTGTGTCTGCTGTGTGTCGGTACGTGTGTGTCGACATGTATGAGGACGATATTGGTGTGGAGGCGGAGCAATTGCCAAATATGGGGATGTCACCTCCTAGGGGGTCGACACCAGAATGGATGCCTTTATTTATGGAACTACGGGATAGTGTCAACACGCTAAAGCAGTCGTTTGACGACATGAGACGGCCGGACAATCAATTAGTGCCTGTCCAGGCGACTCAAACACCGTCAGGGGCTGTGAAACGCCCTTTGCCTCAGTCGGTCGACACAGACCCAGACACAGGCGATGACTCCAGTGGTGACGGTGACGAATCAACCGTATTTTCCAGTAGGGCCACACGTTATATGATTTTGGCAATGAAGGAGGCGTTACATTTAGCTGATACTACAGGTACCACTAAACAGGGTATTATGTGGGGTATGAAAAAACTACCTATAGTTTTTCCTGAATCAGAAGAACTAAATGACGTGTGTAATGAAGCGTGGGTTGCCCCTGATAAAAAGCTGATAATTTCAAAGAAATTATTGGCATTATACCCTTTCCCGCCAGAGGTTAGGGAGCGCTGGGAAACACCTCCTAGGGTGGACAAGGCGCTAACACGCTTATCTAAACAAGTGGCGTTACCCTCTCCTGAGACGGCCGCACTTAAAGATCCATCAGATAGGAGGATGGAAAATATCCAAAAAAGTATATACACACATGCAGGTGTTATACTACGACCAGCTGTAGCAACTGCCTGGATGGGCAGTGCGGGGGTAGTTTGGTCAGAATCCCTGATTGAAAATATTGATACCCTGGACAGGGACAATATTTTACTGTCGTTAGAACAAATAAAGGATGCATTTCTTTATATGCGTGATGCACAGAGGGATATATGCACACTGGCATCACGGGTAAGTGCTATGTCCATTTCGGCCAGAAGAGCTTTATGGACGCGACAGTGGACAGGCGATGCGGATTCAAAACGGCATATGGAAGTTTTGCCGTATAAGGGGGAGGAGTTATTTGGAGTCGGTCTATCAGATTTGGTGGCCACGGCTACAGCCGGGAAATCCACCTTTCTACCTCAAGTCACTCCCCAACAGAAAAAGGCACCGACTTTTCAACCGCAGCCCTTTCGTTCCTTTAAAAATAAGAGAGCAAAGGGCTATTCATATTTGCCACGAGGCAAAGGTCGAGGGAAGAGACAGCAACACGCAGCTCCTTCCCAGGATCAGAAGCCCTCCCCGGCTTCTACAAAAGCCTCAGCATGACGCTGGGGCTTCTCAAGCGGACTCGGGGACGGTGGGCGGTCGTCTCAAAAATTACAGCGCGCAGTGGGCTCACTCGCAAGTAGATCCCTGGATCCTGCAGATAATATCTCAGGGATACAGGTTGGAATTAGAGACAGATCCACCTCGCCGTTTCCTGAGGTCTGCTTTACCAACGTCCCCCTCCGAAAGGGAGACGGTGTTGGAAGCCATTCACAAGCTGTACTCTCAGCAGGTGATAGTCAAGGTACCTCTTCTGCAACAAGGGAAGGGGTATTATTCCACTCTTTTTGTGGTACCGAAGCCGGATGGCTCGGTAAGGCCTATTCTAAATCTGAAGTCCTTGAACCTGTACATAAAGAAGTTCAAGTTCAAAATGGAGTCACTCAGAGCAGTGATAGCGAACCTGGAAGAGGGGGACTTTATGGTATCCTTGGACATCAAGGATGCGTATCTCCACGTTCCAATTTACCCCTCACACCAGGGGTACCTCAGGTTCGTTGTACAAAACTGTCACTATCAGTTTCAGACGCTGCCGTTCGGATTGTCCACGGCACCTCGGATCTTTACAAAGGTAATGGCCGAGATGATGATTCTTCTTCGAAGAAAAGGCGTATTAATTATCCCATACTTGGACGATCTCCTAATAAGGGCGAGGTCCAGAGAACAGCTAGAGATGGGATTAGCACTGTCTCAAGAAGTGCTAAAACAGCACGGGTGGATTCTGAATATTCCAAAATCCCAGTTAATGCCGACAACTCGTCTGCTGTTCCTAGGGATGATTCTGGACACGGTTCAGAAAAAGGTTTTTCTCCCGGAGGAAAAAGCCAAGGAGTTATCCGAGCTTGTCAGGAACCTCCTAAAACCAGGAAAGGTGTCTGTACATCAATGCACAAGAGTCCTGGGAAAAATGGTGGCTTCTTACGAAGCGATTCCATTCGGCAGATTCCACGCAAGAATTTTCCAAAGGGATCTGTTGGACAAATGGTCAGGGTCGCATCTTCAGATGCACCTACGGATAACCCTGTCTCCAAGGACAAGGGTGTCTCTTCTGTGGTGGTTGCAGAGTGCTCATCTATTGGAGGGCCGCAGATTCGGAATACAGGATTGGATCCTGGTGACCACGGACGCCAGCCTGAGAGGCTGGGGAGCAGTCACACAAGGAAGAAACTTCCAGGGAGTATGGACGAGCCTGGAAACGTCTCTTCACATAAACATTCTGGAACTAAGAGCAATATACAATGCTCTAAACCAGGCAGAACCTCTGCTTCAGGGAAAACCGGTATTGATCCAGTCGGACAACATCACGGCAGTCGCCCATGTGAACAGACAGGGCGGCACAAGAAGCAGGAGGGCAATGGCAGAAGCTGCAAGGATTCTTCGCTGGGCAGAGAATCATGTGATAGCACTGTCAGCAGTGTTCATCCCGGGAGTGGACAACTGGGAAGCAGACTTCCTCAGCAGACACGATCTTCACCCGGGAGAGTGGGGACTTCATCCAGAAGTCTTCCACATGCTGGTAACCCGTTGGGAAAGACCAATGGTGGACATGATGGCGTCTCGCCTCAACAAAAAACTGGACAGGTATTGCGCCAGGTCAAGAGATCCGCAGGCAATAGCTGTGGACGCGCTGGTAACGCCTTGGGTGTACCAGTCGGTGTATGTGTTTCCTCCTCTGCCTCTCATACCAAAAGTATTGAGAATTATACGGCAAAGAGGCGTAAGAACGATACTAGTGGTTCCGGATTGGCCAAGGAGGACTTGGTACCCGGAACTTCAAGAGATGATCACGGAAGATCCGTGGCCTCTACCTCTAAGGAGGGACTTGCTTCAGCAGGGTCCCTGTCTGTTTCAAGACTTACCGCGGCTGCGTTTGACGGCATGGCGGTTGAACGCCGGATCCTAAAGGAAAGAGGCATGCCGGAAGAAGTCATTCCTACTTTGATTAAAGCAAGGAAGGAAGTAACCGTGCAACATTATCACCGAATTTGGCGAAAATATGTTGCGTGGTGCGAAGATCGGAGTGCTCCGACGGAGGAATTTCAACTGGGTCGATTCCTACATTTCCTGCAATCAGGATTGTCAATGGGTCTCAAATTGGGATCTATTAAGGTTCAAATTTCGGCCCTGTCGATTTTCTTTCAAAAAGAATTGGCTTCAGTCCCTGAAGTCCAGACCTTTGTTAAGGGAGTGCTGCATATTCAGCCTCCTGTGGTGCCTCCAGTGGCACCGTGGGATCTAAATGTGGTTTTGGACTTCCTAAAATCTCATTGGTTTGAACCACTAAAAAAGGTGGATTTGAAATATCTCACATGGAAAGTGACCATGCTTCTAGCCCTGGCTTCTGCCAGGAGAGTGTCAGAATTGGCAGCTTTATCTTACAAAAGCCCATATCTGATTTTCCATTCGGACAGGGCAGAACTGCGGACTCGTCCGCATTTTCTCCCTAAGGTGGTGTCAGCATTTCATCTGAACCAGCCTATTGTAGTGCCTGCGGCTACAAGTGACTTGGAGGACTCCAAGTTACTGGACGTTGTCAGAGCATTAAAAATATATATTGCAAGGACAGCTGGAGTCAGAAAATCTGACTCGTTGTTTATATTGTATGCACCCAACAAGATGGGTGCTCCTGCGTCTAAGCAGACGATTGCTCGTTGGATCTGTAGCACAATCCAACTTGCACATTCTGTGGCAGGCTTGCCACAGCCTAAATCTGTAAAGGCCCACTCCACAAGGAAGGTGGGCTCATCTTGGGCGGCTGCCCGAGGGGTCTCGGCATTACAACTTTGCCGAGCAGCTACGTGGTCAGGGGAGAACACGTTTGTAAAATTTTACAAATTTGATACTCTGGCTAAGGAGGACCTGGAGTTCTCTCATTCGGTGCTGCAGAGTCATCCGCACTCTCCCGCCCGTTTGGGAGCTTTGGTATAATCCCCATGGTCCTTTCAGGAACCCCAGCATCCACTAGGACGATAGAGAAAATAAGATTTTACTTACCGATAAATCTATTTCTCGGAGTCCGTAGTGGATGCTGGGCGCCCATCCCAAGTGCGGATTATCTGCATAAGTTGTACATAGTTATTGTTAACTAATTCGGGTTATTGTTAAAGGAAGCCATCTTTCAGAGGCTCCGCTGTTATCATACTGTTAACTGGGTTTAGATCACAAGTTGTACGGTGTGATTGGTGTGGCTGGTATGAGTCTTACCCGGGATTCAAAATCCTCCCTTATTGTGTACGCTCGTCCGGGCACAGTACCTAACTGGAGTCTGGAGGAGGGTCATAGGGGGAGGAGCCAGTGCACACCACCTGATCGGAAAAGCTTTACTTTTTGTGCCCTGTCTCCTGCGGAGCCGCTATTCCCCATGGTCCTTTCAGGAACCCCAGCATCCACTACGGACTCCGAGAAATAGATTTATCGGTAAGTAAAATCTTATTTTCCTGCAATCAGGATTGTCTATGGGTCTCAAATTGGGATCTATTAAGGTTCAAATTTCGGCCCTGTCGATTTTCTTTCAAAAAGAATTGGCTTCAGTCCCTGAAGTCCAGACCTTTGTGAAGGGAGTGCTGCATATACAGCCTCCTGTGGTGCCTCCAGTGGCACCGTGGGATCTCAATGTAGTTTTGGATTTTCTAAAATCTCATTGGTTTGAACCACTAAATAAGGTGGATTTGAAATATCTCACTTGGAAAGTGACCATGCTTCTAGCCCTGGCTTCTGCCAGGAGAGTGTCAGAATTGGCAGCTTTATCTTACAAAAGCCCATATCTGATTTTCCATTCGGACAGGGCAGAACTGCGGACTCGTCCGCATTTTCTCCCTAAGGTGGTGTCAGCATTTCATCTGAACCAGCCTATTGTAGTGCCTGCGGCTACAAGTGACTTGGAGGACTCCAAGTTACTGGACGTTGTCAGAGCATTAAAAATATATATTGCAAGAACAGCTGGAGTCAGAAAATCTGACTCGTTGTTTATATTGTATGCACCCAACAAGATGGGTGCTCCTGCGTCTAAGCAGACGATTGCTCGTTGGATCTGTAGCACAATCCAACTGGCACATTCTGTGGCAGGCCTGCCACAGCCTAAATCTGTAAAGGCCCACTCCACAAGGAAGGTGGGCTCATCTTGGGCGGCTGCCCGAGGGGTCTCGGCATTACAACTTTGCCGAGCAGCTACGTGGTCAGGGGAGAACACGTTTGTAAAATTTTACAAATTTGATACTCTGGCTAAGGAGGACCTGGAGTTCTCTCATTCGGTGCTGCAGAGTCATCCGCACTCTCCCGCCCGTTTGGGAGCTTTGGTATAATCCCCATGGTCCTTTCAGGAACCCCAGCATCCACTAGGACGATAGAGAAAATAAGATTTTACTTACCGATAAATCTATTTCTCGGAGTCCGTAGTGGATGCTGGGCGCCCATCCCAAGTGCGGATTATCTGCATAAATTGTACATAGTTTTTGTTAACTTATTCGGGTTATTGTTGTAGGAAGCCATCTTTCAGAGGCTCCGCTGTTATCATACTGTTAACTGGGTTTAGATCACAAGTTGTACGGTGTGATTGGTGTGGCTGGTATGAGTCTTACCCGGGATTCAAAATCCTCCCTTATTGTGTACGCTCGTCCGGGCACAGTACCTAACTGGAGTCTGGAGGAGGGTCATAGGGGGAGGAGCCAGTGCACACCACCTGATCGGAAAAAGCTTTACTTTTTGTGCCCTGTCTCCTGCGGAGCCGCTATTCCCCATGGTCCTTTCAGGAACCCCAGCATCCACTACGGACTCCGAGAAATAGATTTATCGGTAAGTAAAATCTTATTTTTCCCCGTGGTCACCACTAGATGGCACCCAATGGAGCAATTCAATTGTTGCTCCATTCAGGCGCAGTTAGCCTCGGGCCGACCCCCACACCCCTGTGCCCAAACAGCACTTTACGCGTCACACCCAGCACTGTGGTCGGGTTTAGCCGTTGTACATGGCTAAACCCGACACTTCTGGGCACAGTCGGCGCAGAAAAAGAACACCATTTGAATATCGCCACTTATCACTTTAGATAAGATTAGCCACTATTCACGCCCATTTGGGGCACTTAACAAGTAATGGGAGCCCGATCAGCAACAATTGAATTGCCCCCTTTATTTTAATTTGCCCATTCACTTCACCTGTATCTGCTCAGTGGGATGGGAACACAGTGCTGTCCTCTTGCATACACCTGGCCCTACACATTGTACTATGGGGGGAATTCAAATGTTATCGCACCCCCGATCTCCCATCTAAAGTGATGGTAAATCGCGTAGCGATATTGAAATGCCCCCACTTATCCCTCTGGTTGCGCCCATTACACTTGGGTTTAGGCGAGCAAAGCACCCAAACACGACTAAAGTAATGGGCGCAATCGTGAAAAATGTTGAAGCCCAAATGGGTCTCTACGAGGGTAGCAAGCTGAAATGCACTTGTCGTGCCCATCTGCAGCAACAATAGAATACTGCTGGTGGGCAGAATAGGGGGCGGGAGGGTGTGTGGAGATTTGAAGCTCGCCCTATGTGGTGGATGTTGGTAGTTTTGTGATTTCACCTTTGTGCGCTATTTGCACCAGTGATTTGAAAACCGTTTGCAAATTTCTTTCTGTGTTGCAGTAATTCTGGTGATGCAATCGGTAGCCCTGGTAATCTCTTGCTGCTGGAATAATGAGCTTCCATTTTTCTTCTTGGTAAAATGTGCGGTATAGGTAAAGTGGATAAAGTGCAGCTGGACTTGAGTATACTGTACAGTATTACTCTTTTTATTCCAGTGCTCCTAGTGGTTTTTGTTAGGCGCAATTAAAGAAATGTAACTTTGTTTTGGTAATCTTGCATTTGTTGCTTGGGAAACGATGCCTCACTTTGCACTGTCTTTATGGCTTCACAATGCTGTGTGTCCACAGTCCAGTAATGCAGCAGTGATGTATTCATTTGTGCTTACATATGGGAAAGCTTTGTATTGCTGATAGAATAGTTTCTTTGTACCATGTATCGATTGTGCAGCGCTTCCCCGTCTCTGCTTTTAGTCCTCTTATACTTGATAATGAGTTTTCACATGAGTATCTGTGATCTGTGTTTTTTTTTGTGTTTTTGATTTGTAAGGTTTCTTAATTTCTCTGACGTCCTAAGTGGATGCTGGGACTCCGTAAGGACCATGGGGAATAGCGGCTCCGCAGGAGACTGGGCACAACTAAAGAAAGCTTTAGGACTACCTGGTGTGCACTGGCTCCTCCCTCTATGACCCTCCTCCAGACCTCAGTTAGAATTTTGTGCCCGGCTGAGCTGGATGCACACTAGGGGCTCTCCTGAGCTCCTAGAAAAAGAAAGTTTATTTTAGGTTTTTTATTTTCAGTGAGATCTGCTGGCAACAGACTCACTGCTACGAGGGACTAAGGGGAGAGAAGCGAACCTACCTGCTTGCAGCTAGCTTGGGCTTCTAAGGCTACTGGACACCATTAGCTCCAGAGGGATCGAACACAGGGCCCGACCTCGATCGTCCGTTCCCGGAGCCGCGCCGCCGTCCCCCTTACAGAGCCAGAAGCAAGAAGAGTCCTGGAAATCGGCGGCAGAAGACTTCGGTCTTCAAACAAGATAGCGCACAGCACTGCAGCTGTGCGCCATTGCTTCCCATGCACACCTCACACTCCGGTCACTGATGGGTGCAGGGCGCTGGGGGGGGGGCGCCCTGGGCTGCAATATTAAGTACCTTGGCTGGCGAAGAAACACATAATATAGTCATAGAGACTATATATGTGTAAAATACCCCTGCCAGATATACATAGAAAAAAGCGGGAGAAGTCCGCCGAAAAAGGGGCGGGGCTATCTCCCTCAGCACACTGGCGCCATTTTCCCTCACAGCTCCGCTGGAAGGATCGCTCCCAGGCTCTCCCCTGCAGTTTCCAGACTACATAGGGTAACAAAGAGAGGGGGGGCACTAAATTTAGGCGCAATATTGTGTATACAAGCAGCTATTGGGAAAAATCACTCAGTCATAGTGTTAATCCCTGTGTCATATAGCACTGTTGGTGTGTGCTGGCATACTCTGTCTCTGTCTCCCCAAAGGGCTTTGTGGGGTCCTGTCCTCAGTCAGAGCATTCCCTGTGTGTGTGCGGTGTGTCGGTACAGCTGTGTCGACATGTTTGATAAGGAGGCTTATGTGGAGGCGGAGCAAGTGCCGATAAATGTGATGTCACCCCCTGCGGGGCCGACACCTGAGTGGATGGACTTGTGGAAGGAATTACGTGAAAGTGTCAACTCCTTACATAAAAGGTTTGACGACATATCAGATGTGGGACAGCCGGCTTCTCAGCTTGTGCCTGCCCAGCTGTCTCAAAAGCCATCAGGGGCTCTAAAACGCCCACTACCTCAGATGGCAGACACAGATGTCGACACGGATACTGAATCCAGTGTCGACGACGATGAGACAAATGTACATTCCAATAGAGCCACACGTTACATGATTGAGGCAATGAAAAATGTGTTGCACATTTCTGATATTACCCCAGGAACCACAAAAAAGGGTATTATGTTTGGGGAGAAAAAACTACCAGTGGTTTTTCCCCCATCTGAGGAATTAAATGAGGTGTGTGAAGAAGCGTGGGCTTCCCCCGATAAGAAACTGGTAATTTCTAAAAGGTTACTAATGGCGTACCCTTTCCCGCCAGAGGATAGGTCACGTTGGGAAGCATCCCCTAGGGTGGATAAAGCGCTCACACGTCTGTCAAAAAAAGGTGGCACTACCGTCTCCGGACACGGCCGCCCTAAAGGAGCCTGCTGATAGGAAGCAGGAGGCTATCCTGAAGTCTGTATATACACACTCAGGTATTATACTGAGACCAGCTATTGCTTCAGCATGGATGTGCAGTGCTGCAGCTGCGTGGTCAGATTCCCTGTCGGAAAATATTGATACCCTAGACAGGGACACTATATTGCTATCCATAGAGCATATAAAAGACGCAGTCTTATACATCAGAGATGCACAGAGGGATATTTGCCGGCTGGCATCTAAAATAAGTGCAATGTCCATTTCTGCCAGGAGAGGATTATGGACTCGGCAGTGGACGGGTGATGCAGATTCTAAAAGGCACATGGAAGTTTTGCCTTATAAGGGTGAGGAGTTGTTCGGGGATGGTCTCTCGGACCTCGTTTCCACAGCAACAGCTGGGAAGTCAGCATTTTTACCCCATGTTCCCTCACAGCCAAAGAAAGCACCGTATTATCAGGTACAGTCCTTTCGGCCCCATAAAGGCAAGCGGGTTAAAGGCGCGTCCTTTCTGCCCAGAGGCAGAGGTAGAGGGAAAAAGCTGCAGCATACAGCCAGTTCCCAGGAGCAAAAGTCCTCCCCCGCTTCCTCCAAGTCCACCGCATGACGCTGGGGCTCCACAGGCGGAGCCAGGTACGGTGGGGGCCCGTCTCAAAAACTTCAGCAATCAGTGGGCTCGCTCAAGTTCAAGATGGAATCGCTCAGGGCGGTTATTGCAAGCCTGGACGAGGGGTATTACATGGTATCACTGGACATCAAGGATGCTTACCTGCATGTCCCCATTTACCATCCTCACCAGGAGTACCTCAGATTTGTGGTACAGGATTGTCATTACCAATTCCAGACGTTGCCGTTTGGTCTATCCACGGCTCCGAGGGTGTTTACCAAGGTAATGGCCAAAATGATGATACTCCTTCGAAAGAAGGGAGTTTTAATTATCCCGTACTTGGACGATCTCCTGATAAAGGCGAGGTCCAGGGAGCAGTTGTTGGTCGGGGTAGCACTATCTCGGGAGGTGCTACAACAGCACGGCTGGATTCTAAATATTCCAAAGTCACAGCTGGTCCCTACGACACGTCTACTGTTCCTGGGGATGGTTCTGGACACAGAACAGAAAAAAGTATTTCTCCCGGAGGAGAAGGCCAAGGAGCTGTCATCTCTAGTCAGAGGCCTCCTAAAACCAAAACAGGTGTCGGTGCATCACTGCACGCGGATCCTGGGAAAGATGGTAGCTTCCTACGAAGCAATTCCATTCGGCAGGTTCCATGCAAGAACCTTTCAGTGGGACCTGTTGGACAAGTGGTCCGGATCGCATCTTCAGATGCATCGGCTGATAACCCTGTCTCCGAGGACCAGGGTGTCTCTGCTGTGGTGGCTGCAAAGTGCTCATCTTCAAGAGGGCCGCAGATTCGGCATACAGGACTGGGTCCTGGTGACCACGGATGCCAGCCTTCGGGGCTGGGGGGCAGTCACACAGGGAAGAAACTTCCAAGGACTATGGTCAAGTCAGGAGACTTCCCTACACATAAATATTCTGGAACTGAGGGCCATTTACAATGCCCTAAGTCAGGCAAAACCCCTGCTTCAAAACCAGCCGGTACTGATCCAGTCAGACAACATCACGGCAGTCGCCCATGTAAACCGACAGGGCGGCACAAGAAGCAGGACGGCGATGGCAGAAGCCACAAGGATTCTCCGATGGGTGGAAAATCACGTGTTAGCACTGTCAGCAGTGTTCATTCCGGGAGTGGACAACTGGGAAGCAGACTTCCTCAGCAGACACGACCTCCACCCGGGAGAGTGGGGACTTCATCCGATCCGGAAGTTTTTCAACTGATTGTAAACCGTTGGGAAAAGCCACAGGTGGACATGATGGCGTCCCGCCTAAACAAAAAGCTAGAAAGATATTGCGCCAGGTCGAGAGACCCTCAGGCGATAGCTGTGGACGCTCTAGTGACACCGTGGGTGTACCGGTCGGTTTATGTGTTCCCTCCTCTTCCTCTCATACCAAAGGTACTGAGTATAATAAGGAGAAGAGGAGTAAGAACTATACTCATTGTTCCGGATTGTCCAAGAAGAGCTTGGTACCCGGAACTTCAAGAAATGATCTCAGAGGACCCATGGCCTCTGCCGCTCAGACAGGACCTGCTGCAGCAGGGGCCCTGTCTGTTCCAAGACTTACAGCGGCTGCGTTTGACGGCATGGCAGTTGAGCACCGGATCCTGAAGGAAAAGGGCATTCCGGAGGAAGTCATTCCTACGCTGATTAAAGCTAGGAAAGAAGTGACCGCAAACCATTATCACCGCATTTGGCGAAAATATGTTGCGTGGTGTGAGGCCAGGAAGGCCCCAACGGAGGAATTTCAGCTTGGCCGTTTTCTGCACTTCCTACAGTCAGGGGTGACTATGGGCCTAAAATTGGGTTCCATTAAGATCCAGATTTCGGCTCTATCGATTTTCTACCAGAAAGAACTGGCTTCACTACCTGAAGTTCAGACTTTTGTTAAGGGAGTGCTGCATATTCAGCCCCCTTTTGTGCCTCCAGTGGCACCGTGGGATCTCAACGTGGTGTTGGATTTCCTAAAGTCACATTGGTTTGAGCCACTAAAAACCGTGGAATTGAAATATCTCACGTGGAAAGTGGTCATGTTGTTGGCCTTGGCTTCGGCCAGGCGTGTATCAGAATTGGCGGCTTTGTCATGTAAAAGCCCTTATCTGATTTTCCATATGGATAGGGCAGAATTGAGGACTCGTCCCCAGTTTCTCCCTAAGGTGGTATCAGCTTTTCATCTGAACCAACCTATCGTGGTGCCTGCGGCTACTAAAGACTTGGAGGCTTCCAAGTTGTTGGACGTAGTCAGGGCCCTGAAAATCTATGTTTCCAGGACAGCTGGAGTCAGAAAGACTGACTCGCTATTTATCCTGTATGCGCCCAACAAGTTGGGTGCACCTGCTTCAAAGCAGACTATTGCTCGCTGGATCTGTAGTACGATTCAGCTTGCACATTCTGCGGCTGGACTGCCGCATCCTAAATCAGTGAAAGCCCATTCCACAAGGAAGGTGGGCTCTTCTTGGGCGGCTGCCCGAGGGGTCTCGGCTTTACAACTTTGCCGAGCAGCTACTTGGTCGGGGTCAAACACATTTGCTAAATTCTACAAGTTTGACACCCTGGCTGAGGAGGACCTAGAGTTTGCCCATTCGGTGCTGCAGAGTCATCCGCACTCTCCCGCCCGTTTGGGAGCTTTGGTATAATCCCCATGGTCCTTACGGAGTCCCAGCATCCACTTAGGACGTCAGAGAAAATAAGAATTTACTCACCGGTAATTCTATTTCTCGTAGTCCGTAGTGGATGCTGGGCGCCCATCCCAAGTGCGGATTGTCTGCAATACTTGTATATAGTTATTGTTTAACTAAAGGGTTATTGTTGAGCCATCTGTTGAGAGGCTCAGCTCAGTTGTTGTCATACTGTTAACTGGGTATTGTATCACGAGTTATACGGTGTGATTGGTGTGGCTGGTATGAGTCTTACCCGGGATTCAAAATCCTTCCTTATTGTGTCAGCTCTTCCGGGCACAGTATCCTAACTGAGGTCTGGAGGAGGGTCATAGTGGGAGGAGCCAGTGCACACCAGTTAGACCAAAAGCTTTCTTTATAGTTGTGCCCAGTCTCCTGCATAGCCGCTATTCCCCATGGTCCTTACGGAGTCCCAGCATCCACTACGGACTACGAGAAATAGAATTACCGGTGAGTAAATTCTTATTTTAACAAACATGAATAATTGTGGTTGCAAAATATAGGAAAAAACAAAATACTTTTATCTTTGACATTTTATCCATAAAGCATCAATATATTCTATTTTGTGGCAAATAAAGATGGAAATAATCAAGTGTATGTAGACTTGTGATCCTACCCAAATGGACAGGCACATCTGCACATGTCCAGCTATATAGTGCTAACCCATTCAGCACAGCACTAAAACTCTTATTGAAATTATCATGCATAAAGAATTGAAAGACCCGATTTTCCCAGCTACAGCCAACCTTGTCCTGAATAGAAATGGACTTCTCCAAGGCACACCTGATGCAGTGGGTGCCAGGGGTATCATGTGTAAGGGAAAAAGAAGCCACAGTCTGCTTAGGCATGAGTGTACATGCGGAATGATTTGCACGTTGGTGAAAGTATCACTAATCCACATCCGCAAGGGACATGCTACATTTGGGTGCACATGATTCCTATACAGGTTGAGTATCCCATATCCATATATTCCGAAATACGGAATTTGCTATAGCTGCAGATTTTCCAGATCAGGTGGTGTGCACTGGCTCCTCCCCCAGTTAGATTTTTGTGCCCGGCCGAGAAGGGTGCAATCTAGGTGGCTCTCCTAAAGAGCTGCTTAGAAAAAGTTTAGCTAGGTTTTTTATTTTACAGTGATTCCTGCTGGCAACAGGATCACTGCAGCGAGGGACTGAGGGGAGAAGGAGTCAACTCACCTGCGTGCAGGATGGATTGGCTTCTTGGCTACTGGACATCAAGCTCCAGAGGGACGATCACAGGTACAGCCTGGATGGTCACCGGAGCCGCGCCGCCGGCCCCCTTGCAGATGCTGAAGTCAGAAGAGGTCCAGAATCGGCGGCTGAAGACTCCTGCAGTCTTCTAAAGGTAGCGCACAGCACTGCAGCTGTGCGCCATTTTCCTCTCAGCACACTTCACACGCGGTCACTGAGGGTGCAGGGCGCTGGGGGGGGGCGCCCTGGGAGGCAAATGTAACCTATATAAAGGCTAAAAATACCTCACATATAGCCCCTAGAGGCTATATGGAGATATTTAACCCCTGCCTGATTTTTCTAAATAGCGGGAGACGAGCCCGCCAGAAAAGGGGCGGGGCCTATCTCCTCAGCACACGGCGCCATTTCCTCTCACAGCTCCGCTGGTCAGGACGGCTCCCAAGTCTCTCCCCTGCACTGCACTACAGAAACAGGGTAAAACAGAGAGGGGGGGGCAAATTTATGGCGATATTTTGATATAACAAAGCAGCTATAAGGGAGCACTTATTATAAGGCTATCCCTGATATATATATAGCGCTTTTGGTGTGTGCTGGCAAACTCTCCCTCTGTCTCCCCAAAGGGCTAGTGGGTCCTGTCTTCGTTAGGAGCATTCCCTGTGTGTCTGCTGTGTGTCGGTACGTGTGTGTCGACATGTATGAGGACGATATTGGTGTGGAGGCGGAGCAATTGCCAAATATGAGGATGTCACCCCCTAGGGAGTCGACACCAGAATGGATGCCTTTATTTATGGAACTACGGGATAGTGTCAACACGCTAAAGCAGTCGTTTTACGACATGAGGCGGCCGGACAATCAATTAGTGCCTGTCCAGGCGACTCAAACACCGTCAGGGGCTGTGAAACGCCCTTTGCCTCAGTCGGTCGACACAGACCCAGACGCAGGCACTGACTCCAGTG
Source organism: Pseudophryne corroboree (assembly GCF_028390025.1). Taxonomy (NCBI): domain Eukaryota; kingdom Metazoa; phylum Chordata; class Amphibia; order Anura; family Myobatrachidae; genus Pseudophryne; species Pseudophryne corroboree. The sequence continues at coordinate 53,753,404 of NC_086451.1, forward strand.
GTGACGGTGACGAATCAACCGTATTTTCCAGTAGGGCCACACGTTATATGATTTTGGCAATGAAGGAGGCGTTACATTTAGCTGATACTACAGGTACCACTAAACAGGGTATTATGTGGGGTGTGAAAAAACTACCTATAGTTTTTCCTGAATCAGAAGAATTAAATGACGTGTGTAATGAAGCGTGGGTTGCCCCTGATAAAAAGCTGATAATTTCAAAGAAATTATTGGCATTATACCCTTTCCCGCCAGAGGTTAGGGAGCGCTGGGAAACACCTCCTAGGGTGGACAAGGCGCTAACACGCTTATCTAAACAAGTGGCGTTACCCTCTCCTGAGACGGCCGCACTTAAAGATCCATCAGATAGGAGGATGGAAAATATCCAAAAAAGTATATACACACATGCAGGTGTTATACTACGACCAGCTGTAGCGACTGCCTGGATGGGCAGTGCTGGGGTAGTTTGGTCAGAGTCCCTGATTGAAAATATTGATACCCTGGACAGGGACAATATTTTACTGTCGTTAGAACAAATAAAGGATGCATTTCTTTATATGCGTGATGCACAGAGGGATATCTGCACACTGGCATCACGGGTAAGTGCTAGGTCCATTTCGGCCAGAAGAGCTTTATGGACGCGACAGTGGACAGGCGATGCGGATTCAAAACGGCATATGGAAGTTTTGCCGTATAAAGGGGAGGAGTTATTTGGAGTCGGTCTATCAGATTTGGTGGCCACGGCTACAGCCGGGAAATCCACCTTTCTACCTCAAGTCACTCCCCAACAGAAAAAGGCACCGACTTTTCAACCGCAGCCCTTTCGTTCCTTTAAAAATAAGAGAGCAAAGGGCTATTCATATCTGCCACGAGGCAGAGGTCGAGGGAAGAGACAGCAACACGCAGCTCCTTCCCAGGAACAGAAGCCCTCCCCGGCTTCTACAAAAGCCTCAGCATGACGCTGGGGCTTCTCAAGCGGACTCGGGGACGGTGGGCGGTCGTCTCAAAAATTACAGCGCGCAGTGGGCTCACTCGCAGGTAGATCCCTGGATCCTGCAGATAATATCTCAAGGGTACAGGTTGGAATTAGAGACAGATCCACCTCGCCGTTTCCTGAAGTCTGCTTTACCAACGTCCCCCTCCGAAAGGGAGACGGTTTTGGAAGCCATTCACAAGCTGTACTCTCAGCAGGTGATAGTCAAGGTACCTCTTCTACAACAAGGGAAGGGGTATTATTCCACTCTTTTTGTGGTACCGAAGCCGGATGGCTCGGTAAGGCCTATTCTAAATCTGAAGTCCTTGAACCTGTACATAAAGAAGTTCAAGTTCAAGATGGAGTCACTCAGAGCAGTGATAGCGAACCTGGAAGAGGGGGACTTTATGGTATCCTTGGACATCAAGGATGCGTATCTCCACGTTCCAATTTACCCCTCACACCAGGGGTACCTCAGGTTCGTTGTACAAAACTGTCACTATCAGTTTCAGACGCTGCCGTTCGGATTGTCCACGGCACCTCGGATCTTTACAAAGGTAATGGCCGAGATGATGATTCTTCTTCGAAGAAAAGGCATATTAATTATCCCATACTTGGACGATCTCCTAATAAGGGCAAGGTCCAGAGAACAGCTAGAGATGGGATTAGCACTGTCTCAAGAAGTGCTAAAACAGCACGGGTGGATTCTGAATATTCCAAAATCCCAGTTAATGCCGACAACTCGTCTGCTGTTCCTAGGGATGATTCTGGACACGGTTCAGAAAAAGGTTTTTCTCCCGGAGGAAAAAGCCAAGGAGTTATCCGAGCGTGTCAGGAACCTCCTAAAACCAGGAAAGGTGTCTGTACATCAATGCACAAGAGTCCTGGGAAAAATGGTGGCTTCTTACGAAGCAATTCCATTCGGCAGATTCCACGCAAGAATTTTCCAAAGGGATCTGTTGGACAAATGGTCAGGGTCGCATCTTCAGATGCACCTACGGATAACCCTGTCTCCAAGGACAAGGGTGTCTCTTCTGTGGTGGTTGCAGAGTCCTCATCTATTGGAGGGCCGCAGATTCGGCATACAGGATTGGATCCTGGTGACCACGGACGCCAGCCTGAGAGGCTGGGGAGCAGTCACACAAGGAAGAAACTTCCAGGGAGTATGGACGAGTCTGGAAACGTCTCTTCACATAAACATTCTGGAACTAAGAGCAATATACAATGCTCTAAGCCAGGCAGAACCTCTGCTTCAGGGAAAACCGGTGTTGATCCAGTCGGACAACATCACGGCAGTCGCCCATGTGAACAGACAGGGCGGCACAAGAAGCAGGAGTGCAATGGCAGAAGCTGCAAGGATTCTTCGCTGGGCAGAGAATCATGTGATAGCACTGTCAGCAGTGTTCATCCCGGGAGTGGACAACTGAGAAGCAGACTTCCTCAGCAAATAGGGGAATAGCGGCTCCGCAGGAGACAGGGCACAAAAAGTAAAGCTTTTCCAGATCAGGTGGTGTGCACTGGCTCCTCCCCCTATGACCCTCCTCCAGACTCCAGTTAGATTTTTGTGCCCGGCCGAGAAGGGTGCAATCTAGGTGGCTCTCCTAAAGAGCTGCTTAGAGAAAGTTTAGCTTAGGTTTTTTATTTTACAGTGAGTCCTGCTGGCAACAGGATCACTGCAACGAGGGACTGAGGGGAGAAGAAGTGAACTCACCTGCGTGCAGGATGGATTGGCTTCTTGGCTACTGGACATTAGCTCCAGAGGGACGATCACAGGTACAGCCTGGATGGTCACCGGAGCCGCGCCGCCGGCCCCCTTGCAGATGCTGAAGTTAGAAGAGGTCCAGAATCGGCGGCTGAAGACTCTGACAGTCTTCTAAAGGTAGCGCACAGCACTGCAGCTGTGCGCCATTTTCCTCTCAGCACACTTCACACGCTGTCACTGAGGGTGCAGGGCGCTGGGGGGGGGCGCCCTGGGAGGCAAATGTAAACCTATATACTGGCTAAAAATACCTCACATATAGCCCCCAGAGGCTATATGGAGATATTTAACCCCTGCCAAACTTCACTAAAGAGCGGGAGACGAGCCCGCCGTAAAAGGGGCGGGGCCTATCTCCTCAGCACACAGCGCCATTTTTTCTCTCACAGAAAGGCTGGAGAGAAGGCTCCCAGGCTCTCCCCTGCACTGCACTACAGAAACAGGGTTTAAACAGAGAGGGGGGGCACAAATTGGCGATATAAATATATATATATATAAAGATGCTATTAGGGAGAAACACTTATATAAGGTTGTCCCTATGTAATTATAGCGTTTTTTGGTGTGTGCTGGCAAACTCTCCCTCTGTCTCTCCAAAGGGCTAGTGGGGTCCTGTCCTCTGTCAGAGCATTCCAGGTGTGTGTGCTGTGTGTCGGTACGTGTGTGTCGACATGTATGAGGACGATGATGGAGGAGGCGGAGAAATTGCCTGTAATGGTGATGTCACTCTCTAGGGAGTCGACACCGGAATGGATGGCTTATTTAGGGAATTACGCGAGAATGTCAACACGCTGCAAGGTCGGTTGACGACATGAGACGGCCGACAAACAATTAGTAACGGTCCAGGCGTCTCAGAAACACCGTCAGGGGTTTTTTATAAAAAACGCCCATTTACCTCAGTCGGTCGACACAGACACGGACACTGAATCCAGTGTCGACGGTGAATAAACAAACGTATTCCTCATTAGGGCCACACGTTAAGGGCAATGAAGGAGCTGTTACATATTTCTGATACTACAAGTACCACAAAAAAGGGTATTATGTGGAAGTGAAAAAACTACCTGTAGTTTTTCCTGAATCAGATAAAATAAAATGAAGTGTGTGATGATGCGTGGGTTTACCCCGATAGCAAATATTGGCGTTATACCTTTTCCCGCCAGAAGTTAGGGCGCGTTGGGAAACACCCATTAGGGTGGATAAGGCGCTCACACGCTTATCAAGTGGCGTTACCGTCTCCAAATACGGCCGCCCTCAAGGAGCCAGCTGATAGGCAGCTGGAAAAATATCCTAAAAAGTATATACACACAGACGGTGGTTATACTGCGACCAGCGATCGCCATCAGCCTGGAGATGCAGTGCTGGGTTGGCTTGGTCGAATTCCCTGACTAAAAATATTTTATTGATATAGAGCATTTAATAGGATGCATTCTATATATATGTATGCGAGATGCACAGAGGGATATTTGCACTCTGGCATCAAGATAAGTGCGTTGTCCATATCTCCCAGAAGATGTCATGGACACGACAGTGGTCAGGTGATACAGATCCCATACGGCACATGGAAGTATTGCCGTATAAAGGGAAGGAGTTATTTGGGGTCGGTCCGTCGGACCTGGGGGCCACGGCCACAGCTGGGAAATCCAACCTTTTTTACCCCAAGTTACATCTCAGCAGAAAAAGACACTGTCTTTTCAGCCTCAATCCTTCCGTTCCCATGTGGGCAAGCGGGCAAAAGGCCAGTCATATCTGCCCAGACATAGAGGAAAGGGAAGTAGACTGCAGCAGGCAGCCCCTTCCCAGGAAAAGAAGCCCTCCACCAGTGGGGGGGTAGTCTCAAGAGTCTCAGCGCGCAGTGGGATCACTCGCAAGTTGACCCCTAGATCATACAAGTATTATCCCAGGGGTACAGATTGGAGAGTCGAGACATTTTTTCCTCGCAGGTTCCTGAAGCCTGCTTTACCAACGGCTCCCTCCGACCAGGAGGCAGTATTGGGAAAAAATTCACAAACTGTATTTCCAGCAGGTGATAATCAAAGTACCCCTCCTACAACAAGGAAAAGGGTATTAGTCCTCCACACTATATTGTGGTACTGAAGCCAGACGGCTTGGTGAGACATAGTCTAAATCTGAAATCTTTGAACACTTACATAAAAAGGTTCAAATCAAGATGGAGTCACTCAGAGCAGTGATAGAGAACCGGAAAAAAGGGGACTATATGGTGTCCCTGGACATCAAGGATTACCTCCATGTCCAAATTTGCCCTTCTCAACAAGGGTACCTCTGGTTCGTGATACAGAACTGTCAATATCAGTTTCAGACGCTGCCGTTGAATTATCCACGGCACCCCGGGCCTTTACCAAGGTAATGGCCGAAAAGATGATTCTTAAAAGAAGAAAGGCATCTAAATTATCCCTTACTTGGACGATATCCTGAAAGGGACAAGTTTCCAGAGAACAGTTGGAGGTCGGAAAAGAACTATCTAAAGTAGTTCTACGACAGCACGAGTGGATTCTAAATATTCCAAAAATCGCAGCTGTTTTCCGATGATACGTCTGCTGTTCCTAGGAATGATTCTGGGCATAGTCCAGAAAGAGGTATTTCTCCTGGAGGGGAAAGCCAGGGAGTTATCCGACCTAGTCAGAAACCTCCTAAATCCAGGCCAAGTATCAGTGCATCAATGCACAGGAGTCCTGGGAAAAATGGTGGCTTCTTACGAAGCGATTCCATTCGGCAGATCTCACGCAAAAACTTTTCAGGGGGATTTGCTGGACGAATGGTCCGGATCGCATCTTCAGATGCATCAGCGGATAACCCTGTCTCCAAGGACAAGGGTGTCTCTTCTGTGGGGGCTGCAGAGTGCTCATCTTCTAGAGGGCAGCACATTCAGCATTCAGGACTGTGTTCTGGTGACCACGGATGCCAGCCTGAGAGGCTGGGGAACAGTCACACAAGGAAGAAATTTCCAAGGAAGTGTGGTCAAGTCTGGAGATTTCTCTCCACATGAATATACTGGAGCTAAGGGCAATTTACGATGCTCTGAGCCTAGGAAGACCTCTGCTTCAAAGTCAACCGGTGCTGATCCAGTAGGACATCATCATGGCAGTCGCCCACGTAAACAGACGGGGCGGCACAAGAAGCAGGAGGGCAATGACAGCAAGGATTCTTCGCTGGGCGAAAGATCATGTGATAACACTGTCAGCAGTGTTCATTCCGGGAGTGGACAACTAGGAAGATTTCCTCAGCATAAATGAATTCCACCCGGAAAAGTGGGAACTTCATCTGGAAGTTTCCACATGTTTGTAAACCGTTGGGAAAGACCAAAGGTGGTTATGATGGCGTCCCACATGAAGCGCCAGGTCTAGAGACCCTCATGCAATAGCTGGGACGCTCTGGTAACACCGTGGGTGTACCAGTCGGTGTATGTGTTCCCTCCTCTGCCTTTCATACCCAGTGTATGGAGAATGATAGGAAGGAGAGGAGTAAGAACTATACTCGTGGTTCCGGTTTGGGCCAAGAAGAACTTGGTACCCGGAACTTCAAGAGATACTAGAAAGGATCTTGATTCAGCAAGAATCATGTCTGTTCCATGACTTACCGCAGCTGCGTTGACGCCAGGGCGGGTGAACGCCGGATCCTAAGGGAAAAAGGCATTCCGGAAGAGGTCATCCCTACCCTGGTCAGAGCCAGGAAGGAGGTGACCGCACAACATTATCACCGCTTAGGTGAAAATATGTTCCATGGTGTGAGGCCAGGAAGGCTCCACGGAAGAATTTCAACTAGGTTAATTCCTACATTTCCTGCAAGCAGGAGTGTATATGGGTCTCAAATTGGGGTCCATTAAGGTTCAAATTTCGACCGGTCGATTTTCTTCCAGAAAGAAATTGGCTTCAGTTCCTGAAGTCCAGAAGTTGTTAAGGGAGTACTGCATATACAACCCCTTTTTGATGTCTCCAGTGGCACTGGGCGATCTCAACGTAGTTTGGGATTCCTAAAATCACATTGTTTTAAACAACTCAAATCTGTGGATTTGATATATCTCACATGAAAAGTGACCATGCTGTTGGTCCTGGCCTCGGCCAGGCGAGTGTCAGAATTGGCGGCTTTATCTCACAAAGCCATATCTGATTGTCCATTCGGACAGAGCAAAGCTGTGGACTCGTCCCCAGTTTCTCCCTAAGGTGGTGTCAGCGTTTCACCTGAACCAGCTTATTGTGGTGCCTGCGGCTACTAGGGACTTGGAGGACTCCAAGTTGCTGGATGTTGTCAGGGCCCTGAAAATATAGTTTCCAGGTCGGCTGGAGTCAGGAAATCTGACTTGCTGTTTATCCTGTATGCACCCAACAAGCTGGGTGCTCCTGCTTCTAAGCAGACTATTGCTCGTTGGATTTGTAGTACAATTCAGCTTGCACATTCTGTGGCAGGCTTGCCACAGCAAAAAATATGTAAATGCCCATTCCACAAGGAAGGTGGGCTCATCTTGGGCGGCTGCCCGAGGGGTCTCGGCATTACAACTCTGCCGAGCAGCTACGTGGTCGGGGGAGAACACGTTTGTAAAATTTTACAAATTTGATACCCTGGCAAAAGAGGACCTGGAGTTCTCTCATTCGGTGCTGCAGAGTACACAAACTTTGTTTAATACACACAGTTATTAAAAATATTGTATTAAATGACCTTCAGGCTGTGTGTGTAAGGTGTATATGAAACATAAATGAATTGTGTGAATGTACACACACTTTGTTTAATGCACAAAGTTATAAAAAATATTGGCTAAAATGACCTTCAGGCTGTGTGTATAAGGTGTATATGTAACATAAATGCATTCTGTGCTTAGATTTAGGTCCCATCACCATGATATCTCATTATGGTATGCAATTATTCCAAAATACGGAAAAATCCCATATCCAAAGTACCTCTGGTCCCAAGCATTTTGGATAAGGGAGACTCAACCTGTACTGGACTTGTATGTGCAGTCCGTCCCCCCCCCCCCGCCTCTAGAGGCACAGGGAACTGCAGGTACATTGCTTGATATGGCAAGTTTAGTTTGATTTTTCTTTGTACATGTGAAGTGTGGCAAGGTGACTCAGTTGGACTTATGTAAACTTTACATCAGGTCTTATGTCCACTTGTAAAGTACTGCAGAGTATGCTTGTGCTGTATTGATAAAAACTTTAAAAAAAAAACCCTTGTAATGCTTAATGGTTGTGGTAATCGTTTAAGGCTGGACATTTTTCAGGTTGGCCACTATTTAAACTGTGGTTATGTGAGAAAAGCATAGATGGTGTATTTTGAGCATGTGTTTGAAGATTTTGAAGGATTGAGACTTTTTTATTTTCTGTTACATCGTAGAGGATGCTGGGGACTCCGTAAGGACCATGGGGTATAGACGGCCTCCGCAGGAGACATGGACACTATAAAGAACTTTTAGTATGGGTGTGCACTGGCTCCTTCCTCTATGCCCCTCCTCCAGACCTCAGTTAGATCCTGTGCCCAGAGGAGACTGGGTGCATTACAGGGGAGCTCTCCTGAGTTTCTCTGAAAAAGAATTTTGTTAGGTTTTTTATTTTCAGGGAGCACTGCTGGCTACAGGCTCCCTGCATCGTGGGACTGAGGAGAGAGAAGCAGACCTACTTAAGTGATAGGCTCTGCTTCTTAGGCTACTGGACACCATTAGCTCCAGAGGGAGTCGGAACGCAGGTCTCCCCCCGCCGTTCGTCCCAGAGCCGCACCGCCGTCCTCCTCACAGAGCCGGAAGACAGAAGCCGCGTGAGTATAAGAAGAAAAGGCTTCAAGGCGGCAGAAGACTTCAGATCTTCCCTTCTTATTGCTCCCACACACTACACACACTGGCAGGCACTGTTGGGTGCAGGGGGGGCGCCCTGGGCAGCAATATAAACCTCTAGGCTGGCATTTATATTGATATAGGCTGCAGAGGCAGTTAGTGGATAAATCCCCCGCCAGTTTTTATAAAATAGAGCGGGACCGAAGCCTGCCGCTGGAGGGGGCAGAGCTTGGTCCCTCAGCACTAACCAGCGCCATTTTCTCCACAGAGCACTGCAGAGACGCTGGCTACCAGGACTCTCCCCTGCTGAACACGGTGACAGAGGGCAGAAAAAGAGGGGGGGGGGCGCACTTGTATGGCGCAGTGAGTGTATTACACGGTTATTATATGTAAAAGCGCTATATCTGGGAATTTGTTTCCAGTGTCAGTTGGCGCTGGGTGTGTGCTGGCATACTCTTTCTCTGTCTCTCCAAAGGGCCTTGTTGGGGAACTGTCCCCTTATAGATATATCCCTGTGTGTGTGGGGGTGTCGGTACACGTGTGTCGGAATGTCTGAAGCGGAAGGCTCATCTAATGAGGAGGTGGAGCAGATGATTGTGGTGTCTCCGTCGGCAACGCCGACTCATGATTGAATGGACATGTGGAATGTTTTAAATGCAAATGTGACCTTATTACATAAGAGATTGGACAAAGCAGAGTCCAGGGAAAAAGCAGGGAGTCAATCCACGGCTTCGACTGGGTCACCGGGCCCTTCTGGGTCTCAAAAACGTCCCATATCCCAAATAGCAGACACTGATACCGACACGGATTCTGACTCCAGTGTCGACTATGATGAAGCGAGGTTACACCCAAGGGTGGCCAAAAGTATTCATTATATGATTATTGCAATAAAGATGTTTTGCATATCACTGAGGACCCCTCTGTCCCTGACACAAGGGTGCGCATGTATAAGGAAAAGAGACCTGAGGAAACCTTTCCCCCATCTCATGAGCTGAACGAGTTATTTGAAAAAGCTTGGGAAACTCCAGACAAAAAACTGCAGATCTCCAAGAGGATTCTTATGGTGTACCCTTTCCCTGCACAGGACAGGGTACGATGGGAATCTTCGCCCAGGGTGGACAAGGCCTTATCACGTCTGTCCAAGAAGGTGGCGCTGCTGTCTCCAGACACGGCAGCCCTCAAGGATCCTGCTGATCGCAGACAGGAGACTACCTTAAAATCTATCTATACGCATACGGGTGCTTTACTCAGACCGGCAATTGCATCGGCGTAGGTATGTAGCGCAGTAGCAGCTTGGACAGTTACCTTGTCAGCTGACCTGGATACCCTAGACAGGGATACCATTTTATTGATCTTAGGTCACATTAAAGACGCAGTCTTATATATGAGAGACGCTCAGAGAGAGGTTGGACTGCTAGGTTCAAGAGCCAACGCCATGGCGATTTCTGCTAGACGAGCCCTGTGGACCCGACAATGGACGGGTGATGCCGACTCAAAGAAGCATATGGAGGTTTTACCTTACAAAGGTGAAGTTTTATTTGGGGATGGTCTCGCGGACCTGGTTTCCACAGCTACCGCGGGTAAATCTACTTTTTTGCCTTTTGTTCCCCCACAGCAAAAGAAAACTCCACAATATCAGATGCAGTCCTTTCGGTCGCATAAGTCCAGAAGAGGTCGGGGCTCCTCCTTCCTCGCCAGAGGTAAGGGTAGAGGAAAGAGAACGCCTGCTTCGGCTAGTTCCCAGGAGCAGAAGTCCTCCCCGGCTTCTGCTAAATCCACCGCATGACGCTGGGGCTCCACTGAGGGAGTCCGCACCGGTGGGGGCACGTCTTCGACTCTTCAGCCAGGTCTGGGTTCTTTCAGACGTGGATCCTTGGGCGATGGAAATTGTATCTCAAGGCTACAAACTGGAATTCGAAGAGGTGCCCCCTCACCGATTTTTCAAGTCGGCCTTGCAAGCTTCTCCCCCGGAGAGGGAAGTAGTATTGGCTGCAATTCAAAAGCTGTGTCAACAGCAAGTGATTGTCAAGGTTCCCCTGGTCCAACAGGGTAAAGGGTACTACTCAAACCTGTTCGTGGTCCCGAAGCCGGATGGTTCGGTCAGACCCATTTCGAATCTAAAATCCCTAAACCTGTACTTGAAAAAGTTCAAATTCAAGATGGAATCGCTCCGGGCAGTTATCTCCAGCCTGGAATTTTATGGTATCACTGGACGTGAAGGATGCCTACCTTCATGTCCCCATATATCCTCCTCATCAGGAGTACCTAAGATTCGCTGTACAGGACTGTCATTACCAGTTTCAGACGTTGCCGTTTGGGCTTTCCACGGCACCGAGGAATTTCACCAAGGTGATGGCGGAGATGATGGTGCTCCTGCGCAGGCGAGGAGTCACAATTATCCCGTACTTGGACGATCTCCTGATAAAAGCGAGATCGAGAGATCAATTGCTAAAGAGCGTGTCGCTCTCCCTGAGAGTGCTACAACAGCACGGTTGGATTCCCAATCTGCCAAAGTCACAATTGGTTCCAACGACTCGTCTATCATTCCTAGGCATGATTCTGGACACGGAACAGAAGAGGGTTTTTCTCCCAATGGAAAAAGCCCAGGACCTCCAGAACATGGTCAGAGACCTGCTAAAACCAAAAAGAGTGTCTGTTGATCAATGCACTCGAGTTCTGGGGGAAATGGTAGCAGCCTACGAGGCCATCCCCTTCGGCAGGTTCCATGCGAGGACATTTCAGTGGGACCTTCTGGACAAGTGGTCAGGGTCTCATCTACAACTACATCAGAAGATAAGCCTGTCCCCCAGGGCCAGGGTGTCTCTCCTGTGGTGGCTTCAGAGTGCTCTCCTTCTAGAGGGTCGCAGGTTCGGCATTCAGGACTGGGTTCTGTTAACCACGGACGCGAGCCTCGGGCTGGGGAGCAGTCACACAAGGAAGAAATTTTCAGGGACTATGGTCAAGCCAGGAGGCTTGTCTACACATCAACGTGCTGGAATTGAGGGCCAGATACAACGGCCTACGACAAGCGGAGAATCTTCTTTGCGACCTACCAGTGCTGATTCAATCAGACAACGTCATAACCGTGGCTCATATAAACCGCCAAGGCGGGACAAGGAGCAGAGTGGCAATGGCGGAAGCCACCAGGATTCTTCGCTGGGCGGAAAATCACTTAAGCGTTCTGTCAGCGGTCTTCATACCGGGAGTGGACAACTGGGAAGCAGACTTCCTCAGCAGACACGATCTCCATCCAGGAGTGGGGTCTTCATCAAGACGTCTTTGCAGAAATAACAAGTCGTTGGGGACTTCCTCAAATAGACATGATGGCGTCACGCCTCAACAAAAAGCTTCGGAGGTATTGTGCCAGGTCAAGGGACCCTCAGGCAGTAGCGGTAGCCGCCCTAGTGACACCATGGGTGTTTCAGTCGGTCTATGTGTTCCCTCCTCTGCCTCTCATCTCAGAATCATAAGACGAAAAAGAGTACAGACAATACTCATTGTTCCAGATTGGCCTCGAAGGGCCTGGTATTCGGATCTTCAGGAAATGATCACAGAAGATCCGTGGCCTCTTCCTCTCAGGGAGGACCTGTTGCAGCAGGGGCCCTGCGTATTCCAAGACTTACCGCGACTACGTTTGACGGCATGGCGGTTGAACGCCGGATCCTAGCTGGGAGAGGTATTCCGGAGGAAGTCATCCCTACTCTGATAAAGGCTAGGTAGGAGGTGACGGCGAAACATTATCACCGTATTTGGAGGAAGTATGTATCTTGGTATGAAGCCAAGAATGCTCCTACGGAAGATTTCCATCTGGGACGTTTTCTCCACTTTCTACAGACAGGAGTGGAAATGGGCCTGAAGTTAGGCTCCATTAAGGTACAGATTTCGGCCCTATCTATATTCTTTCAGAAGGAATTGGCTTCTCTCCCAGAAGTCCAGACTTTTGTGAAGGGAGTGCTGCACATCCAGCCTCCTTTTGTGCCCCCGGTGGCACCTTGGGACCTTAACAGTGTGTTAAGGTTCCTAAAATCTCACTGGTTTGAACCTCTTCAAACGGTGGAATTAAAAATTCTCACTTGGAAGGTGGTCATGCTATTGGTCCTGGCATCTGCAAGGCGGGTGTCCGAATTGGCGGCCTTGTCTCACGAGTTCCTATTTGATTTTCCATGTGGATAGAGCTGAGTTGAGGACTCGTCCTCAATTTTTGCCTAAGGTGGTTTCTTCATTTCATATGAACCAACCTATTGTGGTGCCTGTGGCTACGGGTGACTTGGAGTCTCTGGATGTAGTCAGGGCCTTAAAAATGTATGTAGCCAGGACGGCTAGGGTTAGGAAAACGGAGGCTCTGTTTGTCCTGTATGCAACCAACAAGGTTGGCGCTCCTGCGTCTAAGCAGACTATTGCTCGCTGGATCTGTAACACGATTCAGCAGGCTCATTCTACGGCTGGATTGCCGTTACCAGATTCGGTAAAGGCCCATTCCACTAGGAAGGTGGGCTCTTCTTGGGTGGCTGCCCGAGGCGTCTCGGCGTTACAGCTTTGCCGAGCAGCTACTTGGTTGGGTTCAAACACTTTTGCAAAATTCTACAAGTTTGATACCCTGGCTGATGAGGACCTCGCATTTGCTCAATCGGTGCTGCAGAGTCATCCGCACTCTCCCGCCCGGTTTGGAGCTTTGGTATAAACCCCATGGTACTTACGGAGTCCCCAGCATCCTCTAGGACGTAAGAGAAAATAAGATTTTAAACCTACCGGTTAATCTTTTTCTCCTAGTCCGTAGAGGATGCTGGGCGCCCGTCCCAGTGCGGACTGAATCTGCAAGACTTGTATATAGTTGTTGCTTACATAAGGGTTATGTTACAGTTGGGATCGGTCTTTGACGGATACTGTTTTTTGTTCATACTGTTAACTGGTTGCGTATATTCCAGGTTATACGGTGTGGTTGGTGTGGGCTGGTATGAATCTTGCCCTTAGATTAACAAAATCCTTTCCTCATATTGTCCATCTCATCTGGGCACAGTTTCTCTAACTGAGGTCTGGAGGAGAGGCATAGAGGGAGGAGCTAGTGCACACCCATACTAAAAGTTCTTTATAGCGCCCATGTCTCCTGCGGAGCCCGTCTATACCCCATGGTCCTTACGGAGTCCCCAGCATCCTCTACGGACTAGGAGAAAAAGATTTACCGGTAGGTTTAAAATCTTATTTCTCGAACGTCCTAGAGGAGGCACGGTACTGAGATCCCGGGAGGTATCTGTTTAACACCTCACAAACGTTATAGGGTAACCTTTGTTGGGAACCCCACACATTCTGGTACGCATATTTGCCCCACTATAAGTTGGTGGAATTACTACTTTGATTTTTGTTTATGTTATTTACATTCCAAATAAAACTGTACTTCACTATATATTCCCTTACCTCTGTTTTTTTGAGGGAAAAAGGAGGAATTCTGTTCTTACTCTAAAGGGAAGGATTTGAACATCTGAACATTGAACGTTCTCCACAAAATATATAATTATCCCATAATACCCCAGGGTGCGCATATCTGCATTTTGTACATTGTCCTAGTGGATGCTGGGGACTCCGTAAGGACCATGGGGAATAGATGGGCTCCGCAGGAGACTGGGCACTCTAAGAAAGATTTAGTACTACTGGTGTGCACTGGCTCCTCCCTCTATGCCCCTCCTCCAGACCTCAGTTAGAATCTGTGCCCGGACAGAGCTGGGTGCATTTTAGTGAGCTCTCCTGAGCTTGCTAATAAGAAAGTATTTTAGTTAGGTTTTTTATTTTCAGAGAGCTTCTGCTGGCAACAGACTCTCTGCTACGTGGGACTGAGGGGAGAGAAGCAAACCTACTAACTGCGGCTAGGTTGCGCTTCTTAGGCTACTGGACACCATTAGCTCCAGAGGGATCGAACACAGGAACCTAACCTTGGTCGTCCGTTCCCGGAACCGCGCCGCCGTCCCCCTCGCAAAGACAGAAGCCGGCGGGTTGAAGCAAGAAGACGTCAAAATCGGCGGCAGAAGACTCCTGTCTTCATATGAGGTAGCGCACAGCACTGCAGCTGTGCGCCATTGCGCCCACACTAACCCACACACTCCGGTCACTGTAGGGTGCAGGGCGCAGGGGGGGGGGGCGCCCTGGGCAGCAATTGATTACCTCCTGGCAAAAGCAACATATATACAGCTGGGCACTGTAATATGCATGAGCCCCCGCCATTAATTTTACACAAAATCGCGGGACAGAAGCCCGCCGCTGAGGGGGCCTTCTTCCTCAGCACTCACCAGCGCCATTTTCTCTCCACAGCTCCGCTGAGCGGAAGCTCCCCAGGCTCTCCCCTGCAGAAGAAGAGGGTGAAAAGAGAGGGGGGGCACATAAATTGGCGTAAAAACAATATATACAGCAGCTACTGGGTTAACACTTAAGTTACTGTGTGATTCCTGGGTCATATAGCGCTGGGGTGTGTGCTGGCATACTCTCTCTCTGTCTCTCCAAAGGGCCTTGTGGGGGAACTGTCTTCAAATAGAGCATCCCCTGTGTGTGTGGTGTGTCGGTACGTGTGTGTCGACATGTCTGAGGTAAAAGGCTCCCCTAAGGAGGAGATGGAGCAAATATGTGTGTGTGAGGGTGTCTCCGTCGACAACGCCAACACCTGTTTGGATATGTGTAATTAAGTGCTAAGGTGAATTTATTGCACAAAAGATTAGAGAACAGACAGGGAATCTACCCATGTCTGTCCCTATGTCGCAGAGACCTTCAGTGTCTCTCAATACTCACTATCCAAAATAATAAACACTGATGTCGACACGGAGATTGACTCCAGTGTCGACTACGATAATGCAAAGTTACAGCCAAAATGGCAGAAAAGTATTCAATATATGATTATTGTAATAAAAGATGATTTGCATATCACTGATGACTCATCTGTCCCTGACACAAGGGTACACATGTTTAAGGGGAAGAAAGCTGAGGTAAATTTCCCTCCTCTCATGAAGAAAAAGAGCGGGAATCTCCAGACAAGAGACTGCAGTTTCCTACAAAGAATTCTCAGGCAGTATCCTTTCCCCACTAGGGCCAGGATACGATGGGAATCTTCCCCTAGGGTGTCACATTTGCCCAAAAGGTAACCTGTCGTAACAGCTATTCTCAGGGATCCTGCAGATAGCGTGCACATTCTGGTACACTACTCAGACCGGCGATTGTGTCGGCATGGGTTTATAGCGCTGTGGCAGCATGGACAGGAACCTTATCAGCAGAGATTGAGACCCTAGTATGTATATAGATATACATATGTATATATAGAGATATATATGTGTTAGACCCTGAGGACGGGGAGTTCCCCGAAACATGTCGGAATAAACTTACCGCATTTTGTCTACATGATACGAGTCTGCTTGAGTGCCGCCGGTCTCCACTGTATATTTTGAGGATCAGCCTTGTTTCTCTAGGAGGGCACCGCAGCACGTTGTCAGTGGGAGAGGGAGTGCCGGGATCATTACATTGGATTATATAGAGATATATATATATATTAAAGATGCTGTCTTAAGAGATATGTATATATGAAACATGCCCAAAGAGACATGAGTATACTGGGTCCTAGAGTCAAAGCTATGTCGATTTCTGCTTGACGTGTCCTGTAGAATATGCAATGGACAGATGATGCCGACTTAAGAGGCATATGGAAGGCTGAGGATTGTGTGGAGAAGGGTTCTCGGACCTGGTCTCCACAGCTATAGCTGGTAATTCTGTTGTTTTGCCTTATATTCCTGCACAGCCTAGGAAAGCACGACATTATCAAATGCAGCCTTTAGAACAAAGAAACAAGAAAGTCCGAGGTGCGTCCTTTCTTGCCAGAGGCGGGGGCAGAGGAAAGAAGCTGCACAACACAGCTAGGTCCCAGGAACAGAAGTCCTCCCCGGCCTCTACAATAATCCACTGCATGTCGCTGGGGCTCCACAAGGCGGAGCTAGGCCCGGTGGTGGCACGCCTGCGTAAGTTCAGCCACAAGTGGGTTCACTCCCTGTTAGATCCCTGGGCAATAGATATTGTGTCTCAGGGATGCAAGCTTGACTTTGAGAAGATGCCACCTCACCGACGGCCCTGCCGGATTCCCCCCTACGAGAGGGAAACAGTGTTAACTGCAATTCACAAATTGTATCTTCAGCAGGTGGTGGTCAAGATTCCCCTCCTTCAACGAGGAAAGGGTTACTATTCGACCATGTTTGTAGTACCGAAACCGGACGGTTCGGTCAGACCCATATTGAATTTAAAATCCCTGAACATATACCTGAAAAGGTTCAAGTTCAAGATGGAATCGCTCAGAGCGGTCATCGCAAGCCTGGAAGGGGGGGATTTTATGTTGTCTCTGGACATAAAGAATGCATACCTTCATGTCCCCATTTATCCACCTCATCAGGCGTACGTCAGATTTGTGGTACAGGATTGTCATTAACCATTCCAGACGTTGCCGTTTGATCTGTTCACGGCACCGAGAATATTTACCAAGGTAATGGCAGAAATGATGGGCTTCTGCGAAAGCAAGGAGTCACAATTATCCCATACTGGGACGATCTCATAAAGGCGAGGTCCAGAGAGCAGTAGCTGATCAGCGTAGCACACTCTCGGGAAGTGTTGCAACAGCACGGCTGGATTCTGAATATTCCATGGTCGCAGCTGATTCCTACGACGCGTCTGCCCTTCCTGGGCATGATTCTGGACACAGACCAGAAGAAGGTTTTTCTCCCGGCGGAGAAGGCTCGGGAGCTCGTGACTCTGGTCAGAGGCCTCTTAAAACCAAAACAGGTGTCGGTGCATCAATGCACGCGAGTCCTGGGAAAGATGGTGGCGTCTTACGAAGCCATTCCCTTCGGCAGGTTCCATGCGAGGAACTTTCAGTGGGACCTGTTGGACAAGTGGTCCGGATCGCATCTTCAGATGCATCGGCTGATCACCCTATCCCCCAGGGCCAGGGTGTCTCTTCTGTGGTGGCTGCAGAGTGCTCACCTTCTCGAGGGCCGCAGGTTCGGCATACAGGACTGGGTCCTGGTGACCACGGATGCAAGCCTCCGAGGATGGGGGACAGTCACTCAGGGAAGAAACTTCCAAGGGTTGTGGTTAAGTCAGGAAACTTGTCTGCACATCAATATCCTGCAACTAAGGGCCATATACAACGCCCTGAGTCAAGCGGAGCATCTGCTTCGCAACCAACCGGTGCTGATTCAGTTAGACAACATCACCGCAGTGGCTCATGTAAACCGCCAGGGCGGCACAAGAAGCAGGGTGGCGATGGCAGAAGCCATCAGAATTCTTCGCTGGGCGGAGAATCACGTGCAAGCACTGTCAGCAGTGTTCATTCCGGGAGTGGACATTTGGGAAGCAGACTTCCTCAGCAGGCACGACCTCCACCCGGGAGAGTGGGGACTTCATCAAGAAGTCTTCACACAGATTACAAATCGATGGGAACTGCCACAGGTGGACATGATGGCGTCCCGCCTCAACAATAAGCTACAAATGTATTGCGCCAGGTCAAGAGACCCTCAGGCGATAGCTGTGGACGCACTAGTGACACCGTGGGTGTTCCAGTCGGTTTATGTGTTTCCTCCCCTTCCTCTCATACCCAAGGTGCTGAGAATCGTAAGGAAAAGAGGAGTGAAAACAATACTCGTTGTTCTGGATTGGCCAAGAAGGACTTGGTATCCGGAACTGCAAGAAATGTTCACAGAGGACCCATGGCCTCTGCCTCTCAGACAGGATCTGTTGCAACAGGGGCCCTGTCTGTTCCAAGACTTACCGCGGCTGCGTTTGACGACATGGCGGTTGAACGCCGGATCCTAACAGAAAAAGGCATTCCGGATGAGGTTATTCCTACGCTAATAAAGGCTAGGAAGGACGTGACGGCTAAGCATTATCACCGTATATGGCGCAAATATGTTGCTTGGTGTGAGGCCAGGAATGCCCCTACAGAGGAATTCCAGCTGGGCCGTTTCCTTCACTTCCTACAGTCGGGAGTGACTTTGGGCTTAAAATTGGGGTCCATTAAGGTCCAGATTTCAGCCCTATCCATTTTCTTTCAAAAGGAACTGGCTTCTCTTCCTGAAGTTCAGACGTTTGTAAAGGGAGTGCTGCATATTCAGCCCCTTTTGTGCCACCAGTGGCACCTTGGGATCTTAACGTGGTGTTGAGTTTCCTGAAATCACACTGGTTTGAGCCACTTAAAACCGTGGAGTTAAAATATCTCACGTGGAAGGTGGTCATGTTATTGGCCTTAGCTCCGGCTAGGCGTGTGTCAGATTGGCGGCATTGTCATGTAAAAGCCCCTATCTGGTTTTTCCATATGGATAGGGCAGAATTACGGACTCGTCCGCAATTTCTGCAAAAGGTGGTGTCATCCTTTCATTTGAACCAACCTATTGTGGTGCCTGCGGCTACTCGTGACTTGGAGGATTCCAAGTTACTAGATGTAGTCAGGGCTTTGAAGATTTATGTAGCCAGAACGGCTGGAGTCAGGAAAACTGACTCGCTGTTTATCCTGTCTTGCATCCAACAAGCTGGGTGCTCCTGCTTCAAAGCAAACTATTGCTCGCTGGATCTGTAACACGATTCAGCAGGCTCATTCTGCGGCTGGATTGCCGCATCCAAAATCAGTGAAAGCCCACTCCACAAGAAAGGTGGTCTCTTCTTGGGCGGCTGCCCGAGGGGTCTCGGCATTACAGCTTTGCCGAGCAGATACTTGGTCGGGTTCAAACACTTTTGCAAAATTATACAAGTTTGATACCCTGGCTGAGGAGGACCTTGTGTTTGCTCAATCTGTGCTGCAGAGTCATCCGCACTCTCCCGCCCGTTTGGGAGCTTGGGTATAATCCCCATGGTCCTTACGGAGTCCACTAGGACGTTAGAGAAAATAAGATTTTACTCACCGGTAAATCTATTTCTCGTAGTCCGTAGTAGATGGTGGGCGCCCGTCCCAAGTGCGGACTTTCTGCAATACGGGTATATAGTTATTGCTTACTAAAGGGTTATGTTATGTGGCATCAGTTGAGTGATGCTTGTTTGTTGTTCATATTGTTGACTGGGTAAGTGTATCACAAGTTATACGGTGTGATTGGTGTGGCTGGTATGAGTCTTACCCTGGATTCCAAAATCCTTTCCTTGTAATGTCACCTCTTCCGGGCACAGTTTCCTTAACTGAGGTCTGTAGGAGGGGCATAGAGGGAGGAGCCAGTGCACACCAGTAGTACTAAATCTTTCTTAGAGTGCCCAGTCTCCTGCGGAGCCCGTCTATTCCCCATGGTCCTTACGGAGTCCCCAGCATCTACTACGGACTACGAGAAATAGATTTACCGGTGAGTAAAATCTTATTTTTTCTCTCTAACGTCCTACAGGATGCTGGGGACTCCGTAAGGACCATGGGGAATAGACGGGCTCCGCAGGAGATAGGGCACTTTAAGAAAGACTTTGGATTCTGGGTGTGCACTGGCTCCTCCCTCTATGCCCCTCCTCCAGACCTCAGTTTTAGACTGTGCCCAGAGGAGAATGGGTGCACTGCAGGGAGCTCTCCTGAGTTTCCTGCTTAGAAAGCATTTTTGTTTGGATTTTTTTCTCTTTTTCAGGGAGCACTGCTGGCAACAGGCTCCCTGCATCGAGGGACTGAGGAGAGAGGAGCAGACCTACTTAAATGATAGGCTCTGCTTCCTCGGCTACTGGACACCATTAGCTCCAGAGGAAGTGAACACAGGTTCGTCCTGGGCGTTCACCCCCAGAGCCGCGCCGCCGTTCTCCTCACAGAGCTAGAAGAAACGAAGCCAGAAGACGTCTAAGGCGGCAGAAGTTTTCGGTGCTTCGAAGAGGTAACGCACAGCACCGCAGCTGTGCGTCATTGCTCCCATACACGTCACACACTCCGGTCACTGTACGGGTGCAGGGGGGGGGCGGCGCCCTGGGCAGCAATAAAAACACATCTCCTATGGCAAAAGTCTATATACATGTACAGGTGGGCACTGTACATGTATATAAAATAGCCCCCACCATTTTTTAGTAAGTTTGAGCGGGACAGAAGCCCGCTGCTGAGGGGGCGGGGCTTCTTCCTCAGCACTCACCAGCGCCATTTTCTCTCCACAACACCGCTGTGAGGAAGCTCCCCGGACTCTCCCCTGCTTGGCACACGGTGTAAGGGGGTCTTAAAGTAGAGGGGGGGGGCACATTATTGGCGTTTACACATTAAGCAGCGCTACTGGGTAAACATTTTGTGTGTTTCTCCTGGGTCATATAGCGCTGGGGTGTGTGCTGGCATACTCTCTCTCTGTCTCTCCAAGGGGCCTCAGGGGAACCTGTCTTCAGAAAAGAGATTCCCTGTGTGTGTGAAGTGTGCCGGTATGTGTGTGTCAACATGTTTGACGAGGCAGGCTCACCTAAGGAGGAGGGGGAGTGCATGATTGTCAGGTCGCCGTCGGCAATGCCGACACCGGACTGGGTGGATATGTGGAATGTCTTGAATGCAAATGTAAATTTACTGCATAAACGGTTAGACAAGGCTGAAGCTAGGGATCAGTCAGGTGGTCAGACCATGCCTGTCCCTGTGGCACCAGGACCGTCGGGGTCTCAAAAACGCACCATATCCCAGATCACTGACACAGATACCGACACAGATACTGACTCTAGTGTCGACTATGAGGATGCAAAATTGCAACCAAAGGTGGCAAAAGGCATTCGTTACATGATTATGGCCATTAAAGAGGTTTTGCATATCACTGAGGAACCCCCTGTCCCTGACACGAGGGTACACATGTATAAAGGGAAAAAGCCTGAGGTCACTTTTCCGTCCTCATTTGAGCTAAGCGACTTGTGCGAAAAGGCTTGGAAATCTCCAGATAGGAGACTACAAGTTCCCAAAAGGATTCTTATGGCGTATCCCTTTCCACAAAAGGACAGGATACGATGGGAATCTTCGCCTAAGGTAGACAAGGCGCTGACACGCTTATCCAAGAAGGTGGCACTGCCTTCTCAGGATACGGCTTCCCTCAAGGATTCTGCTGATCGTAAGCAGGAGGTTACCATGAAGCACATTTACACACATTCCGGTACTATCGTTAGACCGGCTATGGCATCGGCCTGGGTGTGTAGTGCTGTCGCAGCATGGACAGATTCCTTATCTACGGAACTTGACACCCTAGATAAGGATACCATTCTAATGACCCTAGAGCATATCAGAGATGCTGCTTTATATATGAGGGATGCTCAAAGAGACATTTGTTTACTAAGCTCCAGAATAAATGCTATGTCTATTTCTGCTAGGCGACTCTTGTGGACCCGACAGTGGACGGGGGATGCCGACTCAAAGCGGCATATGGAGTCGTTGCCTTACAAGGGGGAGGAGTTGTTTGGAGAAGGCCTCTCGGACCTTGTCTCTACTGCTACGGCCGGTAAATCGAATTTCTTACCTTATGTCCCCCCGCAGCATACTAAAAAGGCACCTCATTATCAAATGCAGTCCTTTCGTTCCAATAAAAGCAAGAAGGTACGGGGATCGACCTTCCTTGCCAGAGGAAAAGGCAAGGGAAAAAAGCTGCATGCAGCTAGTTCCCAGGAGCAGAAGTCCTCCCCTACATCTGCAAAGTCCACCGCATGACGCTGGGGCTTCCAGGGGGGAGTCAGCTCAAGTGGGGGCGCGTCTTCGCTTTTTCAGCCAGGCCTGGGTTCACTCACAGGTGGATCCCTAGGCTATAGAGATTGTTTCTCAGGGATACAGGCTGGAATTCGAAGACGTGCCTCCTCGCCGGTTTTTCAAATCGGCTCTGCCAGCTTCGCCGTCAGAGAGGGAGTTAGTGTTGTCTGCAATTCAAAAATTATATCTTCAACAGGTGATAGTCAAAGTTCCTCTTCTCCAGCAAGGAAATGGGTATTAATCAACCCTGTTTGTGGTCCCGAAACCGGACGGTTCGGTCAGGCCCATTTTGAATCTAAAATCCCTGAACTTGTACTTGAAAAAGTTCAAGTTCAAGATGGAATCGCTCTGAGCGGTCATCGCCAGCCTGGAGGGGGGGGATTGGATGGTGTCCCTGGACATAAAGGATGCATACCTTCATGTTCCGATTTTCCCTCCTCACCAGGCGTTCCTGAGATTTGCAGTACTGGACTGTCATTACCAATTTCAGACGTTGCCGTTTGGGCTTTCCACAGCCCCGAGAATTTTCACCAAGGTAATGGCGAACATGATGGTGCTCCTGCGCAAGCAGGGGGTCACAATTATCCCATACTTGGACGATCTCCTCATAAAGGCGAGATCTCGGGAGAAGTTGCTGGACAGCGTGTCGCTGTCGGTGAGAATGTTGCAAAGGCACGGCTGGATTCTCAATATACCGAAGTCCCAGCTAGTCCCTACAACGCGTCTGACCTTTCTGGGCCTGATTCTAGACACAGACCAGAAAAAGGTTTTTCTTCCGATGGAAAAGGCTCAGGAGCTCATAGCCCTGGTCAGGAACCTATTAAAGCTAAAAAAGGTTTCAGTGCATCACTGCACGCGTGTCCTGGGGAAGATGGTGGCATCGTACAAGGCCATCCCCTTCGGAAGGTTCCATGCGAGGACCTTTCAATGGGAACTACTGGACAAATGGTCCGGGTCCCATTTACAAATGCATCAAAGGATCACCCTGTCTTCCAGAGCCAGAGTATCTCTCCTGTGGTGGCTGCACAGTGCTCACCTCCTAGAAGGCCGCAGGTTCGGAATTCAGGACTGGATCCTGGTGACCACGGACGCAAGCCTCCGAGGTGGGGGAGCAGTCACACTGGGAAGAAATTTCCAAGGTCTCTGGTCAAATCTAGAGACTTGTCTCCACATCAACGTCCTGGAGTGGAGGGCCATATACAACGCCCTACGCCAAGCGGAGGCATTGCTTCGGAACAAACCGGTTCTGATTCAGTCGGACAATGTCACATCAGTGGCTCATGTAAACCGCCAAGACGGCACAAGGAGCAGAGTGGCCATGGCAGAAACGACCAGGATTCTTCGCTAGGCGGAAGGCCATGTAAGCGCCCTAGCAGCAGTATTCATCCCGGGGGTGGACAACTGGGAAGCGGACTTCCTCAGCAGACACGACCTGCATCCGGGAGAGTGGGGACTTCATCCAGAAGTCTTCGCACAGATCGTGGGTCGGTGGGGACTGCCTCAGATAGACATCCACGAAGGACTTGGTATCCGGATCTGCAAGAGTTGCTCGCAGAAGATCCGTGGCCTCTTCCTCTAAGACAGGACCTGCTGCAGCAGGGGCCCTGTCTGTTCCAAGACTTACCGCGGCTGCGTTTGACGACATGGCGGTTGAACGCCGGATCCTAGCGGAAAAACGTATTCCGGAGGAGGTCAGTCCTACGCTAATAAAGGCTAGGAAGGACGTGACATTGAAACATTATCACCGTATATAGCGATAATATGTTTCTTGGTGTGAGGCCAGGGCTGCTCCTACGGAGGAGTTCCATTTGGGTCGTCTGCTACACTTCCTGCAAACAGGAGTGGATTTGGGCCTAAAATTAGGGTCCATAAAGGTCCAAATTTCGGCCTTGTCCATTTTCTTTGAAAAAGAATTGGCTTCTCTTCCTGAAGTACAGACAGTCGTGAAGGG
This sequence comes from Pseudophryne corroboree, assembly GCF_028390025.1. Taxonomy (NCBI): domain Eukaryota; kingdom Metazoa; phylum Chordata; class Amphibia; order Anura; family Myobatrachidae; genus Pseudophryne; species Pseudophryne corroboree. Next base: position 53,777,511 of record NC_086451.1, read on the forward strand.
GGTGCTGCATATTCAGCCTCCTTTTGTACCTCCGGTGGCGCCGTGGGATCTTAATGTGGTATTAAGTTTCCTCAGGTCACCTTGGTTTGAGCCACTCAAAACAGTGGAGTTGAAATATCTCACTTGGAAAGCGGTCATGTTGTTGGCCTTGGCTTCGGCAAGGCGTGTTTCGGAATTGGCAGCTTTATCACATAAAAGCCCCTACCTGTTTTTTCACGTGGATAGGGCAGAGTTGAGGGACGCGTCCTCAGTTTCTGCCAAAAGTGGTCTCATCTTTTCATATGAACCAACCTATTGTCGTGCCTGTGGCTACACGGGACTTGGAGGATTCGGAGTCCCTGGATGTGGTCAGGGCTTTGAAGATTTATGTGACCAGAACAGCTAGGATCAGGAAGACTGAAGCTCTGTTTGTTCTGTATGCAGCCAACAAGGTTGGCGCTCCTGCTTCAAAGCAGACTATTGCTCGCTGGATCTGTAACACGATTCAGCATGCGCGTTCTACGGCAGGATTGCCATTGCCTAAATCGGTTAGGGCCCATTCCACTAGGAAGGTGGGCTCTTCTTGGGCGGCTGCCCGAGGGGTCTCGGCACTACAACTATGCCGAGCTGCTACTTGGTCGGGGTCAAACACCTTTGCAAAGTTCTATAAGTTTGATACCCTGGCTGAGGAGGACCTCCTGTTTGCTCAATCGGTGCTGCAGAGTCATCCGCACTTTCCCGCCCGTTTGGGAGCTTTGGTATAATCCCCATGGTCCTTACGGAGTCCCCAGCATCCTCTAGGACGTTAGAGAAAATAAGATTTTACTTACCGGTAAATCTATTTCTCGTAGTCCGTAGAGGATGCTGGGCGCCCGTCCCAAGTGCGGACTTCTTCTGCAAGACTTGTATATAGTTATTGCTTACATAAGGGTTATGTTATAGTTTCATCGGTTTGAACCGAGACTATGTTGTTGTTCATGCTGTTAACTGGGTAGTTTATCACAGGTTATATGGTATGATTGGTGTGGCTGGTATGAATCTTGCCCTTGGATTAACTAAAATCCTTTCCTCGTACTGTCTGTCTCTTCTGGGCACAGTTTCCCTAACTGAGGTCTGGAGGAGGGGCATAGATGGAGGAGCCAGTGCACACCCAGAATCCAAATTCTTTCTTAAAGTGCCCTATCTCCTGCGGAGCCCGTCTATTCCCCATGGTCCTTACGGAATCCCCAGCATCCTCTACGGACTACGAGAAATAGATTTACCGGTAAGTAAAATCTTATTTTTAACCAGGTCCCAGAAATCTGTAATGTGTAATAATTTATGGGTACCCATCAGCAAAACAATTATATACTGGCCATTACTTAGGGGCACTGAAAAACAATTGAATTCCTCCCCCCGGGAGAATACAGTTGTTTTGAAGTTGGCAACAAGTAATTATTTTTTAAATTTGCCACAAGTCCACCCATTTATGACTGCCCAAGAGTACATCCACTTTTGCTTGGCTTACAACGCTTTTTCTCTAACGTCCTAGAGGATGCTGGGGACTCCGTATGGACCATGGGCATAGACGGGCTCCGCAGGAGACATGGGCACTTTAAGAAAGAATTTAGTTCCTGGTGTGCACTGGTTCCTCCCTCTATGCCCCTCCTCCAGACCTCAGTTTAATACTGTGCCCAGACGAGCTGGGTGCTTTTCAGTGAGCTCTCCTGAGTTTACTGATAGAAAGTATTTTGTTAGGTTTTTTATTTTCAGGGAGCTCTGCTGGCAACAGACTCCCTGCATCGTGGGACTGAGGGGAGAGAAGCAGCCCTACTCTCTGAAGCTAGGTCCTGCTTCTTAGGCTACTGGACACCATTAGCTCCAGAGGGATTGGTACGCAGGATCTCACCCTCGCCGTCCGTCCCGGAGCCGCGCCGCCGTCCCCCTCGCAGAGCCGGAAGATAGAAGCCGGGTGAGTATGAGAAGAAAAGAAGACTTCAGAGGCGGCAGAAGACTTCATGATCTTCACTGAGGTAATGCACAGCACTGCAGCTGTGCGCCATTGCTCCTACACACCTCACATACTCCGGTCACTGTAAGGGTGCAGGGCGCAGGGGGGGGCGCCCTGAGCAGCAATATAAACCTCTTATTTGGCAAAAGGAGCATATATACAGCTGGACACTGTATATATGCATGAGCCCCCGCCATAAATCCTTTTCCTCGAAATGTCCGTCTCCCTGGGCACAGTTTCTATAACTGGAGTCTGGAGGAGGGGCATAGAGGGTGGAGCCAGTTCACACCCCTTTCAAAGTCTTAAAGTGCCCATGTCTCCTGCGGATCCCGTCTATACCCCATGGTTCTTTTGGTGTCCCCAGCATCCTCTACGGACTAAGAGAAAAGGATTTACCGGTAGGTATTAAAATCCTATTTTTTTTTTTAACATCACTGGATTTTTAAAAAAAAATTGTTTTACCATTGCGGGACATGAGAAGCAGCTCGGTACTTTACTTTTCTCCTTGTGTCTTCAGACTGCTATTAACAATACATTTTCCATGCGGTAACGTGGTGCATGTTATTGTGAGGAGAGAGGCACTCTTCAACCTGTTTTCACTGTTTCCACCCCTACAATCACATGATGTGCTGACAGTCTAAGATCTTATTTTTTTATTTGGCAGCCATAACTGTTTTCCTTCCAGAGCGATTTTGAAAAGGAGATAATGATTTCTAGGAGGAAGTAGCAGGTGTATACTTAAAAGGTACTTAATTTGCCATTTAAAAATAACACAACCTGCGTGGGATTGCTGCTTTGTCAGGTAGCAGATTACAGTATAATATTCTTATTTTACCCTATTTTTAATTTAATAGTTATAGTTCCACTGCTTTAGTAACTGTTTCTATGTATTTATTGGGAGCAATTCTGTTGTTTGAGCACAAGCTGTTCCCATCTAAAATGACAGGAGCTAATCAACTGTTTGCGCAACCAGCCCTGCACTGTTTAGACAGGAGTCACGGGAGTCCCAAAACAATTGAATCATCCCCAATGTGTACAGTACCTCACTTCTTTATCTCTTGTTTAAGACCATCTTTTAGGATATGAAAAATGTTCTGGTTTTACTGCTGAACAGGGTGGTTTTTGTTTTTGTTTAAAAAATTAAAGTGCTAATGTTCTCTTTAAAACATGTTGCTGCAGATAGTGTAGTATGTATACAATTCAGTATTTCACTGTTACTGTTATAAAGCCTATAGCTTGGTAGCACAATACCAACTTACTCCACACGATGGCATGAAATGTCAGATACATATACACACTATTGCTAAATATAATGAGGCTAGGAGCAGTGGAGTTTAGCCAGTTACACAGCTAATCCAAAATGATTGATGGAGATTCAGCATTCAGATTTGGCGGAAATGATTCTGAACTGCCAACATAGTAGGATATCGTAGCTGATCACAATTGATCCAGTGTGTAACTAAAAACTACCATAATGCCTGACCGTGATCCTCGTGTAATGAGTCTAAGGGGGAATTCAATTGTTATTGCCGCCCGGTCTCCCTTCTAAAGTGACGGGTGTTCTCAGGGACGATATTCAATTGATGCCTTCTATTGCACCCATTAGTGTTGGGTTTCGCTACATAAAGCAGATAAACCTAACTAAACTAATGGGTGTGATTGCAAAAAAAAGTGCCGTTTGGGCTCCCAAACAGGTCACTTTTTGTACATTTCAGCTCTCCACATCTGGGGTTGAGCAGAAATATAATTTCTCTAACGTCCTAGTGGATGCTGGGGACTCCGTAAGGACCATGGGGAATAGACGGGCTCCGCAGGAGACTGGGCACTCTAAAGAAAGATTTAGTACTACCTGGTGTGCACTGAGCCAGTGCAGTGCACTCCCTCTATGCCCCTCCTCCAGACCTCAGTTAGAATCTGTGCCCGGCCAGAGCTGGGTGCTTTTAGTGAGCTCTCCTGAGCTTGCTAATAAGAAAGTATTTTAGTTAGGTTTTTTTATTTTCAGAGAGCTTCTGCTGGCAACAGACTCTCTGCTACGTGGGACTGAGGGGAGAGAAGCAAACCTACTAACTGCGGATAGGTTGCGCTTCTTAGGCTACTGGACACCATTAGCTCCAGAGGGTTCGAACACAGGATCTTAACCTTGGTCGTCCGTTCCCGGAGCCGCGCCGCCGTCCCCTTCGCAGAGCCAGAAGTCAGAAGCCGGCAGAAGCAAGAAGACATCGAAATCGGCGGCAGAAGACTCCTGTCTTCACATGAGGTAGCGCACAGCACTGCAGCTGTGCGCCATTGCGCCCACACTACCCACACACTCCGGTCACTGTAGGGTGCAGGGCGCAGGGGGGGGCGCCCTGGGCAGCAATTAGGATACCTCTTGGCAAAAAGACACATATATACAGCTGGGCACTGTATATATGTACGAGCCCCCGCCATTAAGCCCGCCGCTGAGGGGGCGGGTCCTTCTTCCTCAGCACTAACCAGCGCCATTTTCTCTTCACAGCTCCGCTGAGAGGAAGCTCCCCAGGCTCTCCCCTGCAGTATCAAGGTAGACAAAGGGTAAAAAGAGAGGGGGGGCACATAAATTTAGGCGCAAATTATTATAAACAGCAGCTACTGGGTAAACACTAAGTTACTGTGTAATCCCTGGGTTATATAGCGCTGTGGTGTGTGCTGGCATACTCTCTCTCTGTCTCCCCAAAAAGCCTTGTGGGGTCCTGTCCTCAATTAGAGCATTCCCTGTGTGTGTGCGGTGTGTCGGTACGTTTGTGGCGACATGTTTGACGAGGAGGCAGAACAAGTGCAAGTGAATGAGGTGTCGGCGCCGACACCTGATTGGATGGATATGTGGAAGGTGTTAAATGATAACGTAAGCTCCTTGCATAAAAGGTTGGATAATCAGTCAGGGTCTCAACCCGTGTCTGATTCTACAGCTCAGAGGCCGTCAGGGTCTCAAAAGCGCCCACTATCCCAGTTGGTTGACACAGATGTCGACACGGATTCTGACTCCAGTGTCGATGACGATGAGGCAAAGTTGCAGCCTAAAATGACTAAAGCCATCCGATACATGATTATAGCAATGAAGGATGTATTGCACATATCGGAGGAAAACCCTGTCCCTGACAAGAGGGTTTATATGTTTGGGGAGAAAAAGCAAGAAGTGACTTTTCCCCCTTCACATGAATTAAATGAGTTATGTGAAAAAGCGTGGGATTCCCCTGATAGGAAAGTACTGATTTCCAAAAGGTTACTTACGGTGTATCCTTTCCCGCCAGCGGATAGGTTACGCTGTGAATCCTCCCCTAGGGTAGACAAAGCGTTGACGCGCTTATCTAAGAAGGTGGCCCTGCGGTCACAGGATACGGCCGCCCTAAAGGATCCTGCGGATAGGAAGCAGGAAGGTATCCTGAAGTCTGTTTATACACATTCTGGTACTCTTCTGAGGCCAGCAATTGCTGCGGCCTGGATGTGTAGTGCTGTAGCAGCATGGACAGATACTCTGTCTGAGGAGTTAGATACCCTGGACAGGGAGACTATTTTACTGACCCTAGGACATATCAAAGACGCTGTCCTATATATGCGGGATGCCCAGAGGGACATTTGCCTGCTGGGCTCTAGAATAAACGCAATGTCGATTTCTGCCAGAAGGGTCTTATGGACTCGGCAATGGACAGGTGATGCCGACTCTAAAAAACACATGGAGGTGTTGCCTTATAAGGGTGAGGAATTGTTTGGGGACGGGCTCTCGGACTTAGTTTCCACGGCTATGGCTGGGAAGTCAAATTTCTTGCCATATATTCCCTCACAGCCAAAGAAAGCACCGTATTACCAAATGCAGTCCTTTCGTTCACAGAAAAGCAAGAAAGTCAGAGGTGCATCCTTTCTTGCCAGAGGCAGGGGTAGAGGAAAAAAAGCTGCACCATGCAGCTAGTTCCCAGGAACAAAAGTCCTCCCCGGCTTCCACTAAATCCACCGCATGACGCTGGGGCTCCACAGGCGGAGCCAGGAGCGGTGGGGGCGCGTCTCCGAAATTTCAGCCACCAGTGGGTTCGCTCACGGGTGGATCCTTGGGCTATACAAATTGTGTCTCAGGGATACAAGCTGGAATTCGAGGTGACGCCCCCTCACCGTTACCTAAAATCGGCCTTGCCAGCTTCCCCCAAGGAAAGGGAGGTAGTGTTGGCAGCAATTCACAAGCTATATCTCCAGCAGGTGGTAGTGAAGGTTCCCCTCCTTCAACAGGGAGGGGGTTACTGTTCCACCATGTTTGTGGTACCGAAACCGGACGGTTCGGTCAGACCCATTTTGAATTTAAAATCCCTGAATATTTATCTGAAGAAATTCAAGTTCAAGATGGAATCGCTCAGGGCGGTCATTGCAAGCATGGAGGAAGGGGATTTTATGGTGTCTCTGGACATCAAGGATGCGTACTTGCATGTCCCCATTTATCCACCTCATCAGGAGTACCTCAGGTTTGTGGTACAGGACTGTCATTACCAATTCCAGACGTTGCCATTTGGCCTGTCCACGGCACCGAGAATATTTACCAAGGTGATGGCGGAAATGATGGTGCTCCTTCGGAAGCAAGGGGTTACAATTATCCCATACTTGGACGATCTCCTCATAAAGGCGAGGTCCAGGGAGCGGTTGCTGATCAGCGTAGCACTCTCTCAGGAAGTGTTGCAACAGCACGGCTGGATTCTGAATATTCCAAAGTCGCAGCTGATTCCACGACGCGTCTGCCCTTCCTGGGCATGATTCTGGACACAAACCAAAAAAAGGTGTTTCTCCCGGAGGAGAAGGCTCAGGAGCTCGTGACTGGTCAGAGGCCTCTTAAAACCAAAACAGGTATCGGTGCATCACTGCACGCGAGTCCTGGGAAAGATGGTGGCGTCATACGAAGCCATTCCCTTCGGCAGGTTCCATGCGAGGATCTTTCAGTGGGATCTGTTGGACAAGTGGTCCGGATCGCATCTTCAGATGCATCGGCTGATCGCCCTGTCCCCCAGGGTCAGGGTGGCTCTTCTGTGGGGGCTGCAAAGTGCTCACCTCCTCGAGGGCCGCAGGTTCGGCATACAGGACTGGGTCCTGGTGACCACGGATGCAAGCCTCCGAGGATGGGGGGGCAGTCACTCAAGGAAGAAACTTCCAGGGGCTGTGGTCAAGTCAGGAGACTTGTCTGCACATCAATATCCTGGAACTAAGGGCCATATACAACGCCCTAAGTCAAGCGGAGCCTCTGCTTCGAAACCAACCAGTGCTGATTCAGTCAGACAACATCACTGCAGTGGCCCATGTAAACCGCCAGGGCGGCACAAGAAGCAGGGTGGCAATGGCAGAAGCCACCAGGATTCTTCGTTGGGCGGAGAATCACGTACTAGCACTGTCAGCAGTGTTCATTCCGGGAGTGGACAACTGGGAAGCAGACTTCCTCAGCAGGCACGACCTCCACCCGGGAGAGTGGGGACTTCATCAAGAAGTCTTCAGGTAGATTGCAAATCGATGGGAACTGCCACAGGTGGACATGATGGCGTCCCGTCTCAACAAAAATCTAAAAAGGTATTGCGCCAGGTCAAGGGACCCTCAGGCGATAGCTGTTGACGCACTAGTAACACCGTGGGTGTTCCAGTCGGTCTATGTGTTTCCTCCTCTTCCTCTCATACCAAAGGTGCTGAGAATTGTAAGAAAAAGAGGAGTGAGAACAATACTCATTGTTCCGGATTGGCCAAGAAGGACTTGGTACCCGGAATTGCAAGAAATGCTCACAGAGGACCCATGGCCTCTGCCTCTCAGACAGGACCTGTTACACCAAGGGCCCTGTCTGTTCCAAGACTTACCGCGGCTGCGTTTAACGGCATGGCGGTTGAACGCCGGATCCTAGCGGAAAAAGGCATTCCGGATGAAGTTATTCCTACACTGATAAAGGCTAGGAAGGACGTGACAGCAAAGCATTATCACCGTATATGGCGAAAATATGTTGCTTGGTGTGAGGCCAGGAAGGCCCCTACAGAGGAATTCCAGCTGGGTCGATTCCTGCACTTCCTACAGTCAGGAGTGACTATGGGCCTAAAATTAGGGTCCATAAAGGTCCAGATTTCGGCCTTATCCATTTTCTTCCAAAAAGAACTGGTTCACTGCCTGAGGTTCAGATGTTTGTTAAGGGAGTGCTGCATAATCAGCCCCCTTTTGTGCCACCAGTGGCACCTTGGGATCTAAACGTGGTGTTGAGTTTCCTGAAATCCCACTGGTGTGAGCCACTTAAGACCGTGGAGCTAAAGTATCTCACGTGGAAAGTGGTCATGCTGTTGGCTTTAGCTTCGGCTAGGCGTGTGTCAGAATTGGCGGCTTTGTCATGTAAAAGCCCCTATCTGGTTTTCCATATGGATAGGGCAGAATTGCGGACTCATCCGCAATTTCTACCAAAAGTGGTGTCATCCTTTCATTTGAACCAACCTATTGTGGTGCCTGCGGCTACTTGTGACTTGGAGGATTCCAAGTTGCTTGACGTAGTCCGGGCTTTGAAGATTTATGTGACCAGAACGGCTGGAGTCAGGAAGACTGACTCGCTGTTTGTCCTGTATGCATCCAACAAGCTGGGTGCTCCTGCTTCAAAGCAAACTATTGCTCGCTGGATCTGTGGCACGATTCAGCAGGCTCATTCTGCGGCTGGATTGCCGCATCCAAAATCAGTGAAAGCCCATTCCACAAGAAAGGTGGGCTCTTCTTGGGCGGCTGCCCGAGGGGTCTCGGCATTACAGCTTTGCCGAGCTGCTACTTGGTCGGGTTCAAACACATTTGCAAAGTTCTACAAGTTTGATACCCTGGCTGAGGAGGACCTTGAGTTTGCCCATTCGGTGCTGCAGAGTCATCCGCACTCTCCCGCCCGTTTGGGAGCTTTGGTATAATCCCCATGGTCCTTACGGAGTCCCCAGCATCCACTAGGACGTTAGAGAAAATAAGATTTTACTCACCGGTAAATCTATTTCTCTGACATCCTAGTGGATGCTGGGGACTCCGTAAGGACCATGGGGAATAGACGGCTCCGCAGGAGACTGGGCACATCTAAAGAAAGCTTTAGGACTATCTGGTGTGCACTGGCTCCTCCCCCTATGACCCTCCTCCAAGCCTCAGTTAGATTTCTGTGCCCGGCTGAGCTGGATGCACACTAGGGGCTCTCCTGAGCTCCTAGGAAGAAAGTATATGTTAGGTTTTTTATTTTCAGTGAGACCTGCTGGCAACAGGCTCACTGCACCGAGGGACTAAGGGGAGAAGAAGCGAACCTACCTAAGTGGTGGTAGCTTGGGCTTCTTAGGCTACTGGACACCATTAGCTCCAGAGGGATCGAACACAGGACCCGACCTCGTCGTCCGTTCCCGGAGCCGCGCCGCCGCCCCCCTTACAGAGCCAGAAGCAAGAAGGTGGTCCGGAAAATCGGCGGCTGAAGACTTCTGTCTTTTCCAAGGTAGCGCACAGCACTGCAGCTGTGCGCCATTGCTCCTCATGCACACCACACACTGCGGTCACTGATGGGTGCAGGGCGCTGGGGGGGGGGGGCGCCCTGAGCAGCAATATTAACACCTTGGCTGGCGAACTGACACCATATATAGCCCCAGGGGCTATATAGGTGTTTATTAACCCCTGCCAGAACTTTTACAATAGCGGGAGATAACCCAGCCGAAAAAGGGGCGGAGCCATCTCCCACAGCACACTGGCGTCATTTTCCCTCACAGCTCTGCTGGAGGGATCGCTCCCTGGCTCTCCCCTGCAGTCCTGCACTACAGAAAAGGGTTAAAAAGAGAGGGGGGGCACAAATTAGGCGCAATATATATATATATATTATGCAGCTATAAGGGAAAACACTCTCTATAGGTGATATCCCTGTGAGCGCTCTGGTGTGTGCTGGCATACTCTCCCTCTGTCTCCCCAAAGGGCTTTGTGGGGTCCTGTCCTCTGTCAGAGCATTCCCTGTGTGTGTGCTGTGTGTCGGTACTGCTGTGTCGACATGTATGATGAGGATAATGATGTGGAGGCGGAGCAAATGCCTGTGAATGGGATGTCACCCCCTGCGGGGTCGACACCGGTGTGGATGGACTTATGGAAGGAATTACGTGACAGTGTCAACTCCTTACATAAAAGGTTTGACGACATAGGACAGCCGGCTGCTCAGCTTGTGCCTGTCCAAGCGTCTCACATGTCATCAGGGGCTCTAAAACGCCCGCTACCTCAGATGGCAGACACAGATGTTGACACGGATACCGACTCCAGTGTCGACGACGATGAGACTAGTGTACCTTCCAATAGGCCACCCGTTACATGATTGAGGCAATTAAAAATGTATTACACATTTCTGATAATACCCCAGATACCACAAAAAAGGGTATTATGTTTGGTGACAGAAAACTACCAGTAGTTTTCCTGCATCTGAAAAATTGATATGAGGTGTGTGAGGAAGCGTGGACTTCCCCCGATAAGAAATTGATAATTTCTAAGCAGCGTACCCTTTTCCGCCAGAGGATAGGTCACGTTGGGAAATAACCCCTAGGGTAGATAAAGCGGTTACACGCTTATTAAAAAAGGTGGCACTACCGTCACGGATACGGCCGCCCTGAAGGACCTGCTGATAGAAAGCAGAAAACTACCCTTAAAGCTATATACACACACACGGGCATTATATTGAGACCTGCTATTGCTTCGGCATGGATGTGCAGTGCGGCAGCTGCGTGGTCAGATTCCCTGTCGGATAATATTTATACTATAGATAGGGACAATATTTTGCTGAAAATAGAGCATATAAAAGACGCTGTCTTATACATGCGTGATGCACAGAGGGATATTTGCCGACTGGCATCACTAATGAGCGCTATGTAAAACCATTGCCGCCAGACGGGGGTTATGGACTCGGCAATGGTCGGGCGATGCCGATTTAAAACGGCACATGGAAGTTTGCCCTAGAAGGGGTTGGAACTGTTTGGGGATGGTCTTTCAGACCTCGTTTCCACAGCTACGGCTGGGAAATCAAAACTTTTGCCACAAGCTACCCCACAGCAAAAGTAAGCACTGTATTATCAGGTACAGTCCCTTCGGCCCCAGAAAAGTAGAGGGCTAGAGGCTCATCTTTTCTGCCACGAGGAAAAGGTAGAGGGAAAAAGCTGCAGCACACAGCTAGTTCCCGGGAGCAGAAGTCCTCCCCTGCGTCCGGTAAGTCCACAGCATGACGCTGGGGCTGCTCAGGCGGACCCGGGTACGGTGGGGGCCCGTCTCAGAAATTTCAGCGCACAGTGGGCTCTCTCACAGGTGGATCCCTGGATTCTTCAAACAGTATCTCAGGGATACAGGCTGGAATTCGAGACGTCTCCCCCCCGCCGTTTCCTAAAATCTGCCTTACCGGCAACTCCCTCTGCCAGGGAGGCAGTGTTGGTGGCTATCCAAAAAACTGTATTCACAGCAAGTGATTATCAAGGTACCCCTCCTTCAACAGGAAAAGGGTTACTTTTCCACAATGTTTGTGGTACCGAAACCGGACGGTTCGGTGAGACCCATCTTAAATTTAAAATCCTTGAACACATATAACAAAAGATTCAAGTTCAAGATGGAATCGCTCAGGGCGATTATTGCGATCCTGGACGAGGGGGATTACAGGGTCTCTCTGGACATCAAGGATACTTACCTACATGTCCACATTTACCCTCCTCACCAGGAGTACCTCAAGATTGTGGTACCGGACTGTCACTATCAGTTCCAGACGCTGCCGTTTGGATTATCCACGGCACCGAGGCTCTTTACCATGGGTAATGACCGAAATGATGATACTCCTTCGCAAGAAGGGAGTTTTAATTATCCCGTACTTGGACGATCTCCTGATAAAGGCGAGGTCCAAGGAACAGTTGGTAAGGGGGTAGCACTTTCTCGGGAAGTGCTGCAACAGCAGGACTGGATTCTCAATTCCAAAGTCACAGCTGGTCCCGACGACACGTCTTCTGTTCCTGGGAATGATTCTGGAAACAGACCAGAAAAAAGTGTTTCTTCCAATGGAAAAAGCCGAGGAGTTGTCATCTCTAGTCAGAAACCTCCTAAGACCGGGACAGGTGTCGGTACATCAATGCACACGAGTCCTGGGGAAAATGGTAGCTTCGTACGAAGCAATTCCATTCGGAAAGTTCTACGCAAGGATTTTCCAGTGGGACCTGTTGGACAAATGGTCCGGGTCCCATCTCCAGATACAGCAGCGGATAACCCGGTCGGCAAGAACCAGGGTGTCGCTGCGGTGGTGGCTGCAGAGGGTTCATCTACTAGAGGGCCGCAGATTTGGAATACAGGACTGGGTCCTGGGGGCCACGGATGCCAGCCTTCGGGGCTGGGGTGCAGTCACACAGGGAATAAAATCCCAAGGACTATGGTCCAAAACAGGAGTTTTCACTTAACATAAATTTTCTGGAGATAAGAGCCATTTACAAGGCCCTAAGCAAAACAAGGCCCCTGCTTCACCAGCCGTACTGATCCAATCAGACAACATCACGGCTCTCGCCCATGTAAACAGGCAGGGCGGCACAAGAAGCAGGAGGGCGATGGCAGAAGCCACAAGGATTCCCCGTTGGGCGGAAAATCATGTGGTAGCACTGGCAGCAGTGTTCATTCCGGGAGTGGACAACTGGGAAGCTGACTTCCGCAGCAGACTCCACCCGGGAGAATAGGGACTTCATCCAGAAGTCTTCCAAATGCTGGTAAACCGTTGGGAAAGACCACAGGTGGACATGATGGCGTCCCGCCTCAATAAAAAAGATATTGCGCCAGGTCAAGGGAACCTCAGGCGATCGCTGTGGACGCTCTAGTGACACCGCGGGTGTACCAGTCGGTTTATGTGTTCCCTCCTCTCCCTCTCATACCCAAGGTACTGAGGATAATAAGGAAAAATAAGAATTTACTTACCGATAATTCTATTTCTCGTAGTCCGTAGTGGATGCTGGGGACTCCGTCAGGACCATGGGGAATAGCGGCTCCGCAGGAGACAGGGCACAAAAATAAAGCTTTAGGATTAGGTGGTGTGTACTGGCTCCTCCCCCTATGACCCTCCTCCAAGCCTCAGTTAGGATACTGTGCCCGGACGAGCGTACACAATAAGGAAGGATATTGAATCCCGGGTAAGACTCATACCAGCCACACCAATCACACCGTATAACTTGTGATCTGAACCCAGTTAACAGTATGACAAACGTAGGAGCCTCTGAACAGACGGCTCACAACAATAACAACCCGAATTTTTTTTTTTTTTTTTTTTGTAACAATAACTATGTACAAGTATTGCAGACAATCCGCACTTGGGATGGGCGCCCAGCATCCACTACGGACTACGAGAAATAGAATTATCGGTAAGTAAATTCTTATTTTCTCTAACGTCCTAAGTGGATGCTGGGGACTCCGTCAGGACCATGGGGATTATGCCAAAGCTCCCAAACGGGCGGGAGAGTGCGGATGACTCTGCAGCACCGAATGAGAGAACTCAAGGTCCTCCTCAGCCAGGGTATCAAATTTGTAGAATTTTGCAAACGTGTTTGCCCCTGACCAAGTAGCAGCTAGGCAGAGTTGTAATGCCGAGACCCCCCGGGCAGCCGCCCAGGATGAGCCCACTTTCCTTGTGGAATGGGCCTTGACAGATTTAGGTTGTGGCAAGCCTGCCACAGAATGTGCAAGTTGAATTGTGCTACAAATCCAACGAGCAATCGTCTGCTTAGAAGCAGGAGCACCCATCTTGTTGGGTGCATACAATATAAACAGTGAGTCAGACTTTCTGACTCCCGCCGTTCTTGAAATATATATTTTCAATGCCCGGACCACGTCCAACAACTTGGAATCCTCCAAATCGTTAGTAGCCGCAGGCACCACAATAGGCTGGTTCAGGTGAAACGCTGACACCACCTTAGGCAGAAAATGAGGACGTGTCCGCAGTTCTGCCCTGTCCGTATGGAAAATCAGATATGGGCTCTTATATGATAAAGCCGCCAATTCCGATACTCTCCTGGCTGAAGCCAGGGCCAGTAGCATGGTTACTTTCCATGTAAGATACTTCAACTCCACCGATTTGAGCGGCTCAAACCAATGGGATTTGAGAAAATCCAAGACTACATTAAGATCCCACGGTGCCACTGGGGGCACAACCGGGGGCTGTATATGTAGTACTCCTTTTACAAAAGTCTGGACTTCAGGAACTGAAGCCAATTCTTTCTGGAAGAAAATCGACAGGGCCGAAATTTGAACCTTAATGGACCCCAATTTGAGGCCCATAGACAATCCTGTTTGCAGGAAATGTAGGAATCGACCCAGTTGAAATTCCTCCGTGGGGGCCTTCCTGGCCTCACACCACGCAACATATTTTCTCCAAATGCGGTGATAATGTTGTGCAGTCACCTCCTTCCTGGCTTTTACCAGTGTAGGAATGACCTCTTCCGGAATGCCTTTTTCCCTTAGAATTCGGCGTTCAACCGCCATGCCGTCAAACGCAGCCGCGGTAAGTCTTGGAATAGACACGGTCCCTGCTGAAGCAGGTCCCGTCTTAGAGGTAGAGGCCACGGATCCTCCGTGAGCATCTCTTGAAGTTCCGGGTACCAAGTTCTTCTTGGCCAATCCGGAGCCACTAGTATCGTTCTTACTCCCTTTTGCCGTATAATTCTCAGTACTTTTGGTATGAGAGGCAGAGGAGGGAACACATACACTGACTGGAACACCCACGGTGTTACCAGAGCGTCCACAGCTATTGCCTGAGGGTCTCTTGACCTGGCGCAATACCTGTCCAGTTTTTTGTTGAGGCGGGACGCCATCATATCCACCATTGGTTTTTCCCAACGGTTCACAATCATGTGGAAGACTTCTGGATGAAGTCCCCACTCTCCCGGGTGTAGATCGTGTCTGCTGAGGAAGTCTGCTTCCCAGTTGTCCACTCCCGGAATGAATACTGCTGACAGTGCTATCACATGATCTTCTGCCCAGCGAAGAATCCTTGCAGCTTCTGCCATTGCTGTCCTGCTTCTTGTGCCGCCCTGTCTGTTTACGTGGGCGACTGCCGTGATGTTGTCCGACTGGATCAACACCGGCTGACCCTGAAGCAGGGGTTTTGCCAGGCTTAGAGCATTGTAAATCGCTCTTAGCTCCAGTATATTTATGTGAAGAGACATCTCCAGGCTTGACCATACTCCCTGGAAGTTTCTTCCCTGTGTGACCGCTCCCCAGCCTCTCAGACTGGCATCCGTGGTCACCAGGACCCAGTCCTGTATGCCGAATCTGCGGTCCTCTAACAGATGAGCACTCTGCAACCACCACAGAAGAGACACCCTTGTCCGTGGCGATAAGGTTATCCGCTGATGCATCTGCAGATGCGATCCGGACCATTTGTCCAGCAGATCCCACTGAAAAGTTCGGGCGTGGAATCTGCCGAATGGAATCGCTTCGTAAGAAGCCACCATCTTTCCCAGGACTCTTGTGCATTGATGCACAGACACTGTCCCTGGTTTTAGGAGGTTCCTGACAAGTTCGGATAACTCCCTGGCTTTCTCCTCCGGAAGAAACACCTTTTTCTGAACCGTGTCCAGAATCATTCCCAGGAACAGCAGACGTGTCGTCTGGGTCAACTGAGATTTTGGAAAATTCAGAATCCACCCGTGTTGTTGCAGCACTAGTTGGGTTAGTGCTACTCCGTCCTCCAGCTGTTCTCTGGACCTTGCCCTTATCAGGAGATCGTCCAAGTAAGGGATAATTAATACGCCTCTTCTTCGCAGAAGAATCATCATTTCGGCCATTACCTTGGTAAAGACCCGAGGTGCCGTGGACAATCCGAACGGCAGCGTCTGAAACTGATAATGACAGTTTTGCACCACGAACCTGAGGTACCCTTGATGTGAAGGGCAAATTGGGACATGCAGGTAAGCATCCTTTATGTCCAGGGACACCATAAAGTTCCCTTCTTCCAGATTCGCTATCACTGCTCTGAGTGACTCCATCTTGAACTTGAATTTTTGTATGTACAGGTTCAAAGATTTCAGATTTAGAATAGGTCTTACCGAGCCGTCCGGCTTCGGTACCACAAATAGCGTGGAGTAATACCCCTTTCCCTGTTGTAGGAAGGGTACCTTGACTATCACCTGCTGAGAAAACAGCTTGTGAATGGCTTCCAATACCGTCGCCCTGTCTGAGGGAGACGTTGGCAAAGCAGACTTTAGGAACCGGCGAGGGGGAGACTTCTCGAATTCCAACCTGTAACCCTGAGATACTACCTGCAGAATCCAGGGGTCCACCTGTGAGCAAGCCCACTGTGCGCTGAAATTCTTGAGTCGACCCCCACCGCTCCTGAGTCCGCTTGTAAGGCCCCAGCGTCATGCTGAGGGCTTTGCAGAACCCTGGGAGGGCTTCTGTTCCTGGGCAGGGGCTGCTTGCTGCCCTCTCTTACCCCTTCCTCTGCCCCGAGGCAGATATGACTGTCCTTTTGTCCGCTTGTTCTTATAGGACCGAAAGGACTGCGGCTGAAAAGACGGTGTCTTTTTCTGTTGGGAGGGGGTCTGAGGTAAAAAGGTGGATTTTCCGGCAGTTGCCGTGGCCACCAGATCCGATAGACCGACGCCAAATAATTCCTCCCCTTTATACGGCAATACTTCCATATGTCGTTTGGAATCCGCATCACCTGACCACTGTCGCGTCCATAAACTCCTTCTGGCAGATATGGACATCGCATTTACTCTCGATGCCAGAGTGCAAATATCTCTCTGCGCATCTCGCATATAAAGGAAAGCATCCTTTAATTGCTCTATAGTCAATAAAATACTGTCCCTATCCAGGGTATCAATATTTTCAGTCATGGAATCCAACCAGACGACCCCAGCACTGCACATCCAGGCTGAGGCGATGGCTGGTCGCAGTATAACACCAGTATGTGTGTATATACTTTTTAGGGTAGTTTCCAGTCTCCTATCCGCTGGATCCCTGAGGGCGGCCGTATCAGGAGACGGTAACGCCACTTGTTTTGATAAGCGTTTGAGCGCCTTATCCACCCTAGGGGGTGTTTCCCAGCGCGCCCTAACCTCTGGCGGGAAAGGGTATAATGCTAATAACTTTTTTGAAATTAGCATTTTTCTATCTGGGTTAAACCACGCTTCATCACATACATCATTTAATTCCTCTGATTCAGGAAAAACTACAGGTAGTTTTTTCACCCCCCACATAATACCCCTTTTTGTGGTACTTGCAGTATCAGAGATATGCAAAACCTCCTTCATTGCCGTGATCATATAACGTGTGGCCCTACTTGAAAATACGTTTGTTTCATCACCGTCGACACTAGATTCAGTGTCTGTGTCTGGGTCTGTGTCGACCGACTGAGGTAAAGGGCGCTTTACAGCCCCTGACGGTGTCTGAGACGCCTGGGCAGGTACTAACTGGTTTGCCGGCCGTCTCATGTCGTCAACTGATTTTTGTAATGTGCTGACATTATCACGTAATTCCATAAACAAAGCCATCCATTCCGGTGTCGACTCCCTGGGGGGTGACATCACCATTATCGGCAATTGCTCTGCCTCCACACCAACATCGTCCTCATACATGTCGACACACACGTACCGACACACAGCAGACACACAGGGAATGCTCTTATCGAAGACAGGACCCCACTAGCCCTTTGGGGAGACAGAGGGAGAGTTTGCCAGCACACACCCAAGCGCTATAATATATATGGGAACAACCTTATATAAGTGTTGTTCCTTATAGCAGCTTAAATATATCCAATATATCGCCAAAAAATGCCCCCCCTCTCTGTTTTACCCTGTTTCTGTAGTGCAGTGCAGGGGAGAGTCCTGGGAGCCTTCCTCACAGCGGAGCTGAGCAGGAAAATGGCGCTGTGTGCTGAGGAGAATAAGCCCCGCCCCCTATTTCGGCGGGCTTTCCTCCCGTAGTTTTAGATAACTGGCATGGGTTAAATACATACATATAGCCTCAATGGCTATATGTGATGTATTCTTTTGCCATAAGGTATTAAAATATTGCTGCCCAGGGCGCCCCCAGCAGCGCCCTGCACCCTCCGTGACCGCTTGGTGTGAAGTGTGTGACAACAATGGCGCACAGCTGCAGTGCTGTGCGCTACCTTCATGAAGACTGAAGAGCCTTCTGCCGCCTGTTTCCGGACCTTCAATCTTCAGCATCTGTAAGGGGGGTCGGCGGCGCGGCTCCGGGACGAACCCCAGGGTGAGACCTGTGTTCCGACTCCCTCTGGAGCTAATGGTGTCCAGTAGCCTAAGAATCCAATCCATCCTGCACGCAGGTGAGTTGAAATTCTCTCCCCTAAGTCCCTCGATGCAGTGAGCCTGTTGCCAGCAGGACTCACTGAAAATAAAAAACCTAAAAAACTTTTTCTAAGCAGCTCTTTAGGAGAGCCACCTAGATTGCACCCTGCTCGGACGGGCACAAAAACCTAACTGAGGCTTGGAGGAGGGTCATAGGGGGAGGAGCCAGTACACACCACCTAATCCTAAAGCTTTATTTTTGTGCCCTGTCTCCTGCGGAGCCGCTATTCCCCATGGTCCTGACGGAGTCCCCAGCATCCACTTAGGACGTTAGAGAAAGAGGAGTAAGAACTATACTCATGGTTCCGGATTGGCCAAGAAGGGCTTGGTACCTGGAACTTCAGGAGTTGATCTCAGAGGACCCATGGCCTCTGCCACTCAGACATGATCTGCTGCAGCAGGGGCCCTGTCTGTTCAAAGACTTACCGCGGCTGCATTGACGGCATGGCGGTTGAACACCGGATCCTGAGTGAAAAAGGCATTCCGGAGGAAGTCATTCTTATCCTGATCAAAGCCAGGAAGGATGTCAGCCTGAAGTGCAGACGTTGTAAGGGAGTGCTGCATATTCAGCCCCTTTTTTGTGCCCCAGTGGCACCTTGGGATCTCAATGTGGTTTTGAAGTTTCCTGGAATCACATTGGTTTGAGCCACTTAAAACCGTGGATTTGAAATATCTCACATGAAAAGTGGTCATGTGTTGGCTCTGGCTTCGGCCAGGCATGTGTCAGAATTGGCGGCTTTGTCATAAAAAAGCCCTTACCTGACTTTCCATATGGATAGGGCAGAGTTGAGGACTCGTCCTCACTTTCTCCCGAAGGTGGTATCAGGTTTTCACTTGTACCAACCTATTGTGGTGCCTGCGGCTACTAAGGACCTGGAGGATTCCAAGTTACTGGACGTAGTCCGGGCCCTGAAAAATTATATTTCCAGGACGGCTGGAGTCCGGAAAACTGACTCGCTGTTTATCCTAGATGCACCCAACATGCTGGGTGCTCCTGCTTCTAAGCAGACTATAGCGCGCTGGATTTGTAGCACTATTCAGCTTGCGCATTCTGTGGTGGGACTACCGCAGCCTAAATCTGTAAAAGCCCATTCCACATGGAAGGGGGCTCATCTTGGGCGGCTGCCCGAGGGGTCTCGGCTTTACAACTTGGCCGAGATGCTACTTGGTCAGGGGCAAACACGTTTGCTAAATTCTACAAATTTGATACCCTGGCTGAGAAGGACCTTGAGTTCTCTCATTCGGTGCTGCAGAGTCATCCGCACTCTCCCGCCCGTTTGGGAGCTTTGGTATAATCCCCATGGTCCTTACGGAGTCCCCAGCATCCACTAGGACGTCAGAGAAAATATGATTTTACTCACCGGTAAATCTATTTCTCGTAGTCCGTAGTGTATGCTGGGCGCCCATCCCTAGTGCGGATTGTCTGCAATACTTGTAAATAGTTATTGTTACACAAATCGGGTTGTTATTGCGAACCATCTATTCAGAGGTTCCATTGTTATCATACTGTTAACCGGGGTTCCTATCACGAGTTATATGGTGTGATTGGTGTGGCTGGTATGAGTCTTACCCGGGATTCAAAATCCTTCCTTATTGTGTCAGCTCTTCCGGGCACAGTGTCCTAACTGAGCATTGGAGGAGGGTCATAGGGGGAGGAGCCAGTGCACACCAGATAGTCCTTAAGCTTTCTTTAGATGTGCCCAGTCTCCTGCGGAGCCGTCTATTCCCCATGGTCCTTACGGAGTCCCCAGCATCCACTACGGACTACGAGAAATAGATTTACCGGTGAGTAAAATCTTATTTTCTCGTAGTCCGTAGTGGATGCTGGGCGCCCGTCCCAAGTGCGGACTTTCTGCAATACGTGTATATAGTTATTGCTTACTAAAGGGTTATGTTATGTGGCATCAGTTGAGTGATGCTTGTTTGTTGTTCATACTGTTAACTGGGTAAGTTTATCACGAGTTATACGGTGTGATTGGTGTGGCTTGAGTCTTACCCTGGATTCCAAAATCCTTTCCTTAACTGAGGTCTGGAGAAGGGGCATAGAGGGAGGAGCCAGTGCACACCAGGTAGTACTAAATCTTTCTTTAGAGTGCCCAGTCTCCTGCGGAGCCCGTCTATTCCCCCTGCGGAGCCCGTCTATTCCCCAGCATCCACTACGGACTACGAGAAATAGATTTACCGGTGAGTAAAATCTTATTTTCCGTTTGCCGATCGCGCCAAACACAGCTACAATTGAATAGCTCCGTTTGGCGCCATCTGCTGGCACTAACAATATTTGAATTCTCCCCATATAGTCACAGCTAATACTCTGTCGCAATTCTGTGCTCCATGTAGTTTCATATAGGCAGTATGGAGTTTGTGCTCCGGTTTCTTTGCACGCTAAGTAAACATAATGGGGCCGATTTAATTGTTTTACCCCACAGCTGTCACCAGGAGGCGCAAACGGAGCAAATTTTCAATTGTTGCTCCATTTAGACTTCCGGTAGCTACGGGGATCACATTCCCTCCTGAAGTGCGAAAAGAAAAACAATTACATCAGCACCAATGTTGGGTCAGTTATAGCCCACAGCCATTAACCTGTGTGCGTATATGCATCTGTAAGGTGTGTGTTCTAGCACAACTTTGAAGGGACAGTCCAGTAATCCATGAAGTTCCATAGTAAAATGAATATATAGACTTGACTATATAAGAGAGCGCGAAAATAATATAATATAAAAACAATTTATTATGATTAAAAAGTCCAATTGGTAAATAGATCAAAATTTGTTATAATAATAAAACCACATCACATCACTTGAACCATTATAAACCAGTAGACTTATGTCCATGACCAGTCCCAATTTAAACGTATTTATAGATGTCCAAAGATTCTTAGATGGACAAAGATGTAAATAAATGTCCCGGACCAATGAATGGCTCCCTGTATTGAAGAATAAATGTGGATGTATACCTTATTGAGGGTACTGGCCTTTTAGATATAGCGGAGATATGTGCCAAAATAGAGCTTGACACTCTGCTGGATATGATTTAATGATCCTCCTCATCCATGTAGTGCAGTCGTAGCCCCCGTGATTGGTACATAAAATATCTGTCCGCTAGCATTTTTGTGCCTCCCGTCCTTTGAACTCCAAACTTGTAGCCGTGGAATGCAGTTCCATAGTAGCCTCAACTCTTGTTTCCGCATAACGTGTAGATAGTGGTGTGACCACGAATGAGGGTTGCTATCATTTCTGTTATTGCTATTTGCATATTGCAGGGTTTTCCCTGCATTGCATTTTTTGTCCATGAGCAAGATTTTGCCTCCTTTTTGTTTTGGCTTTTATCCCTAACTCTAAAGGTGCATACACACTGAGCGCTTTTCCCCCCTGCCCAGCGATGTCAGTGGGGGTGAGCGGCTTCCCATAGCAGGACCCTGCGGAAAGCCGCTCACCCCGCCTTTCATCTACAGGTAATACCAGTAGATGAACGCCGGCCGCCAGCGATGAAGCGGGAGCAGGGCGAGCGCTAAGAGTCCCCTTGCGGGCTCGCTGCGTTCGCCACAGGATCTATTCCCACCCTATGGGTGTCGCGGACACCCATGAGTGTGAATTGCCCTGCTGCACTGGAATTCCGGCTGGCAGGATCCCGTGTCAGTATCCTGACCGCCGTGATCCCATCAGCCGGTAAATTAAACGCATCTCATTTAGATGTTGCAGCTTGACTCATATAGACACTGCAATATTCCAGTGTTTGTGTTGGCAGTTTTGCTCGAGTTCCATCAGGTTCAATGGCCCACTCCATGACACTGATGTTGTTATTTTTCCAAACTAGCTACTTCAGTGTTGATTTTGCTGTATGCGTTGGGTCATTGTCCTACTTGGTTATAATTCTTCTCCCAAGTCCGAGGTCTCTTGCAGGGTTTCCTCCAAGCTTACTCTTTATTTCATACTTCGAATTATAACAAAGCAGCATATTTTCAATCCTTTAGATTGAATACACTGGAAAATGCTTTCAGCTAATGAACAAACAAGTGTACAGTTATTTGTGGAGAATGTTTATTGTGCCCCAGGTCCAGACGTGCGGCCACATTGGAAACAGATGCTGCAGTTTGAAGTTCAGGGAGATTGACCAAATCTGCAATGTGTGGACATCTGTGATACATTTCTATAACGCAAGAAGCTGGTGACTGTTGTGTTTGTTCTGCCATCATTCATTACTATTTGTTCCACTGTAGAAAATCTGTAGATACAGGCACATACACCTGCAGATAGTGTTTGATTTTATGCATTCATTGTTTTCACATTGTGCTTTTTGTAGTGCACTGTAATGACTGTAGAAATAAAATCTCGAGGCTTTTTTGTCATAATAAGATGTGGTTTATAAGCGCTGTGCTAGCATTATGTCAGTCTGAGAATACTGCACTAATCTAGTTTCACTTGACAATTTCTGTTCAAGAGCACAGAGCAGCTGTGCCACTTACACTGCAAATAGCATATACTGTATACTGATAAGTTCCCTCTGTACTGAACACTGGGCTAATGATGTGTAAAAAAACACTCTGTGTTTACCAAGCAAAGCTCAGGATGTACACATTGCTGCTAGGTGATTCATACATGTGATGATTTTTATATGACAATTCCATAATTTAAAATAAATTTAAAGGCTCTATGTGTAAATGGTACAGTGCTGTGGTGAATCTAGAGAGTGTGATGAGGGTGGGTTTTTAGCCTAACCCCATCCCCTCCTGATCTCTGTGTGTGTCTGCATCTCGGCCACTGTGTAGCGGTTGGTCTAAGGCAGTACGCTGCCCCCTCCCTGATACAGCACTGTGGTCAAGGCTTTGATTGTAACCACATCAATCTCTGCGTGGGGTTTTTATATTCTCTCTTTATTTGGATGGGTATCCTCCAGGTGCTCCACCTTAGAATATTAACCTACCAGTCTTTCTCTAACGTCCTAAGTGGATGCTGGGGACTCCGTAAGGACCATGGGGATTAGCGGCTCCGCAGGAGACTGGGCACAACTAAAGAAAGCTTTAGGACTACCTGGTGTGCACTGGCTCCTCCCACTAAGACCCTCCTCCAGACCTCAGTTAGATTCTTGTGCCCGGCTGAGCTGGATGCACACTAGGGGCTCTCCTGAGCTCCTAGAAAGAAAGTATATTTAGGTTTTTTATTTTACAGTGAGATCTGCTGGCAACAGACTCACTGCAGCGAGGGACTAGGGGGAGAAGAAGCGAACCTACCTAACAGGTGGTAGTTTGGGCTTCTTGGGCTACTGGACACCATTGGCTCCAGAGGGATCGACCGCAGGACCCGACCTTGGTGTTCGTTCCCGGAGCCGCGCCGCCATCCCCCTTACAGAGCAAGAAGAGGTCCGGAAAATCGGCGGCAGAAGACTTCGGTCTTCACCAAGGTAGCGCACAGCACTGCAGCTGTGCGCCATTGCTCCTCATGTACACCTCACACTCCGGTCACTGATGGGTGCAGGGCGCTGGGGGGGGGCGCCCTGAGGGCAATATATGACACCTTGGCTGGCAAATCTACATCATATATAGTCCTAGAGGCTATATAGATGTAAAATTACCCCTGCCAGTATTCCAGAAAAAGCGGGAGAAAGTCCGCCAAAAAAGGGGCGGGGCCATCTCCCTCAGCACACTGGCGCCA
Source organism: Pseudophryne corroboree (assembly GCF_028390025.1). Classification (NCBI taxonomy): domain Eukaryota; kingdom Metazoa; phylum Chordata; class Amphibia; order Anura; family Myobatrachidae; genus Pseudophryne; species Pseudophryne corroboree. The sequence goes on from NC_086451.1 coordinate 53,801,438, forward strand.
TTTTTTCTTCACAGTGCAGCTTGAAGACAGCTCCCCAGGCTCTCCCCTGTAGTTTTCAGGCTCAAAGGGATAAAAAGAGAGGGGGGGGGGGACTAAATTTAGGCGCAATATATGTATACAAGCAGCTATTGGGGGAAAAATCACTCAGTTATAGTGTTAATCCCTGCATTATATAGCGCTCTGGTGTGTGCTGGCATACTCTCTCTCTGTCCCCCCAAAGGACTTTGTGGGGTCCTGTCCTCAGTCAGAGCATTCCCTGTGTGTGTACGGTGTGTCGGTATGGCTGTGTCGACATGTTGGATGAGGAAGGTTACGTGGAGGCGGAGCAGAGGCCGATAAATGGGATGTCGCCCCCTGTGGGGCCGACACCAGAGTGGATGGATAGGTGGAAGGTATTAACCGACAATGTCAACTCCTTACATAAAAGGCTGGATGACGTAGCAGCTGTGGGACAGCCGGCTTCTCAGCCCGCGCCTGCCCAGGCGTCTCAAAGGTCATCAGGGGCTCAAAAAACGCCCGTTACCTCAGATGGCAGACACAGATGTCGACACGGAGTCTAACTCCAGTGTCGACGAGTTTGAGACATATACACAATCCACTAGGAACATCCGTTACATGATCTCGGCAATGAAAAATGTGTTACGCATTTCTGACATGAACCCAAGTACCACATAAAAGTGGTATTATTTTTGGGGAGAAAAAGCAGCCAGTGTTTTGTTCCCCCATCAGATGAATGAATGAAGTCCCCACGATAAGAAACTGGTAATTTCTAAACAGTTACTGATGGCGTACCCTTTCCCGCCAGAGGATAGGTCACGCTGGGAGATATCCCCTAGGGTGGATAAGGCGCTCACACGTTTGTCAAAAAAGGTGGCACTGCCGTCTTAGGATACGGCCACCTTGAAGGAGCCTGCTGATAAAAAGCAGGAGGTTATCCTGAAGTCTGTATATACACACACTCAGGTGCTATACTGAGACCTGCAATTGCCTCAGCAAAATAGTGCTGCTGCAGCGTGGTCTGATACCCTGTCAGATGATATTAATACCATAGACAGGGATAATATTTTGCTAACATAGAGCATTTTAAAGACGTCGTCTTATATAGGAAGGATGCACAGAGGGATATTTACCGGCTGGCATCCAGAATTAATGCAATGTCCATTCTGCGAGGAGGGTATTAGAAACCCGGCAGTGAACAGGTGATGCTGCCTTTAAAAGGCACATGGAGATTCTGCCTTATAAGGGTGAGGAATTGTTTGGGGATGGTCTCTGGGACCTCGTATCCACAGCAATAGCTGGGAAGAAAAATTTTTACCTCAGGTTTCCTCACAAAAGCCTAAGAAAGCACCGTATTTTCAGGTACAGTCCTTTCGGCTTCAGAAAAGCAAGCGGGTCAAAGGCGCTTCCTTTCTGCACAGAGACAAGGGAAGAAGGAAAAAGCTGCTCCAGGCAGCCAGTTCCCAGGATCAAAAATCTTCCCTCGCTTCCTCTGAGTCCACCGCATGACGCTGGGGCTCCACAGGTGGAGACAGGTGCGGTGGGGGCGCGTCTCGGGAACTTCAGGGACCAGTGGGCTTGCCCACAGGTGGATCCCTAGGTTCTGCATGTAGTATCACAGGGATACAGGCTGGAGTTCGAGGCGACTCCCCCTCGCCGTTACCTCACATCAGCCTTGCCTGCTGCCCTCGGAGAAAGGTAGTACTGGCGGCAATTCACAAGCTGTACTTCCAGCAGGTGAAATCAAGGTACCCCTCCTTCAACAAGGCCGGGGTTACTATTCCAAAATGTTGTGGTACCGAAACCAGACGGTTCGGTGAGACCCATTCTAAAATTGAAATCCTTGAACACTTATATACGAAGGTTCAAGTTCAAAATGGAATCGCTCAAGGCGATTATTGCAAGCCTGGAGAATTTCAGGGTATCACTGGACATCAGGGATGCTTACCTGCATGTCCCTATTTACCCTCTTCACCAGGTGTACCTCAAAATTGTGGTACAGGATTGTCATTACCAATTCCAGATGTTGCCGTTGGTCTGTCCCCGGCACCGAGGTTATTTACTAAGGTAATGGCCGAAGTACTTATCCCGTACTTGGACGATCTCCTTATAAAGGCGAGGTCCAGGGAGCAGTTGTTCGTCGGAGTAGCACTATCTCGGGAAGTGCTACAACAGCACGGCTGGATTCTGAATATTCCAAAGTCGCAGCTGGTTCCTACGACGCGTCTACTGTTCCTGGGTATGGTTCTGGACACAGAACAGGATAAAAAGGGTTTCTCCCGGAGGAGAAGTCCAAGGAGTTGGCGTCTCTAGACGGAGACCTCCTAATACAAATACAGGTGTCGGTGCATCAATGCACGCGAGCCTTGGGAAAGATGGTAGCTTCTTACGAAGAAATTCCATTCGCCAGGTCCCATGCAAGGATCTTCCAGTGGGATCTGTTGGACAAGTGGTCCGGGTCGCATCTTCAGATGCATCGGCGGATAACCCTGTCTCCAAGGGCCAGGGTGTCGCTGTGGTGGTGACTGCAGAGTGCTCATCTTCTAGGGGGCCGCAGATTCGGCATACAGGACTGGTTCCTGGTGACCACGGATGCCAGCCTTCAAGGCTGGGGGGGCAGTCACACAGGGAAGAAACTTCCAAGGCCTATGGTCAAGTCAGGAGACTTCCCTACACATAAATGTTCTGGAACTATGGGCCATTTACAACATCAGACAACATCACGGCGGTCGCCCATGTAAACCGACAGGGCGGCACGAGAAGCAGGACGGCAATGGCAGAAGCCACAAGGATTCTCCGATGGGCGGAAAATCACGTGTTAGCACTGTCAGCAGTGTTCATTCCGGGAGTGGACAACTGGGAAGCAGACTTCCTCAGCAGGCACGACCTCCACCCGGGAGAGTGGGGACTTCATCCAGAAGTCTTCACACTGATAGTAAATCGTTGGGAACGGCCACAGGTGGACATGATGGCGTCCCGCCTAAACAAAAAAATAGAGAGATATTGCGCCAGGTCAAGGGACCCTCAGGCGATAGCGGTGGACGCTCTAGTGACACCGTGGGTGTACCAGTCTGTTTATGTGTTCCCTCCTCTGCCTCTCATACCAAAGGTACTGAGAATAATAAGAAAACGAGGAGTAAGGACAATACTCGTGGTTCCGGATTGGCCAAGAAGAGCTTGGTACCCGGAACTTCAAGAGATGATCTCAGAGGACTCATGGCCACTGCCGCTCAGACAGGACCTGCTGCAGCAGGGGCCCTGTCTGTTCCAAGACTTACCGCGGCTGCGTTTGACGGCATGGCGGTTGAACGCCGGATCCTAAACGAAAAGGGCATTCCGGAGGATGTCATACCTACGCTGATTAAAGCCAGGAAAGATGTAACTGTAAAACATTATCACCGCATATGGCGGAAATATGTTGCTTGGTGTGAGGCCAATAAGGCCCCAACAGAGGAATTTCAGCTGGGTCGATTTCTGCACTTCCTACAGGCAGGAGTGTCTATGGGCCTAAAATTAGGCTCCATTAAGGTGCAGATATCGGCTCTGTCGATTTTCTTCCAAAAAGAACTAGCTTCACTACCTGAAGTTCAGACATTTATAAAAGGAGTGCTGCATATTCAGCCCCCTTTTGTGCCTCCAGTGGCACCCTGGGATCTCAACGTGGTGTTGAATTTCCTAAAATCACATTGGTTTGAGCCACTAAAGACCGTGGATCTAAAATATCTCACGTGGAAAGTGGTCATGTTATTGGCCTTGGCTTCGGCCAGGCGTGTATCAGAATTGGCGGCTTTGTCATTTAAAAGCCCTTATCTGATTTTCCATATGGATAGGGCAGAATTGAGGACTCGTCCCCAGTTTCTCCCTAAGGTGGTATCAGCTTTTCACTTGAACCAACCTATTGTAGTGCCTGCGGCTACTAGCGACTTGGAGGATTCCAAGTTGCTGGACGTAGTCAGGGCCTTGAAAATTTATGTTTCCAGGACGGCTGGAGTCAGGAAAACTGACTCGCTATTTATCCTGTATGCACCCAACAAACTGGGTGCTCCTGCTTCTAAGCAGACTATTGCTCGCTGGATTTGTAGCACAATTCAGCTGGCGCATTCTGCGCTTGGACTGCCGCGTCCTAAATCAGTTAAAGCCCATTCTACAAGGAAGGTGGGCTCATCTTGGGCGGCTGCCCGAGGGGTCTCGGCTTTACAACTTTGCCGAGCTGCTACTTGGTCAGGGGCAAACACGTTTGCTAAATTCTACAAATTTGATACCCTGGCTGAGGAGGACCTTGAGTTCTCTCATTCGGTGCTGCAGAGTCATCCGCACTCTCCCGCCCGTTTGGGAGCTTTGGTATAATCCCCATGGTCCTTTCGGAGTTCCCAGCATCCACTAGGACGTTAGAGAAAATAAGATTTTACTCACCGGTAAATCTATTTCTCGTAGTCCGTAGTGGATGCTGGGCGCCCGTCCCAAGTGCGGATTGTCTGCAATAATTGTACATAGTTATTGTTCACTAACGGGTTATTGTTATGAGCCATCTGTTGAGAGGCTCAGTTATGTTTCATACTGTTAACTGGATATGGTATCACGTGTTATACGGTGTGATTGGTGTGGCTGGTATGAGTCTTACCCGGGATTCAAAAATCCTTCCTTATTGTGTCAGCTCTTCCGGGCACAGTATCCTAACTGAGGCTTGGAGGAGGGTCATAGTGGGAGGAGCCAGTGCACACCAGGTAGTCTAAAAGCTTTCTTTTAGTTGTGCCCAGACTCCTGCGGAGCCGCTATTCCCCATGGTCCTTTCGGAGTTCCCAGCATCCACTACGGACTACGAGAAATAGATTTACCGGTGAGTAAAATCTTATTTTTACCCCGCAGCTACCACTTTGGGGCACAAAATGGAGCAATGCAATTGTTGCTCCATTTAGATGCCTGCTAGTTGTGGGGCGGTGGGGGGAGACATTTCTTCTCGCAGTCTCCTGAGGTGCAAGAGAAAATTTAGAAATGGGTACAAAGTCCATGGTTTGCTGCTGCATTAGACCGGTTTAGTCACTTTGCGCAGCTAAACCCGGTGCTTTTGGGCATGTCCATTATAATGGGTTCCCGAACGGAAAACCAATTGAATTGATCCGTCGGGCGCATATTCGTATAGACACCCAGCAGGGGGCACACAAACAAATTGAATCATGCAAACAGACTAATATGAGGAAATAAGTATTAGGCTTGACAAATTGAAGCTATTTATATTAGGGGGAAATGTACCTAATGTCAACAAATACAGGAGCATATTCAATTCAACGCGAGCTGCCATCAGCATGGGTTACGGTCATTAGGTTGACACTCATTAGGTCGACATGTACTAAGTCGACAGGTCAAAAGGTCGACATGAGTTTTTCACTTTTTTTTCTTTCATTTTTGGGATTTTTTCATACTAACGATCCTCGTGGACAACGATTGGATCCTTGCCCGAAGCATGCGAGGGGACACGGTGCACTAATTTGGGTTCCCCGTCACTTTACGAAGAAAATGACACTAAAAACCTCATGTGGACCTTTTGACCTGTCGACCTAGTACATGTCGACCTAATGGCAATGTCGCCCTTCAGTAGTCGACCTAATGAGTGTCGACCTAAGTTGGATCGACCCAACGACCCATACCCATCAGCATTTATCATCCAGTTATAGTAGACAGATTCCACTTGCACGGCTGTTAGTAAAGTCTTCTGTAGATTAAACGTGGATGCTGCCGTAACAAAGCTGCTTTTCATTAAATCTGCCTCACAATATGTTTTATGTAAATCAATGCAACACAGTCTTGTCTGATATATTTTTTACAGTATGAGTGGTATGGGTTTATGGATGCATCCACTGTGACTAGAGTAACCTTGATTTCACCATCTACAGTACATAGGTATCTGAGGGGAAACAGGCTATGCAGTGATGGTAGGTTCAAAATGGGGGGGGGTATTAAAGTATACTGAATCCCGTTATCGAAAAAAGAACCATTATCCAGGATGTAGAAATGTATGAACATTAATTTACTCACTTTCTATGTTTTGGACCAAATCTCTTTCTCAAGCACCCAGGCAATTTTTCCAAATCAAAAGTTTATATAGGCAACAAGGGGGTGATTACATTTTTTGTAACTCCCATCTAAATCTCATTAGGCTATTCACAGTTGTTTGCCCAGGCTCTTTCTCGTGCAAGCATCCACCAGATTAGCGGTGTTAAGCAGATGCTCCCATGCTAAGTGCGGCGCACACCGCTATTATGGCGCGACCAGACCCAAAGCTCTACTTCCCACAGATTTCTGCTCACACCTCAGGAGGGTGCGAAATCCGCAATAAGTGAAGCTACAAATAATTGAACTGAACAATATAGCGTTATCTGGAAATAGGGCAAGGGCAATATTCATTGGTTATCACACCGGCAGCCACTAGATGGTGCTCAACGGAGCCATTGTTGCTCTGATCGGGCGTGATGGCTGCCGGTGCCGGCATGCGTGAAAAGTGACCCTTTGTCGCGATAGTCGTGATAAAAAAGATCAATTGAATATCACCCCGCGATCTCCCAACACTTTAGACGGGAGATCAGGAGTGATACAACAATTAAATATTGCCCCAAAAGTTCTCCTTTACACCCCCCCCCCCCCCCCCCCCCAAAAGAAAAAAAAAGACATTATTTCTATATATTATCATTTAATCACAACGGTAAATGTGTAGTCAAAGCACAATGTATTCATATAACCAACTCTTTCACATGCATCTACTACTATTGAGACTAGATGGCAGCTACCTCGTCCACAAGCTATTATTTTCTTCAAGCAAGGTATAGATCAGGCATGTCCAAAGTCTGGCCCGGGGGCCAGTTGCGGCCCGTGCTCACATTTCCACCGGACCGCAGCCTCTCTGCAGCCCTCAGCTCTCAGGCACACTGCCTTTGCAGACCGCTGCACCCTGCCGCACTGACACTCCCCACCTGTTGCTGTCAGCCGCACTACACGGTGACTGAGAGCAACCTTCCCCTCCTCTGCGAGCAGACTATAGGCTGGTCTGCTGGTGATCTGGTGAGACAGGAGGGCTGGGGTTGCCTCTCCCGGCGAGACAAACCCAGCCCTCCTGTGTGTATAAATCTATAAAAGGAGACATCAGGGAGCGGTGATCAGTGGTCTCAATAAGTTCAGTGCTTCACCTCCTCATAGGTTTTCTGAGCTAAAGCATTTTCACTTGTAAGTAGTTCTCCAATGTGTATCTGGCAGCACTACTGGGGGCATATAATGTGTATCTGGCAGCACTGCTGGGGGCATATAATGTGTACCTGGCAGCACTGCTGGGGGCATATAATGTGTATCTGGCAGCACTGTGGGGGCATATAATATGTATCTCGCAGCATTGAGGGGGCATATAATGTGTATCTGGCAGCACTGCTGGTGGCATATAATGTGTATCTGGCAGCACTGCTGGGGGCATATAATGTGTATCTGGCAGCACTGCTGGGGGCATTTGTGTATCTGGCAGCACTGCTGGGGGCAAATAATGTGTATCTGGCAGCACTGCTGGGGGCAAATAATGTGTATCTGGCAGCACTGCTGGGGGCATATAATGTGTATCTGGCAGCACTGCTGGGGGCATATAATGTGTATCTGGCAGCACTGCTGGGGGCATATAATGTGTATCTGGCAGCACTGCTGGGGGCATGTAATGTGTATCTGGCAGCACTGCTGGGGGCATGTAATGTGTATCTGGCAGCACTGCTGGGGGCATGTAATGTGTATCTGGCAGCACTGCTGGAGGCATGTAATGTGTATCTGGCAGCACTGCTGGGGGCATATAATGTGTATCTGGCAGCACTGCTGGGGGCATATAATGTGTATCTGGTAGCACTGCTGGGGGCATATAATGTGTATCTGGCAGCACTGTGGGGGCATTTGTGTATCTGGCAGCACCGTGGGGGGCATATAATGTGTATCTGGCAGCACCGTGGGGGCAAATAATGTGTATCTGGCAGCACCGTGGGGGCATATAATGTGCATCTGGCAGCACTGCTGGGGGCATTTGTGTATCTGGTTGGCCCCCACACATTTTCATCTCCCCAAATCTGGCCCTCTTTGCAAAAAGGTTGGACACCCCTGGTATAGATGATACAAATATATATAAGCTAACCAATAGCCCACTGACAAAACACAGAGTTGTAAAGAAACAAAGAAAACATATACCTCATGATTACTTGTCATAAGGTATAGGCTGTGCCAGATGTGTAACAAGGTGTAGGCTGTGCCAGATGTGTAACAAGGTGTAGGCTGTGCCAGATGTGTGACAAGGTGTAGGCTGTGCCAGATGTGTGACAAGGTGTAGGCTGTGCCAGATGTGTGACAAGGTGTAGGCTGTGCCAGATGTGTGGTAAGGTGTAGGCTGTGCCAGATGTGTGGTAAGGTGTAGGCTGTGCCAGATGTGTAGTAAGGTGTAGGCTGTGCCAGATGTGTTATACGGTGTAGGCTGTGCCAGATGTGTGGTAAGGTGTAGGCTGTGCCAGATGTGTAGTAAGGTGTAGGCTGTGCCAGATGTGTGGTAAGGTGTAGGCTGTGCCAGATGTGTGGTAAGGTGTAGGCTGTGCCAGATGTGTGGTAAGGTGTAGGCTGTGCCAGATGTGTGGTAAAGTGTAGGCTGTGCCAGATGTGTGGTAAGGTGTAGGCTGTGCCAGATGTGTTATACGGTGTAGGCTGTGCCAGATGTGTAACAAGATATAGGCTGCGCCAGATGTGTTGTGCAAGGTTTTTTCATGAGCGGTAATAAAGACCTCACATCAGAGATTGTCAGCCACAGTTGTGTGGCATATAGCTAATATCCTCCTAGAAGCAAGGTAATGTAGCATAGGAAACGTACTGTAAAACAGTTTGTTACTCTAAACACTCCCAAGACTGTGACCATAATAGGGATTATATGGCTATAAATGATAACATCTCCATTGACAAAAGATGATATAAGATTTAGTAAATATAAAAAAAAACAGGGGTCTCAATAGAATTTAATGAGCCATGATAATGGATGGGGTACAATGATTCTAACCAGGAATTCTTATCACCACAGTTTCTAATATTTCTGCCTATCTTCATGCCTACCAAATATGGGATAAAACAGCGCGATAAGTATCAAGAAAGTGTTACGGTTCAGTTGATCAAAAATTAATTTATGAATAGTATACTAATGTTGGTTAATTTGTATTAGCTTTTCTGTGTAGTTTCCTCGATGTAAATGAACACAGTGGCGGAATAATAATCATTGCATCATTAATGCAAACAAAAGAAGCCTGGAATATCTTTCGGTAGGAGGGGGATTCAAATATATATTTTTTGTAGTGCAAAGCAAAAATATTCCAAAATAGACCCACAAAATCATATAATAAAAGCAAGGTTAATATAGAAAGCACCTGTCTGCATTGGTGGTGAAACAGCCAATCAGAATTAGCTATCCAGTTTCATTCGTCAGCATATATTTTCACCAGACCTCAGGCACCCGGCAGTGTTTTGGCTACTACTGGCAGGTGTATGTGTGTCTTCGTGCCGGTCTGCCTCTGTTACTAAGAAAACATGCCCTTACTGTAGTCAAACTATGTTTGCACATACAATACCTTGCTTCTATCCTTTTCCACTTGGAGTAACTGCCAAATCTGCATACGAATCTAGGCCACTCCTTCTTTTTGTTATGCAGATTTTACACTAGGTAAATTGGAAAGCGCCAATCTCTGCATAATCCCCAAAGTGTACACAGTACTTTTATACTGTAAGCCTGATTACAGACTCTCTTTAAAGAATATATATATATATATATATATATATATATATATATAAGCAGTGGAACAATGGGGCCAATTCAATTGTATCTAAAAATCCAGTCTAAATGGGACTATAGACTCCTAAACCAATGTCACAATTCAATTGTGTTTGGGCGCCTATGCACATAATATCAGTCCCATGGGGAAAAAACAATTGAATCAGCCTCATTGTGTAGGCTTGTGTAGAGTATTTACGTAAAGCATTGATTTTTTTAATTCACTGCGGATATTTGTTACTTAGTTGGTGCTGATTTGATTCACAGTGTGATTCCGCCTCTAAACCTGCATGTACACATTGTTTTTTCATTCTCAAACAGTGTTTTGCTACAAAACATAATTAAGCATTCTGATTATCCTTACAAATATAGAGCTGTCATGCCAACTACTTAAAACTTCTGCCAGTAAGAGATGCCTCTGCCAATGTCTGCAAAGCAGAAGATTATTAGGAATTCTGTATACATAGATCTAAATGCAGGAACATGTATCACAGTGGTAGTGTCTTATAATGTTCTGCTATCAAAAAGTAAGTGACTGCTTCATTCTCCTTTTAAGGAGGGACTTCTTCAGCTTTTTCTCTGCTCCTAAAATGTGACAAAAGGTCTGTAGACAGGACAGCGTAAGGTTGGGTTGAGGTGGGCTAAAAGTAACAAAAAAATCCCTTTACTGTAAATAAAAGACATTACTAGCCAAGATATATTTACGGAATGCAGTCAAAATGCCGGCGATCAGGAGACCGACGCCGGAATCTTGACAGCCGGCATTTTACTGGCACCCAGAATACCTACACCCGCCTGTTATTCCCACTTGACTGGTGGGACCATGGCGAGCCCACGAGGGGACTCGCTGCCGGTATTCTGGCAAACGGGATGCCGCTGTCGGAAAACTGACAGCCGGCATCCCGTCAGCCGGTATTTGCCAAACGCCTATTCAATTGTCTGAGAAAAACATTTTCACTGTAATTTCTCTGACGTCCTAGTGGATGCTGGGGACTCCGTAAGGACCATGGGGAATAGCGGTTCCGCAGGAGACTGGGCACAAAAGTAAAGCTTTAGAACTACCTGGTGTGCACTGGCTCCTCCCCCCATGACCCTCCTCCAAGCCTCAGTTAGATTTTTGTGCCCGAACGAGAAGGGTGCACACTAGGTGGCTCTCCTGAGCTGCTTAGTGAAAAGTTTAGTTTTAGGTTTTTTATGTTCAGTGAGACCTGCTGGCAACAGGCTCACTGCATCGAGGGACTAAGGGGAGAAGAAGCGAACTCACCTGCGTGCAGAGTGGATTGGGCTTCTTAGGCTACTGGACATTAGCTCCAGAGGGACCGATCACAGGCCCAGCCATGGATAGGTCCCAGAGCCGCGCCGCCGGCCCCCTTACAGAGCCAGAAGACAGAAGAGGTCCGGAAAATCGGCGGCAGAAGACGTCCTGTCTTCAACAAGGTAGCGCACAGCACTGCAGCTGTGCGCCATTGCTCTCAGCACACTTCACACTCCGGTCACTGAGGGTGCAGGGCGCTGGGGGGGGGGGGGCGCCCTGAGACGCAATAAAAACACCTTGGATGGCAAAAAATGCATCACATATAGCTCCTGGGCTATATGGATGAATTTAACCCCTGCCAGAATACACAGAAAAACGGGAGATAAGGCCGCCGAGAAGGGGGCGGAGCCTATCTCAGCACACTGGCGCCATTTTCCCTCACAGCTCCGTTGGAGGGAAGCTCCCTGGCTCTCCCCTGCAGTCACTACACTACAGAAAGGGTTAAAAAAGAGAGGGGGGCACTAATTACGCGCAGTATTAAAAATACAGCAGCTATAAGGGGAAAAACACTTATATAAGGTTATCCCTGTATATATATAGCGCTCTGGTGTGTGCTGGCAAACTCTCCCTCTGTCTCCCCAAAGGGCTAGTGGGGTCCTGTCCTCTATCAGAGCATTCCCTGTGTGTGTGCTGTGTGTCGGTACGTTTGTGTCGACATGTATGAGGAGAAAAATGATGTGGAGACGGAGCAGATTGCCTGTAATAGTGATGTCACCCCCTAGGGGGTCGACACCTGAGTGGATGAACTATTGGAAGGAATTACGTGACAGTGTCAGCTCTGTATAAAAGACAGTGGTTGACATGAGACAGCCGGCTACTCAGCTTGTGCCTGTCCAGACGTCTCATAGGCCGTCAGGGGCTCTAAAGCGCCCGTTACCTCAGATGGCAGATATAGACGCCGACACGGATACTGACTCCAGTGTCGACGGTGAAGAGACAAATGTGACTTCCAGTAGGGCCACACGTTACATGATTGAGGCAATGAAAAATGTTTTACACATTTCTGATAATACGAGTACCACCAAAAAGGGGTATTATGTTCGGTGAGGAAAAACTACCTGTAGTTTTCCTCAATCTGAGAAATTAAATGAGGTGTGTGATGATGCGTGGGTTTCCCCCGATAACAACTGATAATTTCTAAAATGTTTTCTCTAACGTCCTAAGTGGATGCTGGGGACTCCGTAAGGACCATGGGGAATAGCGGCTCCGCAGGAGACTGGGCACAAAAGTAAAGCTTTAGAACTACCTGGTGTGCACTGGCTCCTCCCCCCTTGACCCTCCTCCAAGCCTCAGTTAGATTTTTGTGCCCGAACGAGAAGGGTGCACACTAGGGGCTCTCCTGAGCTGCTTAGTGAAAAGTTTAGTTTTAGGTTTTTTATTTTCAGTGAGACCTGCTGGCAACAGGCTCACTGCATCGAGGGACTAAGGGGAGAAGAAGCGAACTCACCTGCGTGCAGAGTGGATTGGGCTTCTTAGGCTACTGGACATTAGCTCCAGAGGGACGATCACAGGCCCAGCCATGGATGGGTCCCAGAGCCGCGCCGCCGGCCCCCTTACAGAGCCAGAAGACAGAAGAGGTCCGGAAAATCGGCGGCAGAAGACGTCCTGTCTTCAACAAGGTAGCGCACAGCACTGCAGCTGTGCGCCATTGCTCTCAGCACACTTCACACTCCGGTCACTGAGGGTGCAGGGCGCTGGGGGGGGGCGCCCTGAGACGCAATAAAAACACCTTGGATGGCAAAAAATGCATCACATATAGCTCCTGGGCTATATGGATGCATTTAACCCCTGCCAGAATACACAGAAAAACGGGAGATAAGGCCGCCGATAAGGGGGCGGAGCCTATCTCCTCAGCACACTGGCGCCATTTTCCCTCACAGCTCAGTTGGAGGGAAGCTCCCTGGCTCTCCCCTGCAGTCACTACACTACAGAAAGGGTTAAAAAAGAGAGGGGGGGCACTAATTACGCGCAGTATTAAAGATACAGCAGCTATAAGGGGAAAAACACGTATATAAGGTTATCCCTGTATATATATAGCGCTCTGGTGTGTGCTGGCAAACTCTCCCTCTGTCTCCCCAAAGGGCTAGTGGGGTCCTGTCCTCTATCAGAGCATTCCCTGTGTGTGTGCTGTATGTCGGTACGTTTGTGTCGACATGTATGAGGAGAAAAATGATGTGGAGACGGAGCAGATTGCCTGTAATAGTGATGTCACCCCCTAGGGGGTCGACACCTGAGTGGATGAACTGTTGGAAGGAATTACGTGACAGTGTCAGCTCTGTATAAAAGACAGTGGTTGACATGAGACAGCCGGCTACTCAGCTTGTGCCTGTCCAGACGTCTCATAGGCCGTCAGGGGCTCTAAAGCGCCCGTTACCTCAGATGGCAGATATAGACGCCGACACGGATACTGACTCCAGTGTCGACGGTGAAGAGACAAATGTGACTTCCAGTAGGGCCACACGTTACATGATGGAGGCAATGAAAAATGTTTTACACATTTCTGATAATACGAGTACCACCAAAAAGGGGTATTATGTTCGGTGAGGAAAAACTACCTGTAGTTTTCCTGAATCTGAGAAATTAAATGAGGTGTGTGATGATGCGTGGGTTTCCCCCGATAACAACTGATAATTTCTAAAATGTTATTGACATTATATCCTTTCCCGCCAGAGGTTAGGTTGCGTTGGGAAACACCCCCTAGGGTGGATAAAGCGCTCACACGCTTGTAAGGGCTCTACCCTCTCCTGAGATGGCCGCCCTTAAGGATCCTGCTGATAGAAAGCAGGAGGGTATCCTAAAATGTATTTACACACATACTGGTGTTATACTGCGACCAGCAATCGCCTCAGCCTGGATGTGCAGTGCTGGGTTGGCGTGGTCGGATTCCCTGACTGAAAATATTGATACCCTAGATAGGGACAGTATATTATTGCCTATAGAGCATTTAAAAGATGCATTTCTATATATGCGTGATGCACAGCGGAATATTTGCTGACTGGCATCAAGTCTGAGTGCGTTGTCCATTTCTGCCAGTAGAGGGTTATGGACACGACAGTGGTCAGGTGATGCGGATTCCTAACGGCATTTGGAAGTATTGCCTTATTAAGGGGAGGAGTTATTTGGGGTCGGTCTTTCAGACCTGGTGGCCACGGCAACAGCTGGGAAATCCACGTTTGTACCCCAGGTCGCCTCTCAACATAAGAAGACGCCGTATTATCAGGCGCAGTCTTTTCGTGGGCAAGCGGGCAAAAGGTTCCTCATTTCTGCCCCGTGACAGAGGGAGAGGAAAAAGGCTGCAGAAATCAGCCAGTTCCCAGGAACAGAAGCCCTCTCCCGCCTCTGCCAAGCCCTCAGTATGACGCTGGGGCTTTACAAGCAGAATCAGGCACGGTGGGGGCCCGTCTCAATGAATTTCAGCGCGCAGTGGGCTCACTCGCAAGTAGACCCCTGGATCCTTCAGGTTATATCTCAGGGGTACAAATTGGAATTCGAGACGTCTCCCCCTCGCCGTTTCCTAAAGTCGGCTTTACCGATGTCTCCTTCTGACAGGGAGGCAGCTTTGGAAGCCATTCACAAGCTGTATTCCCAGCAGGTGATAATCAAGGTACCCCTCCTGCAACAGGGAACGGGGTATTATTCCACACTGTTGTGGTACCGAAGCCGGACGGCTCGGTGAGACCGATTCTAAATCTAAAATCTTGAACACTTACATACGGAGGTTCAAATTCAAGATTGAGTCACTCAGAGCAGTGATTGCGAACCTGGAAGAAGGGGACTACATGATGTCTCGGGACATCAAGGATGCTTACCTTCATGTCCCAATTTACCCTTCTCACCAAGTGTACCTCAGGTTTATGGTACAGAACTGTCACTATCAGTTTCAGACGCTGCCGTATGGATGGTCCACGGCACCCCGGGTCTTTACCAAGGTAATGGCCGAAATGATGATACTCCTTCGAAGGAAGGGAATTTTAGTTATCCCTTACTTGGACGATTCCCTGATAAGGGTAAGATCCAGGGAACAGTTGGAGGTCGGTGTAGCACTATCTCAGGTAGTGTTGCGGCAGCACGATTGGATTCTCAATATTCCAAAATCGCAGCTGATTCCGACGACTCGTCGTCTGTTCCTAGGGATGATCCTGGACACAGTCCAGAAAAAGGTGTTTCTCCCGGAGGAGAAAGTCAGGGAGTTATCCAAGCTAGTCGGGAACCTCCTATAACCGAGCCAAGTCTCAGTACATCAATGAAAGGGTTCTGGGAAAAATGGTGGCTTCCTACGAAGCAATCCCATTCGGCAGATTCCACGCAAGAACTTTCCAGTGGGACCTGCTGGACAAATGGTCCGGGTCGCATCTTCAGATGCATCAGCGGATAACCCTGTCACCAAGCACAAGGGTGTCTCTCCTGTGGTGGTTGCAGAGTGCTCATCTTCTAGAGGGCCGCAGATTCGACATTCAGGACTGGGTCCTGGTGACCACGGATGCCAGCCTGCGAGGCTGGGGAGCAGTCACACAGGGAAGGAATTTCCAGAGCTTATGGTCAAGCCTGGAGACATCACTTCACATAAATATCCTGAAGCTAAGGGCCATTTACAATGCTCTAAGCTCAGCAAGACCTCTGCTTCAAGGTCACCCGGAGTTGATCCATTCGGACAACATCACGGCAGTCACCCACGTAAACAGACAGGGTGACACAAGAAGCAGGAGGGCAATGGCAGAAGCTGCAAGGATTCTTCGCTGGGCGGAAAATCATGTGATAGCACTGTCAGCAAGTGGGGACTTCACCCAGAAGTCTTCCACATGTTTATAAAACTCGACAAGTATTGCGCCGGGTCAAGGGACCCTCCGGCAATAGCTGTAGACGCTCTGGTAACACAGTGGGTGTACCAGTCAGTGTATGTGTTCCCTCCTCTGCCTCTCATACCCAAGGTACTGAGAATTATAAGATGGAGAGGAGTAAGCACTATATTTGGGCTCCGGATTGGCCAAGAAGGACTTGGTAACCGGAACTTCAAGAGATGCTCACGGAAGGATCCGTGGCCTCTACCTCTAAGAAGGGACCTGCTCCAGCAAGGACCCTGTCTGTTCCAAGACTTACCGCGACTGCGTTTGACGGCATGGCGGTTGAACGCCGGATCCTGAAGGAGAAAGGCATTCCGGATGAAGTCATTCCTATCCTGATCAAAGCCAGGAAAGATATAACCGCAAAACATTATCACCGCATTTGGCGAAAATATGTTGCGTGGTGCGAGGCCAGTAAGGCCCCGACGGAGGAATTTTCAACTAGGTCGATTCCTACATTTCCTGCAAACAGGAGTGTCTATGGGCCTGAAATGGGGGTCCATTAAGGTTCAAATTTCGGCCCTGTCAATTTTCTTCCAAAAAGAACTAGCTTCAGTCCCTGAAGTTCAGACGTTTGTGAAAGGGGTACTGTATATACAGCCTCCTTTTGTGCCTCCAGTGGCACCTTGGGATCTAAATGTAGTTTTTGGGTTCCAAAAGTCACATTGGTTTGAACCACTTAAATATGTGGAGTTAAAATATCTCACATGGAAAGTGGTCATGCTGTTGGCCCTGGCCTGGGCCAGGTGCGTGTCAGAATTGGCGTCTTTATCCTGTAAAAGCCCTCATCTGATTTTCCATTCGGACAGGGCGGAATTGAGGACTTGTCCTCAGTTTCTCCCTAAGGTGGTTTTCAGCGTTTCACCTGAATCAACCTATTGTGGTGCCTGCGGCTACTAGGGACTTGGAGGACTCCAAGTTGCTAGACGTTGTCAGTGCCCTGGAAATATAGGTACCAGGACGGCTGGAGTCAGAAAATCTGACTCGTTGTTTATTCTGTATGCACCCAACAAGCTGGGTGCTCCTGCTTCTAAGCAGACTATTGCTCGTTGGATTTGTAGTACAATTCAGCTTGCACATTCTGTGGCAGGCCTGCCACAGACAAAATCTGTAAAAGCCCATTCCACAAGGAAGGTGGGCTCATCTTGGGCGGCTGCCCGAGGGGTCTCGGCTTTACAACTTTGCCGAGCAGCTACTTGGTCAGGAGCAAATACGTTTGTAAAATCCTACAAATTTGATACCCTGGCTGAGGAGGACCTGGAGTTCTCTCATTTGGTGCTGCAGAGTCATCCGCACTCTCCCGCCCGTTTGGGAGCTTTGGTATAATCCCCATGGTCCTTACGGAGTCCCCAGCATCCACTAGGACGTCAGAGAAAATAAGAATTTACTTACCGATAATTCTATTTCTCGTAGTACGTAGTGGATGCTGGGCGCCCATCCCAAGTGCGGATTGTCTGCAATACTGGTACATAGTTATTGTTACCCCCCAAAAAAATCGGGTTATTGCTGTAGTGAGCCATCTTTTCTAGAGGCTCCTCTGTTATCATGCTGTTAACTGGGTTTAGATCACAAGTTATATGGTGTGATTGGTGTGGCTGGTATGAATCTTACCCGGGATTCAAAATCCTTCCTTATTGTGTACGCTCGTCCGGGCACAGTATCCTAACTGAGGCTTGGAGGAGGGTCATGGGGGGAGGAGCCAGTGCACACCAGGTAGTTCTAAAGCTTTACTTTTGTGCCCAGTCTCCTGCGGAGCCGCTATTCCCCATGGTCCTTACGGAGTCCCCAGCATCCACTACGGACTACGAGAAATAGAAATATCGGTAAGTAAATTCTTATTTTTACCACACATTTAAATTCACCGCCTCTGAGCAGGTGATAAACTTGAGGAAAATACCTATTTTCAGTTAAAAATGTCAGGATTTGGTTCTGAACCCCTGGGACAGCCCCTTGAATGACTAATTAGGCACTTAGAAGTTTTTAATTATTTCTCTTACGTCCTAGAGGATGCTGGGGACTCCGTAAGGACCATGGGGATAGACGGGCTCCGCAGGAGACATGGGCACTTTAAGAAAGAACTTTAAGTATGGGTGTGCACTGGCTCCTCCCTCTATGCCCCTCCTCCAGACCTCAGTTTACTACTGTGCCCAGAGGAGACTGGGTGCATTACAGGGAGCTCTCCTGAGTTTCCTGAAAGAAAGTACATTTGTTAGGTTTTTTTATTTTCAGGGAGCCTGCTGGCAACAGACTCCCTGCATCGAGGGACTGAGGGGAGAGAAACAGACCTGCTTTAATGTTAGGCTCTGTTTCTTAGGCTACTGGACACCATTAGCTCCAGAGGGATCGGTACGCAGGTCTCACCCTCGCCGTCCGTCCCAGAGCCGCGCCGCCATCCTCCTCGCAGAGCCGGAAGATAGAAGCCGGGTGAGTAGGAGAAGAAAGAAGACTTTAGAGGCGGCAGAAGACTTCAGATCTTTACTGAGGTAACGCACAGCAGTAAAGCTGTGTGCCATTGCTCCCACACAGCACACACAAATGGCAGTGACTGTAAGGGCGCAGGGGGGGCGCCCTGGGCAGCAATAAAACCTCTTTTCTCTGACGTCCTAGTGCAGTGGTTCCCAAACTTTTTTGAATCACGGCGCCCTAGAATATCAGAATTTTTTCCACGGCACCCTAGGCCAAAAATTTCTTATTGAGAAATTTAGAAAGAAATATTACATTAAGTAGATCGCGTTTACATGTCATCCTTAGGGTCAGTTGTGTGGTGAGGGACAAGATTTGCTTCTGTTTGGCCACATATTTTATGACTGGCAGCCACCAGCACTGGTTTTGCCTATTATATTGACCATGGATAATTTGAATTGGTCCTGGACCACCAACCCAGGGCACCCCTGCAAGTGTCCCGAGGCACCCCAGGGAGCCACGGCACACAGTTTGGGAACCTCTGTCCTAGTGGATGCTGGGAACTCCGTAAGGACCATGGGGAATAGACGGGCTCCGCAGGAGACTGGGCACTCTAAAAGAAAGATTAGGTACTATCTGGTGTGCACTGGCTCCTCCCTCTATGCCCCTCCTCCAGACCTCAGTTAGATTTCTGTGCCCGGCCGAGCTGGATGCACACTAGGGGCTCTCCTGAGCTCCTAGAAAGAAAGTATATGTTAGGTTTTTTATTTTACAGTGAGACCTGCTGGCAACAGGCTCACTGCAACGAGGGACTAAGGGGAGAAGAAGCGAACCTACCTGCTTGCAGCTAGCTTGGGCTTCTTAGGCTACTGGACACCATTAGCTCCAGAGGGATCGACCGCAGGACCCGTCCTTGGTGTTCGTTCCCGGAGCCGCGCCGCCGTCCCCCTTACAGAGCCAGAAGCATGAAGATGGTCCGGAAAATCGGCGGCAGAAGACTTCAGTCTTCACCAAGGTAGCGCACAGCACTGCAGCTGTGCGCCATTGCTCCTCATACACACTTCACACTCCGGTCACTGATGGGTGCAGGGCGCTGGGGGGGGGGGGCGCCCTGAGCAGCAATAAAAACACCTTGGCTGGCAAAATAATCACAATATATAGCCCCAGAGGCTATATATGTGATAATTACCCCTGCCAGAATCCATAAAAAAGCGGGAGAAAAGTCCGCGAAAAAGGGGCGGAGCTATCTCCCTCGGCACACTGGCGCCATTTTCTCTTCACAGTGTAGCTGGAAGACAGCTCCCCAGGCTCTCCCCTGTAGTTATCAGGCTCAAAGGGTTAAAAAGAGAGGGGGGGGCACTAAATTTAGGCGCAATATTGTTTATACAAGCAGCTATTGGGGAAAATTCACTCAGTGATAGTGTTTATCCCTACATTATATAGCGCTCTGGTGTGTGCTGGCATACTCTCTCTCTGTCTCCCCAAAGGGCTGTGTGGGGTCCTGTCCTCAGTCAGAGCATTCCCTGTGTGTGTGCGGTGTGTCGGTACGGCTGTGTCGACATGTTTGATGAGGAGGCTTATGTGGAGGCGGAGCAGATGCCGATAAATGGGATGTTGCCCCCTGTGGGCCGACACCAGAGTGGATGGATAGGTGGAAGGTATTAACCGACAGTGTCAACTCCTTACATAAAAGGCTGGATGACGTAACAGCTATGGGACAGCCGGCTTCTCAGCCCGCGCCTGCCCAGACGTCTCAAAGGCCATCAGGGGCTCAAAAACGCAGCTCCCTCAGATGGCAGACACAGATGTCGACACAGAGTCTGACTCCAGTGTCGACGAGGTTGAGACATATACACAATCCACTAGGAACATCCGTTACATGATCCCGGCAATAAAAAATGTGTTACACATTTCTGACATTAACCCAAGTACCACTAAAAAAGGGTTTTATATTTGGGGAGAAAAAGCAGGCAGTGTTTTGTTCCCCCATCAAATGAGTGAATGAAGTGTGAAAAAGCGTGGGTTCCCCCGATCAGAAACTGGTAATTTCTAAAAAGTTACTGATGGCGTACCTTTTCCCGCCAGAGGATAAGTTACGCTGGGAGATATCCCCTAGGGTGGATAAGGCGCTCACACGTTTGTCAAAAAAGGTGGCACTGCCGTCTTAGGATACGGCCACTTTGAAGGTACCTGCTGATAAAAAGCAGGAGGCTATCCTGAAGTCTGTATTTACACACTCAGGTACTAGACTGAGACCTGCAGATAGTGCTGCTGCAGCGTGGTCTGTAACCCTGTCAAACAGGGATACTATTTTGCGAACATAAGACGTCGTCTTATATATGAGGGATGCACAGAGGGATATTTTGCCGGCTGGCATCCAGAATTAATGCAATGTCCATTCTGTCAGGAGGGTATTAGAGACCCGACACTGGACAGGTGATGCTGACTTTAAAAGGCACATAGAGCCTTATAAGGGTGAGGAATTGTTTGGGGATGGTCTCTGGGACCTCGTATCCACAGCAACAGCTGGGAAGAAAAATTTTTACCTCAGGTTTCCTCACAGCCTAAGAAAGCACTGTATTATCAGGTACAGTCCTTTCGGCTTCAGAAAAGCAAGCGGGTCAAAGGCGCTTCCTTTCTGCACAGAGACGAGGGAAGAGGGAAAAAGCTGCACCAGTCAGCCAATTCCCAGAATCAAAATTCTTCCCCCGCTTCCTCTGAGTCCACCGCATGACGCGGGGGCTCCACAGGCGTAGCCAGGTACGGTGGGGGGCCGCCTCAAAAATTTCAGCGATCAGTGGGCTCGCTCACAGGTGGATCCCTGGATCCTTCAAGTAGTGTCTCAGGGGTACAGGCTGGAATTCGAGGCGTCTCCCCCCCGCCGTTTCCTCAAATCTGCCTTGCCGACAACTCCCTCAGGCAGGGAGGCTGTGCTAGAGGCAATTCACAAGCTGTATTCCCAGCAGGTGATAGTCAAGGTGCCCCTACTTCAACAAGGACGGGGTTACTATTCCACACTGTTTGTGGTACCGAAACCGGACGGTTCGGTGAGACCCATTTTAAATTTGAAGTCCTTGAACACATACATAAAAAAATTCAAGTTCAAGATGGAATCGCTCAGGGCGGTTATTGCAAGCCTGGAGGAGGGGGATTACATGGTATCCCTGGACATCAAGGATGCTTACCTACATGTCCCCATTTACCATCCTCACCAGGAGTACCTCAGATTTGTGGTACAGGATTGCCATTACCAATTCCAAACACTGCCGTTTGGACTGTCCACGGCACCGAGGGTCTTTACCAAGGTAATGGCAGAAATGATGATACTCCTTCGAAAAAAGGGAGTTTTTAATTATCCCGTACTTGGACGATCTCCTTATAAAGGCGAGGTCCATGGAGCAGTTGTTGGTCGGAGTAGCACTATCTCGGGAAGTGCTACAACAGCACGGATGGATTCTATACATTCCAAAGTCACAGCTGGTTCCTACCACACGCCTGCTGTTCCTGGGGATGGTTCTGGACACAGAACAGAAAAAAGTGTTTCTCCCGCAGGAGAAAGCCAAGGAGCTGTCATCTCTAGTCAGAGACCTCCTGAAACCAAAACAGGTATCGGTGCATCACTGCACACGAGTCCTGGGAAAAATGGTAGCTTCTTACGAAGCAAAATTCCATTCGGCAGGTTCCATGCAAGAACCTTTCAGTGGGACCTCTTGGACAAGTGGTCGGAATCGCATCTTCAGATGCATCGGCTGATAACCCTGTCTCCAAGGACTAGGGTATCTCTACTGTGGTGGCTGCAGAGTGCTCATCTTCAAGAGGGCCGCAGATTCGGCATACAGGACTGGGTCCTGGTAACCACGGATGCCAGCCTTCGAGGCTGGGGGGCAGTCACACAGGGAAGAAATTTCCAAGGACTTTGGTCAAGTCAGGAGTCGTCCCTACACATAAATATTCTGGAACTGAGGGCCATTTACAATGCCCTAAGTCTAGCAAGGCCTCTGCTTCAAAACCAGCCGGTACTGATCCAATCAGACAACATCACGGCAGTCGCCCATGTAAACCGACAGGGCGGCACAAGAAGCAGGATGGCGATGGCAGAAGCCACAAGGATTCTCCGATGGGCGGAAAATCACGTGTTGGCACTGTCAGCAGTGTTCATTCCGGGAGTGGACAACTGGGAAGCAGACTTCCTCAGCAGACACGACCGACACCCGGGAGAGTGGGGACTTCATCCAGAAGTCTTCCAACTGTTGGTAAACCGTTGGGAAAGGCCACAGGTGGACATGATGGCGTCCCGCCTAAACAAAAAAACTAGATATTGCGCCAGGTCAAGGGACCCTCAGGCAATAGCTGTGGACGCTCTAGTGACACCGTGGGTGTACCAGTCGGTTTATGTATTCCCTCCTCTGCCTCTCATACCAAAGGTACTGAGAATAATAAGAAAACGAGGAGTAAGAATGATACTCGTGGTTCCGGATGGGCCAAGAAGAGATTGGTACCCAGAACTTCAAGAAATAATATCAGAGGACCCATGGCCTCTACCGCTCAGACAGGATCTGCTACAGCAGGGGCCCTGTCTGTTCCAAGACTTACCGCGGCTGCGTTGGACGGCATGACGGTTGAATTCCGGATCCTAAAGCAAAAGGGCATTCCGGAGGAAGTCATTCCTACGCTGATAAAAGCCAGGAAAGAAGTAACCGCAAACCATTATCACCGTATTTGGCGAAAATATGTTGCGTGGTGTGAGGCCAGGAAGGCCCCAACAGAGGAATTTCAGCTGGGTCGTTTTCTGCACTTCCTACAGTCAGGAGTGACTATGGGCCTAAATTTGGGTTCCATTAAGGTCCAGATTTCGGCTCTGTCGATTTTCTTCCAGAAAGAACTGGCTTCACTGCCTGGAGTTCAGACATTTGTAAAGGGAGTGCTACATATTCAGCCCCTTTTTTGTGCCTTCTGTGGCACCTTGGGATCTCAACGTGGTGTTGAGTTTCTTAAAATCCCATTGGTTTGAGCCACTTAAAACTGTGGATTTGAAATATTTCACGTGGAAAGTGGTCATGTTATTGGCCTTGGCTTCGGCCAGGCGTGTCAGAATTGGCGGCTTTGTCATGTAAAAGCCCTTATCTGATTTTCCATATGGATAGGGCAGAATTGAGGACTCGTCCCCAGTTTCTCCCTAAGGTGGTATCAGCTTTTCACTTGAACCAACCTATTGTAGTGCCTGCGGCTACTAGGGACTTGGAAGATTCCAAGTTACTGGACGTAGTCAGGGCCTTAAAAAATTATATTTCCAGGACGGCTGGAGTCAGGATAACTGACTCGTTTTTTATCCTGTAGGCACCCAACAAAATAGGTGCTCCTGCTTCTAAGCAGACTATTGCTCGCTGAATTTGTAGCACAATTCAGCTGGAGCATTCTGCGGCTGGATTGCCGCATCCTAAATCAGTAACAGCCCATTCCACGAGGAAAGTGGGCTCATCTTGGGCGGCTGCCCGAGGGGTCTCGGCTTTACAACTTTGCCGAGCTGCAACTTGGTCAGGGGCAAACACGTTTGCTAAATTCTACAAATTTGATACCCTGGCTGAGGAGGACCTTGAGTTCTCTCATTCGGTGCTGCAGAGTCATCCGCACTCTCCCGCCCGTTTGGGAGCTTTGGTATAATCCCCATGGTCCTTACGGAGTTCCCAGCATCCACTAGGACGTCAGAGAAAATAAGATTTTACTCACCGGTAAATCTATTTCTCGTAGTCCGTAGTGGATGCTGGGCGCCCATCCCAAGTGCGGATTGTCTGCAATACTTGTATATAGTTATTGCCTAACTAAAGGGTTATTGTTGAGCCATCTGTTGAGAGGCTCAGTTATATTTCATACTGTTAACTGGGTATAGTATCACGAGTTATACGGTGTGATTGGTGTGGCTGGTATGAGTCTTACCCGGGATTCAAAATCCTTCCTTATTGTGTCAGCTCTTCCGGGCACAGTATCCTAACTGAGGTCTGGAGGAGGGGCATAGAGGGAGGAGCCAGTGCACACCAGATAGTACCTAATCTTTCTTTTAGAGTGCCCAGTCTCCTGCGGAGCCCGTCTATTCCCCATGGTCCTTACGGAGTTCCCAGCATCCACTACGAACTACGAGAAATAGATTTACCGGTGAGTAAAATCTTATTTCTCTGACGTCCTAGTGGATGCTGGGAACTCCGTAAGGACCATGGGGATTAGCGGCTCCGCAGGAGACTGGGCACATCTAAAGAAAGCTTTAGGACTATCTGGTGTGCACTGGCTCCTCCCCCCTATGACCCTCCTCCAAGCCTCAGTTAGATTTTTGTGCCTGACCGAGCAGGGTGCAATCTAGGAGCTCTCCTGAGCTTCTTAGAAAAAGTTAGTTTTAGGTTTTTTATTTTCAGTGAGACCTGCTGGCAACAGGCTCACTGCATCGAGGGACTAAGGGGAGAAGAAGCGAACCTGCCTGCTTGCAGCCAGCCTGGGCTTCTTAGGCTACTGGACACCATTAGCTCCAGAGGGACCGAACAGAGGCCCAGCCTCGGAGTCCGGTCCCAGAGCCGTGCCGCCGTCCCCCTTACAGAGCCAGAAGCATGAAGATGGTCCTGAAAATCGGCGGCAGAAGACTTCGGTCTTCACCAAGGTAGCGCACAGCACTGCAGCTGTGCGCCATTGCTCCTCATGCACACCACACACTCCGGTCACTGAGGGTGCAGGGCGCTGGGGGGGGGGGGGCGCCCTGAGCAGCAATATAAACACCTTGGCTGGCAAAAATACATCACATATAACCCCCAGGGCTATATGGATGTATATTAACCCCTGCCAGATTCCATAAAAATGCGGGAGAAAAGTCAGCGAAAAAGGGGCAGAGCCTATCTCCTCAGCACACTGGCGCCATTTTTCCCTCACCGCTCCGTTGGAGGGAAGCTCCCTGGCTCTCCCCTGCAGTTAATACACTACAGAAAGGGTTAAAAAGAGAGGGGGGGGGGGGCACAATTTAGGCGCAGTATACAACATATATGCAGCTATAAGGGAAAACACTTTTCTCTAACGTCCTAGTGGATGCTGGGGACTCCGTCAGGACCATGGGGAATAGCGGCTCCGCAGGAGACAGGGCACAAAAGCAAGCTTTTAGGATCACATGGTGTGTACTGGCTCCTCCCCCCATGACCCTCCTCCAAGCCTCAGTTAGGTTTTTGTGCCCGGCCGAGAAGGGTGCAATCTAGGTGGCTCTCTTAAAGAGTTACTTAGAAAAAGTTTTTAGGTTCTTTATTTTCAGTGAGTCCTGCTGGCAACAGGCTCACTGCATCGAGGGACTTAGGGGAGAGATTTTCAACTCACCTGCGTGCAGGATGGATTGGATTCTTAGGCTACTGGACATAGCTCCAGAGGGAGTCGGAACACAGGGCTCGCCCTGGGGTTCGTCCCGGAGCCGCGCCGCCGACCCCCCTTGCAGACGCTGAAGATGAAGAGGTCCGGAACCAGGCGGCAGAAGACTCTCAGTCTTCATCAGGTAGCGCACAGCACTGCAGCTGTGCGCCATTGTTGTCAGCACACTTCACACAGCGGTCACGGAGGGTGCAGGGCGCTGGGGGGGGGCGCCCTGGGCAGCAATGTATAATACCTGTATGGCGAAAAATACATCACATATAGCCCTTGAGGCTATATGGATGTATTTAACCCCTGCCAGATATCTAAAACTCCGGAGAAGAAGCCCGCCGAAAAGGGGGCGGGGCCTATTCTCCTCAGCACACAGCGCCATTTTCCCTCACAGAAAGGCTGGTGGGAAGGCTCCCATGCTCTCCCCTGCACTGCACTACAGAAACAGGGTTAAAACAGAGAGGGGGGGCACTGATTTGGCGATATGTATATATATTAAAATGCTATAAGGGAGGAACACTTATATAAAGGTTGTCCCTGGATAATTATAGCGTTTTGGTGTGTGCTGGCAAACTCTCCCTTTGTCTCCCCAAAGGGCTAGTGGGTCCTGTCCTCTATCAGAGCATTCCCTATGTGTGTGCTGTATGTCGGTACGTGTGTGTCGACATGTATGAGGAAAATATTGGTGAGGAGGCGGAGCAAATTGCCTGTAATGGTGATGTCACTCTCTAGGGAGTCGACACCGGAATGGATGGCTTATTTATGGAAATTACGTGACAATGTCAACACGCTGCAAGCCGGTTGACGACATGAGAGGGCCGGCGAACAAATTAGTATCTGTCCAGGCGTCTCAAACACCGTCAGGGGCTGTAAAAAGCCCATTTACCTCAGTCGGTCGACACAGACCCAGACACGGACACTGATTTCAGTGTCGACGGTGAAGAAACAAACGTATTTTCTTTTAGGGCCACACGTTAAGGGCAATGAAGGAGGTGTTACATATTTCTGATACTCCAAGTACCACAAAAAAGGGTATTATGTGTGAGGTGAAAAAACTACCTGTAGTTTTTCCTGAATCAGATAAATTAAATGAAGTGTGTGATGATGCGTGGGTTTCCCCCGATAGAAAATTATTGGCGGTATACCCTTTCCCGCCAGAAGTTAAGGCGCGGTGGGAAACACCCCTCAGGGTGGATAAGGCGCTCACACGCTTATCAGAACAAGTGGCGGTACCATCTACGGATAGGGCCGTACTTAAGGAGCCAGCTGATAGGAGGCTGAAAAATATCCTAAAAAGTATACACACACATGCTGGTGTTATACTGCGACCAGCGATCGCCTCAACCTGGATGTGCAGAGCTGAGGTGGCTTGGTCGGATTCCCTGACTAAAAATATTGATACCTTTGACAGGGACAGTATTTTATTGACTATAGAGCATTTAAAGGATGCATTTCTATATATGCGAGATGCGCAGAGGGATATTTGCACTCTGGCATCAAGAGTAAATGCGATGTCCATATCTGCAAGAAGATGTTTATGGACACGACAGTGGTCAGGTGATGCAGATTCCAAACGGCACAAAGATGTATTGCCGTATAAAGGGGAGGAGTTATTTGGGGTCGGTCCATGGGACCTGGTGGCCAGGGCAACTGCTGGAAAATCCACCGTTTTTTACCCTAAGTCACATCTCTGCAGAAAAAGACACCGTCTTTTCAGCCTCAGTCCTTTCGTCCCTATAAGAGTCATATCTGCCCAGGGATAGAGGAAAGTAGTGATGAGCGAGGTTCGGTTTTACTCGGTTTTACTCGGTTCTCAAAACGGCATCTTATTGGCTATCCAAAACACGTGACATCCGAGAGCCAATAAGATGCTGTTTTGAGAACCGAGTAAAACCGAGTAAAACCGTGTAAAACCGAATCCGCTCATCACTAGAGGAAAGGGAAGAAGACTGCAGCAGGCAGCCCATTCCCAGGAACAGAAGCCCTCCACCGCTTCTACCAAGTTCTCAGCATGACGCTGGGACCGTACAGGACCCCTGGATCCTACAAGTAGTATCCAAGGGGTACAGATTGGAATGTCGAGAGGTTTCCCCCCTCGCAGGTTCCTGTAGTCTGCTGTACCAATGTCTCCCTCCGACAGGGAGGCAGTATTGAAAACAATTCACAAGCTGTATTCCCAGCAGGTGATAATAAATTTACCCCTCCGACAACAAGGAAAGGGGTATTACTCCACACTATATGGTGGTACTGAAGGCTAGGTGAGACCTATTCTAAATCTGAAAAATTTGAACACTTACAAGGGTTCAAATCCAGATGGAGTCACTCAGAGCAGTGATAGCAAAGAACAAGGGGACTATATGGTGTCCCGGGACATCAGGGATGCTTACCTCCATGTCCCAAAATTTGCCTTTTCTCACCAAGGGTACCTCAGGTTCGTGGTACAGAACTGTCACTATCAGTTTCAAGACGATGCCGTTGGATTGTCCAAGGCACCCCGGGTCCTTACCAAGGTAATGACCGAAAGGAGGATTCGTCTTCAAAGAAAATGGACGACCTCCTGATAAGAACAAGGTCCAGAGAACAGTTGAAGGTCGGAGTAGCACTATCTCAAGTAGTTCTACGACAGCACGGGTGGATTCTAAATATTCCAAAACCGCAGTTGTTCCGACGACACGTCTGCTGGTCCTAGGGATGATTCTGGACACAGTCCAGGAAAAGGTGTTTCTCCCAGAGGAGAAAGCCAGGGAGTTATCTGAGCTAATCGGGATCCTCCTAAAACCAGGAAAAGTGTCAGTGCATCATTGCACAAGAGTCCTGGTAAAAATGGTGGCTCATTACGAAGCGCTTCCATTCGGCAGATTTCACGCAAGAACTCTTCAGTGGGATCTGCTGGACAAATGGTCCGGATCGCATCTTCAGATGCATCAGCGGATAACCCTATATCCAAGGACAAGGGTGTCTCTCCTGTGGTGATTACAGAGTGCTCATCTTCTAGAGGGCCGCAGGTTCGGCATTCAGGATTGGATGCTCGTGACCACGGAGGCCAGCCTGAGAGGCTGGGGAGCAGTCACACAAGGAGTGTGATCAAGTCTGGAGAATTCTCTCCACATAAATATACTGGAGCTAAGAGCAAATTTATAATGCTCTAAGCTTAGCAAGACCTCTGCTTCAAGGTCAGCCGGTATTGATCCAGTGGGATAACATCACGGCAGTCGCCCACGTAAACAGAAAGGGCGGCACAAGAAGCAGGAGGGCAGTGGCAAAACTGCAAGGATTTTTCGCTAGGCGGAAAATCATGTGATAGCACTGTCAGCAGTGTTCATTCCGGGAGTGGACGACTGGGAAGCAGACTTCCTCAGCAGGCACGACCTCCACCCGGGAGAGTGGGAACTTCATCGGGAAGTTTTCCGCATGATTGTGAACCGTTGGGAAAGACCAAAGGTGGACATGATGGCGTCCCGCCCGAACAAAAAAATGGGACAGGTATTGCGCCAGGTCACGAGACCTTCAGGCGATAGCTGTGGACGTCCTGGTAACACCGTGGGTGTAACAGTCGGTGTATGTGTTCCCTTCTCTGCTTCTCATAACCAAGGTATTGAGAATTATAAGACATAGAGGAGTAAGAACTATACTCGTGGCTCCGGATTGGCCAAGAGGGACTTGGTAACCGGAACTTCAAGAGATGCTCACAGAGGACTAATGGCCTCGGGAGCTAAGAAGGGATTTGCTTTCAGCAAGTACCATGTCTGTTCCAAGAGGAACCGTGGCATCGGCCTTTAAGAAAGGACCTGCTCCAGCAGGGACCTTGTCTGTTCCAAGACTTACCGCGACTGCGTTTGACGGCATGGCGGTTTGAACGCCGGATCCTAAGGGAAAAGGCATTCCGGAAGAGGTCATACCTACCCTGGTCAAAGCCAGGAAGGAGGTGACCGCACAACGTTATCACCACATGTGGTAAAAATATGTTGCATGGGTGAGGCCAGGAGGGCCCCACGAAAAAATTTCAACTAGGTCGATTTCTGCACTTCCTGCAAACAGGAGTGTCTATGAGCCTCAAATTGGGGTCCATTAAGGTTCAAGTTTCGGCCCTATAGATTTTCTTCCAGAAAGAATTGGCTTCAGTTTCTGAAGTCCAGACGTTTGTCAAGGGAGTATTGCATATACAGCCCTTGTGTGCCTCCAGTGGCACCGTGGGATCTCAACGTAGTGTTGGGATTCCTCAAATCATATTGGTTTGAACCACTCAAATCTGTGGATTTGAAATATCTCACATGGAAAGTGACCATGCTGTTGGCCCTGGCCTCGGCCAGGCGATTGTCAAAATTGGCGGCTTTGTCTTACAAAAGCCCATATTTGATTTTCCATTCGGACAGGGCAGAACTGCGGACTCGTCCCCAGTTTCTTCCTAAGGTGGTGTCAGCGTTTCACCTGAAACAACCTATTGTGGTGCCTGCGGCTACTAGGGACTTGGAGGACTCCAAGTTGCTAGACGTTGTCAGGGCCCTGAAAATATATATATATATATAATTCCGGGACGGCTGGAGTCAGAAAGTCTGACTTGCTGTTTATATTGTAGGCACCCAAAAAGCTGGGTGCTCCTGCTTCTAAGCAGACTATTGCTCGTTGGATTTGTAGTACAATTCAGCTTGCACATTCTGTGGCAGGCCTGCCACAGCCAAAATCTGTAAATGCCCATTCCACAAGGAAGGTGGGCTCATCTTGGGCGGCTGCCCGAGGGGTCTCGGCTTTACAACTTTGCCGAGCAGCTACTTGGTCAGGGGCAAACACGTTTGCTAAATTCTACAAATTTGATACCCTGGCTGAGGAGGACCTGGAGTTCTCTCATTCGGTGCTGCAGAGTCATCCGCACTCTCCCGCCCATTTCGGAGCTTTGGTATAATCCCCATGGTCCTTACGGAGTTCCCAGCATCCAGTAGGACGTCAGAGAAAATAAGAATTTACTTACCGATAAATCTATTTCTCATAGTCCGTAGTGGATGCTGGGCGCCCATCCCAAGTGCGGATTGTCTGCAATACTTGTATATAGTTATTGTTACAAAAATCGGGTTATTATTGTTGTGAGCCATCTTTTCAGAGGCTCCTCTGTTCTCATGCTGTTAACTGGGTTCAGATCACAGGTTGTACGGTGTGATTGGTGTGGCTGGTATGAGTCTTACCCGGGATTCAAAATCCTTCCTTATTGTGTACGCTCGTCCGGGCACAGTATCCTAACTGAGGCTTGGAGGAGGGTCATAGGGGGAGGAGCCAGTGCACACCAGGTAGTCCTAAAGCTTTACTTTTGTGCCCAGTCTCCTGCGGAGCCGCTATTCCCCATGGTCCTTACGGAGTTCCCAGCATCCACTACGGACTACGAGAAATAGAATTATCGGTAAGTAAATTCTTATTTTTCTCCTAGTCCGTAGAGGATGCTGGGCGCCCGTCCCAGTGCGGACTACATCTGCAAGACTTGTATATAGTTTTGCTTACTTAAGGGTTATGTTACAGTTTTGATCAGTCTCGGGCTGATGCTGTTTTGTTTCATGCTGTTAACTGGTTCGTATATTCCATGTTATATGGTGTGGGCTGGTATGAATCTTGCCCTTAGATTAAGAAAAATCCTTTCCTTGTACTGTCCGTCTCCTCTGGGCACAGTTTCTCTAACTGAGGTCTGGAGGAGGGGCATAGAGGGAGGAGCCAGTGCACACCCATATCTAAAGTTCTTTTTAGTGCCCATGTCTCCTGCGGAGCCCGTCTATTCCCCATGGTCCTTACGGAGTCCCCAGCATCCTCTACGGACTAGGAGAAAAAGATTTACCGGTAGGTTTAAAATCTTATTTTTTCTGCTGGCAGCCACTAGATGGCATTGAACGGAGATATCCAAATTTAGCTCCGTTCAGGCGTGATTGGCTGCCGGTGTCTACATTTCAGCTCGCTCCCATCGGGGGTGGGGAGCTGAAATGTGTGAAAGCGATCCATTTGGGCGCCCAAACGGCACTTTTCCCGATCACGCCCATTAGTTTAGATGGGTTTATCTGCTTTACGCGACTAAACACGACACTAATGGGCGCGATAGGGGACATCAATTGTATATCGCCCCCTGAGATCTCCCTTCACTTTAAACAGGAGATCGGGAATTATCTCCATGGGCTCCTTTATATTTAGCAAAGAAAAAGGAATGCATCCACTTTTCCCTGGAAGAGAGCAAGTAATAGAACACATCTTTATGCTGGCCATACACCAGAACGATATCGTTCCAACCAGCCAACTAGTTGACTGGTAGGAATGATAATCTGGCGGTGTGTGGGAGGATACGATAATCAGCCGTTTGCTCCCACACTGCTGAAAAACCACCAAAAAATGGTTTGTCCAACTAGTTAGGAAAATCAAACCAGTTTGTTTTCCCCCCCAACAAATCGTTGTAATGTTGGAGGAAAATTACCCCACAACTGAACGATTAGTAGGCGAACACTCTCCTGCAGTGTCCCCCCTACTTAGCCATCACTGCCAGGCTGCCTCTGACAGCCCAGGATCAGTGGCAGCAGTGGTGCGGGAGCCTAGAGGAGGACCATGGGCTGCTGCAGCAATCCATCACTGCTGCTGGGCTGCCCCTGTCACCCCGGGACACGTGTCTGCAGTAGTGCTGGAGCTGGGAGGAGGACCAGGGGCACCTGCTGCAGTCCATCATTTCTGCTGGGCTTCCCCTGTCATCCTGGGATCGGCTTCAGAGGTGCAAGTGAAGGACCAGAGCTGCTGGTGCATGTCACTGTCACACCCCCTCTCCGGCCCTACCCCCACACACACACACACACACACACCAGCACCGCAATCACTGTGCCACCCTGACACCCATTCACCGTGCCCCCCACCCACAATCACCCTAGTGATAGTTGCTAATACCGATACCTGCACTTATAGGTGGGTATTCAGAGATGGATGCAGTATTTACAAAATCGCAAACGGTTGCTTTTCGGATGTTTGCGCAGCGCACACATTGTGCAATCATGAACTTTCATTATGCGATTGCATCCTGGAAGGAAGCGATCGCAACATGATTGACAGACGGAGGGCGTTCAGGTGCAGCGGTGCGGAGGGGGGAGGAAGTGGAGCAGGAAACCCAGGCGTGTCATGGCTGTTTTATGGGGTGGACCGATGATGTCGCCTGCGTTTCCTGTGACGGGAAACATGGCGGCGATGCTCCTGTCTATGTAGCTTGGACGCATGTACAGGGGTTATACTCTTCTTTTTTTTTTCTTCACGAATCTGCAATGCGATAGCAATTACATGCAGGGCAGGCGCCATACATGCTGGGTGACTTTACCCTGTGCTGGGCGGCCCCAACAGGCGATTTCATCACTAGCAGTTTTTGCTAATAACCCCCATAATGCGGAAACTATCAGAAAACAGGTGATGTGGAACATTCAGTGAGTTACAGAGAAGAAGGATATGTAATACAGGTGATAGGAATGATAAGAGAATCAATTTCTATCTGCTTATGACAGACTGAGTGATCATATTAAATACATTCCATGTATGCGGACAGATCTGTATCTCCAGAGTGGGCAATGTCTATCAGAAAAATGCGTTCATGTGGCAGCTCGTTGTTTTGAGTTAGAGAAGCCGCATGAGTGAGCTCCACATCCGCACCCATAATGCCAGAATTACAGCTTCGTAAAGGTGTGATATGAATATATAGCTTTCCCCCAGCAGGGTTTTATTGTGCAGAGACAGTGATCACATTGTATCCCGCTATATGTGATCACATTGTATCGTTAAAATGAAACCGTATCGAAGGAATGTATGGGAGGCAATCATTTTGCAGGCTGTCGGGATCCCGGCTGTCAGGATACCGACATCGGAATCCCGACACCCGGTGAAATTCCGACCGCCGGCCAGAATCCCCCCAAGGGGTCGCCAACGGGGCCCGAAGCATGGTGTGTGCAGCAAGCCCTCAAGGGGACATGCTGCACTTGCCGCCAGTATTGCGGCTGTCGGGATCCCAGCGTCGGTCTCCTGACCGCCGGCGTATCATACTGAATCCGATTGTACTGCTGAGGAAAGATTAACTGCAATTCGGTAGATTGAATATTAAATAAACACCACTAAAATTGATTCATATATACCTGTCAATATTTATTGAGGTCATTTACCTGCATCTAACAGGAAATATTTTAAGTATTCACACCAGAACGGCAAAACATGCAAAAGTTGTTTTATCATATATATATATATATATATATATATATATATATATATATATATGGTATCCGGTCTCTAGGTCGACCATACTTAGGTCGACAGGTCAAAAGATCGACATGAGTTTTTCCCAATTTTTTTCTTTTCTTTCTTTTTACTTTTTCATACTTAGCGATCCATGTGGACTACAATTTGGAACGGTAACCTGCACCGAGCGCAGCGGAGCGAGGCACCTTGTTCGAAGCATGGTGAGCCATGCGACGGGACACAGTGCACTAATTGGGGTTCCCGGTCACTATACGGAGAAAACTACACCAAAAAAGCTCTAAAACAATCATGTCAGCCTTTTGACCTGTCGACTTAAAACGTGTCGACCTACAAACCCTGTCGACCTAGTTACTGTCGACCATTACTGATCGACCTAGACACTGTCGACCTAAGTGTGGTCGACCTTCCATACCACACCTTTATTTTTATTTATATATATATATATATATATATATAATTTATTTATTTCATTAATCAAAACATGCACAAGTAGGTACAACCTGTCCGCCTACTTCTATGAAATCACAAGTTGGAGAGAACTTGTCTGGTGTGCTTAAAAAGGTTGGTTTGATGAAAAAGTTGTTTAGTTGTGGGGGGTAGTGTTTTAGTTGGTCATTTAGATGATTGGAGGAAAGCTGGTCATGGCCAGCATTAGCTGATTGCTCAACTGACTTGAGCTGTTATCGTATACGGTAGGCCTCTCCCCAGGTGTATTGCTCCGTATATTACTCAGTTTCTATCAAACAGTGGCATTGAACGCCACTGAAAGCACCAGGTTTAGCCGTGTAAAGGAGCTAAACACATCTAAAGATCTCTGTTGGGCGTGTAAAGTCCGGGTTTGGGTGGCCAAACTATGGACTTTTCACTTTTTTTTTTCTTGATCTCCGGAGGCTGCGAGAAAAAAATGTGACTGCCTCTGCTAATGAACACCGTATCAGAACAACAATTGAATTGCTGATGGACGCCCATTACTATAGACAGCCAGCAGGGGGCGCAAGGCAAAATGTAATTCTCACCAGACACTCCTCTACGTGCCACTCAGACATTGCACACATTGCATTCATACCTCCTCTCATGTCTAATGACACTTATCTGTCCACACTGTCTTCTATGTGCAGAGGAAATCACGAGACACGGAAGATGGCTGGTCCCGTTAGGTCTTACTCCCTTTATACTACGCTCTAAATAAGTCAGGGAACGGTGTACACATAATGAAGACTGCTATTGTGCAATTCAAATTACCTCTGGCCATTAAGCAATGAAGTTAAATATGTAAAAGTGAATCAATTATATTTTATTTATTTTTTTCCAAGGGAGGAAAAGACAGAAGACTTGGATCAGAAAGACAAACCTCCAAAACTCAGGAAAGTTAAGAAATTTATAAAGGATGATGAAGAAAGCCCAGAGCAAGCTCATCCGTCAGCACAGCAGTCAGAGGAGCCTGCAGAAGCAGGGAAAGCAGAGATGCCTGAAAGCTCAGAGGCCGCACCTGCTGTCCCAGAAGCCTCTGCTTCTTCTAAGCAAAGACGCTCTGTTATTAGAGACAGAGGGCCTATGTATGATGACCCTACTCTTCCTGAAGGTTGGACAAGAAAGCTCAAACAGAGAAAGTCAGGACGTTCAGCTGGAAAATATGATGTATATTTGATCAAGTAAGTAGTTCTAAAAATGATTTCTAACTTTTTTTTGTTTATTTTTATTTTTTTTATTATTATTTGTAAAGAAACCCGTAATTATCTTAAACAGTGCCATCCCTTTGCAATATAACAAGTATTATATTGACATCCCCACACAATCCCCTGCCTCTAAACTCCTTAACCTCACCTTTTCACTTGGTCTCTCCCAGTGGACCTCCTCACCTCCCATGTTAATGGGAGCTCACTGGATCTGGTCTTCACTCACCGCTGTGATATTTCTGATTTTTCCAACTCCCCATTTCCCCTCTCTGACCACCACCTGCTCTCCTTTAACCTATCTCTCTCGACTTCCCCATCTCTACCTCCTAAGGCTACCATCACTAAGCGTAATATTGAAGCTATTGACACCACATTCCTTTCCTCCCTGTTTGATTCACTTCTCTCTCCTATTCTCTCTCTCTCATGCCCTGAACAAGCCACTTACACTAACAATGCATCCCTTACTTCTGCTCTTGACTCTGTTGCTCCACCAACCACTATTCACCCTCGCAAATTAACACCTCAACCCTGGCCCACCAAATGCACCAGATATCTGCAAAAATGCTCACGTACTGCTTCAAACTTATGCTCTCATTCTTCAGTGCTGCCCTTTCTCTTGCTAAACAGTCATACTTCAAGAACCTCATCTCCTCCCAGTCTTCCAACCCCCGCCGCCTCTTTGCCACTCTCAACTCACTCCTCTGCCCACCTCCACCTCGTCTCCCTTCCTCACTCTCTGCTCTTGACTTTGCCACTTACTTCACATAAAAAATTGACTCCATACGTCAGGACATCACACCACACCAGACCATCAGTAACCAGCTTTCTCCCATACCTTACCAACCCCATCCCTCGGACCTACTCTGACATCTTTCTCCCATGCATCTGGAGAGGAAGTCATGGCCCTCATTCGTTCCTGTCCCCTCACCACCTCCCCACTTGACCCTATCCCCTCCCGCCTCCTCCGCTACCTCTCTCCTTCTGCTTGTTCCCATCTTTCCCACCTTCTCAATCTATCCCTCTCATCAGGCACTGTCCCCTCTGCCTTCAAGCATGCACTCATCTCTCCTATTCTTAAAAAACCTACACTTGATCCAAACACTCTCTCCAACTACCGACCCATCTCTCTCCTCCCTTTTGCCTCCAAACTCCTTGAGCGTATTGTCTACAACCGCCTTACTTCCTTTCTTTCCTCACACTCACTGCTTGACCCATTCCAGTCTGGCTTCCGTCCTCTCGACTCCACTGAAACTGCCCTTACAAAAGTATGCAATGACCTCCATGCTGCTAAATCTAAGGGACACTACTCTATACTTATTCTACTTGATCTCTCTGCTGCTTTTGACACTGGACCATCCTCTCCTACTGCAAATTCTTCACTCCATTGGTCTGCGTGACACTGCCCTCTCTTGGCTGTCCTCCTACCTTTCTGACCGTTCTTTCTCTGTCTCCTCTCATGACTCCCCCTCACTTCCACTCACTGTAGGGGTACCCCAAGGTTCTGTCCTTGGTCCTCTTCTCTCTCTATACGTCCTCACTAGGTAAGCTCATTAGTTCTTTTGGTTTCCAATATCATCTCTATGCTGATGACACCCAAATCTATCTTTCCTCTCCAGACCTCTCCCCTGCTCTCCTCACTCGTATCTCCAACTGTCTCTCTGCTACCTCTTCCTGGATGTCCCAGCGCTTTCTTAAACTTAACATGTCTAAGAACGAGCTGATCATCTTCCCTCCCTCCCGCATAACCTCACCTCCTACAATCTCATTATCTATTGATGGCACTACTATCTCCTCTAGCCCCCAAGTGCGCTGTCTTGGAGTAATCCTTGACTCCTCCCTCTCCTTCAAACCACACATTCAGCACCTCTGACAAACCTGCCATTTTCATCTAAACAATATTTCTCTATCGTCCTAAGTGGATGCTGGGGTTCCTGAAAGGACCATGGGGAATAGCGGCTCCGCAGGAGACAGGGCACAAAAGTAAAGCTTTTACAGGTCAGGTGGTGTGTACTGGCTCCTCCCCCTATGACCCTCCTCCAGACTCCAGTTAGATTTTTGTGCCCGGCCGAGAAGGGTGCAATTCTAGGTGGCTCTCATAAAGAGCTGCTTAGAGAGTTTAGCTTAGGTTTTTTATTTTACAGTGATTCCTGCTGGCAACAGGATCACTGCAACGAGGGACAGAGGGGAGAAGAAGTGAACTCACCTGCGTGCAGGATGGATTGGCTTCTTGGCTACTGGACATGAAGCTCCAGAGGGACGATCACAGGTACAGCCTGGATGGTCACCGGAGCCACGCCGCCGGCCCCCTCACAGATGCTGAAGCAAGAAGAGGTCCAGAATCGGCGGCTGAAGACTCCTGCAGTCTTCTTAAGGTAGCGCACAGCACTGCAGCTGTGCGCCATTTTCCTCTCATTTCCAAGATCAGACTATTTCCAAGATCAGACCCTTTCTGACCCAGGATGCTACTAAGACTCTTATCCACTCACTGGTCATCTCCAGACTGGACTACTGTAATCTGCTCCTGACTGGCATTCCTGACAAATACCTCTCTCCACTCCAATCTATCCTCAATGTTGCTGCCCGGCTCATCTTCCTCACCAAACGCACTACGTCCACCTATCCTCTCTTACTAGACCTTCACTGGCTCCCCTTCCCTTTCAGAATCCATTTCAAGCTTCTCACACTCGCTTACAAAGTCCTCACCCACTCCTCTCCCATCTACATCTCTGACCTTACCTCCCTTGACACTCCCACCCGTCCTCTTCGCTCTGCTAATGCACGCTGACTCTCCTGCCTACGGATTACTTCCTCCCACTCCTACCTCCAAGATTTTTCACGTGCTGCAACACTTCTTTGGAATTCCCTACCTCTCTACAAAACTTCAAACGGGCTCTCAAGACCCACTTCTTCACCAAACCCAGCCAAATCTCATCCTAACCCTCTGTTCTACGCTCTCTATGTACCCCATCTGTGTCACCCCTGTCTGTCTACCCCTCCCCTTTAGAATGTAAGCTCTCACGAGCAGGGCCCTCTTCCCTCATGTGCTTATCCTTTCTTACTTTAATAATCTTCAACTGCACCAAATCCATCAGTCTTCTGCCACCTGATACTTATTCCAGTGTCATCTGCTGATGTAACTATGTTTCTCTAACGTCCTAAGTGGATGCTGGGGACTCCGAAAGGACCATGGGGAATAGCGGCTCCGCAGGAGACTGGGCACAAAAGTAAAAGCTTTAGGACTACCTGGTGTGCACTGGCTCCTCCCCCTATGACCCTCCTCCAAGCCTCAGTTAGATTTTTGTGCCCGGCCGAGAAGGGTGCATTCTAGGACTCTCCTGAGTTTCTAAGAAAAAGTTTAGTTTTAGGTTTTTTATTTTCAGTGAATCCTGCTGGCAACAGGTTCACTGCACCGAGGGACTAAGGGGAGAAGAAGCGAACTCACCTGCGTGCAGAGTGGATTGGGCTTCTTAGGCTACTGGACATTAGCTCCAGAGGGACGATCACAGGCCCAGCCATGGATGGGTCCCAGAGCCGCGCCGCCGGCCCCCTTACAGAGCCAGAAGACTGAAGAGGTCCGGAAAATCGGCGGCAGAAGAAGTCCTGTCTTCAATAAGGTAGCGCACAGCACCGCAGCTGTGCGCCATTGCTCTCAGCACACTTCACACTCCGGTCACTGAGGGTGCAGGGCGCTGGGGGGGGCGCCCTGAGACGCAATAAAAACACCTTAGATGGCAAAAAATACATCACATATAGCTCCTGGGCTATATGGATGCATTTAACCCCTGCCAATTTTTCCTTAAAAAAGCGGGAGGAAGGGGGCGGAGCCTATCTCCTCAGCACACTGGCGCCATTTTCCCTCACAGCTCCGTTGGAGGGAAGCTTCCTGACTCTCCCCTGCAGTCCTGCACTACAGAAACAGGGTAAAACAAGAGAGGGGGGGCACTAAATTGGCAGATAAATCTATACAGCAGCTATATAAGGGAAAAACACTTATATAAGGTTATCCCTTTATATATATATAGCGCTCTGGTGTGTGCTGGCAAACTCTCCCTCTGTCTCCCCAAAGGGCTAGTGGGGTCCTGTCCTCTATCAGAGCATTCCCTGTGTGTGTGCTGTGCGTCGGTACGTTGTGTCGACATGTATGAGGAGGAAAATGGTATGGAGGCGGAGCAATTGCCTGTAATAGTGATGTCACCCCCTAGGGAGTCGACACCTGACTGGATGGTCTTATGGAAGGAATTACGTGATAGTGTCAGCACTTTACAAAAGACTGTTGACGACATGAGACAGCCGGCAAATCAGTTATTACCTGTACAGGCGTCTCAAACACCGTCAGGGGCTCTAAAGCGCCCGTTACCTCAGATGGTCGACACAGACCCAGACACGGACACTGACTCCAGTGTCGACGGTGAGGAAACAAACGTATTTTCCAGTAGGGCCACACGTTACATGATCACGGCAATGAAGGAGGTTTTGAACATTTCTGATACTACAAGTACCACAAAAAAGGGTATTATGTGGGGTGTGAAAAAACTACCTGTAGTTTTTCCTGAATCAGATGAATTAAATGAGGTGTGTGATGAAGCGTGGGTTTCCCCCGATAAAAAACTGCTAATTTCTAAAAAATTATTGGCATTATACCCTTTCCCGCCAGAGGTTAGGGCGCGTTGGGAAACACCCCCTAGGGTAGATAAGGCGCTCACACGCTTATCAAAACAAGTGGCGTTACCGTCTCCTGATACGGCCGCCCTCAAGGAACCAGCTGATAGGAAGCTGGAAAATATCCTAAAAAGTATATACACACATACTGGTATTATACTGCGACCAGCAATCGCCTCAGCCTGGATGTGCAGTGCTGGGGTGGCTTGGTCGGATTCCCTGACTGAAAATATTGATACCCTGGACAGGGACAATATATTATGGACTATAGAGCATTTAAAGGATGCATTTCTATATATGCGAGATGCACAAAGGGATATTTGCACTCTGGCATCAAGAGTAAGTGCGCTGTCCATTTCTGCCAGAAGAGGGTTATGGACGCGACAGTGGTCAGGTGATGCGGATTCCAAACGGCATATGGAAGTATTGCCGTATAAAGGGGAGGAGTTATTTGGGGTCGGTCTATCGGACCTGATGGCAACGGCTGGGAAATCCACCTTTTTACCCTAGGTCGCCTCTCAGCAGAAAAAGACACCGTCTTTTCAGGCTCAGTCCTTTCGTCCCCATAAGGGCAAGCGGGCAAAAGGCCACTCATATCTGCCCCGGGGCAGAGGAAGGGGAAAAAGACTGCAGCAGGCAGCCTCTTCCCAGGAACAGAAGCCCTCCCCCGCTTCTGCCAAGTCCTCAGCATGACGCTGGGGCCTTACAAGCGGACTCAGGCACGGTGGGGGCCCGTCTCAAGAATTTCAGCGCGCAGTGGGCTCACTCGCAAGTGGACCCCTGGATCCTGCAGGTAGTATCTCAGGGGTACAAATTGGAATTCGAGACGTCTTCCCCTCGCCGGTTCCTGAAGTCTGCCTAACCAACGTCTCCCTCCGACAGGGAGGCGGTATTGGAAGCCATTCACAAGCTGTATTCCCCGCAGGTGATACTCAAGGTACCCCTCCTACAACAGGGAAAGGGGTATTATTCCACGCTGTTTGTGGTACCGAAGCCGGACGGCTCGGTGAGACCTATTTTAAATCTGAAATCCTTGAACACTTACATACAAAGGTTCAAATTCAAGATGGAGTCACTCAGAGCAGTGATAGCGAACCTGGAAGAAGGGGACTATATGGTGTCTCTGGACATCAAGGATGCTTACCTCCATGTCCCAATTTGCCCTTCTCACCAAGGGTACCTCAGGTTTGTGGTACAGAACTGTCACTATCCGTTTCAGACGCTGCCGTTTGGATTGTCCACGGCACCCCGGGTCTTTACCAAGGTAATGGCCGAAATGATGATTCTTCTTCGAAGAAAAGGCGTCTTAATTATCCCTTACTTGGACGATCTCCTGATAAGGGCAA
Source organism: Pseudophryne corroboree (assembly GCF_028390025.1). Classification (NCBI taxonomy): domain Eukaryota; kingdom Metazoa; phylum Chordata; class Amphibia; order Anura; family Myobatrachidae; genus Pseudophryne; species Pseudophryne corroboree. The sequence continues at coordinate 53,843,110 of NC_086451.1, forward strand.
GGTCGAGAGAACAGTTAGAGGTCGGAGTAGCACTATCTCAAGTAGTACTACAACAGCACGGGTGGATTCTAAATATTCCAAAATCGCAGCTGATTCCGACGACACGTCTGCTGTTCCTAGGGATGATTCTGGACACAGTCCAGAAAAAGGTGTTTCTCCCGGAGGAGAAAGCCAGGGAGTTATCCGACCTAGTCAGGAACCTCCTAAAACCAGGCCAAGTGTCAGTGCATCAATGCACAAGGGTCCTGGGAAAAATGGTGGCTTCTTACGAAGCGATTCCATTCGGCAGATTCCACGCAAGAACTTTTCAGTGGGATCTGCTGGACAAATGGTCCGGATCGCATCTTCAAATGCATCAGCGGATAACCCTGTCTCCAAGGACAAGGGTGTCTCTCCTGTGGTGGTTGCAGAGTGCTCATCTTCTAGAGGGCCGCAGATTCGGCATTCAGGACTGGGTCCTGGTGACCACGGATGCCAGCCTGAGAGGCTGGGGAGCAGTCACACAGGGAAGAAATTTCTGGGGCTTGTGGTGAAGCATGGAAACGTCACTTCACATAAATATCCTGGAACTAAGGGCCATTTACAATGCCCTAAGTCAGGCAAGGCCTCTGCTTCAGGGTCAGCCGGTGTTGATCCAGTCGGACAACATCACGGCAGTCGCCCACGTAAACAGACAGGGCGGCACAAGAAGCAGGAGGGCAATGACGGAAGTTGCAAGGATTCTTCGCTGGGCGGAAAATCATGTGATAGCACTGTCAGCAGTGTTCATTCCGGGAGTGGACAACTGGGAAGCAGACTTCCTCAGCAGACACGACCTCCACCCGGGGGAGTGGGGACTTCACCCAGAAGTCTTCCACATGATTGTGAACCGTTGGGAAAAACCAAAGGTGGACATGATGGCGTCCCGCCTCAACAAAAAACTGGACAGATATTGCGCCAGGTCAAGGGACCCTCAGGCAATAGCTGTGGACGCTCTGGTAACACCGTGGGTGTACCAGTCAGTGTATGTGTTCCCCCCTCTGCCTCTCATACCCAAGGTACTGAGAATCATAAGAAGGAGAGGAGTAAGGACTATACTCGTAGCTCCGGATTGGCCAAGAAGGACTTGGTACCCGGAACTTCAAGAGATGCTCACGGAGGACCCGTGGCCTCTACCTCTAAGAAAGGACCTGCTCCAGTAGGGACCCTGTCTGTTCCAAGACTTACCGCGGCTGCGTTTGACGGCATGGCGGTTGAACGCCGGATCCTGAAGGAAAAAGGCATTCCAGATGAAGTCATCCCTACCCTGATCAAAGCCAGGAAGGATGTGACTGCACAACATTATCACCGCATTTGGAGAAAATATGTTGCGTGGTGTGAGGCCAGGAAGGCCCCCACGGAGGAATTTCAACTGGGTCGATTCCTACATTTCCTGCAAACAGGATTGTCTATGGGCCTCAAATTGGGGTCCATTAAGGTTCAAATTTCGGCCCTGTCGATTTTCTTCCAGAAAGAATTGGCTTCAGTTCCTGAAGTCCAGACTTTTGTAAAAGGAGTACTACATATACAGCCCCCGGTTGTGCCCCCAGTGGCACCGTGGGATCTTAATGTAGTCTTGGATTTTCTCAAATCCCATTGGTTTGAGCCGCTCAAATCGGTGGAGTTGAAGTATCTTACATGGAAAGTAACCATGCTACTGGCCCTGGCTTCAGCCAGGAGAGTATCGGAATTGGCGGCTTTATCATATAAGAGCCCATATCTGATTTTCCATACGGACAGGGCAGAACTGCGGACGCGTCCTCAGTTTCTGCCTAAGGTGGTATCAGCGTTTCACCTGAACCAGCCTATTGTGGTGCCTGCGGCTACTAGCGATTTGGAAGATTCCAAGTTGCTGGACGTTGTCAGGGCATTGAAAATATACATTTCAAGGACGGCTGGAGTCAGAAAATCTGACTCGCTGTTTATACTGTATGCACCCAACAAGCTGGGTGCTCCTGCTTCTAAGCAGACGATTGCTCATTGGATTTGTAGCACAATTCAACTTGCACATTCTGTGGCAGGCCTGCCACAGCCTAAATCTGTCAAGGCCCATTCCACAAGGAAGGTGGGCTCATCCTGGGCGGCTGCCCGAGGGGTCTCGGCATTACAACTCTGCCGAGCAGCTACGTGGTCGGGGGAGAACACGTTTGTAAAATTCTACAAATTTGATACCCTGGCTAAAGAGGACCTGGAGTTCTCTCATTCGGTGCTGCAGAGTCATCCGCACTCTCCCGCCCGTTTGGGAGCTTTGGTATAATCCCCATGGTCCTGACGGAGTCCCCAGCATCCACTTAGGACGTCAGAGAAAATAAGATTTTACTTACCGATAAATCTATTTCTCGTAGTCCGTAGTGGATGCTGGGCGCCCATCCCAAGTGCGGATTGTCTGCAATACTTGTACATAGTTATTGTTACAAAAAAATCGGGTTGTTATTTGTTGTGAGCCGTCTGTTCAGAGGCTCCTACGTTTGTCATACTGTTAACTGGGTTTAGATCACAAGTTATACGGTGTGATTGGTGTGGCTGGTATGAGTCTTACCCGGGATTCAATATCCTTCCTTATTGTGTACGCTCGTCCGGGCACAGTATCCTAACTGAGGCTTGGAGGAGGGTCATAGGGGGAGGAGCCAGTGCACACCACCTGATCCTAAAGCTTTATTTTTGTGCCCTGTCTCCTGCGGAGCCGCTAATCCCCATGGTCCTGACGGAGTCCCCAGCATCCACTACGGACTACGAGAAATAGATTTATCGGTAAGTAAAATCTTATTTTTATTTACCCTGTACTTGTCCTATACTGTCATCAACTGTAAGTTGCTGTTTTTCTGTTTGATTATTTGTTAATGTGCTCTGTAATTGGGCGCTGCGGAACCCTTGAGGCGCCATATAAATAAAGGATAATAATAATAATAATTATTACTCAGATGTGTAAGTAATATTCCTGGGAACTACAATACAATTCCATAGTAGGCCATTTATGAAACACATCACATGATGCCTGTATGGTCTGTCCAGCTTACCTTCCACTCTCAGCAGGCATCTCTACACATTAGGATTGAGCTTAGTAGGCAATGAGGCAGAATAAACATTGCACCAACGTCCACGCTCCTACCGCATTAGTATCCTACCTTTACAATACAGTACAATTACATTTCTCTGACGTCCTAAGTGGATGCTGGGACTCCGTAAGGACCATGGGGATAGCGGCTCCGCAGGAGACTGGGCACAACTAAAGAAAGCTTTAGGACTACCTGGTGTGCACTGGCTCCTCCCACTATGACCCTCCTCCAGACCTCAGTAGGAATCTTGTGCCCGGCTGAGCTGGATGCACACTAGGGGCTCTCCTGAGCTCCTAGAAAAGAAAGTATATTTTAGGTTTTTTATTTTCAGTGAGATCTGCTGGCAACAGACTCACTGCTACGAGGGACTAAGGGGAGAAGAAGCGAACCTACCTGCTTGCAGCTAGTTTGGGCTTCTTAGGCTACTGGACACCATTAGCTCCAGAGGGATCGAACACAGGACCCGACCTCGATCGTCCGGTCCCGGAGCCGCGCCGCCGTCCCCCTTACAGAGCCAGAAGCATGAAGATGGTCCTGAAAATCGGCGGCAGAAGACTTCGGTCTTCAACAAGGTAGCGCACAGCACTGCAGCTGTGCGCCATTGCTCCTCATGCACACCTCACACTCCGGTCACTGATGGGTGCAGGGCGCTGGGGGGGGGGCGCCCTGAGCAGCAATATTAACACCTTGGCTGGCAAAATAATCACAATATATAGTCCTAGAGTCTATATATGTGAAAAATACCCCTGCCAGGATCCATAAAAAAGCGGGAGAAAGTCCGCCGAAAAAGGGGCGGGGCTATCTCCCTCAGCACACTGGCGCCATTTTTCCCTCACAGCTCCGCTGGAAGGATCGCTCCCAGGCTCTCCCCTGCAGTTTCAAGACTACAAAGGGTAAAAAAGAGAGGGGGGGCACTAAATTTAGGCGCAGCAGTATATATATAAGCAGCTATAAGGGAAAATCACTCAGTTATAGTGTTCATCCCTGTGTTATTTAGCGCTCTGGTGTGTGCTGGCATACTCTCTCTCTGTCTCCCCAAAGGGCTTTGTGGGGTCCTGTCCTCTGTCAGAGCATTCCCTGTGTGTGTGCGGTGTGTCGGTACGGCTTTGTCGACATGTTTGAGGAGGAGGCTTATGTGGAGGCGGAGCAGATGCCGATAAATGTGATGTCACCCCCTGCGGGGTCGACACCTGAGTGGATGGTTATGTGGAAGGAATTACGCGACAGTGTCGACTCCTTACATAAAAGGTTTGACGACATACCAAATATGGGACAGCCGGCTTCTCAGCCTGTGCCTGCCCAGGCGTCTCAAAAGCCCTCAGGGGCTCTAAAACGCCCGCTACCTCAGATGGCAGACACAGATGTCGACACGGATACTGACTCCAGTGTCGACGACGATGAGACTAATGTAACTTCCAATAGGGCCACACGTTACATGATTGAGGCAATGAAAAATGTGTTGCACATTTCTGATGTTACCCCAGGAACCACAAAAAAGGGTATTATGTTTGGAGAGAGAAAACTACCAGTAGTTTTTCCTCCATCTGAGGAATTAAATGAAGTGTGTGAAGAAGCGTGGGCTTCCCCCGATAAGAAACTGGTAATTTCTAAAAGGTTACTAATGACGTACCCTTTCCCGCCAGAGGATAGGTCACGTTGGAAAACATCCCCTAGGGTGGATAAAGCGCTCACACGCTTGTCAAAAAAGGTGGCACTACCGTCTCCGGATACGGCCGCCCTAAAGGAGCCTGCTGATAGGAAGCAGGAGGCTATCCTGAAATCTGTATATACACACACAGGTATTATACTGAGACCCAGCTATTGCTTCAGCATGGATGTGCAGTGCTGCAGCTGCGTGGTCAGATTCCCTGTCGGAAAATATTGATACCCTAGACAGGGACACTATATTGCTAACCGTGGAGCATATTAAAGACGCAGTCTTATACATGAGAGATGCACAGAGGGATATTTGCCGGCTGGCATCTAAAATAAGTGCAATGTCCATTTCTGCCAGGAGAGGGTTATGGACTCGGCAGTGGACAGGTGATGCAGATTCTAAAAGGCACATGGAAGTTTTGCCTTATAAGGGTGAGGAGTTGTTCGGAGATGGTCTCTCGGACCTCGTTTCCTCAGCAACAGCTGGGAAGTCAGCATTTTTACCCCATGTTCCCTCACAGCCAAAGAAAGCACCGTATTATCAGGTACAGTCCTTTCGGCCCCATAAGGGCAAGCGGGTTAAAGGCGCGTCCTTTCTGCCCAGAGGTAGAGGGAAAAAGCTGCAGCATACAGCCAGTTCCCAGGAGCAAAAGTCCTCCCCCGCTTCCTCCAAGTCCACCGCATGACGCTGGGGCTCCACAGGCGGAGCCAGGTACGGTGGGGGCCCGTCTCAAAAACTTCAGCAATCAGTGGGCTCGCTCACGGGTGGATCCCTGGATCCTTCAAGTAGTATCTCAGGGGTACAAGCTGGAATTCGAGACGTCTCCCCCCCGCCGTTTCCTCTGCCTTGCCAACAACTCCCTCAGGCAGGAAGGCAGTGTTAGAGGCAATTCACAAGCTGTATTCTCAGCAGGTGATAGTCAAGGTGACCCTCCTTCAACAAGGACGGGGTTACTATTCCACAATGTTTGTGGTACCGAAACCGGACGGTTCGGTGAGACCCATTTTAAATTTGAAATCCTTGAACACATATATAAAAAAATTCAAGTTCAAGATGGAATCGCTCAGGGCGGTTATTGCAAGCCTGGACGAGGGGGATTACATGGTATCACTGGACATCAAGGATGCTTACCTGCATGTCCCCATTTACCATCCTCACCAGGAGTACCTCAGATTTGTGGTACAGGATTGTCATTACCAATTCCAGACGTTGCCGTTTGGTCTGTCCACGGCACCGAGGGTATTTACCAAGGTAATGGCCGAAATGATGATACTCCTTCGAAAAAAGGGAGTTTTAATTATCCCGTACTTGGACGATCTCCTGATAAAGGCGAGGTCCAGGGAGCAGTTGTTGGTCGGGGTAGCACTATCTCGGGAGGTGCTACAACAGCACGGTTGGATTCTAAATATTCCAAAGTCACAGCTTGTCCCTACGACACGTCTACTGTTCCTGGGGATGGTTCTGGACACAGAACAGAAAAAAGTGTTTCTCCCGGAGGAGAAGGCCAAGGAGCTGTCATCTCTAGTCAGAGGCCTCCTAAAACCAAAACAGGTGTCGGTGCATCACTGCACGCGAGTCCTGGGAAAAATGGTAGCTTCCTACGAAGCAATTCCATTCGGCAGGTTCCATGCAAGGACTTTTCAGTGGGACCTGTTGGACAAGTGGTCCGGATCGCATCTTCAGATGCATCGGCTGATAACCCTGTCTCCAAGGACCAGGGTGTCTCTGCTGTGGTGGCTGCAAAGTGCTCATCTTCAAGAGGGCCGCAGATTCGGCATACAGGACTGGGTCCTGGTGACCACGGATGCCAGCCTTCGAGGCTGGGGGGCAGTCACACAGGTAAGAAACTTCCAAGGACTATGGTCAAGTCAGGAGACTTCCCTACACATAAATATTCTGGAACTAAGGGCCATTTTCAATGCCCCTGCTTCAAAACCAGCCGGTACTGATCCAGTCAGACAACATCACGGCAGTCGCCCATGTAAACCGACAGGGCGGCACAAGAAGCAGGATGGCGATGGCAGAAGCCACAAGGATTCTCCGATGGGCGGAAAATCACGTGTTAGCACTGTCAGCAGTGTTCATGCCGGGAGTGGACAACCGGGAAGCAGACTTCCTCAGCAGGCACGATCTCCACCCGGGAGAGTGGGGACTTCATCCAGAAGTCTTCCAACTGATTGTAAACCATTGGGAAAGGCCACAGGTGTACAGGTGTACATGATGGCGTCCCGCCTAAACAAAAAGCTAGAAAGATATTGCGCCAGGTCAAGAGACCCTCAGGCGATAGCTGTGGACGCTCTAGTGACACCGTGGGTGTACCGGTCGGTTTATGTGTTCCCTCCTCTTCCTCTCATACCCAAGGTACTGAGGATAATAAGGAGAAGAGGAGTAAGAACTATACTCATTGTTCCGGATTGGCCAAGAAGAGCTTGGTACCCGGAACTTCAAGAATTGATCTCAGAGGACCCATGGCCTCTGCCGCTCAGACAGGACCTGCTGCAGCAGGGGCCCTGTCTGTTCCAAGACTTACCGCGGCTGCGTTTGACGGCATGGCGGTTGAACACCGGATCCTGAAGGAAAAGGGCATTCCGGAGGAAGTCATTCCTACGCTGATTAAAGCTAGGAAAGAAGTGACCGCAAACCATTATCACCGCATTTGGCGAAAATATGTTGCGTGGTGTGAGGCCAGGAAGGCCCCAACGGAGGAATTTCAGCTGGGCCGTTTTCTGCACTTCCTACAGTCAGGGGTGACTATGGGCCTAAAATTGGGTTCCATTAAGGTCCAGATTTCGGCTCTATCGATTTTCTTCCAGAGAGAACTGGCTTCACTACCTGAAGTTCAGACTTTTGTTAAGGGAGTGCTGCATATTCAGCCCCCTTTTGTGCCTCCAGTGGCACCTTGGGATCTCAACGTGGTGTTGGATTTCTTAAAGTCACATTGGTTTGAGCCATTTAAAACCGTGGAATTAAAATATCTCACGTGGAAAGTGGTCATGCTGTTGGCCTTGGCTTCGGCCAGGCGTGTGTCAGAATTGGCGGCTTTGTCATGTAAAAGCCCTTATCTAATTTTCCATATGGATAGGGCAGAATTGAGGACTCGTCCCCAGTTTCTCCCTAAGGTGGTATCAGCCTTTCATTTGAACCAACCTATCGTGGTGCCTGCGGCTACTAAAGACTTGGAGGCTTCCAAGTTGTTGGACGTAGTCAGGGCCCTGAAAATTTATGTTTCCACGACGGCTAGTGTCAGGAATACTGGCTCGCTATTTATCCTGTATGCACCCAACAAACTGGGTGCTCCTGCTTCAAAGCAGACTATTGCTCGCTGGATCTGTAGTACGATTCAGCTTGCACATTCTGCGGCTGGACTGCTGCATCCTAAATCAGTGAAAGCCCATTCCACAAGGAAGGTGGTCTCTTCTTGGGCGGCTGCCCGAGGGGTCTCGGCTTTACAACTTTGCCGAGCAGCTACTTGGTCGGCGTCAAACACATTTGCTAAATTCTACAAGTTTGACACCCTGGCTGAGGAGGACCTAGAGTTTGCCCATTCGGTGCTGCAGAGTCATCCGCATTCTCCCGCCCGTTTGGGAGCTTTGGTATAATCCCCATGGTCCTTACGGAGTCCCAGCATCCACTTAGGACGTCAGAGAAAATAAGATTTTACTCACCGGTAAATCTATTTCTCGTAGTCCGTAGTGGATGCTGGGCGCCCATCCCAAGTGCGGATTGTCTGCAATGCTTGTATATAGTTATTGTTTAACTAAAGGGTTATTGTTGAGCCATCTGTTGAGAGGCTCAGTTATATTTCATACTGTTAACTGGGTATAGTATCACGAGTTATACGGTGTGATTGGTGTGGCTGGTATGAGTCTTACCCGGGATTCAAAATCCTACCTTATTGTGTCAGCTCTTCCGGGCACAGTATCCTAACTGAGGTCTGGAGGAGGGTCATAGTGGGAGGAGCCAGTGCACACCAGGTAGTCCTAAAGCTTTTTTTAGTTGTGCCCAGTCTCCTGCGGAGCCGCTATCCCCATGGTCCTTACGGAGTCCCAGCATCCACTACGGACTACGAGAAATAGATTTACCGGTGAGTAAAATCTTATTTCTCTGACGTCCTAAGTGGATGCTGGGACTCCGTAAGGACCATGGGGAATAGCGGCTCCGCAGGAGACTGGGCACAACTAAAGAAAGCTTTAGGACTACCTGGTGTGCACTGGCTCCTCCCACTATGACCCTCCTCCAGACCTCAGTTAGAATCTTGTGCCCGGCTGAGCTGGATGCACACTAGGGGCTCTCCTGAGCTCCTAGAAAGAAAGTATATTTAGGTTTTCTCTATCGTCCTAGTGGATGCTGGGGTTCCTGAAAGGACCATGGGGAATAGCGGCTCCGCAGGAGACAGGGCACAAAAAGTAAAGCTTTAGGATCAGGTGGTGTGCACTGGCTCCTCCCCCTATGACCCTCCTCCAAGCCTCAGTTAGATTTTTGTGCCCGGCCGAGAAGGGTGCAATCTAGGTGGCTCTCCTAAAGAGCTGCTTAGAAAAGTTTAGCTTAGGTTTTTTATTTTACAGTGAGTCCTGCTGGCAACAGGATCACTGCAACGAGGGACTTAGGGGAGAAGAAGTGAACTCACCTGCGTGCAGGATGGATTGGCTTCTTTGGCTACTGGACATTCGCTCCAGAGGGACGATCACAGGTACAGCCTGCATGGTCACCGGAGCCTCGCCGCCGGCCCCCTTGCAGATGCTGAAAAGAGAAGAAGGTCCAGAATCGGCGGCAGAAGACTCCTCAGTCTTCTTAAGGTAGCGCACAGCACTGCAGCTGTGCGCCATTGCTCTCAGCACACTTCACACGGCATTCACTGAGGGTGCAGGGCGCTGGGAGGGGGGCGCCCTGGGAGGCAATGTAAACCTATTTTTTGGCAAAAAATACCTCACATATAGCCTCCGGGGGCTATATGGAGATATTTAACCCCTGCCAGAATCCGTTGAAGAGCGGGAGACGAGCCCGCCGAAAAAGGGGCGGGGCCTATCTCCTCAGCACACAGCGCCATTTTCCCTCACAGAAAGGCTGGAGGGAAGGCTCCCAGGCTCTCCCCTGCACTGCACTACAGAAACAGGGTTAAAACAGAGAGGGGGGGCACTAATTTGGCGTTAGAAATATATAAAAAGATGCTATAAGGGAAAACACTTATATAAGGTTGTCCCTATATAATTATAGCGTTTTTTGGTGTGTGCTGGCAAACTCTCCCTCTGTCTCTCCAAAGGGCTAGTGGGTCCTGTCCTCTATCAGAGCATTCCCTGTGTGTGTGCTGTGTGTCGGTACGTGTGTGTCGACATGTATGAGGACGATGTTGGTGAGGAGGCGGAGCAATTGCCTGTAATGGTGATGTCACTCTCTAGGGAGTCGACACCGGAATGGATGGCTTATTTAGGGAATTACGTGATAATGTCAACACGCTGCAAGGTCGGTTGACGACATGAGACGGCCGACAAACAATTAGTACCGGTCCAGACGTCTCAAAAACACCGTCAGGGGTTTTAAAACGCCCGTTTACCTTAGTCGGTCGACACAGACACGGACACTGAATCCAGTGTCGACGGTGAATAAACAAACGTATTCCTTATTAGGGCCACACGTTAAGGGCAATGAAGGAGGTGTTACATATTTCTGATACTACAAGTACCACAAAAGAGGGTATTATGTGGGATGTGAAAAAACTACCTGTAGTTTTTCCTGAATCAGATAAATTAAATGAAGTGTGTGATGATGCGTGGGTTCCCCCCGATAGAAAATTATTGGCGGTATACCCTTTCCCGCCAGAAGTTAGGGCGCGTTGGGAAACACCCCTTAGGGTGGATAAGGCGCTCACACGCTTATCAAAACAAGTGGCGGTACCGTCTATAGATAGGGCCGTCCTCAAGGAGCCAGCTGACAGGAGGCTGGAAAATATCATATAAAAGTATATACACACCTACTGGTGTTATACTGCGACCAGCGATCGCCTCAGCCTGGATGTGCAGAGCTGGGGTGGCTTGGTCGGATTCCCTGACTAAAAATATTGATACCCTTGACAGGGACAGTATTTTATTGACTATAGAGCATTTAAAGGATGCATTTCTATATATGCGAGATGCACAGAGGGATATTTGCACTCTGGCATCAAGAGTAAGTGCGATGTCCATATCTGCCAGAAGATGTTTATGGACACGACAGTGGTCAGGTGATGCAGATTCCAAACGGCACAAAGGTGTATTGCCGTATAAAGGAAGAGGAGTTATTTGGGGTCGGTCCATCGGACCTGGTGGCCACGGCAACTGCTGGAAAATCCACCGTTTTTACCCTAAGTCACATCTCTGCAGAAAAAGACACCGTCTTTTCAGCCTCAGTCCTTTCGTCCCTATAAGAGTCATATTTGCCCAGGGATAGAGGAAAGGGAAGAAGACTGCAGCAGGCAGCCCATTCCCAGGAACAGAAGCCTTCCACCGCTTCTGCCAAGCTCTCAGCATGACGCTGGGACCGTACAGGACCCCTGGATCCTACAAGTAGTATCCCAGGGGTACAGATTGGAATGTCGAAACGTTTCCCCCTCGCAGGCTCCTGAAGTCTGCTTTACCAAGGTATCCCTCCGACAAGGAGGCAGTATGGGAAAAAATTCACAAGCTGTATTCCCAGCAGGTGATAATCAAATTACCCCTCCTACAACAAGGAAAGGGGTATTATTCCACACTATATTGTGGTACTGAAGCCAGAAGGCTAGGTGAGACCTATTCTAAATCTAAAAAAATTTGAACACTTACAAAGGTTCAAATCAAGATGGAGTCACTCAGAGCAGTGATAACGAACCAGGAAGAAGGGGACTATATAGTGTCCCGAGACATCAGGGATGCTTACCTCCATGTCCAAAATTTGCCCTTCTCACTAAGGGTACCTCAGGTTCGTGGTATAGAACTGTCACTGTCAGTTTCAGACGCTGCCGTTTGGATTGTCCACGGCACCCCGGGTCTTTACCAAGGTAATGGCCGAAATGATGATTCTTCTTCGAAGAAAAGGCGTCTTAATTACCCCTTACTTGGACGATCTCCTGATAAGGGCAAAGTCCAGGGAACAGTTGGAGGTCGGAGTAGCACTATCTCGGATACTGCTACAACCGCACGGATGGATTCTAAATATTCCAAAATCGCAGCTGATCCTGACGACACGTCTGCTGTGCCTAGGGATGATTCTGGACACAGTCCAGAAAAAGGTGTTTCTCCCGGAAGAGAAAGCCAGGGAGTTATCCGAGCTAGTCAAGAACCTCCTAAAACCAGGAAAAGTGTCAGTGCATCATTGCACAAGGGTCCTGGTAAAAATGGTGGCTTCCTACGAAGCAATTCCATTCGGCAGATTTCACGCAAGAACTTTTCAGTGGGATCTGCTGGACAAATGGTCCGGATCGCATCTTCAGATGCATCAGCGGATAACCCTATATCCAAGGACAAGGGTGTCTCTCCTGTGGTGGTTACAGAGTGCTCATCTTCTAGAGGGCCGCAGATTCGGCATTCAGGATTGGATGCTGGTGACCACGGAGGCCAGCCCGAGAGGCTGGGGAGCAGTCACACAAGGAAAAAATTTCCAGGGAGTGTGATCAAGTCTGGAGACTTTTCTCCACATAAATATACTGGAGCTAAGGGTAAATTTATAATGCTCTAAGCTTAGCAAGACCTCTGCTTCAAGGTCAGCCGGTATTGATCCAGTGGGAAAAACATCACGGCAGTCGCCCACGTAAACAGACAGGGCGGCACAAGAAGCAGGAGGGCAATGGCAAAAACTGCAAGGACTTTTCGCTGGGCGGAAAATCATGTGATAGCACTGTCAGCAGTGTTTCATTCCGGGAGTGGAAACTGGGAAGCAGACTTCCTCAGCAGGCACGACCTCCACCCGGGAGAGTGGAAACTTCATCGGGAAGTTTTTCCACATGATTGTGAACCGTTGGGAAATACCAAAGGTGGACATGATGGCGTCCCGTCTGAACAAAAAACGGGACAGGTATTGCGCCAGGTCAAGAGACCCTCAGGCAATAGCTGTGGACGTTCTGGTAACACCGTGGGTGTACCAGTCGGTGTATGTGTTCCCTCCTCTGCTTCTCATACCTAAGGTACTGAAAATTATAAGACGTAGAGGAGTAAGAACTATACTCATGGCTCCGGATTGGCCAAGAAGGACTTGGTACCCGGAACTTCAAGAGATGCTCATAGAGGACTTATGGCCTCTGCCGCTAAGAAGGGACTTGCTTCAGCAAGTACCATGTCTGTTCCAAGACTTACCGCAGCTGCGTTTGACGGCATGGCGGTGGAACGCCGGATCCTAAGGGAAAAAGGCATTCCGGAAGAGGTCATTCCTACCCTGGTCAAAGCCAGGAAGGAGGTGACCGCACAACATTATCACCACATGTGGCGAAAATATGTTGCGTGGTGTGAGGCCAGGAAGGCCCCACGAAGAAATTTCAACTCGGTCGATTCCTGCATTTCCTGCAAACAGGAGTGTCTAGGGGCCTCAAATTGGGGCCCATTAAGGTTCAAATTTCGGCCCTGTCGATTTTCTTCCAGAAAGAATTGGCTTCAGTTCCTGAAGTCCAGAAGTTTGTCAAGGGAGTATTGCATATACAACCCCCTTTTGTGCCTCCAGTGGCACTGTGGGATCTCAACGTAGTTCTGGGATTCCTCAAATCACATTGGTTTAAAACCAGTCAAATCTGTGGATTTGAAGCATCTCACATGAAAAGTGACCATGCTCTTGGCTCTGGCCTGGGCCAGGCGAGTGTCAAATTGGTGGGTTTTTTCTCAAAAAAGCCCATATCTATTTGTCCATTCGGACAGGGCAGAGCTGCGGACTCGTCCCCAGTTCTCTCCCTAAGGTGGTGTCAGTGTTTCACCTGAACCAGCTTATTGTGGTGCCTTGCGCCTACTAGGGACTTGGAGGACTCCAAGTTGCTGGATGTTGTCAGGGCCCTGAAAGTATAGGTTCCAGGACGGCTGGAGTCAGGAAAACTGACTTGCTGTTATCCTGTATGCACCCAACAAACTGGGTGCTCTTGCTTCTAAGCAGACTATTGCTAGTTGGATGTGTAATACAATTCAGCTTGCACATTCTGTGGCAGGCCTGCCACAGCCAAAATATGTAAATGCCCATTCCACAAGGAAGGTGGGCTCATCTTGGGCGGCTGCCCGAGGGGTCTCGGCTTTACAACTTTGCCGAGCGGCTATTTAGTCAGGGGCAAACACGTTTGTAAAATCCTACAAATTTGATACCCTGGCTAAGGAGGACCTGGAGTTCTCTCATTCGGTGCTGCAGAGTCATCCGCACTCTCCCGCCCGTTTGGGAGCTTTGGTATAATCCCCATGGTCCTTTCAGGAACCCCAGCATCCACTAGGACGATAGAGAAAATAAGAATTTACTTACCGATAATTCTATTTCTCGGAGTCCGTAGTGGATGCTGGGCGCCCATCCCAAGTGCGGATTATCTGCATTACTTGTACATAGTTACAAAAATCGGGTTATTATTGTTGTGAGCCATCTTTTCAGAGGCTCCGCTGTTATCATACTGTTAACTGGGTTCAGATCACAGGTTGTACAGTGTGATTGGTGTGGCTGGTATGAGTCTTACCCGGGATTCAAAATCCTTCCTTATTGTGTACGCTCGTCCGGGCACAGTATCCTAACTGAGGCTTGGAGGAGGGTCATAGGGGGAGGAGCCAGTGCACACCACCTGATCCTAAAGCTTTACTTTTTGTGCCCTGTCTCCTGCGGAGCCGCTATTCCCCATGGTCCTTTCAGGAACCCCAGCATCCACTACGGACTCCGAGAAATAGAATTATCGGTAAGTAAATTCTTATTTTTTATATTACAGTGAGATCTGCTGGCAACAGACTCACTGCAGCGAGGGACTAAGGGGAGAAGAAGCGAACCTACCTAACAGGTGGTAGTTTGGGCTTCTTAGGCTACTGGACACCATTAGCTCCAGAGGGATCGAACGCAGAACCCGACCTTGGTGTTCGTTCCCGGAGCCGCGCCGCCGGCCCCCTTACAGAGCCAGAAGCAAGAAGTGTTCCGGAAAATCGGCGGCAGAAGACTTCTGTCTTCAAAAAGGTAGCACACAGCACTGCAGCTGTGCGCCATTGCTCCTCATGCACACCTCACACTCCGGTCACTGATGGGTGCAGGGCACTGGGGGGGGGGGGGCGCCCTGAGGGCAATATAAGACACCTTGGCTGGCAAATCATCACAATATATAGTCCCAGGGCTATATATGTGATAAATTACCCTTGCCAGAATCCATAAAAAAGCGGGAGAAAAGTCAGCCGAAAAAGGGGCGGGGCTATCTCCCTCAGCACACGGGCGCCATTTTTTCTTCACAGTGCAGCTGGAAGACAGCTCCCCAGGCTCTCCCCTGTAGTTTTCAGGCTCAAAGGGTTAAAAAGAGAGGTGGGGCACTAAATTTAGGCGCAATATATGTATACAAGCAGCTATTGGGGGGAAAAATCACTCAGTTATAGTGTTAATCCCTGCATTATATAGCGCTCTGGTGTGTGCTGGCATACTCTCTGTCTCCCCAAAGGACTTTGTGGGGTCCTGTCCTCAGTCAGAGCATTCCCTGTGTGTGTGCGGTGTGTCGGTACGGCTGTGTCGACATGTTGGATGAGGAAGGTTACGTGGAGGCGGAGCAGAGGCCGATAAATGGGATGTCGCCCCCTGTGGGGCCGACACCAGAGTGGATGGATAGGTGGAAGGTATTAACCGACAATGTCAACTCCTTACATAAAAGGCTGGATGACGTAACAGCTGTGGGACAGCCGGCTTCTCAGCCCACGCCTGCCCAGGCGTCTCAAAGGCCATCAGGGGCTCAAAAAACGCCCGTTACCTCAGATGGCAGACACAGATGTCGACATGGAGTCTGACTCCAGTGTCGACGAGGTTGAGATATATACACAATCCACTAGGAACATCCGTTACATGATCTCGGCAATGAATAATGTGTTACACATTTCTGACATGAACCCAAGTACCACATAAAAGGGGTTTTATTTTTGCTGAGAAAAAGCAGCCAGTGTTTTGTTCCCCCATCAGATGAGTGAATGAAGTGTGTAAAGAAGCGTGGGTTCCCCCGATAAGAAACTGGTAATTTCTAAAAAGTTACTGATGGCGTACCCTTTCCCGCCAGAGAATAGGTCACGTTGGGAGATATCCCCTAGGGTGGATAAGGCGCTCACACGTTTGTCAAAAAAGGTGGCACTGCCGTCTTAGGATACGGCCACCTTGAAGGAGCCTGCTGATAAAAAGCAGGAGGCTATCCTGAAGTCTGTATATACACACTCAGGTTCTATACTGAGACCTGCAATTGCCTCAGCATAAATAGTGCTGCTGCAGCGTGGTCTGATACCCTGTCAGATAATATTAATACCCTAGACAGGGATAATATTTTGCTAACATAGAGCATATTAAAGACGTCGTCTTATATATGAAGGATGCACAGAGGGATATTTGCCGGCTGGCATCCAGAATTAATGCAATGTCCATTCTGCCAGACCCGGCAGTGGACAGGTGATGCTGCCTTTAAAAGGCACATGGAGATTCTGCCTTATAAGGGTGAGGAATTGTTTGGGGATGGTCTCTGGGACCTCGTATCCACAGCAACAGCTGGGAAGAAAAATTTTTACCTCAGGTTTCCTCACAGCCTAAGAAAGCACCGTATTTTTAGGTACAGTCCTTTCGGCTTCAGAAAAGCAAGCGGGTCAAAGGCGCTTCCTTTCTGCACAGAGACAAGGGAAGAAGGAAAAAGCTGCACCAGACAGCCAGTTCCCAGGATCAAAAATCTTCCCCCGCTTCCTCTGAGTCCACCGCATGACGCTGGGGCTCCACAGGTGGAGACAGGTGCGGTGAGGGCGCGTCTCGGGAACTTCAGGGACCAGTGGGCTTGCCCACAGGTGGATCCCTAGGTTCTGCAAGTAGTATCACAGGGATACAGGCTGGAGTTCGAGGCGACTCCCCCTCGCCGTTACCTCACATCAGCCTTGCCTGCTGCCCTCGGAGAAAGGTAGTACTGGCGGCAATTCACAAGCTGTACTTCCAGCAGGTGAAATCAAGGTACCCCTCCAACAAGGCCGGGGTTACTATTCCAAAATGTTGTGGTACCGAAACCAGACGGTTCGGTGAGACGCATTCTAAAATTAAAATCCTTGAACACTTATATACGAAGGTTCAAGTTCAAAATGGAATCGCTCAAGGCGATTATTGCAAGCCTGGAGAATTTCATGGTATCACTGAACATCAAGGATGCTTACCTGCATGTCCCTATTTACCCTCTTCACCAGGAGTACCTCAAAATTGTGGTACAGGATTGTCATTACCAATTCCAGACGTTGCCGTTGGTCTGTCCCCGGCACCGAGGTATTTACCAAGGTAATGGCCGAAATAATTATCCCGTACTTGGACGATCTCCTTACAAAGGCGAGGTCCAGGGAGCAGTTGTTCGTCGGAGTAGCACTATCTCGGGAAGTGCTACAACAGCACGGCTGGATTCTGAATATTCCAAAGTCGCAGCTGGTTCCTACGACGCGTCTACTGTTCCTGGGTATGGTTCTGGACACAGAACAGGATAAAAAGGGTTTCTCCCGGAGGAGAAGTCCAAGGAGTTGTCGTCTCTAGACAGAGACCTCCTAATACAAATACAGGTGTCGGTGCATCAATGCACGCGAGCCCTGGGAAAGATGGTAGCTTCTTACGAAGAGATTCCATTCGCCAGGTCCCATGCAAGGATCTTCCAGTGGGATCTGTTGGACAAGTGGTCCGGGTCGCATCTTCAGATGCATCGGCGGATAACCCTGTCTCCAAGGGCCAGGGTGTCGCTGTTGTGGTGGCTGCAGAGTGCTCATCTTCTAGGGGGCCGCAGATTCGGCATACAGGACTGGGTCCTGGTGACCACGGATGCCAGCCTTCGAGGCTGGGGGGCAGTCACACAGGGAAAAAACTTCCAAGGCTATGGAAAAGTCAGGAGACTTCCCTACACATAAATATTCTGGAACTAAGGGCCATTTACAATGCCCTAAGTCAGGCTAGACCCCTGCTTCAACACCGGCCGGTGCTGATCCAGTCAGACAACATCACGGCGGTCGCTCATGTAAACCGACAGGGCGGCACAAGAAGCAGGATGGCGATGGCAGAAGCCACAAGGATTCTCCGATGGGCGGAAAAATCATGTGTTAGCACTGTCAGCAGTGTTCATTCCCGGAGTGGACAACTGAGAAGCAGACTTTCTCAGAAGACACGACCTCCACCCGGGAGAGTGGGGACTTCATCCAGAAGTCTTCCAAATGATTGTACACCGTTGGGAAAGGCCACAGGTGGACATGATGGCGTCCCGCCTCAACAAAAAGCTAGAAAGATATTGCGCCAGGTCAAGGGACCCTCAGGCGATAGCTGTGGACGCTCTGGTAACACCGTGGGTGTACCAGTCGGTGTATGTGTTCCCTTCTCTGCCTCTCTTACCCAGGGTAATGAGAATAATAAGGAAGAGAGGAGTAAGAACTATACTCATTGTTCCGGGTTGGCCAAGAAGAGCTTGGTACCCAGAACTCCAAGAAATGATCTCAGAGGACCCATGGCCTCTGCCGCTCAGACAGGACCTGCTGCAGCAGGGGGCCTGTCTGTTCCAAGACGTACCGCGGCTGCGTTTGACGGCATGGCGGTTGAACACCGGATCCTGAAGAAAAAGGGCATTCCGGAGGAAGTTATCCCTACGCTATTTAAAGCTAGGAAAGAAGTGAACGCAAACCATTATCACCGCATATGGCGGAAATATGTTGCGTGCTGTGAGGCCAGGAAGGCCCCAAAGGAGGAATTTCAGCTAGGTCGATTTATGCACTTCCTACAGTCAGAGGTGACTATGGGCCTAAAATTGGGTTCCATTAAGGTCCAGATTTCGGCTCTATCGATTTTCTTCCAAAATAGAACTGGCTTCACTGCCTGAAGTTAAGACTTTTGTTAAGGGAGTGCTGCATAGTCAGCCCCCGTTTGTGCCTCCAGGGGCACCGTGGGATCTCAACGTGGTGTTGGATTTCCTGAAGTCGCATTGGGTTGAGCCACTTAAATCCGTGAAGCTAAAATACCTCACGTGGAAAGTGGTCATGCTGTTGGCCTTGGCGTCGGCCAGGCGTGTATCAGAATTGGCGGCTTTGTCATACAAAAGCCCTATCTGTATTTTATATGGATAAGGCGGAATTGAGGACTCGTTCCCAATTCCTTCCTAAGGTGGTATCAGTTTTTCATGTGAACCAACCTATTGTGGTGCCTGCGGCTACTTGGGACTTGGAGGATTCCAAGTTACTGGACGTAGTCAGGGCCCTGAAATGTATATGTTTCCAGGACGGCTGGAGTCGGGAAAACTGACTCGCTATGTATCCTGTATGCACCCAACAAGCTGGGTGCTCCTGCTTCTAAGCAGACTATTGCTCGCTGGATCTGTAGCACGATTCAACTTGCACATTCTGCGGCTGCACTGCCGCACCCTAAATCTGTAAAAGCCCATTCCACGAGGAAAGTGGGCTCTTCTTGGGCGGCTGCCCGAGGGGTCTCGGCTTTACAACTTTGCCGAGCTGTTACTTGGTCGGGTTCAAACATTTTTGCAAGAGTCTACAAGTTTGATACCCTGGCTGAGGAGGACCTAGAGTTGCTCATTCGGTGCTGCAGAGTCATCCGCACTCTCCCGCCCGTTTGGGAGCTTTGGTATAATCCCCATGGTCCTTACGGAGTCCCAGCATCCACTTAGGACGTCAGAGAAAATAAGATTTTACTCACCGGTAAATCTATTTCTCGTAGTCCGTAGTGGATGCTGGGCGCCCATCCCAAGTGCGGATTGTCTGCAATACTTGTTTATAGTTTTCTCTAACGTCCTAGTGGATGCTGGGACTCCGTCAGGACCATGGGGAATAGCGGGCTCCGCAGGAGACAGGGCACATCTAAAAAAGCTTTTAGGTCACATGGTGCGTACTGGCTCCTCCCCCTATGACCCTCCTCCAAGCCTCAGTTAGGTTTTTGTGCCCGTCCGAGAGGGTGCAATCTAGGTGGCTCTCCTAAAGAGCTGTTTAGAAAAGTTTTTTTTTTTAGGTTTCAATCTCAGTGATTCCTGCTGGCAACAGGATCACTGCATCGAGGGACTTAGGGGAGAGATTTCCAACTCACCTGCGTGCAGGATGGATTGGAGTCTTAGGCTACTGGACACTTAGCTCCAGAGGGAGTCGGAACACAGGTCAGCCTGGGGTTCGTCCCGGAGCCGCGCCGCCTATCCCCCTTACAGACGCTGAAGAGACGGCAGAACGGAGGTCCGGAAAGCAGGCGGCAGAAGACTCCTCAGTCTTCTTGAAGGTAGCGCACAGCACGGCAGCTGTGCGCCATTGTTGTCACACGGCTCACTGACTCAGTCACGGAGGGTGCAGGGCGCTGCTGGGGGCGCCCTGGGCAGCAATATAATTACCTTTAGTGGCAAAATAAATACATCACATATAGCCATTAAGGCTATATGTATGTATTTTAACCCAGGCCAGTTTCTTAAAAACCGGGGAAAAGCCCGCCGAAAAAGGGGCGGAGCTTATTCTCCTCAGCACTCAGCGCCATTTTCCTGCTCAGCTCCGCTGGTGAGGAAGGCTCCCAGGTCTCTCCCCTGCACTGCACTACAGAAACAGGGTAACAAAGAGAAGGGGGGCATAAATTGGCGATATTTATATATTAAGAGCGCATATATAGTAAACAACACCTTCTAGGGTTGTTTATATACATTTATAGCGCTTTTGGTGTGTGCTGGCAAACTCTCCCTCTGTCTCCCCAAAGGGCTAGGGGGTCCTGTCTTCGATTAGAGCATTCCCTGTGTGGCTGCTGTGTGTCGGTACGTGTGTGTCGACATGTATGAGGACGATGTTGGTGTGGAGGCAGAGCAATTGCCGATGATGGTAATGTCACCCCCTAGGGAGTCGACACCGGAATGGATGGCTTTAGTTATGGAATTACGTGATAATGTCAGCACATTACAAAAGTCAGTTGACGAAATAAGACGCCCGGCAAACCAGTTAGTACCGGTTCAGGCGTCTCAGACACAGTCAGGGGCTGTAAAACGTCCTTTACCTCAGTCAGTCGACACGGGTACCGACACAGATGAATCTAGTGTCGACGGTGAAGAAACAAACGTATTTTCCAATAGGGCCACACGTTATATGATCACGGCAATGTAGGAGGCTTTGCAGATCTCTGATACTGCTGGTACCTCAAGAAGGGGTATTATGTGGGGGGTGAAAAAACTACCTGTATTTTTTCCAGAATCAGAGGAATTGAATGACGTGTGTGATGAAGCGTGGGTTAACCCCGATAGAAAACTGCTAATTTCCAAGAAGTTATTGGCATTATACCCTTTCCCACCAGAGGTTAGGGCGCGCTGGGAAACACCCCCTAGGGTGGATAAGGCGCTCACACGTTTATCAAAGCAAGTGGCATTGCCGTCTCCTGATACGGCCGCCCTCAAGGATCCAGCAGATAGGAGGCTGGAAACTACACTGAAGAGTATATACACACATACTGGTGTTATACTGCGACCGGCAATAGCCTCAGCCTGGATGTGCAGTGCTGGGGTAGTGTGGTTGGATTCTCTGACTGAAAATATTGATACCCTGGATAGGGACAGTATTTTATTGACTCTAGAGCAATTAAAGGATGCTTTCCTTTATATGCGAGATGCTCAGAGGGATGTTTGTACTCTAGCATCAAGAGTAAGCGCGATGTCCATATCTGCCAGAAGAAGTTTATGGACGCGACAGTGGTCAGGTGATGCGGATTCCAAGAGGCATATGGAAGTATTGCCATATAAAGGAGAGGAATTGTTTGGGGTCGGTCTTTCGGACCTGGTGGCCACGGCAACTGCCGGCAAATCCACTTTTTTACCTCAGACCCCCTCCCAACAGAAAAAGACACCGTCTTTTCAGCCGCAGTCCTTTCGCTCCTATAAAAAGCGACCAAAAGGACAGTCTTATCTGCCGCGAGGCAGAGGAAAGGGTAAGAAAGGGCAGCAAGCAGCCCCTGCCCAGGAACAGAAGCCCGTCCCGGCTTCTACAAAGCCATCAGCATGACGCTGGGGCTTTACAAGCGGACTCAGGAACGGTGGGGGGTCGACTCAAGATTTTCAGCAATCAATGGGTTCACTCACAAGTGGACCCGTGGGTCCTGCAGATAGTATCTCAGGGTTACATGCTGGAGTTCGAAAGGTCTCCCCCTCGCCGGTTCCTAAAGTCTGCTTTACCAACGTCTCCCTCAGAAAGGACGTCGGTTTTGGAAGCCATTCACAAGCTGTATTCTCAGCAGGTGATAGTCAAGGTACCCCTCCTACAACAGGGAAAGGGGTATTATTCCACACTATTTGTGGTACCGAAACCGGACGGTTCGGTAAGGCCTATTCTAAATCTGAAATCCTTGAACCTGTACATAAAGAAATTCAAGTTCAAGATGGAGTCACTCAGAGCAGTGATAGCGAATCTGGAAGAAGGAGACTTCATGGTGTCCTTGGACATAAAAGATGCTTATCTACATGTTCCGATTTACTCCTCACACCAAGGGTATCTCAGGTTCGTGATACAAGACTGTCATTATCAGTTTCAAACGCTGCCGTTTGGGTTGTCCACGGCCCCTCGGGTCTTTACCAAGGTAATGACCGAAATGATGGTTCTTCTACGAAGAAAAGGCGTATTAATTATCCCTTACTTGGACGATCTCCTGATAAGGGCAAAGTCCAGAGAACAGCTGGAAGTCGGTGTAGCGCTAACACAAGTAGTGCTTCAGCAACACGGGTGGATTCTAAATCTTCCAAAATCTCAATTGACCCCGACAACACATCTGCTGTTCCTGGGCATGATTCTGGACACGGTTCAGAAAAAGGTATTTCTCCCGGAAGAGAAAGCAAGGGAGTTATCCGAACTTGTCAAGAACCTCCTAAAACCAGGAACTGTGTCAGTACATCAATGCACAAGAGTCCTGGGAAAGATAGTGGCTTCGTACGAAGCGATTCCATTCGGCAGATTCCATGCACGAACATTTCAGTGGGATCTGCTGGACAAATGGTCCGGATCGCATCTGCACATGCATCAGCGGATAACACTGTCACCGAGAACAAGGTTGTCTCTCCTGTGGTGGTTGCAGACTGCCCATCTGTTAGTGGGCCGCAGATTCGGCATACAGGACTGGGTCCTGGTGACTACGGATGCCAGCCTACGAGGTTGGGGAGCAGTCACAAAGGGAAGAAACTTCCAGGGCGTGTGGTCAAACCTGGAGGCGTCTCTTCACATAAATATACTGGAGCTAAGAGCGATCTACAATGCTCTAAGCCTGGCAAAATCGCTGCTTCAGGGTCAGCCGGTGTTGATCCAGTCCGACAACATCACGGCAGTCGCCCACGTAAACCGACAAGGCGGCACGAGAAGCAGGAGTGCAATGGCAGAAGCTGCAAGGATTCTGCGCTGGGCGGAGAATCATGTCGTAGCACTGTCAGCAGTGTTCATCCCGGGAGTGGACAACTGGGAAGCAGATTTCCTCAGCAGACACGACCTTCACCCGGGAGAGTGGGGACTTCATCCAGAAGTTTTCCACATGATTGTGAACCGTTGGGAAAAACCAAAGGTGGACATGATGGCGTCTCGCCTCAACAAAAAATTGGACAGGTATTGCGCCAGGTCAAGAGACCCTCAGGCAATAGCTGTGGACGCTCTGGTAACACCGTGGGTGTACCAGTCAGTGTATGTGTTCCCTCCTCTGCCTCTCATACCAAAGGTACTGAGAATTATACGGAAAAGAGGAGTAAGAACAATACTGGTAGCTCCGGACTGGCCAAGAAGAACTTGGTATCCGGAACTTCAAGAGATGCTCACGGAGGATCCGTGGCCTCTACCTCTAAGAAGGGATCTGCTTCAGCAGGGACCTTGTATGTTCCAAGACTTACCGCGGCTGCGTTTGACGGCATGGCGGTTGAACGCCGGATTCTAAAAGAGAAGGGCATTCCTGAGGAAGTTATTCCTACTTTAATTAAAGCCAGGAAAGAAGTGACCGCACAACATTATCACCGCATTTGGAGAAAATATGTTGCGTGGTGTGAGGCCAAGAAGGCTCCAACGGAAGAATTTCAATTGGGTCGATTCTTACATTTCCTGCAAGCAGGATTGTCTATGGGCCTCAAATTGGGGTCCATTAAAGTTCAAATTTCGGCCTTATCAATTTTCTTCCAGAAGGAATTGGCGTCAGTGCCTGAAGTACAAACTTTTGTCAAAGGTGTACTACATATACAACCCCCAATAGTGCCTCCAGTGGCACCGTGGGATTTGAACGTGGTTCTAAATTTTCTCAAATCTCATTGGTTTGAGCCTTTAAAATCGGTAGATTTAAAATACCTTACATGGAAGGTAACCATACTGTTGGCCCTGGCTTCAGCCAGGAGAGTTTCGGAGTTGGCAGCTTTGTCATACAAAAGCCCATATCTGATATTCCATTCTGACAGGGCAGAATTGAGGACACGTCCTCAATTTCTCCCTAAGGTGGTTTCGGCATTTCACTTGAACCAGCCTATTGTGGTGCCTGCGGCTACTAGCGACTTGGAGGACTCCAAGTTACTGGACGTTGTCAGAGCATTAAAAATATATATTTCAAGGACAGCTGGAGTCAGAAAATCTGACTCGTTGTTTACATTGTATGCACCCAACAAGTTGGGTGCTCCTGCGTCTAAACAGACGATTGCACGTTGGATATGTAGTACAATCCAACTTGCACATTCTGTGGCAGGCCTGCCACAGCCTAAATCTGTAAAGGCCCATTTCACAAGGAAAGTGGGCTCATCCTGGGCGGCTGCCCGAGGAGTCTCTGCATTACAACTTTGCCGAGCAGCTACGTGGTCAGGGGAGAACACGTTTGTAAAATTTTACAAATTTGATACTCTGGCTAAAGAGGACCTGGAGTTCTCTCATTCGGTGCTGCAGAGTCATCCGCACTCTCCCGCCCGTTTGGGAGCTTTGGTATAATCCCCATTGTCCTGACGGAGTCCCAGCATCCACTAGGACGTTAGAGAAAATAAGAATTTACTTACCGATAATTCTATTTCTCATAGTCCGTAGTGGATGCTGGGCGCCCATCCCAAGTGCGGATTGTCTGCAATGCTTGTACATAGTTATTGTTACAAAAATCGGGTTATTACTGTTGTTGTGAGCCATCTGTTCAGAGGCTACTTCGTTTGTGTTATCATACTGTTAACTGGGTTCAGATCACAAGTTGTACGGTGTGATTGGTGTGGCTGGTATGAGTCTTACCCGGGATTCAAGATCCTTCCTTATTGTGTACGCTCGTCCGGGCACAGTACCTAACTGAGGCTTGGAGGAGGGTCATAGGGGGAGGAGCCAGTACGCACCATGTGACCTAAAAGCTTTTTTAGATGTGCCCTGTCTCCTGCGGAGCCCGCTATTCCCCATGGTCCTGACGGAGTCCCAGCATCCACTACGGACTATCAGAAATAGAATTATCGGTAAGTAAATTCTTATTATTGCCTAACTAAAGGGTTATTGTTGAGCCATCTGTTGAGAGGCTCAGTTATATTTTATACTGTTAACTGGGTATAGTATCACGAGTTATACGGTGTGATTGGTGTGGCTGGTATGAGTCTTACCCGGGATTCAAAATCCTTCCTTATTGTGTCAGCTCTTCCGGGCACAGTATCCTAACTGAGGTCTGGAGGAGGGTCATAGTGGGAGGAGCCAGTGCACACCAGGTAGTCCTAAAGCTTTCTTTAGTTGTGCCCAGTCTCCTGCGGAGCCGCTATTCCCCATGGTCCTTACGGAGTCCCAGCATCCACTACGGACTACGAGAAATAGATTTACCGGTGAGTAAAATCTTATTTTTTTCTTCTAAAATAAAGCTCTGTGTGAATTAACCATTGGAGTGAAGGGACATCTTTATTGGGGTGTGGATTAAAAAATCGTCAGGGGGGAATTCAATTGTTTTGGGTGTCTAAAAAAATCCCATCTAAATGGGACTGTATAGATGCCCAAACAATTGTCACTATTCAATTGATGTTTGGGTGCACATGCATATCGCGCATAGTGTGCCCAAACAGACAGGTTTTAGTTGTGTAAAACAGCTACACCCGTGTAAATCCAGCTTTGGGCATCCAAACTCCCATTCGGACGCCCCAAAGTGCTGGCTTAGTGGATTTCGGGCGTCTAAACGGAGCAGCAATTGAATTGTGCTGCCTAGTGGTAGATCGCTGGGAAAAACAATTGAATCGGCCTCTGAGTGTCTAGTCAGTAGATCGACGATTTATTGTTCAACATGGACTTAGGTTATCAGGGTCAAAAGGTTGACACATGTTTTATGTGTTATTTTTTAACGTAGCCCTCTCCCTAGTGCCTATTCATAACCTTCCACCTCCACAGCCTAACCTTTACCCCCCAGTGCCTAACCCTAAACATTATGAAACACCATGTGTCAGCTTTTTTTTCTCTAACGTCCTGGTGGATGCTGGGGACTCCGTAAGGACCATGGGGATAGACGGGCTCCGCAGGAGACATGGGCACTTTAAGAAAGAATTTAGGTTCTGGTGTGCACTGGCTCCTCCCTCTATGCCCCTCCTCCAGACCTCAGTTTGATACTGTGCCCAGACGAGCTGGGTGCTTTTCAGTGAGCTCTCCTGAGTTTGCTGAGAGAAAGTATTTTGTTAGGCTTTTTATTTTCAGGGAGCTCTGCTGGCAACAGACTCCCTGCATCGTGGGACTGAGGGGAGAGAAGCAGCCCTACTCTCTGAAGCTAGGTCCTGCTTCTTAGGCTATTGGACACCATTAGCTCCAGAGGGATCGGTACGCAGGATCTCACCCTCGCCGTCCGGAGCCGCGCCGCCGCCCCCCTCGCAGAGCCGGAAGACAGATGCCGGGTGAGTATGAGAAGCAAAGAAGACTTCACAGGCGGCAGAAGACTCCGGGTTCTTCACTGAGGTAACGCACAGCACTGCAGCTGTGCGCCATTGCTCCACACACCTACACATACTCCGGTCACTGTAAGGGCGCGGGGGGAGGGGGGGGGGCGCCCTGGGCAGCATTTGGGACCTCTTTTGGCAAAGTTAAGCATATATACAGCTGGGAACTGTATATATGTATGAGCCCCCGCCAAAAAATTGCATATGTAAGCGGGACAGAAGCCTGCCGCCGAGGGGGAGGGGCTTCTTCCTCAGCACTCACCAGCGCCATTTTTTCTCCACAGCTCTGCTGAGAGGAAGCTCCCCAGGCTCTCCCCTGCAGATACACGGTAGAAGAGGGTAAAAAGAGAGGGGGGGCACATAATTAGGCGCAAAAAGCAATATAAACAGCAGCAACTGGGTTAACATTAAGTTACTGTGTTATTCCTGGGTTTATAGCGCTGGGGTGTGTGCTGGTATACTCTCCCTCTGTCTCTCCAAAGGGCCTTGTGGGGGAACTGTCTTCAGAGAGGGCATTCCCTGTGTGTGTGGTGTGTCGGTACGCTTGTGTCGACATGTCTGATGAGGAAGGCTATGTGGAAGCAGAGCGGGAGCAAATGAATGTGGTGTCTCCGCCGACGGCGCCGACACCTGATTGGATGGGTATGTGGAAGGTTTTAAATGATAATGTTAATTCCTTGCAAAAAAAGTTAGAAAAAGCTGAAGCCTCGGGACAGTCAGGGTCCCAACCCGTGCCTGATCCTATGTCGCAGAGGCTGTCAGGGTCTCGGAAGCGCCCACTATCCCAAACTGTTGACACAGATACCGACATGGATTCTGACTCCAGTGTCGATTACGATGATGCAAAGTTACAGCCAAAATTGGCTAAATCCATCCGTTATATGATTATAGCAATTAAGGATGTGTTGCACATCACAGAAGAAACCCCTGTCCCTGACAAGAGGGTGCATAGGTATGGGGAAAAGAAGCCGGAGGTAACCTTTCCCCCCTCACACGAGCTAAATGAGTTATGTGAAAAGGCTTGGGAATCTCCAGATAAAAAACTGCAGATTCCAAAAGGATTCTTATGGCGTATCCTTTCCCGCCAACGGACAGGTTACGCTGGGAATCCTCCCCTAGGGTGGACAAAGCTTTAACACGCTTATCCAAGAAGGTAACCCTGCCGTCACAGGATACGGCTACCCTCAAAGATGCTGCGGATCGCAAACAGGAGGTTACCCTGAAGTCCATTTATACACATTCAGGTACCTTACTGAGGCCGGCAATCGCGTCGGCCTGGGTGTGTAGTGCTGTAGCAGCATGGACAGATACCTTATCTGAGGAAATTGATACCTTAGACAAGGATACTGTATTGTTGACCCTGGGGCATATTAAAGACGCTGTCCTATATATGAGAGATGCTCAAAGAGACATTAGTCTACTGGGTTCTAGAATAAATGCTATGTTGATTTCTGCCAGAAGGGTCCTGTGGACTCGGCAATGGACAGGTGATGCCGACTCAAAAAGGCATATGGAGGTTTTACCTTACAAGGGTGAGAAATTGTTTGGGGAGGGTCTCTCGGACCTGGTCTCCACAGCTACAGCTGGAAAGTCAAATTTTTTGTCTTTTATTCCCTCACAGCCTAAGAGAGCACCGTATTATCAAATGCAGTCCATTCGATTACAAAGAAACAAGAAAGTCCGAGGTGCGTCCTTTCTTGCCAGAGGCAGGGGCAGAGGTAAGAAGCTGCACAACACAGCTAGTTCCCAGGAACAGAAGTCCTCCCCGGCCTCTACAAAATCCACCGCATGACGCTGGGGCTCCACAGGCGGAGCTTGGCCAGGTGGGGGCACGTCTTCGAAATTTCAGCCACAAGTGGGTTCACTTCCAGGTGGATCCCTGGGCGATAGAAATTGTGTCTCAGGGATACAAGCTGGAATTCGAAGAGATGCCCCCTCACCGATACCTCAAATCGGCCCTACCAGCTTCCCCCCACGAGAGGGAAATAGTGTTAACTGCAATTCACAAATTGTATCTTCAACAGGTGGTGGTCAAGGTTCCCCTCCTTCAACAGGGAAGGGGTTATTATTCGACCATGTTTGTAGTCCCGAAACCGGACGGTTCGGTCAGACCCATATTGAATTTAAAATCCCTGAACATATACCTGAAAAGGTTCAAGTTCAAGATGGAATCGCTGAGAGCGGTCATCGCAAGCCTGGAAGGGGGGGATTTTATGGTGTCTCTGGACATAAAGAATGCATACCTTCATGTCCCCATTTATCCACCTCATCAGGCGTACGTCAGATTTGTGGTACAGGATTGTCATTACCAATTTCAGACGGTGCCGTTTGGTCTCTCCACGGCACCGAGAATATTTACCAAGGTAATGGCGGAAATGATGGTACTCCTGCGGAAGCAAAGGGTCATCATTATCCCGTACTTGGACGATCTCCTCATAAAAGCGAGATCAAGAGAGCAGTTGCTGAACAGCGTCGCACTTTCTCTGGAAGTGTTACGGCAACACGGCTGGATTCTGAATATTCCAAAGTCGCAGTTGGTTCCTACGACTCGTCTGCCTTTCCTGGGCATGATTCTAGACACAGACCAGAAAAGGGTTTATCTCCCAATAGAGAAAGCTCAGGAACTCATGACACTGGTTAGGAACCTATTAAAACCAAAACAGATGTCAGTACATCACTGCACTCGAGTCCTGGAAAAGATGGTGGCATCATACGAGGCCATTCCCTTCGGCAGGTTCCATGCGAGGACCTTTCAATGGGACTTACTGGACAAGTGGTCCGGAGCACATCTTCAGATGCATCAGTTAATCACCCTATCCCCCAGGGCCAGGGTGTCACTCCTGTGGTGGCTGCAGAGCGCTCACCTTCTCGAGGGCCGCAGATTTGGCATTCAGGACTGGGTCCTGGTGACCACGGACGCGAGCCTCCGAGGTTGGGGAGCAGTCACACAGGGAAGAAATTTCCAAGGTCTGTGGTCAAGTCAAGAGACTTGCCTTCACATCAACATCCTGGAACTAAGGGCCATATACAAAGCCCTACGTCAAGCGGAGACCCTGCTTCGCGACCAACCGGTTCTGATTCAGTCAGACAACATCACCGCAGTGGCTAATGTAAACCGACAAGGCGGCACAAGGAGCAGTGTGGCGATGGTGGAAGCCACCAGAATTCTTCGCTGGGCGGAGAATCACATAAGTGCACTGTCAGCAGTGTTCATCCCGGGAGTGGACAACTGGGAAGCAGACTTCCTCAGCAGACACGACCTCCACCCGGGAGAGTGGGGACTTCATCAGGAAGTCTTCGCACAGATTACAAGTCGGTGGGAACTGCCACAGGTGGACATGATGGCATCCCGCCTCAACAAAAAGCTACAGAGGTATTGCGCCAGGTCAAGAGACCCTCAGGCGATAGCTGTTGACGCCCTGGTGACACCGTGGGTGTTCCAGTCGGTCTATGTATTTCCTCCTCTTCCTCTCATACCCAAGGTGCTGAGGATAATAAGAAAAAGAGGAGTGAGAACAATCCTCATTGTTCCAGATTGGCCACGAAGGACTTGGTATCCAGATGTGCAAGAAATGCTCACAGAGGACCCGTGGCCTCTTCCTCTAAGACAGGACTTGTTGCAACAGGGGCCCTGTCTGTTCCAAGACTTACTGCGGCTGCGTTTGACGGCATGGCGGTTGAACGCCGGATCCTAGCAGAGAAAGGCATTCCGGATGAGGTCATTCCTACGCTGATTAAGGCTAGGAAGGACGTGACAGCTCAACATTGTCACCGTATATGGTGAAAATATGTTGCTTGGTGTGAGGCCAGGAATGCTCCTACGGAGGAATTCCAGCTGGGCCGTTTCCTTCACTTCCTACAGTCCGGAGTGAACTTGGGCCTAAAATTGGGTTCCATTAAGGTCCAGATTTCGGCCCTATCCATTTTCTTTCAAAAGGAGTTGGCTTCTCTACCTGAAGTTCAGACGTTTGTAAAGGGAGTGCTGCATATTCGGCCTCCTTTTGTGCCTCCAGTGGCACCTTGGGATATTAACGTGGTGTTAAGTTTCCTGAAATCCCACTGGTTTGAACCACTTAAAACGGTGGAGTTGAAATATCTCACATTGAAGGTGGTCATGCTATTAGCCTTGGCTTCGGCTAGGCGTGTGTCTGAGTTGGCGGCTTTGTCACATAAAAGCCCCTATCTGGTTTTCCATGTGGATAGAGCAGAATTGCGGACCCGTCCACAATTTCTGACGAAAGTGGTTTCATCTTTTCATATAAACCAACCTATTGTGGTGCCTGTGGCTACTACTGACTTGGAGGATTCCGAGTTGCTTGATGTGGTCAGGGCTTTAAAGGTTTATGTAGCCAGAACGGCTAGGGTCAGGAAAACAGAGTCGTTGTTTATCCTGTATGCATCCAACAAGCTTGGTGCTCCTGCTTCAAAGCAAAGTATTGCTCGCTGGATCTGTAACACGATTCAGCAGGCTCATTCGGCGGCTGGATTGCCACTGCCAAAATCAGTTAAGGCCCATTCCACTAGGAAGGTTGGCTCTTCTTGGGCGGCTGCCCGAGGGGTCTCGGCATTACAACTTTGCCGAGCGGCTACTTGGTCGGGTTCAAACACTTTTGCAAAGTTCTACAAGTTTGATACCCGGGCTGAGGAGGACCTCTTGTTTGCTCAATCGGTGCTGCAGAGTCATCCGCACTCTCCCGCCCGTTTGGGAGCTTTGGTATAATCCCCATGGTCCTTACGGAGTCCCCAGCATCCACTAGGACATTAGAGAAAATAAGATTTTACTTACCGGTAAATCTATATCTCGTAGTCCATAGTGGATGCTGGGCGCCCGTCCCAAGTGCGGACTTCTTCTGCAATGCTTGTATATAGTTATTGCTTCAATAAGGGTTATGTTATGGTTGCATCAGGGTTTGACCTGATGCTCTGTCGTTTGTCATACTGTTAACTGGTTGTTTTCACATGTTATATGGTGTGATTGGTGTGGCTGGTATGAGTCTTGCCCTGGATTTCCAAAATCCTTTCCTTGTACTGTCAGCTCTTCTGGGCACAGTTTCTCTAACTGAGGTCTGGAGGAGGGGCATAGAGGGAGGAGCCAGTGCACACCAGAACTTAAATTCTTTCTTAAAGTGCCCATGTCTCCTGCGGAGCCCGTCTATCCCCATGGTCCTTACGGAGTCCCCAGCATCCACTACGGACTACGAGAAATAGATTTACCGGTAAGTAAAATCTTATTATTTTTTTTAGTGTCAACCATTTGCATGTCGACCTATTGACTATCTCTATCTACTGTCTATCTTCTATCCGGATACATTTTGCGGTTTTATGTGTCTGCAGCCTAGAGTGTGCTATAAAGGGTCCTATTATAGTGATAGTGCAAGACCCAAAAGCTGCTGTCTCTGAGTGGAATCCAGGTTTTGCAGAATGGAGATAGTTTTCTGCTCCAACGAACACACAGAAACATCTCCCCTATCCCAACTATTTATCTCATTTCAACAATTTCTCCCTCAAAATGAAATGTCCCTTAATTTCTTCACTGCTCTATGAAATGAGACACTCCAGTGTGACTGCTCCATGTGTACATAGGTGAGGCAGGAGACGCATGATTCCACACAGCATGTTGACATGTAAGGGTGAAAAAGATAAAACAACAGAGCTTGCATCCGTGATAGCTGTATTTATTTACTGATGAATCCTATGGTCTTCATCAGAAGCAAGCTGAGATTTATACCCGTAATCCAGCTTTATAGAAGCCGTCCAGTAGAGGTGTCCATATACATTTAGTATACGGATCTAATGGTAATAAATCATTGTGCAGGAGTTTATATGCTAGAGTGGGGGAAGGATTTCATAGTGCAGTGCTGCTGTTAGCACCACCTGTTGCTCTTTCTATGAAACTTTTATCTTCAAATACTTCCATATGCATTTTTGTAAGAAATACCTGTTAATGTGTGCTAGTGGTAAGTACTACTATAATGGTCCTGTACTGTCTCATGTAATGTAGTATATTTTTACAAACCGTATCCTTTTTATTCCCATTTTTGTTTTTGTAGCCCAAATGGAAAAGCTTTTCGGTCCAAAGTTGAGCTTGTAGCATACTTCAAAAAGGTAGGAGACACATCCCTTGACCCAAATGATTTTGATTTCACTGTAACTGGGAGAGGAAGTCCATCTCGAAGGGAGCAGAAGCAGCCGAAAAAACCCAAAGCTCCAAAACCTGCTGGCACAGGTAGAGGAAGAGGAAGGCCCAAAGGAAGTGTGAAAGCAAAGCAAGCTGTCAAGTTAGAGGGTGTTCAAGTGAAAAGGGTCATAGAAAAGACTCCAGGAAAGCTACTGGTCAAAATGCCTTTTTCGGGAACTAAGGAAGAACCTGATGCAGCAACATCAGAACAGGTCCTTGTCATTAAACGTCCAGGCCGTAAAAGAAAATCGGAAACCGATCCTGCGGCGGCTCCGAAAAAACGGGGTCGTAAGCCAGGCAGTGCTATTGCTGCTGCTGCTGCTGCCGCTGCAGCGGCAGCAGCGGAGGCGGCCAAGAAAAAAGCAATCAAAGAGTCTTCCATCAAGCCACTCCTAGAGACCGTATTACCAATAAAGAAGCGCAAGACACGGGAAACTGTGAGTTTAGACGTTACAGAAACCCCAGAGTATCCTTCCGCCATCTTGGAAAAAAGCACCGTCAAAGTACAGAAGCCTGCAAAAAGCCCAGAAAGCAAAAGCAAAGAGAGTAGCCCTAAAAGCAAGAGCAGTTTGCCCAAAATGGAGCAGAAGCAGCACCACCACCACCATCACCACCACCATCACCACTCTGAATCCAAGGCATCGACAACCAGCCCCGAACCAGAGACTTCAAAGGACAGCATAAGTGCCCAAGAACCCCAGGACTTAAGTGTCAAAATTTGCAAAGATGAGAAAATACCAGAAAGCGATGGCTGCGCTCAGGAGCCGCCTAAGCCGGCAGACAAGTGCAGAAACAGAGGAGAAGGTGAACGAAAAGACATTATTTCTTCATCTGTTCAAAGACCGACCAGGGAGGAACCTGTTGATACCAGAACACCAGTGACCGAGAGAGTTAGCTGACTTTAAGACGATTATCAAAAACAGTTAAACATAATAAAGGCAGCTGTTGTCTTTTTCTCCTTGTGGGTAGGGCTCTGACAAAGCTTCCCTATAATTGAAGTAAAGAAAAGTCTATTTTTTCCTCCTGTAGCTTGGAGTTTCGTAGCTTCGGGGTGGGAGTGAATGTGTAACGTGGATCTTTTTAATACCAACGAGCACAGTCAGTCGTGGGGTGAAGACTTGCAACAGAGCCAGAAGCAGCTTTGCACTTTTTTTTATACTAAATAGGCTCCTTTTGAACATGGCTTAGTCTGCATCATACTACTGACCAAGTTGGGCTGTCTCTTTTAACTTTTTAGGTATGACGACTTCAGCTTTCCTCTCGTTTAGCACATTATAAAAATCCCTGTGCCATCTCTAGTGGGGGTTCACATTGTTACCGATCAATATCAAATATTTTGCATCTAGTTACTTGTAGCTGTGGCAAATAAAATCACGGGGGTAACATTTAATCCTGACCGCAGTATTGCCAAATGATTGTGTCCCATGGACTGAGCCAGGGTGTACAAAAATATTTTAGCGTTTTAATAAAAAGTGTCTTAGCTACTCACAGACGTAATGGTCTTTGCCCCTACTCTCTCACTTCCCTTTTTAGTTGAGTGCGACGGTTGGTGTAGTCTTTCAAAGGCTCATGTATATAGTTTGATATTTTTGTGACTTTGGGTACCTGATTAGATATACCGGACTAAAGGGGACATCTAAAACCAATTAGTGTGAGCCCTCAATGTATTTTCTGGAGTATATACTGCTTGAAACAATTTATTTTATTTTTTACTACCCCATATTCAGAAAATAAAGTCTCCGGGGTAATCTATATAATGTTGGGAAGGTCTGCAATAAGTTGTCTCGTTAAGGTAAAAACACAAGGTATGAGATAGTCAGGCGTACCTGCCACAGTTGACAGTGCAAATATCTATTCAGTCATACGCACATCTGTATGTACAGTTATAGGGAAAATTATCTGCAATGTTCTTCCAGTTAATTTAAACATAAGTAGCTCTTCTCTAGTAATAATCAATATTGCACTGCTTATCTCGCCCATAGAACTAAAAACAGGTGTGATTAAGACTGAACGGCAGGAAGCTAGTTGAATGCTGTTGTTTTGTCTTTGTATGTTTTATTTTATTTTTTACGTCTTTTTTTTTTTATAGAGAAATGATTTTGTAGATAAAAAATACATCTAGTTAGACTTTTTTTGTTAATGCAGACCGTCAAGTGAAGCTGCGAAACTCTAAGTGTTTTAGTATGAGGTTTTTTTTTTCTTCTTTGTTTGAGATATTTCATTTTGCAGTTTCATAAGGACTTCCTGTTAGGCACTGACTTGTGGTGGGTTTAGTATAGTGATGTATACTGAAGCACCACATCTCCCTCCTGCAACAGCGGCAAAAATCCCCAACAGTAGTAGTGGCTTTAGGTGACACCTAGAACTCATTGTTTAGCAATATATGTTAGAACCTCAGCCCCTGTTAAGTGAGTGAATGGAAGTTTTTGTTTCCTTGTGCTCGCCTTTTTATGTAACGTGAAGGCTTGTCTTGATGAATTTTATCTGATACCTATTTGTGAGGATGCTGTTAGACTGCATGGGTTTTATACTTTAAAGATGTGCATAACTCCTATTTGTATTTTGTGTGTATGTACGAGTGTGTGTGTGCATATATAGACATATATATATATACATACACACGCTCACATTTTGTTTTACAGAAATTATGTGTCGGAGAACATTTCTGTACAGGTGGGCAGGCTGTGTTGACCTGGTTTTCTTCATGCTCATTCCAAAGCATTTTTTTCAGTATGCTAGAAAAAAAAAATAAGGACTCGCTTGTATAATTTAATTAAAAACAAAAACCCCAACCTTTAAAAATTCTAATTGTCATCTATAATCATCACGATGGCATGGCATACTCTGGAAGTCCTTATTAACCTGCACCTTGCTTTTGTTTTTACAAAGAAAGGTGAAAAAAATCTTTGTTTACGGAGAAATCCATGCTATACGGTATATATGTGTTACGTCAGGAACAGCACTTCGCAGACTGTCCTCCTGAACGGCGTTAACGTGTCAAAGGGAAGCGTCAGTCCTGTCCACGTCCTCCTGTGCTACTACACGGAACTGTCAGACCTGTGCAGGTTTTCAAATAACTTCTCATCTTTTACTTTGTACAAATCATTGGAATACATTCACGTAGAATCATTTGTTGAAAAGTATGATGATGTTTTTATTTCAGCACTGTTTTATTTTTGGCATGCAGGAATCGATGATCTACAAAAACTTTCCGTATTTTTTTGTGTTCATCAATCATACACACGTGACTGTTCAGAGCAATGATCCCGAGCGCTCTTTCTAGCTCTGTAACTACAGTAGCCTGGTAGTGTCATATTTTTCACTTCCATAGACTGTCAGACTGAAATGACACAGACAGCTGCTCTGTAAACAGGATATTCAACACCTTGTGTTTTGTGTTTGTTTGTTTTTTAACAGTTTCCATTAACGAGAGATGTGCACTTTTTTGTAAAAGATAGAGTGCCATTCTCAAATGCCTTTTATAGAGAGCACTTTAGTTATGTATTAATCAAGTGTTTGATTATTCTGTGTGAAACATAGGAAGACTTTGCAACCGTACGTTAGGAAATAATGTGTGTAATTGTCTGTATACTGAAATACACAAAAAAACCTACTGCTTTGATCAATCATTCATTGTTTGCCCTACTTATATTATCTAAAATATACTTTAGCTCAGGCCTAGACAGCCTGTGACTTTCTAGCTGTGGTTGAACTACAGTTCCCAGCATGATTTGCCAGCTCAGCCTTGTAGTTCTTCTGTAGCTGACTAAGTTCTATATTGCCCACATGTGATCTGTCTAGTCACCCTTGCAAAAGATGAAGCATTCTTTTCTAGCTCTATAGCCATGTGACTCATGAATGAGTTTGATTTACGTTGCAAGGAGAAATGTACTGGAACTGTCTTACTGTGTTTTTATTTTTCCAACAAATATTTCATTAAATATTGCATTTCTTTCTCTTAAAGTGGACCTGAAACAGTGAATGAACACTTTCTGATTCTTTAGCACTAGTAGTACTACCTGTAATAATTTTTGCTTCAGCAATATTACCGGTAATAATTTCCCTCTCTCTTACTCTGCTTATCTAAAAAGTTCTTATAATGTGTAGGCACAGTTTTTACATTGCCGTTAGATAATGTTTCTGAAGGTCTTGTTCCGACCAGTAAATAAAACTGGTCTGAGATAATGTTCCACTTACATGGTATTGTAATTTCTCTATCGTCCTAAGTGGATGCTGGGGTTCCTGAAAGGACCATGGGGAATAGCGGCTCCGCAGGAGACAGGGCACAAAAAAGTAAAGCTTTACTAGGTCAGGTGGTGTGCACTGGCTCCTCCCCCTATGACCCTCCTCCAGACTCCAGTTAGATTTTGTGCCCGAACGAGAAGGGTGCAATCTAGGTGGCTCTCCTAAAGAGCTGCTTAGAGAAAGTTTAGTTTAGGTTTTTTTCTTTACAGTGAGTCCTGCTGGCAACAGGATCACTGCAACGTGGGACTTAGGGGGAAAGTAGTAAACTCACCTGCATGCAGAGTGGATTTGCTGCTTGGCTACTGGACACCATTAGCTCCAGAGGGATCGAACACAGGCCCAGCCGTGGAGTCCGGTCCCGGAGCCGCGCCGCCGACCCCCTTGCAGATGCTGAAGCGTGAAGAGGTCCGGAAACCGGCGGCTGAAGACTCCTCAGTCTTCATAAGGTAGCGCACAGCACTGCAGCTGTGCGCCATTTTCCTCTCAGCACACTTCACTGGGCAGTCACTGAGGGTGCAGAGCGCTGGGGGGGGGCGCTCTGAGAGGCAAATATAAACCTTATACAAGGCTAAAAATACCTCACATATAGCCCATAGGGGCTATATGGAGATATTTAACCCCTGCCTGACTGGAAAAATAGCGGGAGAAGAACCCGCCGAAAAAGGGGCGGGGCCTATCTCCTCAGCACACGGCGCCATTTTCTGTCACAGCTCCGCTGGTCAGAACGGCTCCCAGGTCTCTCCCCTGCACTGCACTACAGAAACAGGGTAAAACAGAGAGGGGGGGCACATTAATGGCTATATATATATATATTAAAGCAGCTATAAGGGAGCACTTAATATAAGGATATCCCTTGTATATATAGCGCTTTGTGGTGTGTGCTGGCAGACTCTCCCTCTGTCTCCCCAAAAGGGCTAGTGGGTCCTGTCTTCATTAGAGCATTCCCTGTGAGTTTGCGGTGTGTGTCGGTACGTGGTGTCGACATGTATGAGGACGATATTGGTGTGGAGGCGGAGCAATTGCCAAATATGCAGATGTCACCCCCCAGGGGGTCGACACCAGAATGGATGCCTTTATTTGTGGAATTACGTGATGGTTTATCTTCCCTTAAACAGTCAGTTGAGGACATGAGGCGGCCGGACAATCAATTAATGCCTGTCCAGGCGCCTCAAACACCGTCAGGGGCTGTAAAACGCCCTTTGCCTCAGTCGGTCGACACAGACCCAGACACGGGCACTGATTCCAGTGACGACGGTAGAAATTCAAACGTATTTTCCAGTAGGGCCACACGTTATATGATTTTGGCAATGAAGGAGACGTTACATTTAGCTGATACTACAGATACCGTAAAACAGGGTATTATGTATGCTGTGAAAAAACTACAAACAGTTTTTCCTGAATCAGAAGAATTAAATGACGTGTGTGATGAAGCGTGGGTTGCTCCTGATAAAAAGTTGATAATTTCAAAAAAGTTATTGGCATTATACCCTTTCCCGCCAGAGGTTAGGGCGCGCTGGGAAACACCCCCTAAGGTGGACAAGGCGCTCACACGCTTATCCAAACAAGTGGCGTTACCCTCTCCTGAGACGGCCGCACTTAAGGATCCATCAGATAGAAAGATGGAAGTTATTCAAAAGAATATATACACACATGCAGGTGTTATACTACGACCAGCTATAGCAACTGCCTGGATGTGCAGTGCTGGAGTAGTTTGGTCAGAATCCCTGATTGAAAATATTGATACCCTAGATAGGGACAATGTTTTACTGTCGTTAGAACAAATAAAGGATGCATTTATCTATATGCGTGATGCACAGAGGGATATTTGCACACTGGCATCTCGGGTGAGTGCTATGTCCATTTCAGCCAGAAGAGCCTTATGGACACGACAGTGGACAGGCGATGCGGATTCAAAACGTCACATGGAGGTTTTGCCGTATAAAGGGGAGGAGTTATTTGGAGTTGGTCTATCAGACTTGGTGGCCACGGCTACTGCCGGGAAATCCACTTTTTTACCTCAAGTCACTCCCCAACAGAGAAAGGCACCGACCTTTCAACCGCAGCCTTTTCGCTCCTACAAAAATAAGAGAGCAAAGGGCTTGTCGTACCTGCCACGAGGCAGAGGAAGAGGGAAGAGACACCAACAGGCAGCTCCTTCCCAGGAACAGAAGCCCTCCCCGGCTCCTGCAAAAACCTCAGCATGACGCTGGGGCCTCTCAAGCGGACTCGGGGACAGTGGGGGGCCGTCTCAAAAATTACAGCGCGCAGTGGGCTCACTCGCAGGTAGACCCCTGGATCCTGCAGATAATATCTCAGGGGTACAGGTTGGAATTAGAGACGGATCCTCCTCATCGTTTCCTGAAGTCTGCCTTACCAACCGTCTCTTCCGAAAGGGAGAGGGTGTTGGAAGCCATTCACAAGCTGTACGCTCAGCAGGTGATAGTCAAAGTACCCCTATTACAACAAGGAAAGGGGTATTATTCCACTCTATTTGTGGTACCGAAGCCGGATGGCTCGGTAAGGCCTATTCTAAATCTGAAGTCCTTGAACCTCTACATAAAAAAGTTCAAGTTCAAGATGGAGTCACTCAGAGCAGTGATAGCGAACCTGGAAGAAGGGGACTTTATGGTATCCTTGGACATCAAGGATGCGTATCTACACGTTCCGATTTACCCCGCACACCAGGGGTACCTCAGGTTCATTGTTCAAAACTGTCACTATCAGTTTCAGACGCTGCCGTTCGGATTGTCCACGGCGCCTCGGGTCTTTACCAAGGTAATGGCCGAGATGATGATTCTTCTTCGAAGAAAAGGCGTATTAGTTATCCCATACTTGGACGATCTCCTAATAAGGGCAAGGTCCAGAGAACAGCTGGAGACAGCTTTAGCACTATCTCAAGAGGTGCTAAGACAACACGGGTGGATTCTGAATATTCCAAAATCCCATTTAATCCCGACAACTCGTCTGCTGTTCCTAGGAATGATTCTGGACACGGTTCAGAAAAAGGTTTTCCTTCCAGAGGAAAAAGCCAAGGAGTTATCCGATCTGGTCAGGAACCTCCTAAAACCAGGAAAGGTGTCAGTACATCAATGCACAAGAGTCCTGGGAAAAATGGTGGCTTCTTACGAAGCAATTCCATTCGGCAGATTCCATGCAAGAATATTCCAAAGGGATCTGTTGGACAAATGGTCAGGGTCGCATCTGCAGATGCACCTGCGAATAACCCTGTCACCAAAGACAAGGGTGTCACTTCTGTGGTGGTTGCAGAAGGCTCACCTATTAGAAGGCCGCAGATTCGGCATTCAGGATTGGATCCTGGTGACCACGGACGCCAGCCTGAGAGGCTGGGGAGCAGTCACACAAGGAAGAAACTTCCAGGGAGTATGGACGAGTCTGGAAAAGTCTCTTCACATAAACATTC
Organism: Pseudophryne corroboree; assembly: GCF_028390025.1. Lineage (NCBI taxonomy): Eukaryota > Metazoa > Chordata > Amphibia > Anura > Myobatrachidae > Pseudophryne > Pseudophryne corroboree. The sequence goes on from NC_086451.1 coordinate 53,883,694, forward strand.
TGGAACTAAGAGCAATCTACAATGCTCTAAGCCAGGCGGAACTTCTCCTGCAAGGAAAGCCGGTGTTGATTCAGTCGGACAACATCACGGCGGTCGCCCATGTAAACAGGCAGGGCGGCACAAGAAGCAGGAGTGCAATGGCAGAAGCTGCCAAGATTCTTCGCTCGGCGGAGAATCACGTGATAGCACTGTCAGCAGTGTTCATCCCGGGCGTGGACAACTGGGAAGCAGACTTCCTCAGCAGACACGATCTTCATCCGGGAGAGTGGGGTCTACATCCAGAAGTCTTCAACATGTTAATAGACCGTTGGGAAAGACCAATTGTAGACATGATGGCGTCTCGCCTCAACAAGAAACTGGACAAATATTGCGCCAGGTCAAGAGATCCACAGGCAATAGCTGTGGACGCACTGGTAACTCTTTGGGTGTACCAGTCAGTGTATGTGTTTCCTCCTCTGCCGCTCATACCAAAGGTATTGAAGATCATACGGCAAAGAAGAGTAAGAACAATACTAGTGGTTCCGGATTGGCCAAGAAGGACTTGGTATCCGGAACTTCAAGAGATGCTCACGGACGAACCGTGGCCTCTACCTCTGAGAAGGGACCTGCTACAGCAGGGTCCCTGTCTTTTTCAAGACTTACCGCGGCTGCGTTTGACGGCATGGCGGTTGAACGCCAGATCCTAAAAGGGAAAGGCATTCCAGAAGAAGTCATTCCTACCTTGATTAAGGCACGGAAGGAAGTCACCGTGAAACATTATCACCGCATTTGGCGAAAATATGTAGCGTGGTGCGAGGATCGGAGTGTTCCGACGGAGGAATTCCAACTGGGTCGTTTCCTACATTTCCTGCAATCAGGATTATCTATGGGTCTCAAATTGGGATCCATTAAGGTTCAAATTTCGGCCCTGTCAATATTCTTCCAAAAAGAATTGGCCTCTGTCCCTGAGGTCCAGACTTTTGTCAAGGGAGTACTGCATATACAGCCTCCTGTGGTGCCTCCGGTGGCACCGTGGGATCTAAATGTAGTTTTAGATTTCCTCAAATCCCATTGGTTTGAACCATTGAAAAAGGTGGATTTGAAATATCTCACATTGAAAGTGACTATGTTACTAGCCCTGGCCTCTGCCAGGAGAGTATCTGAATTGGCGGCTTTATCTTATAAAAGTCCTTATCTAATCTTCCATTCGGATAGGGCAGAACTGCGGACTCGTCCGCATTTTCTCCCTAAAGTGGTATCAGCATTTCATCTGAACCAACCTATTGTGGTGCCTGCGGCCACTAGCGACTTGGAGGACTCCAAGTTGTTGGACGTTGTCAGAGCCTTAAAAATATACATTTCAAGGACGGCTGGAGTCAGAAAATCTGACTCGCTGTTTATATTGTATGCACCCAACAAGTTGGGCGCACCTGCTTCTAAGCAGTCGATTGCTCGTTGGATTTGTAACACAATTCAACTTGCACATTCTGTGGCAGGCCTGCCACAGCCTAAAACTGTAAAAGCCCACTCCACAAGGAAGGTGGGCTCATCTTGGGCGGCTGCCCGAGGGGTCTCGGCATTACAACTCTGCCGAGCAGCTACGTGGTCGGGGGAGAACACGTTTGTAAAATTTTACAAATTTGATACCCTGGCAAAGGAGGACCTGGAGTTCTCTCATTCGGTGCTGCAGAGTCATCCGCACTCTCCCGCCCGTTTGGGAGCTTTGGTATAATCCCCATGGTCCTTTCAGGAACCCCAGCATCCACTTAGGACGATAGAGAAAATAAGAATTTACTTACCGATAATTCTATTTCTCGGAGTCCGTAGTGGATGCTGGGCGCCCATCCCAAGTGCGGATTATCTGCAATACTTGTACATAGTTATTGTTAACTAATTCGGGTTATTGTTAAGGAGCCATCTTTAAGAGGCCCTTTCTGTTGTCATACTGTTAACTGGGTTTAGATCACAAGTTGTACGGTGTGATTGGTGTGGCTGGTATGAGTCTTACCCGGGATTCAAAATGCCTCCCTTATTGTGTATGCTCGTCCGGGCACAGTACCTAACTGGAGTCTGGAGGAGGGTCATAGGGGGAGGAGCCAGTGCACACCACCTGACCTAGTAAAGCTTTACTTTTTTGTGCCCTGTCTCCTGCGGAGCCGCTATTCCCCATGGTCCTTTCAGGAACCCCAGCATCCACTACGGACTCCGAGAAATAGAATTATCGGTAAGTAAATTCTTATTATTTCAGGTTTTCTTCTAAATGTGTCCTTTTCCGGCGTAAGCTTGGGTACGAGAATGGAAAGTGGATAGAAATGTCAGGGAGCTTTTTTGTAGCACATAGACTAGTAGTTAAAGATATAGTTAATGCACCAATAATTGGGAATTGGAAGGCATAGGTTATCATTAGGTATTAAAACAACATAAAGACAGTGTTAAAGGGACGTGATCATCAAAACGTAGAAGATGTAACATTCTGTCAAACCATAGGTTTAAAAGTACTCTGGATGTAGTTTGCTCACCTCACTCCTCTCTCTCTCTCTCTCTCTCTCTCTCTCTCTCTTACGATTATAGCACTTTGTTGTTGTTTTTTTTCTCCATAAGTTAGTGTGCATGCATTATCTTTTATATAACATTGTATAGTGTCCGTCTACTGCAATTGCAATGGACTACATACACTCAGACACCCCCCGGTGGTGCACGCATGCATACTGAGGGTTAAAGGGAGTTGCACCTCCTCTTTTCTCTGGCACCAGGGACATACATAATGCTCACACTCACCATCCATAGCAGAAAATGTCTACCCACCCAAGCACTTGTACCCAGGCAGTGACCGCCATCTGGGGGGAAAACTCTTGGTAGTGGAGACTGGGGAAAGAGGGTAAATAGGGGAAAGAGGGTAAATAGAGGAAAGGAGAGAGCAACACATGAGTAGGCAGACCGAAAGGCAGGAGAGAGCGATGGTAACTAGAGTGTCAGAGCCAGGACAACAGAATGAAGAAATGTAAAGATTGGGGAAGGGGGGGGGGGGAAGAGGGGAGAGCCTGCAATGCTAGACATAATGGGATCCGGACTGAAAGTCGACAGTAACTAGGTCGACAATGTCTAGGTCGACCACTATTGGTCGACAGTAACTAGGTCGACAGTGTGTCTAGGTCGACAGGGTCTTTAGGTCGACATGTTCTAGGTCGACAGGTCAAAAGGTCGACATGAGTTTTTCACAATTTTTTTCTTTTTTTGAACCTTTTCATACTTAACGATCCACGTGGACTACGATTGGAACGGTAATCTGTGCCGAGCGAAGCGGTAGCGGAGCGAAGGCACCATGCCCGAAGCATGGCGAGCGAAGCGAGCCATGCGCGGGGACGCGGTGCACTAATTGGGGTTCCCGGTCACTCTACGAAGAAAACGACACCAAAATAACATTAAAAACTCATGTCGACCTTTTGACCTGTCGACCTAGAACATGTCGACCTAAAGACCCTGTCGACCTAGACACCCTGTCGACCTAGTTACTGTCGACCAATAGTGGTCGACTTAGACATTGTCGACCTAGTTACTGTCGACTTTCAATACCACACCCGACATAATACCTTTTGCCTTGGCAAATGACTGGTCCAGAATCCTAGTTCTTAATTAGATTAATTATTGTTCATTCTAGCACCCTGCACCTGTCACAACCCATGCAATTCCTCTTTCCTCTATGGGGTGTCGCTCTCTGCTGGTACAGACCAGAATGTGCTAGGAGCACCAGAGCAGATCGTGACACCACAGGCAGGAAAGAGGAACTGCACAGGTTGTGCCAGGTGCAGGGTAGTAGAATCAACACTAATAGTGTTGGTTATAGTCTAGGTGGCCTGAGATGTAACAGTGAGATGTAACTGTTGTTCAAGGCTCTTTAGAAACACACTGGACCTTCTCACATACAGTCCTAATTTCCTAAAACCAAGAGATATAAAATGACAAATTAATTTTTGAACATGGGCTAATGTTCACTGTACCTCATCTTCACACTTTCAGATTGTTATTTAGTTCATTTGAACTTGCCCTCATGACACTTCTGGGGTTTTGTTATTGTTATGTCATTGTGTTTTTACCCTGGCTTCCGTCTGTGCATTTTAGCTGATTTTATTGAATAGACATTACCTTGGCACACAGTGGTATTCGGTGCACAGAGCTGTATTGTATCACAGGACCATGTCATTAATCAACTGCGGCTGATTATAAAAAGCTGAAAAACACAGGAGGAAGATGGAAAGAAAAAAGGAGTGCAATTAGTGAAAGCTGCAGGGGCATATACAAGGCGGTAAATTAGTTATCTGAAAGTGGACAGCCGATTAAAAGGGTGTTTCACTATAAAACTCAGTCTAACGAAACATAATTCCCATTCCTAATAATAGTACGTTTGGCCTACTTTCTCTATTTAGCAAGATCTTTGTGCTAATATAAAGCCAGGATCCCTGCACAGTACTTCTCAGGCAGACTGCAGATCTGACACCGTGTAGGCTGTAAATACTTTTGTTACAGGGTTTTCTATTTGGTCCCCTTTCCATCCATGCCTGAATTTACGTTATGGTGTCTTAACCTTCAACACTGCCCTTTGGAAGTACAGTACTTTGCTTTGCTTCATCAATGTCCCAACAAAGATCCAGATCACGTATATCCTCTTAACCATTGCACCTCTACCCCTTATATACTGTACTTATTTTATTGAACTTACTATATTTGGACACTGACACAGTTTCCCCATCAGAGTCTCCCCCTAACTTTACATTCTATAATAGTTGAAACCCACCTCTTTAGATATACCTGTTTATTGTGTCCCTGTATCATTTTAAACCCTCTCTATACCTTACATAACTCATATTGTAGTACATTTTTTCCAGTAGCTATCTCTCTCTGTTTTATTCTACTCTTATCTTTGTAGACTGTAAGCTCTGATAATCAGGGTATTCTTTTCTGGTTTGTATTCGTTTGTTTGTGTATGTATGTATGTATGTGTCACTATAGCCAGCTGTACAATGCTATCATACATTATATATGGCATTGTATAAGTAAGTACATTCAAATAGTGGGTACGGATGTCCTTATGAAGTAGCACAGTCTTTAAACCAGACCCCCCCCCCCCCCCCCCCCCCGCCGTCCTGCTCACGCCCGCCGCCTTTAATCCCCCACCGGCTGCCGCCATCTGCACCCCTGGCCGCTGCTGTCAGCGCAGCCCCTGACAGCAGCGGCAGCACAGGATCCTGTGTACGGCCAAATCCAACAGTCTGATTTGGCCGTCCATTGAATAGGGGTTGTCGGATCCATTCTGACAACTGTATGTCGGAATGGATCCGACTCTTACTGAATATACCCCTTTATCTTTTTAATTACATAGGAAGGTCCGTATTACAAAAATAAAATCCCCCGTGTTGCTGTGTTTTCAGGGCCACTGTTCAGCCTACATCGTACCGAGTGATCGCTCTTGTTTTCTTTACACGATTCCATGTGTCTAAATCTGCCCATACACTGCACAGTTGTGCTGCGGAACAGCCGACAGGGACAGTGGGGAGGAGCCGACTGCACAGTAGTTGGGGCGCCTCCATATACTACAGGATTTATGGAGGGAATTTCTATTTACAGCCTGAAGACGGCTGGACAACAGTCAGGGTCTATTGGACCTCAAACAATCCGGAGAGTTTTTCAGCTGTTTTTAGGGTGTAAATAATCATCGATCAGTACCATACACTGAGCAATAATGGGTCAAACTAGTAATTTACTTGGTTGGTTTGCATGATTATCGCGCAGTGTATGGCAGATTTATAGACTTCTGCTCTGTGGTTACACGCAAGACATGTTTTCATCAATCCAAGAGACCCCGTCATAATCTCTAAACTAGAGATTAACTCGTATGCTTAGTAGTAGTATCCCAGATTGTTACCAGTTTTGAGCACCTAACCTAAAGAAAACAGTATCCATTAATATATGTTAATGCACTTTCCTGTTGTACACAGCATAGTGAAAACTAAAAGTGCCCATGTTACCATTTTAGATCCAACCAGACCTAAATTACAGGGTTGTGGGCTCTCCTATCCTGATCAGCAATCCAGTGGCAATGATCAGAGGTAGGTCAGGACAGAATATAAATGCGGTGAGGCAATCTTCGTAATTATCATCCAGCCATGATCGATGTATAGATTCTGGCTTCCAGACATTTACTGGTTTTGGGATTACCATGATTTTGGGTACTTGTATCACAACATTCAGGCTGGGGAGACCGGCTACCAGTAACCGCAGATCTAGCACAGCGGCGATGCCTTTGCACTTCAAGAGTAGCTCCCAACCAACGCAGCTTTAGCGTGCTGGCCGGAGCTTCTCATCGCTCCTTGGCCCGCAGCGGCTGCGTGTGACGTCACGCAGCCGCCGCGGACCGACCCCACAACGGTCCAGCCACGCCTGCGTTGGCCAGACCGCTCCCCCTAAACGGCGGCCAAACGGCGCCGTTCAGCCCCCTCCTGCCCAGCGACCACCTCTGTCTCAGAGGCGATCACTAGGCACCGACGGCTGCTATGCGCCGGCGCACTACGGCGCATGCGCAGTCCCGACCCGATCGCTGCGCTGCGATAAACTGCAGTGAGCGATCAGGTCGGAATGACCCCCACAGACATTTGTTGCACAATTTAATTAATTGAAAATACTTAGCAAAGTATAAATTTACGCAATGGATAGATCTGCCACTAGGCTGCCACCCCTACTTCCTTTTGATTGGCTATGCAATGCATTTTACTAACTTTAAAAATGCATTTAAAAAACACTCTGGTATATAAGGCACAAAACAACAGTAAATAATAACCAGGCTAAACGAGATCTTTTTTATGAGGCTCTATAAAATCCAGCTCATGATTAGTACTATAAATCTCCGCTTAATAGTTGCATTTGACTGATATAAAAAACCAAAACATTAAGTATAGGGTTAGTTTTCATTTTTTCCTATATGCAGTACAGGTTGAGTCTCCCTTATCCAAAATGCTTGGGACCAGAGGTATTTTGGATATGGGATTTTTCCGTATATTGGAATAATTGCATACTATAATGAGAAATCATGGTGATGGGACCTAAATCTAAGCACAGAATGCATTTATGTTACATATACACCTTATACACAGCCTGAAGGTAATTTTAGCCAATATTTTTTATAACTTTGTGCATTAAACAAAGTGTGTGTACATTCACACAATTCATTTATGTTTCATATACACCTTATACACACAGCCTGAAGGTCATTTAATACAATATTTTTAATAACTTTGTGTATTAAACAAAGTTTGTGTACATTGAGCCATCAAAAAACAAAGGTTTCACTATATCACTCTCACTCAAAAAAGTCTGTATTTCGGAATATTCCGTATTTCGGAATATTTGGATATGGGATACTCAACCTGTACTCACTTTTAGGCTTTCACGTAAAGGCAGTTCTTTTATACTTGTTTCTAACATTAATTACTCTTCTAGCATCTGATAGCTATTAGCAGTAGTTTGGCAACTCAAGTCACAAAGTAAGTAAGAGTTGCTCAAAATAAAAAAAAATTATATTTCTCTAACGTCCTAAGTGGATGCTGGGGACTCCGTAAGGACCATGGGGAATAGTGGCTCCGCAGGAGACTGGGCACATCTAAAGAAAGCTTTAGGACTATCTGGTGTGCACTGGCTCCTCCCCCTATGACCCTCCTCCAAGCCTCAGTTAGATCTCTGTGCCCGAACGAGAAGGGTGCACACTAGGGGCTCTCCTGAGCTTCTTAGTGAAAGTTTTAGTTTAGGTTTTTTATTTTCAGTGAGACCTGCTGGCAACAGGCTCACTGCATCGAGGGACTAAGGGGAGAAGAAGCGAACTCACCTGCGTGCAGAGTGGATTGGGCTTCTTAGGCTACTGGACATTAGCTCCAGAGGGACGATCACAGGCCCAGCCATGGATGGGTCCCAGAGCCGCGCCGCCGGCCCCCTTACAGAGCCAGAAGGCAGAAGAGGTCCGGAAAATCGGCGGCAGAAGACGTCCTGTCTTCAACAAGGTAGCGCACAGCACTGCAGCTGTGCGCCATTGCTCTCAGCACACTTCACACTCCGGTCACTGAGGGTGCAGGGGGCTGGGGGGGGGGCGCCCTGAGACGCAATAAAAACACCTTGGATGGCAAAAAATGCATCACATATAGCTCCTGGGCTATATGGATGCATTTAACCCCTGCCAGAATACATAGAAAAACGAGAGATAAGGCCGCCGATAAGGGGGCGGAGCCTATCTCCTCAGCACACTGGCGCCATTTTCCCTCACAGCTCCGTTGGAGGGAAGCTCCCTGGCTCTCCCCTGCAGTCACTACACTACAGAAAGGGTTAAAAAAAAGAGGGGGGGCACTATTTATGCGCAGTATTAAAGATACAGCAGCTATAAGGGGAAAAACACTTATATAAGGTTATCCCTGTATATATATAGCGCTCTGGTGTGTGCTGGCAAACTCTCCCTCTGTCTCCCCAAAGGGCTAGTGGGGTCCTGTCCTCTATCAGAGCATTCCCTGTGTGTGTGCTGTATGTCGGTACGTTTGTGTCGACATGTATGAGGAGAAAAATGATGTGGAGACGGAGCAGATTGCCTGTAATAGTGATGTCACCCCCTAGGGGGTCGACACCTGAGTGGATGAACTGTTGGAAGGAATTACGTGACAGTGTCGGCTCTGTATAAAAGACAGTGGTTGACATGAGACAGCCGGCTACTCAGCTTGTGCCTGTCCAGACGTCTCATAGGCCGTCAGGGGCTCTAAAGCGCCCGTTACCTCAGATGGCAGATATAGACGCCGACACGGATACTGACTCCAGTGTCGACGGTGAAGAGACAAATGTGACTTCCAGTAGGGCCACACGTTACATGATTGAGGCAATGAAAAATGTTTTACACATTTCTGATAATACAAGTACCACCAAAAAGGGGTATTATGTTCGGTGAGGAAAAACTACCTGTAGTTTTCCTGAATCTGAGAAATTAAATGAGGTGTGTGATGATGCGTGGTTTTTCCCCGATAACAACTGATAATTTCTAAAATGTTATTGGCATTATATCCTTTCCCGCCAGAGGTTAGGGTGCGTTGGGAAACACCCCCTAGGGTGGATAAAGCGCTCACACGCTTGTAAGGGCTCTACCCTCTCCTGAGATGGCCGCCCTTAAGGATCCTGCTGATAGAAAGCAGGAGGGTATCCTAAAATGTATTTACACACATACTGGTGTTATACTGCGACCAGCAATCGCCTCAGCCTGGATGGGCAGTGCTGGGTTGGCGTGGTCGGATTCCCTGACTGAAAATATTGATACCCTAGATAGGGACAGTATATTTTTGCCTATAGAGCATTTAAAAGATGCATTTCTATATATGCGTGATGCACAGCGGAATATTTGCCGACTGGCATCAAGTCTAAGTGCGTTGTCCATTTCTACCAGTAGAGGGTTATGGACACGTCAGTGGTCAGGTGATGCGTATTCCAAACGGCATTTGGAAGTATTGCCTTATTAAGGGGAGGAGTTATTTGGGGTCGGTCTTTCAGACCTGGTGGCCACGGCAACAGCTGGGAAATCCACGTTTGTACCCCAGGTCGCCTCTCAACATGAGAAGACGCCGTATTATCAGGCGCAGTCTTTTCGTGGACAAGCGGGCAAAAGGTTCCTCATTTCTGCCCCGTGACAGAGGGAGAGGAAAAAGGCTGCAGAAATCAGCCAGTTCCCAGGAACAGAAACCCTCTCCCGCCTCTGCCAAGCCCTCAGTATGACGCTGGGGCTTTACAAGCAGAATCAGGCACGGTGGGGGGCCGTCTCAATGAATTTCAGCGCGCAGTGGGCTCACTCGCAAGTAGACCCCTGGATCCTTCAGGTGATATCTCAGGGGTACAAATTAGAATTCGAGACGTCTCCCCCTCGCCGTTTTCCTAAAGTCGGCTTTACCGATGTCTCCTTCTGACAGGGAGACAGTTTTGGAAGCCATTCACAAGCTGTATTCCCAGCAGGTGATAATCAAGGTACCCCTCCTGCAACAGGGAACGGGGTATTATTCCACACTGTTGTGGTACCGAAGCCGGACGGCTCGGTGAGACCGATTCTAAATCTAAAATCTTTGAACACTTACATACAGAGGTTCAAATTCAAGATTGAGTCACTCAGAGCAGTGATTGCGAACCTGGAAGAAGGGGACTACATGATGTCTCGGGACATCAAGGATGCTTACCTTCAAGTCAAAATTTACCCTTCTCACCAAGGGTACCTCAGGTTTATGGTACAGAACTGTCACTATCAGTTCAGACGCTGCCGTATGGATGGTCCACGGCACCCCGGGTCTTTACCAAGGTAATGGCCGAAATGATGATATTCCTTCAAAGGAAGGGAATTTTAGTTATCCCTTACTTGGACGATTCCCTGATAAAGGTAAGATCCAGGGAACAGTTGGAGGTCGGTGTAGCACTATCTCAGGTAGTGTTGCGGCAGCACGATTGGATTCTCAATATTCCAAAATCGCAGCTGGTTCCGACGACTTGTCTTCTGTTCCTAGCGATGATCGTGGACACAGTCCAGAATAAAGGTGTTTCTCCCGGAGGAGAAAGCCAGGGAGTTATCCGAGCTAGTCAGGAACCTCCTAAAACCGAGCCAAGTCTCAGTGCATCAATGCACAAGGGTTCTGGGTAAAATGGTGGCTTCCTACGAAGCAATCCCATTCGGCAGATTCCACGCAAGAACTTTCCAGTGGGACCTGCTGGACAAATGGTCCGGGTCGCATCTTCAGATGCATCAGCGGATAACCCTGTCACCAAGGACAAGGGTGTCCCTCCTGTGGTGGTTGCAGAGTGCTCATCTTCTAGAGGGCCGCAGATTCGGCATTCAGGACTGGGTCCTGGTGACCACGGATGCCAGCCTGCGAGGCTGGGGAGCAGTCACACAGGGAAGGAATATCCAGGGCTTATGGTCAAGCCTGGAGACATCACTTCACATAAATATCCTGAAGCTAAGGGCCATTTACAATGCTCTAAGCTTAGCAAGACCTCTGCTTCAAGGTCAGCCGGTGTTGATCCAGTCGGACAACATCACGGCAGTCACCCACGTGGCAGGGTGGCACAAGAAGCAGGAGGGCAATGGCAGAAGCTGCAAGGATTCTTCGCTGGGCGGAAAATCATGTGATAGCACTGTCAGCAGTATTCATTCCGGGAGTGGACAACTGGGAAGCAGACTTCCTCAGCACGACCTCCACCCGGGAGAGTGGGGACTTCACCCAGAAGTCTTCCACATGATTATAAACCGTTGGGAAAAACTCGACAGGTATTGCGCCAGGTCAAGGGACCCTCAGGCAATAGCTGTAGACGCTCTGGTAACACCGTGGGTGTACCAGTCAGTGTATGTGTTCCCTCCTCTGCCTCTCATACCCAAGGTACTGAGATTGATAAGATGGAGAGGAGTAAGCACTATATTCGTGGCTCCGGATTGGCCAAGAAGGACTTGGTAACCGGAACTTCAAGAGATGCTCACGGAGGATCCGTGGCCTCTACCTCTAAGAAGGGACCTGCTCCAGCAAGGACCCTGTCTGTTCCAAGACTTACCGCGGCTGCGTTTGACGGCATGGCGGTTGAACGCCGGATCCTGAAGGAAAAAAGGCATTCCGGATGAAGTCATCCCTATCCTGATCAAAGCCAGGAAGGATGTAACCGCAAAACATTATCACCGCATTTGGCGAAAATATGTTGCGTGGTGCGAGGCCAGTAAGGCCCGACGGAGGAAATTCAACTGGGTCGATTCCTACATTTCCTGCAAACAGGAGTGTCTATGGGCCTGAAATTAGGGTCCATTAAGGTTCAAATTCGGCCCTGTCAATTTTCTTCCAAAAAGAACTAGCTTCAGTCCCTGAAGTTCAGACGTTTGTAAAAGGGGTACTGCATATACAGCCTCCTTTTGTGCCTCCAGTGGCACTTTGGGATCTCAATGTAGTTTTTGGGTTCCAAAAGTCACATTGGTTTGAACCACTTAAATCTGTGGAGTTAAAATATCTCACATGGAAAGTGGTCATGCTGTTGGCCCTGGCCTGGGCCAGGCGCGTGTCAGAATTGGCGGCTTTATCCTGTAAAAGCAGGGCGGAATTGAGGACTCGTCCTCAGTTTCTCCCTAAGGTGGTTTCAGCGTTTCACCTGAACCAACCTATTGTGGTGCCTGCGGCTACTAGGGACTTGGAGGACTCCAAGTTGCTAGACGTTGTCAGGGCCCTGAAAATATATGTTTCCAGGACGGCTGGAGTCAGGAAATCTGACTCGCTGTTTATCCTGTATGCACCCAACAAGCTGGGTGCTCCTGCTTCTAAGCAGACTATTGCTCGTTGGATTTGTAGTACAATTCAGCTTGCACATTCTGTGGCAGGCCTGCCACAGACAAAAATCTGTAAATGCCCACTCCACAAGGAAGGTGGGCTCATCCTGGGCGGCTGCCCGAGGGGTCTCGGCTTTACAACTTTGCCGAGCAGCTACTTGGTCAGGAGCAAATACGTTTGTAAAATTCTACAAAATTGATACCCTGGCTGAGGAGGACCTGGAGTTCTCTCATTTGGTGCTGCAGAGTCATCCGCACTCTCCCGCCCGTTTGGGAGCTTTGGTATAATCCCCATGGTCCTTACGGAGTCCCCAGCATCCACTTAGGACGTCAGAGAAAATAAGAATTTACTTACCGATAATTCTATTTCTCGTAGTCCGTAGTGGATGCTGGGCGCCCATCCCAAGTGCGGATTGTCTGCAATACTGGTACATAGTTATTGTTACCAAAAAATCGGGTTATTGCTGTAGTGAGCCATCTTTTCTAGAGGCTCCTCTGTTATCATGCTGTTAACTGGGTTCAGATCACAAGTTGTACGGTGTGATTGGTGTGGCTGGTATGAGTCTTACCCGGGATTCAAAATCCTTCCTTATTGTGTACGCTCGTCCGGGCACAGTATCCTAACTGAGGCTTGGAGGAGGGTCATAGGGGGAGGAGCCAGTGCACACCAGATAGTCCTAAAGCTTTCTTTAGATGTGCCCAGTCTCCTGCGGAGCCGCTATTCCCCATGGTCCTTACGGAGTCCCCAGCATCCACTACGGACTACGAGAAATAGAATTATCGGTAAGTAAATTCTTATTTTTTCCTATATGCATTTCAAAAAGTTACTTAGTGGATTTTTTTTATATATATATTTCAAATATGATATAAAATAATATTTAAGAAAAAGTATATTAACTAAAAAAAGACTTTTTAATCTCTGGCAGGAAGTTAAATGATGTTTGGATTTACAGTGCTGTACTTTTGAGAAAGTGTGACAAAATAAATGTGAGGCACTTAGATTATTTTCAATCCCGTCTCTGAAATGTGCGATATTCTGGCATTAATTCTCGCCTTCCAAGAGAAATGCGCCTTGGTTACCTGTTGTTGAACTGTAATCGGAGAAGACCCTGAATGACCTGCATAGTCATTTCAATACTGCCTTGAGTCGTTATCAAATGATTGGCTGTAAAATGTAAACCACAGCTTATATATTCACACTTTTATTTGCATTTATTGCCTGATATGCATACATACTGTTACCCAAGCAATTAAACCACTGAGAAATGAGGGAAGACTGAGAACAAGTCTGTATGCCCTTTACAGCCAACAATGTTGAAGCCTTCATTCACTTTTAGGTGTCAGAGTGAAAGCTGGTGTGTTAACACATTTGACACCTATAAATGTTTTGACACTGCTACGTACAGGCCTAAGCACAGACGGGACCTCATTCTGGTTGGATCGCTATTGAGACAGAAAGGGGGGATTTCAAATGTTTGGAAAGTCGGTTGGGTGTGGTTTTTTCTGTCTATTACATAGGAGAAAACAGACTCCCAACTGACTTTTCAAATAATTGAATACCCCCCAAAGTGTGATTTTCTCAATCCTGCTTCTGCTAAAAAATGCATGTGAAAGAAAAAAGACACCCACCGATACATTCGCAAATTTGTGTCTGCAGTGGCATAAATGCGATGCGTACACAGAAATCAAGCACCATCAACAGTTGCGGGTGACCCAGGGCTACTCAGAATAACGAGAATGCAGTCGCATCGGTGCTATGTTTTTAGTCGCAATCCTTTGCAAGTGACGTCAGATACACACCCCGAAGAAGGGCATGACACGCCTGCGTTTTCCCAACAACTCCCCACAAACACCATGTAACCGCCCACAAACTATCACTCCGTGGCAATCGCACGTTGCTGGGTCTGCAAATGCATTGTGAATTGCGTGCGCACGATACTGTCCGATAGTTGGACGATATGTGACTTTGAACCTGAATAAGGCTCATAGGTAAAAGCACCTTTCAGTACTTGGGCCTATATTTTCTAAGTCGTGGTCTTTCAAAGCTGCTGATGAACATATGGCCTTCTGCATGTGATAAGGACCTTTTACAAGTGAGTCCGCCACGCATTATGGGTCTCGTTTCTCCCCCCCCCCCCCCCCGCTAACATGCAAGCACTTCGCCAAGCAGCGAAGTGCTCGCATGAAAAGGGTAGCACTCTGGCGACGGCTACCCACCATCTTTTGGATCACAACGGCTGTGCGTGACGTCACGCAACCACCGTGCCCCGCAGACGGTCCAGACGCGTTTGCATTGTCCGTACTGTGCCCCACAAACTGTACATTGACGCCCACAAAACGCGGTGTTGATGCCCCCCACCAGGTCTTAGACTGTGTACTAAAGAGAACGCAGTTCAAGCCCTTGCACATGCGCACACAGGTTCCGAAATTGCTCAAAAGCGATTTCAGCACCATTGCGATTAATGCTGAATCGACCCCTGAGTGCAGTAGGGGAGAACATGTCTTTGGACAATACAGCCTATTTCTTTAAAGGAGGAGTACTCAACAGAAAGAGGGAATCTGACAGTCATGCTGTAAACAGAAGAGATGATATTTCTGTATATAACCATCTTTTATCAGCTTCTGCAGTTTACAGCTTAATGGGGCAATACATTTAGGGCCCAGAGTGAAGCAAGTAAAAAAACAAAACCCAAAACTAACTAGTGTTGCCATAGGTGTATTTGCCATAATTAAGACCTCTACTTACTATGGTATCCTGATGCCTTCTTAATCTGGTCAGTACGCCACAATGGCTGCCTTCTGTGCACTTCCTGCTAGTGAATCAGCAATCGTATACATTCTGTAATGTTTTGTGGTCCACAAAATTAATTAATTGTACTTTTTGTTACTGTTATGTTTAATTGTCTTTTTTGCCCAAACTATATATTTTTGGTTTCTTTCTTTTTTTTTTTTTTTTTCAACAATACATTGCATTTTACAAATTATTTACTTTCAGCTCTCTTCTGAGTTTGTTGGAATAATACAAGTTGCTTATAATATGTCTGGTATCTGTAGGGTAGATAAAGGGAAATTAAAAACAAAAAAATGAAGAAGAAAAAAACTGCCTGCCAGTCTGCTTCTGGGTCCAAGCAGATACATCACCTCTCACGTGCTTCTGGTTTTATATATCTATATATAAATATATTTAGAAAAACGCTTCCCTGTGTTAACTGGAGGTAGCGTGTGAAAGAAACATATTTTTATAGACATCCTTACACTTCTCAGTCACCAGTCCGCACTCATGAAGCTAGATCTTTTTTAAGTGGACCTATACTGACAGTCAAGGAAACCTGGCCCTGTTCCTCATCGTTGCTCTTCATCGTTACTCTTCCCGACGGGGCATTCGATCAAAGTTAGACATAAGTGCTTCCACCAACAGTGGATAGTTGTGTTGCACCGAGACATGCTTCCAAGCCCCCTTGTCAGAATGTTATTACAAAAACTCATTCTGAAGATTGAAAAGAAGGCAAAACATAAAAAGTCATGTTATTTCTGGTGCACTACACAATATTAACGGTTTATTTTACATCGGTGACATTACATACGTGGCGAAGGAACGAGAAATACATTACTGGCTGTTCATATTTTCTCCATGGCATCCACCGATTTAAGACGTCTTCTCTGCAGGTGAACAGGCTCACAAATTTGTGGGGAGTAACAAAGCTCGTTCTCGATACAAATGTATCATATGGATTTTTACCATCTTCTAAAATTTGCTATTACCAAATGGAACATTTACATTTGTAGAAGATTTAATCAATGTAAATCCGGTCTGAGAAGTGCAAAAGGAATTTGTTTCTTTCAGTGGCTTCCCATCTATATGACACAGGGATCCGTTCTTCACCGCTTCTGTCTACAGCCGTAACAAAACAGACTTTGCTTCAAGAATCCGTACTGAATATCATATGACCAAATATACAAGGACTGTTACTTAAATGTATGCCGAGTGCTTTCTCTGTACAGTTCCGCTCTGTTAACACGTGTATCAGACTAGTGCCTGTTTCTTCTTTCCCTAAAATTCCCCCTCCCCTGCCCAAGGTTATTACTCCCTTTAAAAAAAAAAAAAAAAACATTTTGATTTTTTGTTTTTAGACATTTAATTCCTTGCTAGTCCGTTAAAACTGTGGTGTTTAAATTTTATATTTGTGTGTAGATTTTGATGGGTAAAAGACAACGTCGATAAATGTTTTATCTGAAGTTAGTATTGTTAAACAAAAATGAAGTAACTGTTCCAAACACAACTGCTTTGTAACACATTAATAAATATGCTAAACGCTATTTTATTCACGAGCCCATTGTTAACATTAATCTCACCCCTCTCCTAAAACACTTGTTTTTTTGTTTTTGTCTGACTTATTTCTGGTCTTTTCCTAACATTCTTGTGATTTAGCCTGTTGAAAAAATAATTTTAGGTGTTATGTTTGATTTAAAAGGCAACTAAAATGCAGGTTTCATTTATTAAGATTGCAAACAAAATGTGAAAGAGCCATTTAGAGCTTCATTTTGGGTACACGCTTGGCCAACGGATCGGCTGTCTGCTCTATTGCTGTAAAAGATCTTGTACATACACACTTACCAATCGTCCCCCCAATATGTCTGAACAGCAATATGTCTGAACAGCAGATCCAATTTAAAATGCCCATACTGTGACATTCTATTCATTGGGTTCTGCAGCCTGTATATTGTTCAGTTGGTGGGGTGCCTGTACACACCGGAAGATGTAACGATATAGCTGAATCTGACGCACTGCCCAGCCAACGTGATTTGTGTGGTGGGCACACGGGCCGATGATCCAGCCAATATATCGTTCATTGGCTATACAAACAATGTATCAGCAAGTCCAAGATCAATAACTTGCACACCTGAAAATTACATGCATGCTTTAAAGCCTTTAGCTTTATGTCAGGATATTTGAATTTTTACATATACACTTGGTCACTTTACTTTTTTTAGTTTGTACTCTGGATTGTTAGAGCAGGTAAACAACATAATCTTGATCTGTAGAGGTCAGTTGTAACTTAATCACTTAGTTACCATTTCTACATTATTGGTTTAAATCCCCCTTTATAGAAGATACTACGTTCTGATTACTAAAATTGCTTAACATGTGCTTAGTTGTGATTTTCTTTTTGTAAAGTGCAACTTTTTGCATTTTTTTTTCTTTTTTAAATAATGGCTGTTTGTAAGACTAAAAATTGGTATCCATTGCGCTGACCTCCCGATTAATAATTTTCCATAAAATCTCTAAATGATTTATATTGCTGTGCATAGTAGAATTTCAGATGTTAACTTATTTATTACCACAATTGGAAAAGTAACTTATTCAGGCTACAAAACAATATTTTTAAAATCTGTGATGGGGCCCAAAGATCTCCATTCGGCTGGGGTCGGGGAATCGGGGGAAATCCAACATTTTGGAAATCCCTGACATTGCCGATTTAAATAAAAAAAATTCTGGTGATCAGCGCGGCTAAATTTCACCAATGGATCACCAATCATCATTATTGGCGGATCAGAATGGTGTTGGGGAATTGCAGCACTGATGTATGGCCCACATTAGACTGACTGCCCATCTTTGGACAATGTCCACTACTTTTAGTAATTAATTGGGTGATATAGCTCACTATCACATAACTTTAATTGCATTAATTGACATTAAGAGGGTCATAGATATTTGATTGTTGGATGACTTCCTAGGTCTACATAAAACCAAGATGGTAGGTGTGTATTAAATGATGCACCTGATTGCATGGCCATATCTCCTGTCCAATCAGTTTCTTAATTTAGTAAACTTCCCATGCACAGAAGTTAGAATGTTATGGGGGTATCCAATTAGCCGAAACAAATTGATCCCTTGAGGCCATCCAATTAGCCCTGACAAACCGCCACTTATCGGGGATTATGCAAAAACCAGCCCTTAGAGACCCATTGTTCCGCCATTACACATGGGTCCAGGAACTTATCCTGGATCCCATGTGTTAACGCCTGAAATGGGTCATTTACTGCACGGTAAAAACAGGCTATAATTGGATAGCCTAATAATGACCATTGGTCAAAAATCTCGCTAAAAGCCCTTTTTTGCTATGCAATAAATTACGGGAGTTTAAGGTCGAATCCAGATTCGACCTATTCAATCATACTCCCACTTATCCGACAAGTCAGAAAATCCGACTTGCCGGAAAGCGCGTGGATCGCTGCCGATCCACGTGTTTTGTCGGATTCGCGGCCAAATCCGATAGATTTTAGCCCCGTTTCCGATAATGTCAATCCGACTTGAAAAAAAACTCGGATTGCTTTTGTTGGGAACGGCCGTTAAATTAATTGAATACTGCATTGTCAGATCCTTTCCGTCGGAAAGGAACCAGCAAGCATTGAATAAACCCCTAAGTCACTTAAAACATTTCAAATTTGTTATTAACAAACATACAAGGTGTGGCACACAACGTCAATAATTGAATGTCCATATAGATTTTGCTGAACCACTGGGCTATAGTTTATTCACCAATTTGTCAGGATAGTACAAAAGCATTATTTATGGTTCCAGCAGTCTCATAAGCAAAGTGTTCACGCAACCCTGTCATTTACTATACATTAATCTAACTCGGGTGGCCAGCCAGCCAGTCAGAGAGAGAGGCAAAAAATATTGCTAGGTATGCCAAAGAGCCTTTGGCACACATGCAAAAATGTAGCATGGTTTTGTGCCCGCTAGGCCATGCCCCTGGTATGACATTGTATGAAAAGCCGCATCCACATAAAATACACTTCTGCCTCACCCCCTGCAACTAGGGTTTGGTGAGGGTACCAGGAGCCTGATCGCCCAGCAAAATATTATTCCCTGGCGCCCCAGGGACTCATCGCAGCCAGGCTCCCAATGCAAAATGAAAAATAAAAGAAAAGTATAAATACACTGGTGCCTTAACACAACACTGCTGAGAATGCTGCACTGCCAGTCAGTTGTAGTCTCGGTCTCCCTCATCATGGTTGGGACTCATGGACTGCCACAGCCAGGTGGGGTGACTGTAGTACCTGGAGTTGGACAGCGATGTTGTTGCTTCCTATAGAAGACTCAGTGCCTGGCAGTTCCTCCTGCTCGGCTACCTGCTCCTATACTTAAGTAGCCAGGGCCACGGCGGCAGGGACAAACAAGGAAGCGCAAGTGTCATGACGTTGCAGTATAACGGACCAGACCAAGTAATAGGGGTAACCGAAAGTGAGGGGGCGCTAGATATGATGCAGGAGGCCGACCGGCACAGTGTGGGAGCCGCTTCCGATTAAAGAAAGGGCCGCAGATGGCTCAAGAGCCGTGGCTGATCTAACTAGCCACTGGCTATCTGGTCCAGCGTCGGTCGCCATGACCCAAACAGACTAAGCCTCCTCCCCAAGCTCTACCCTCTAATTAGTCACACCGATGTGGTGCACCTCTGTGTGTACGCTATATGGAGACTTAGGGGGTAATACAGATCTGACCGCTGGGCTGCGTTTTTTGCTGCCCTGCGATCAGATAGTCGCCGTCTACAGGAGGAGGGGAAAATGCTGTGCAAGTGTGCGAACACTTCGTTAGCAGAGCTGCACAAAAATCAGTGTGTGCAGTCTTGGCGCAGCCCAGGACTTAGCCACTTCGATTGAAGCCTCCTGATCGGGGCCGGAGCGGACATCAGACACCCTCCCTTAAAACGCCTGAGCCCGCCTGCATTTTTCCGGACATTCCCTGTAAACGGTCAGTTGCCACCCACAAACGGCCTCTTCCTGTCAATCTCCTTGCGAACGCCCGTGTGACTGGCTCCTCCACACCATCCCGTCGCAGGGCGCCGATCCCCGCAGCAGCTGCCCGTCGCGCTGGCGCAGTGCGGCTCAGACGCATGCGCAGTTCGGATCTGATCAGATCTGAATTACCCCCCTTTCTGCCTGTCTTTACCATAAGACTAGTCTCCCAGAAAAGGCATTAAAGTCTCCCACAAGGATAGAATTGGAGGTGTGTAATATTCTGGCACCTGCCTTTGGTCACCCAGCAGCAGCAGTAATGGCATTGGTATGTTTAAATTTAGGAAAAGCAAGGCTAGGACTACAGTCCTATTACGGGCAACTGATTTGTCTACCAACCATCTATCTACAGTATAATTATATTTCTATATCGTCCTAGTGGATGCTGGGGTTCCTGAAAGGACCATGGGGAATAGCGGCTCCGCAGGAGACAGGGCACAAAAAGTAAAGCTTTAGGATCAGGTGGTGTGCACTGGCTCCTCCCCCTATGACCCTCCACCAAGCCTCAGTTAGATTTTTGTGCCCGGCCGAGAAGGGTGCAATCTAGGTGGCTCTCCTAAAGAGCTGCTTAGAAAAGTTTAGCTTAGGTTTTTTATTTTACAGTGAGTCCTGCTGGCAACAGGATCACTGCAACGAGGGACTTAGGGGAGAAGAAGTGAACTCACCTGCGTGCAGGATGGATTGGCTTCTTGGCTACTGGACATTAGCTCCAGAGGGACGATCACAGGTACAGCCTGGATGGTCACCGGAGCCTCGCCGCCGGCCCCCTTGCAGATGCTGAAACGAGAAGAGGTCCAGAATCGGCGGCAGAAGACTCCTCAGTCTTCTTAAGGTAGCGCACAGCACTGCAGCTGTGCGCCATTTTCCTCTCAGCACACTTCACACGGCAGTCACTGAGGGTGCAGGGCGCTGGGAGGGGGGCGCCCTGGGAGGCAAATGAAAACCTTTTTTGGCTAAAAATACCTCACATATAGCCTCCGGGGGCTATATGGAGATATTTAACCCCTGCCAGAATCCGTTAAGAGCGGGAGACGAGGCCGCCGAAAAAGGGGCGGGGCCTATCTCCTCAGCACACAGCGCCATTTTCCCTCACAGAAAGGCTGGAGGGAAGGCTCCCAGGCTCTCCCCTGCACTGCACTACAGAAACAGGGTTAAAACAGAGAGGGGGGGCACTAATTTGGCGTTAGAAATATATAAAAAAGATGCTATAAGGGAAAACACTTATATAAGGTTGTCCCTATATAATTATAGCGTTTTTGGTGTGTGCTGGCAAACTCTCCCTCTGTCTCTCCAGAGGGCTAGTAGGTCCTGTCCTCTATCAGAGCATTCCCTGTGTGTGTGCTGTGTGTCGGTACGTGTGTGTCGACATGTATGAGGACGATGTTGGTGAGGAGGCGGAGCAATTGCCTGTAATGGTGATGTCACTCTCTAGGGAGTCGACACCGGAATGGATGGCTTATTTAGGGAATTACGTGATAATGTCAACACGCGCCAAGGTCGGTTGACGACATGAGACGGCCGACAAACAATTAGTACCGGTCCAGACGTCTCAAAAACACCGTCAGGGGTTTTAAAACGCCCGTTTACTTTAGTCGGTCGACACAGACACAGACAGGGACACTGAATCCAGTGTCGACGGTGAATAAACAAACGTATTCCTTATTAGGGCCACACGTTAAGGGCAATGAAGGAGGTGTTACATATTTCTGATACTACAAGTACCACAAAAGAGGGTATTATGTGGGATGTGAAAAAACTACCGTAGTTTTTCCTGAATCAGATAAATTAAATGAAGTGTGTGATGATGCGTGGGTTCCCCCCGATAGAAAATATGGGCGGTATACCCTTTCCCGCCAGAAGTTAGGGCGCGTTGGGAAACACCCCTTAGGGTGGATAAGGCGCTCACACGCTTATCAGAACAAGTGGCGGTACCGTCTATAGATAGGGCCGTCCTCAAGGAGCCAGCTGACAGGAGGCTGGAAAAATATCATAAAAAGTATATACACACATACTGGTGTTATACTGCGACCAGCGATCGCCTCAGCCTGGATGTGCAGAGCTGGGGTGGCTTGGTCGGATTCCCTGACTAAAAATATTGATACCCTTGACAGGGACAGTATTTTATTGACTATAGAGCATTTAAAGGATGTATTTCTATATATGCGAGATGCACAGAGGGATATTTGCACTCTGGCATCAAGAGTAAGTGCGATGTCCATATCTGCCAGAAGATGTTTATGGACACGACAGTGGTCAGGTGATGCAGATTCCAAACGGCACAAAGGTGTATTGCCGTATAAAGGAAGAGGAGTTATTTGGGGTCGGTCCATCGGACCTGGTGGCCACGGCAACTGCTGGAAAATCCACCGTTTTTACCCTAAGTCACATCTCTGCAGAAAAAGACACCGTCTTTTCAGCTTCAGTCCTTTCGTCCCTATAAGAGTCATATCTGCCCAGGGATAGAGGAAAGGGAAGAAGACTGCAGCAGGCAGCCCATTCCCAGGAACAGAAGCGTTCCAACCCTTCTGACAAGCTCTCAGCATGACGCTGAGACCGTACAGGACCCCTGGATCCTACAAGTAGTATCCCAGGGGTACAGTTTGGAATGTCGAGACGTTTCCCCTGCGCAGGCTCCTGAAGGCTGCTTTACCAAGGTCTCCCTCCGACAAGGAGGCAGTATGGGAAAAAATTCACGAGCTGTATTCCCAGCAGGTGATAATTAAATTACCCCTCCTACAACAAGAAAAGGGGTATTATTCCACACTATATTGTGGTACTGAAGCCAGAAGGCTAGGTGAGACCTATTCTAAATCTAAAAAAATTTGAACACTTACAAAGGTTCAAATCAAGATGGAGTCACTCAGAGCAGTGATAACGAACCGGGAAGAAGGGGACTATCTGGTGTCCCGAGACATCAGGGATGCTTACCTCCATGTCCCAAATTTGCCCTTATCACTAAGGGTACCTCAGGTTCGTGGTACAGAACTGTCACTATCAGTTGCAGACGCTGCCGTTTGGATTGTCTACGGCACCCCGGGTCTTTACCAAGGTAATGGCCGAAATGATGGTTCTTCTTCGAAGAAAAGGCGTCTTAATTATCCCTTACTTGGACGATCTCCTGATAAGGGCAAAGTCCAGGGAACAGTTGGAGGTCGGAGTAGCACTATCTCGGATACTGTTACAACAGCAGGGGTGGATTCTAAAGATTCCAAAATCGCAGCTGATCCCGACAACAAGTCTCCTGTGCTTAGGGATGATTCTGGACACAGTCCAGAAAAAGGTGTTTCTCCCGGAAGAGAAAGCCAGGGAGTTATCCGAGCTAGTCAGGAACCTCCTAAAATCAGTGCATCATTGCACAAGGGCCATGGTAAAAAAAATGGTGACTTCCTTCGAAGCAATTCCAGTCGGCAGATTTCATGCAAGAACTTTTCAGTGGGATCTGCTGGACAAATGGTCCGGATCGCATCTTCAGATGCATCAGCGGATAACCCTATATCCAAGGACAAGGGTGTCTCTCCTGTGGTGGTTACAGAGTGCTCATCTTCTAGAGGGCCGCAGATTCGGCGTTCAGTTTTGGATGTTGGTGACCACGGAGGCCAGCCCGAGAGGCTGGGGAGCAGTCACACAAGGAAAAAATTTCCAGGGAGTGTGATCAAGTCTGGAGTTTTTTCTCCACATAAATATAGCTAAGGGTAAATTTATAATGCTCTAAGCTTAGCAAGACCTCTGCTTCAAGGTCAGCCGGTATTGATCCAGTGGGATAAAACATCACGGCAGTCGCCCACGTAAATAGACAGGGCGGCACAAGAAGCAGGAGGGCAGTGGCAAAAACTGCAAGGACTTTTCGCTGGGCGGAAAATCATGTGATAGCACTGTCAGCAGTGTTTCATTCCGGGAATGGAAACTGGGAAGCAGACTTCCTCAGTAGGCACGACCTCCACCCGGCAGAGTGGGAACTTCAGGGGGAAGTTTTCCACATAATTGTAAACCGTTGGGAATTACCAAAGGTGGACATGATGGCGTCCCGTCTGAACAAAAAACGGGACAGGTATTGCGCCAGGTTAAGAGACCCTCAGGCAATAGCTGTGGACGTTCTGGTAACACCGTGGGTGTACCAGTCGGTGTATGTGTTCCATCCTCTGCTTTTCATACCTAAGGTACTGAGAATTATAAGACGCAGAGGAGTAAGAACTATACTCATGGCTCCGGATTGGCCAAGAAGGACTTGGTACCCGGAACTTCAAGAGATGCTCACAGAGGACTTATGGCCTCTGCCGCTAAGAAGGGACTTGTTTCAGCAAGTACCATGTCTGTTCCAAGACTTACCGCAGCTGCGTTTGACGGCATGGCGGTGGAACGCCGGATCCTAAGGGAAAAGGCATTCAGGAAGAGGTCATTCCTACCCTGGTCAAAGCCAGAAAGGAGGTGACCGCACAACATTATCACCACATGTGGCGAAAATATGTTGCGTGGTGTGAGGCCAGGAAGGCCCCACGAAGAAATTTCAACTCGGTCGATTCCTGCATTTCTTGCAAACAGGAGTGTCTATGGGCCTCAAATTGGGGTCCATTAAGGTTCAAATTTCGGCCCTGTCGATTTTTCTTCCAGAAAGAAGTGGCTTCAGTTCCTGAAGTCCAGAAGTTTGTCAAGGGAGTATTGCATATACAACCCCCTTTTGTGCCTCCAGTGGCACTGTGGGATCTCAACGTAGTTCTGGGATTCCTCAAAACACATTGGTTTAAAACCAGTCAAATCTGTGGATTTGAAGCATCTCACATGAAAAGTGACCATGCTCTTGGACCTGGCCTGGACCAGGCGACTGTCAAATTGGTGTTTTTTTTCTCAAAAAAGCCCATATCTGTTTGTCCATTCGGACAGGGCAGAGCTGCGGACTCGTCCCCAGTTCTCTCCCTAAGGTGGTGTCAGTGTTTCACCTGAACCAGCTTATTGTGGTGTCTTGCGCCTACTAGGGACTTGGAGGACTCCAAGTTGCTAGATGTGGTCAGGGCCCTGAAAATATAGGTTCCAGGACGGCTGGAGTCAGGAAAACTGACTTGCTGTTATCCTGTATGCACCCAACAAACTGGGTGCTCTTGCTTTTAAGCAGACTTTTGCTAGTTGGATGTGTAATACAATTCAGCTTGCACATTCTGTGGCAGGCCTGCCACAGCCAAAATATGTAAATGCCCATTCCACAAGGAAGGTGGGCTCATCTTGGGCGGCTGCCCGAGGGGTCTCGGCTTTACAACTTTGCCGAGCGGCTATTTAGTCAGGGGCAAACACGTTTGTAAAATCCTACAAAATTGATACCCTGGCTAAGGAGGACCTGGAGTTCTCTCATTCGGTGCTGCAGAGTCATCCGCACTCTCCCGCCCGTTTGGGAGCTTTGGTATAATCCCCATGGTCCTTTCAGGAACCCCAGCATCCACTAGGACGATAGAGAAAATAAGAATTTACTTACCGATAATTCTATTTCTCGGAGTCCGTAGTGGATGCTGGGCGCCCATCCCAAGTGCGGATTATCTGCATTACTTGTACATAGTTACAAAAATCGGGTTATTATTGTTGTGAGCCATCTTTTCAGAGGCTCCGCTGTTATCATACTGTTAACTGGGTTCAGATCACAGGTTGTACAGTGTGATTGGTGTGGCTGGTATGAGTCTTACCCGGGATTCATAAATCCTTCCTTATTGTGTACGCTCGTCCGGGCACAGTACCTAACTGAGGCTTGGAGGAGGGTCATAGGGGGAGGAGCCAGTGCACACCACCTGATCCTAAAGCTTTACTTTTTGTGCCCTGTCTCCTGCGGAGCCGCTATTCCCCATGGTCCTTTCAGGAACCCCAGCATCCACTACGGACTCCGAGAAATAGAATTATCGGTAAGTAAATTCTTATTTTTATATATATATATATATATATATATATATATATATAGATAGATAGATAGATAGATATAAAAATGTATTTTTCATTGAGGCATTACAGTACATGTCAAATTGAAATACAAAGCAAGCAAAATTGTCACACGTCATTGTACAAAAAAATAACTTATAATAATAATTATAATTGTTATAATAATGTTATAATAATTTTTAAAAGACTGTTGCATGCACTTAGAAGTGTCAGACTCACTATGATCCCTTTTTGTATAAGGTATTGTCATGCTGCAGATGATTTAAGAAAAACTTGTTCTTTCTTACTAAAGGACAGTATAATCCATAGTATTGTAGAGTGTTTTATTGCTGTGTTCCTCCAAACACCTCAGTGTACTATGTTGCTCTGGTATAACTCAGCCCAAATTACCACTGAAAACAGGCCCAGGTTTTTGGTTATTGTCCCACTCATCAACCCCTGTTGGCATACATAAAAAAAATGAATATGTTATCTCAGCAAAGCAGCACGGGCCATTATACCTGTGCCCTGGAAAGCCGGAAACAAGTAAGGTCAGTAAGTCACTCTACTTCTCTAGGGTTTCTATACACTCTGCCGTTTCATGTCATTCTCACCTGAATATTGCTGGCGTTGAACTCTGCACACACTGCTCTTCTGCAAAGGTCATTACTGTGATGTCATCTCTTTCAAACAGCGTTGAAGGACAGATATGAGCAACACGAAACAAAAGACCCTATTCTGCAGCACTGTGTAACCGAGAATAGTCATTCACATTTGCCAATGACCCGGTCTTACAATCCAAATTCTGCACCACAAGTATCATTTTGTCTTAAGCCAATTCATTTAGAATGTTTTGAAAGGGGGGGGGGGGTAGTGAATGCCCTCAAACTTGGGAGAAAATACAGGCCACACACAGATAGGGCCCTAATTGAAATCCTACCACCATTCTGCCTATAAAAATTGTTCACTTGAGAGGGAAATTCTAAACAAGAAGTTTAAGCGGATCTAGAGAGATGACAGAAGAGCAGATAAGCTACACAAGTTATCTTGGACACTGTAAAGGCCACCATACATCTGCCTTCTTATTTCCTGATGCGACTGGAACCACCTAACGGCCATCAATGATCAGTGATTTGTGGGAAATTAAGATTTCTCTTACGTCTTAGGGGATACTGGGAATCCATTTAGTACCATGGGTATAGACGGGTCAACCAGGAGCCATGGGCACTATAGAAGTTTGATCACGTGTGCTGGCTTCCCTCTATGCCCCTCCTACCAGACTCAGTTTAGAAAATGTGCCCGGAGGAGCCGGTCACGTCTCTGGAAGCTCCTGAAGAGTTTTCTGCATTTATTTTAAAAGTTTGTTATTTTCAGGCAGGACTAGATGGCACCAGCCTGCCTGCTTCGTGGGACTTAGGGGGAGGGAGGGCCCAACCCCACTAAGGGTTAATGGTCCCGTTCCCTGCTGACGGGACGCTAGCTCCTGAGGGAACTGTTCGCCCCACCACGGCGAGTGTACATTGCCGCAGCACGCCGCCACCTCTAACAGAGCCAGAAGAGTGGGGAGTACTAAGCTGGTGTACCGGTTAGCGGGTCTCCAGCCATTATGGTGGCTTGAGGGTACGGAGACACACGGCTTCTAAATGTGGCAGACTGAGTCTCCTAACTAAGTACACTATAGTGTACACAGTACCCAGACTGGCACTACAGCCATAAAAGGGGCTTCCCTACTGCAGCTGACTGACAGGGATGCGCAGCTCCTCCGGAAAGTCTCCAGTTTACCTCAGCAGTAGCAGAGGGTAGCGATTTCTAGTGTATGAAGTCCCTAATCTAGGTACTTAGTCTGCGACCCGGCTAAGCTTGGCATTAGCGATAAGGGCGCCATGTGCTGGTTCCATACTCTCTCTGCCTCTCTGGAAGGGCTCTTTGTGGGTTAATTGTGCTTTTAACCTTTTCCTGTGTGTGTGCTTTTACTACTGCAGTATGTCAGGCAAAGAGTGTGTTTCTCTTCTCCAGGGGGTACACTAGTGTGTGCTCAGTGTAGTATCCTTTTCCAGGCTAGTGGGGCAGAACCAGCATGGCTGGACTCCATTAGGGGAATGATTTCCACCATTTCTACAAAATTATCTTGTAATGAGAAACAGTCGCAATACTTCAGGCAGTCTATGGATGAGTTTATGAAAAAGGACTCAGTACCCAGACCAGCGTCTCAGTCCTCTACCATTTGCATTCTGACTCTGATAATGAAGGGTCAGAAATGGAGGAAGGTGAGGTGGACACAGGTAGGGGAGGGTACTCTGTCACAGGGTGTAGAATCTCACAGATCCTATCAGAGAAATTCTAAATATCCCTGATAAGGTGACAGGAGAGTGAGGATTCTTACTTTAATGTTCAGAATAAATCCTCAGCCACTTTTCCTGTGTCAAAGAAACTAAATATCCTGTTTGAAGAACCGTGGGTTAATCCAGATAAGAAATTTAAAATTCCTAGGCGGTTATCATCTTTTCCTCCTGAGGATAGGAAAAAATGGGAGAATCCACCCATAGTGGATGCGTCAGTCTCCAGGCTCTCATGTAAAATTGTATTACCTGTCCCTTTGCAGCCTCCCGAAAAGATGCGCCTGATCGCAAGATTGAGACTACACTCAAATCTTTGTATACTGCTGCCGGGGTGGCCCAGAGACCCACTATAGCATGTTAGTGGATTACAAGGGTCATTGCTAAATGGTCAGATAATTTAACTGAGGGGTTAGACACCTTACCTCAAGAGGAAATTGTTTTGCTCCTGCAATATATACAAGACTGCGAACTTTATGGTGGAAGCCATAAATAAATAGGTTTGCTTAATGCATGCACTACAGCTATGGCAGTGTCAGCACGCAGAGGATTATGGCTACGTCAGTGGACGGCTGATGCGGACTCCAGGAAAGGAGTGGAAGGCCTACCTTTCACAGGAAAGGCCTTATTTGGAGTTGAACTCGACAAATGAATCTCCCGAGCTACTGCGGGTAAGTCCACAAACCTACCTTCTGCAGCTCCGCCAGCTAGAAAGGCCTACTCAGTACCTAATCTACAGTCCTTTCGGACTGCCAAGTTTAGGGGCAAGGCCAGAGGTTCTTGTACTGCCACTAGAGGTAAACCACGCAAACCAGCGACTGCTGGTTCACAGGAACAGGGCTCAGGCTCTGCTTCCTCAAAACTTTCCGCATGATGGTGGACCGCGATGCCTGGAAGACAGGAGTGTGGGAGCCCGGCTAAAATTCTTCAGTAACATCTAGACAGGATCCCTTGGTCATAGACCTTATATCCCAGGGCTACAGACTGGAGTTCCAGGAGCTCCCACCTCACAGATTCTTCAAATCAGGCTTACCAGTTTCACAAGAGGCGAGAGTAAACTTACACGACGCCATTCAAAAACTGTTACAGACCCAGGTCATTGTTCCAGTTCAACCTCATCTACAAAACGGGTTACTATTCCAGCTTGTTTGTAGTACCGAAACCGGACGGTTCGGTAAGACTGATTCTGAACCTCAAGTCATTGAACCCGTTCTTACGAGTGTTCAAATTCAAGATGGAGTCGTTGAGAGCGGTAATCTCAGGTCTGGAGGATGGGGAATTCCTAGCATCTCTGGATGTCAAGGATGCGTACCTTCACAATCCGATCTGGCCACTTCATCAGGCTTATCTACGGTTTGCACTGCAGGTCTGTCACTACCAGTTTCAGGCCCTGCCATTTGGTCTCTCCACAGCACCAAGGATGTTTACCAAAGTGATGGCAGAGATGGTGATGATGTTCCGCAGATAGGGAGTGAACATAGGGGGTGATTCAGAGTTGATTGTAGCTGTGCTAAATTTAGCACAGCTGCGATCAGGCACACTGACATGCTGGGGGACGCCCAGCACAGGGCTAGCCCGCCTGGCATGTCAGTCCCTGCCCCGTTGCAGGAGTACAAAAGCATCGCACAGCTACTCATCACTGCCCGGGTTGCAGCAGCTGCGTGTGGCATCACACAGCCACCGTGGCCCACCCCCCTATGGTCCGGGCACGCCTGCGTTTACCGGACCGCGCCCCCTAAATGGCGGCTACACGCCGCCGGCCCGCCCCCTCCCGCCCAGCGACCGCCTCTGCCGTCAATCAGGCAGAGGCGATTGCTAGCTAAAGACAGCCGCTGGCTGTCTGGCATGCGCCGGTGCACTGCGGCGCCGGCACCCTGCAGGGTCGACGCATGCGCAGTTCAGGCCTGATCGTTGCTGTGCAAACACGCACAGCACCGATCAGGTCTGACTTAGCCATTAAGTTCCGTACTTGGACGATCTTCTGATAAAGGCACCATCCAGGGAACAGCTGTTGGAGAACATTGCCCTCTCAACCAGACTACTCCTGGATCATGGGTGGATTCTGCACCTGCCAAAATCTCATGTAGAACCAACGCAGAGGCTTCAGTTCCTGGGAATTATACTGGACACAGAGTCTCTGAAAGTATTCCTTCCCTTGGAAAAGGCAATGGTAATCCAGTTGTTGGTTCGGGCCGCCTTGAAGCCGACCCGAATCTCAGTTCATCTCTGCATACGCCTTCTGGGAAATGTTTCATGTGAGGCACTTCCAGCTGGATCTGTTGGACAAATGGTCCGTATCGCATCTTCACATACACCAGAGTATTCGTCTGTCACCAAAAGCCAGGATCTCCCTCCTGTGGTGTCTACAGACTTCTCACTTAGTCGAGGTATCGGAGGTTCGGGATTCAGAATTGGATTCAGCCTCAGAGGTTGTGGGTGCAGTTTCAGGGACGATGGTCAATTCAGGAAGTCGTCCTTCCAATAAACATCCTGTAACTCAGGGCTATATACAACGCCCTTCTGCAGGCCTCATCTCTTCAAGTGGGAAGCAGACTTCCTCAGCTGACACGATCTGCACCCAGGGAAATGAGGCCTCCACCCGGAGGTGTTCCGGTGATTAACACGTAGGTGGGGGTATCCACAAATTGACATGATGGCCTCTCGACTCAACAAAAAGCTCAAGCGGTATTGTTCCAGGTCGAGGGACACACAGGCAGTAGCGGTAGACGCCCTGACAACCCAGTGGGTTTACCAGCTGGTGTACTTGTTTCCTCCCATTTCTCTGATCTCAAGAATTCTAAAAAGGGAAAGGGTTCAAGCAATCCTCATAGCTCCGGACTGGCCACAAAGGGCCTGGTATTTGGATCTTCTCGAGATGCTGATCGAAGATCCGTGGCCTCTGCCTCTTCTAGAGGATCTTCTGCAGCAGGGCCCATTCGTCTATCAAGACTTACCATGGCTACGTTTAACGGCATGGAAGTTGAACGGTTGATTCTAGCCAGGAGAGGGATTCCTGACAAGGTCATCCCTACTATGATCGAAGCCAGAAAGGGGGTAACGTCTAAACATTACCATCATATCTGGAAGAAATATGTCTCTTGGTGTGAGAGCAGACAATATTCTACTGTGGAGTTTCATCTGGGACGTTTCCTGCTTTTTCTGCAGTCGGGAGTAGATGTGGGCCTATGCCTAGGCTCCATAAAAGTTCAGATTTTAGCCTTGTCTGTTTTCTTTTACAAACAATTTGCTTCTCTCCGTGAGGTCCAGATGTTCTTGAAAGGTGTTCTACACTTACAACCTCCCTTTGTGCCTTCTATTGCACCTTGGGATCTCAATTTGGTACTGCAATTCGTTCAATCGGACTGGTTTGAACCGTTGCAGGAGCTAGACGTAAAGTACCTTATGTGGAAGACCGTCACATTGTTGGCCTTGGCTTCAGCAAGACATGTGTCGGAGCTGGGGGCGTTGTCTCACAAGAGCCTCTATTTAATTTTCCATGAAGACAGAGCTGAACTCAGGACTAGTCAGCAATTTCTTCCTAAGGTGGTGTCCGCGTTTCACATCAACCAACCTATTGTGGTTCCGGCTGTTATGGACGCCTCTACTACTTCAAAAGTCTTTCGATGTCGTAAGGGCTTTGAAGGTCTATGTGAAGAGAACAGCTCGTCACAGGAAATTAGACTCGCTGTTTGTTCTTTATGATCCCAATAAAATTGGGTGTCCTGTTTCGAAGCAGTCCATTGCACGCTGGATCAGGCTCACTATCCAGCATGCTTATTGCACAGCAGGTTTGCCGATTCCGAAATCTGTTCATCCCACTCTACTAGGTTAATGGGTTCCTCTTGGGCGGCTGCCCGGGGTGTCTCGGCTTTACAGCTCTGCCGAGCAGCTACTTGGTCAGGTTAGAACACGTTTACTAAGTTTTACAAGTTCGATACTTTGGCCTCTGAGGACCTTAAGTTTGGTCAGTCAGTTCTGCAGGAACCTCAGCACTATCCCACTCGGTTTGGGAGCTTTGGTACTTCCCCATGGTACTAAATGGATTCCCAGTATCCCCTAGGACATTAGAGAAAATATAATTTGAATTACCTACAGGTAAATCCTTTTCTCGTATTCCTATGGGATACTGGGCACCCGCCCGGTGCTTTGTTCTTCCTGCTTTGTTACATGGTTAAGTAATGTTGTTTGGTTCAGCTGTTGAGTCCCTGTTTGCAAGTTTGGTTAGCATGGCTTTCCTCTTGTTTTGGTTGTGCTGGTTCGAATTCTCACTACTTTCCTTTTCTATATCCTTCTCTCAAAGTATGTCCGGCTCCTCGGGCACCGTTTCCTGGTAGGAGAGGCATAGAGGGAGGAGCCAGCACTAGTAATCAAACTTCTACAGTGCCCATGGCTCTTCGTGGACCCGTCTATGCCCCATGGTACTAAATGTATTCCCAGTATCCCCTACGGACTACGAGAAAAGAATTTACCGGTAGGTAATTAAAATCCTATTTTTCCAACTTGTTGAATTGTCCCAATTCCCTGACCCAGGCATTGGGGGATCAGGGATTTGCAACAATCCATTGTAGATTTAAGGGGGCCTTAACTGTTGAATTTTTTTACGATATTAATATTACATGATTTGTATAAGAATGAATTGCGTTATAAGTAGGTTGGAAAGATGTCGCTTTATGACAGTCTCATGTACAGCGTGCCATTTACATTGAAGGTTGTTAAGGGAAAAATACGGAGTTCATGCTGCAATGCCAATGTCTTTTAGACTGGTGCCAGAAATTCAGTCTGCACATAACTTGAACATGCATTTAATTATTCATGTCTCCAATTAATCATGAGAGAGTGAACTTTGGTACTGCTTTGGTACTGCCCTTGTGTGTTTGGAGGTTTTTAGAACC
Organism: Pseudophryne corroboree; assembly: GCF_028390025.1. Classification (NCBI taxonomy): domain Eukaryota; kingdom Metazoa; phylum Chordata; class Amphibia; order Anura; family Myobatrachidae; genus Pseudophryne; species Pseudophryne corroboree. Next base: position 53,916,948 of record NC_086451.1, read on the forward strand.
TTGTTTGTAGTGTGCCTAGAAGCTCACATTTTCTACAAATGTGCAATGGAGAGGTACAAAATGCATCTATTAAACAAAGAGGATGAGTCCTGGTCTCTGTGATCTCAGCCACGGTGAGAACATTGAGTCCTTACATACACCTAATCTGTACTCGTCAAGGATCCACTCATTGGACATTGAAATTCTACTCACACAGATGCTGCCCTTTCACATAATGAGCATTTCTTGTCTTGGAAAATATTAATTCCCCTCATTCACTTATGTTAGTGCTATATAACACTACTTAAGGGTATACAGTAAGTCATTATTTAAATGGATATAGAAAAATAAACCGTTATTGGCCATTGATTTAAACTGGTGAATGCAGAGCGTGTTCTGAGCAACCAAACACTTTCACTTTTCTGAAAATGAAATGGTTATATAGCATAGGTTACCTGTTCGCCGTGTTTTAGCAACTGTCCAACTATGTAGTCTTAGATACATACACTGAGGTACTCTAAAGTTCTAGGACTATTTTTTTTTTTTTCTGTATTACTGCTTAATATCATCATTCAAGCATCAAGACACTTTTCATTAGAAATGTGTCCACCATGTGGTATTGGTAACTTCCTAAAAAGGTGGTGAGTAGTTTTAGATTAATACCCCGTTCACATCGCACAAATAACACGGTATCGACCTGGTATTTTGCCTGGTTGACACGGGTCGCTGTGCGGTGTGAAAGGGTCACTGCCGAATTCCCGGGTCACCTGACCCAATAATTCAACCCGGGAATAAAGAAGGGTTATTCCCGGGTTATTATCGGGTCAGGCGCAGTGTGAACGGGTTACCCGGGTCAGTGCGACCCAGTAACCCGTTCACAGCATAGGGAGTGGCGGCGCTGAGATGATCTCATCTCTAAACTGTGGTAGTGTAATCCTGTATATATTAATAATATGGAAATAGTGTAGATGCACTTACATTCCAAAAGTTAAATGAAGGCATTTATCTCACATAATGGTGAGTATTTCCAGGACCAAGATGATTCTCTCTTTTGAAGATGGTTTCTACTGGGTGGTCTTCCAGAGCAGTGTCACCAAATAAAGAAAAAATGTACAATGGTGCAAATAACGTCTTTTTTTAAAAACAACGATATCTTTAATAAATTGTACTCACAATATAAAAAACAAGTATAGGCATATCTACCCAACATCTGGGTCCAGGAGTTAAAATTTCAAGCAGCAGGTTATCCTCACAGATGGAAAAGTGCACGTGCAGTGAATAAAACCAGCCTCCTCAAGATAACCCCAGGGTCCACAGAGTATAGACAGCAGCTTGACGCGTTTCGAACCTTAAATGGTTCTTCCTCAGAAGCATGCTGTCATACCATTCCAAACATCCTTATATACTATATCTAATTGATACTCCTCCCCTTCCTATCAGTCAGATTTCCCGCACTTTTTTCAAAGGGCCGGTCTGGAAACATCATATCCGCCGGAAGTGACATATATCCCGTAAAAACCATAATTATAGATTTGATACTATCTGCTTATATTATAAGGCAGACCATCAATTTCTAATGAAAGAACACTATGCCCAGGAGACTAACAAACACCGTCCGAGATTAAGCCCAAAAGACTTCCGATCCCGGCCGCAAGATACAAGAGACCCGGAAGTCACCATAAACCTCTTTTAGGTGTTTGCGTTCCATGTGCGGATCACCCGCTAAACCGGAAGCAGGGTGTCGTTCGTGCTGAGCGCGTCACTTCCGGAAACCGGAAGTTGACGCGACGGATCAGTGGCTCATAGTTAAAGTGCTTTTCAGTCACTTTGTTCATCAGGAAACCGGAAATCGACGCGGTTTCTCCTATGCGTTCCATATAGGGTTCATATCACTTCCGGAAATATAACGTTCTACTAAAAAACACTGTATCATTAAATTCACTATGCGGTTTAAATTAATTACCGCTTAAATTACACCACCACTACTAATATTAATAAAAATATATAGAAGATAAACAAAAAATGGAATCATTTAATCTTTTAAAAAACATTTGAGCTCAAAGTCTCCATTTAATCCAGTTGGTACCAACGTTTTTAGGGTGTGTATCCATTTCATCTCCCTTTTTGAGAGTCTAACTTCAACATCCCTAGTTCTCCATCTAGGGAGAATTTGCTCAATTGCCCAAAATGCCTTGAAACCAGATTCCTTACAATTATGGGTGGATTTAAAATGAGAGGATACTGTGTGAGTCTAGACCTTTCCTTATATTATATATATGTTCTGCTAGACGTACCTTTAGACTTCTCCCAGTTTTTCCAATATATATGTAATTACATTTACATTGGAGAGCATAAATCACGTTTTTTGAATCACATGTTATGAATTCCTTAATCTTATAAGTCTTTTCATTTACTATAAATTCTTTTTGTTTCCTTTCACCTTTTACCGAGCGGCACATCAAACACATGCCGCAACGATGGAAACCCTGATTACGTGAACTGGTTCGTTTATTTTCATCTAACGAGCTTTTAACCAGACTGTTTTTTAAGGACGGGGCCTTCCTGTAAATAAATGTAGGTTTCTCTGGGAGTATAGCCCCCAGAGTGGGATCTTTCTTTAATATGTACCAATTCTTTTTGAAGATCTGTTCAATTTCCTTATGTTGAACATTAAAACGACTCAAGAAGGCCCATTCATGACATGTGTTTGATTTAGCGACCTTATCTTTTTCTATCAGCAAGGAATTTCTTTCTACTTTAGTTAGTCTATCCTTAGCTTGTTGCAGGGTCTCACTTGTATATCCTTTATTTTTAAAGCGATTTGCCATCTCGTCAATCTGTTTATCACAAACAGCTATTTCTGAACAATTCCTTTTTGCCCTCACAAATTGGCCATAAGGGATACCCTCAAGCCAATTTCTGTGGTGTAGACTATTTCTCTCAATGTAGGAATTAGAGTCTGTTGGTTTTCTGAAAATCCGTGTATGCATTACATTGTCTTTGATATAAATCAATAAGTCCAGAAATGTAATCTCTACCTTACTGTGAGAAAAAATTAAATGAATTTTAAAATCATTCTCATTAAGTGTCATACAGTATTGTTCAAGTGATTCCTCTGATCCACACCATATAAAAAAGACATTGTCTATGAATCTCAGCCAGGACACCAGAGACGCTCCGAGAACGCCACCCCTCCAGACCTCCAACTCCTCCCAATAGGCCATGAAGAGGTTGGCGTAACTCGGAGCGAATCTAGTGCCCATGGCTGTGCCTACCAGCTGAATGTAAAATGTTCCATTAACTGCTTGGATACCCTTGTCAGCCTCAATAATCGTATAGAGAGTTATTGAGGCTGACAAGGGTATCCAAGCAGTATCATATTTTCTGGAAAGGACAGAATACTCAGGGGACCTACAGGAATTTATTTTAAATAGTATTAAATTTATTTTAAAGAATAATTATTTTTATTTTAATGGAACATTTTACATTCAGCTGGTAGGCACAGCCATGGGCACTAGATTCGCTCCGAGTTACGCCAACCTCTTCATGGCCTATTGGGAGGAGTTGGAGGTCTGGAGGGGTGGCGTTCTCGGAGCGTCTCTGGTGTCCTGGCTGAGATTCATAGACGATGTCTTTTTTATATGGTGTGGATCAGAGGAATCACTTGAACAATACTGTATGACACTTAATGAGAATGATTTTAAAATTCATTTAATTTTTTCTCACAGTAAGGTAGAGATTACATTTCTGGACTTATTGATTTATATCAAAGACAATGTAATGCATACACGGATTTTCAGAAAACCAACAGACTCTAATTCCTACATTGAGAGAAATAGTCTACACCACAGAAATTGGCTTGAGGGTATCCCTTATGGCCAATTTGTGAGGGCAAAAAGGAATTGTTCAGAAATAGCTGTTTGTGATAAACAGATTGACGAGATGGCAAATCGCTTTAAAAATAAAGGATATACAAGTGAGACCCTGCAACAAGCTAAGGATAGACTAACTAAAGTAGAAAGAAATTCCTTGCTGATAGAAAAAGATAAGGTCGCTAAATCAAACACATGTCATGAATGGGCCTTCTTGAGTCGTTTTAATGTTCAACATAAGGAAATTGAACAGATCTTCAAAAAGAATTGGTACATATTAAAGAAAGATCCCACTCTGGGGGCTATACTCCCAGAGAAACCTACATTTATTTACAGGAAGGCCCCGTCCTTAAAAAACAGTCTGGTTAAAAGCTCGTTAGATGAAAATAAACGAACCAGTTCACGTAATCAGGGTTTCCATCGTTGCGGCATGTGTTTGATGTGCCGCTCGGTAAAAGGTGAAAGGAAACAAAAAGAATTTATAGTAAATGAAAAGACTTATAAGATTAAGGAATTCATAACATGTGATTCAAAAAACGTGATTTATGCTCTCCAATGTAAATGTAATTACATATATATTGGAAAAACTGTGAGAAGTCTAAAGGTACGTCTAGCAGAACATATATATAATATAAGGAAAGGTCTAGACTCACACACAGTATCCTCTCATTTTAAATCCACCCATAATTGTAAGGAATCTGGTTTCAAGGCATTTTGGGCAATTGAGCAAATTCTCCCTAGATGGAGAACTAGGGATGTTGAAGTTAGACTCTCAAAAAGGGAGATGAAATGGATACACACCCTAAAAACGTTGGTACCAACTGGATTAAATGGAGACTTTGAGCTCAAATGTTTTTTAAAAGATTAAATGATTCCATTTTTTATGTTTATCTTCTATATATTTTTATTAATATTAGTAGTGGTGGTGTAATTTAAGCGGTAATTAATTTAAACCGCATAGTGAATTTAATGATACAGTGTTTTTTAGTAGAACGTTATATTTCCGGAAGTGATATGAACCCTATATGGAACGCATAGGAGAAACCGCGTCGATTTCCGGTTTCCTGATGAACAAAGTGACTGAAAAGCACTTTAACTATGAGCCACTGATCCGTCGCGTCAACTTCCGGTTTCCGGAAGTGACGCGCTCAGCACGAACGACACCCTGCTTCCGGTTTAGCGGGTGATCCGCACATGGAACGCAAACACCTAAAAGAGGTTTATGGTGACTTCCGGGTCTCTTGTATCTTGCGGCCGGGATCGGAAGTCTTTTGGGCTTAATCTCGGACGGTGTTTGTTAGTCTCCTGGGCATAGTGTTCTTTCATTAGAAATTGATGGTCTGCCTTATAATATAAGCAGATAGTATCAAATCTATAATTATGGTTTTTACGGGATATATGTCACTTCCGGCGGATATGATGTTTCCAGACCGGCCCTTTGAAAAAAGTGCGGGAAATCTGACTGATAGGAAGGGGAGGAGTATCAATTAGATATAGTATATAAGGATGTTTGGAATGGTATGACAGCATGCTTCTGAGGAAGAACCATTTAAGGTTCGAAACGCGTCAAGCTGCTGTCTATACTCTGTGGACCCTGGGGTTATATGGAGGAGGCTGGTTTTATTCACTGCACGTGCACTTTTCCATCTGTGAGGATAACCTGCTGCTTGAAATTTTAACTCCTGGACCCAGATGTTGGGTAGATATGCCTATACTTGTTTTTTATATTGTGAGTACAATTTATTAAAGATATCGTTGTTTTTAAAAAAAGACGTTATTTGCACCATTGTACATTTTTTCTTTATTTGGTGACACTGCTCTGGAAGACCACCCAGTAGAAACCATCTTCAAAAGAGAGAATCATCTTGGTCCTGGAAATACTCACCATTATGTGAGATAAATGCCTTCATTTAACTTTTGGAATGTAAGTGCATCTACACTATTTCCATATTATTAATATATACAGGATTACACTATTATCGTTTCTTTCCTTTTTGGGTATATTCCGAATACATCTTTAAAGTGAATCTACCTGGAAGGAATAAGAGAACCAAGAATTCTGGAGACTGTCTTTATCATACAAAAAGACATTTGAGAAAAAATCACATCCATCTTGGTTGGATTAAATGACTTCCTTCTGTGTTTATGGAACCTCATATTACGCCTATTGAAGTCTCTTATCTTGTCTTTTTTGCATTCATTTGAAGTTAGGTGTAACTTCTGTGAGACTTTTTGTGCTGTTGGTGTGAGGTGTAGTGCGCTTATTCATTTATCATCACCATTTGTTTATATGATCTCATCTCTGGCACCGCCCCCGATGCCGTGGTCCCCGCCGCCAGATGGCAACCCAACTCTGCATATTGCCGGGTCACACCCGGGAAGGACTTGAATCCAATTCCCGGGTGCGACCCAGCAACTGCAATCTGGATGGGGTATAACAAAACTACTGTAGCAGAATAATACTAACAAAGTCTGGGCAGTGCCAGATAGGGAATTTGGGGGCAGATGTATTCACCTGGAGAAGGCATAAGAGAGTGATAAACCAGTGATATGTGCAAGGTGATAAACGCACCAGCCAATCAGCTCCTAACTGTTAATTTACATATTGGAGCTGATTGGCTGGTGCGTTTATCACCTTGCACTTATCACTGGTTTCTCTGACGTCCTAGTGGATGCTGGGGACTCCGTAAGGAACATGGGAAATAGACGGCTCCGCAGGAGACTGGGCACATCTAAAGAAAGATTTAGGACTATCTGGTGTGCACTGGCTCCTCCCCCTATGACCCTCCTCCAAGCCCCAGTTAGATTTCTGTGCCCGGCTGAGCTGGATGCACACTAGCGGCTCTCCTGAGCTCCTAGGAAGAAAGTGTTTGTTAGGTTTTTTATTTTCAGTGAGACCTGCTGGCAACAGGCTCACTGCATCGAGGGACTAAGGAGAGAAGAAGCGAACCTACCTAAGTGGTGGTAGCTTGGGCTTCTTAGGCTACTGGACACCATTAGCTCCAGAGGGATCGAACACAGGACCCGACCTCGTCGTCCGTTCCCGGAGCCGCGCCGCCGTCCTCCTTACAGAACCAGAAGCAAGAAGGTGGTCCGGAAAATCGGCGGCTGAAGACTTCTGTCTTCTCCAAGGTAGCGCACAGCACTGCAGCTGTGCGCCATTGCTCCTCATGCACACCACACACTTCGGTCACTGATGGTTGCAATGCGCTGGGGGGGGGGGGGGGGGGCCCTGAGCAGCAATACTGACACCTTGGCTGGCAAACTGGCACCATATATAGCCCCAGAGGCTATATAGGTGCTTTTTAACCCCTGCCAGAATCCATAAAAATGCGGGAGAAAGTCCGTGAAAAAGGGGCGGGGCTATCTCCTTTCAGCACACTGGCGCCATTTTTCCCTCACAGCTCCGTTGGAGGGAAGCTCCCTGGCTCTCCCCTGCAGTCAATACTACAAAAAGGGTTAAAAAGAGAGGGGGGGCACAATTTAGGCGCAGTATACAATATATATAGGCAGCTATAAGGGAAAACACTCTTATATGTGATATCCCTGTGATATATAGCGCCCTGGTGTGTGCTGGCATACTCTCCCTCTGTCTCCCCAAAGGGCTTTGTGGGGTCCTGTCCTCTGTCAGAGCATTCCCTGTGTGTGTGCTGTGTGTCGGTACGGCTGTGTCGACATGTATGAGGAGGATAATGATGTGGAGGCGGAGCGAATGCCTGTAAATGTGATGTCACCCCCTGCGGGATCGACACCGGTGTGGTTGGACTTATGGAAGGATTACGTGAAAGTGTCAACTCCTTACACAAAAGGTCGACGACACAGAACAGCCGGCTACTCAGCTTGTGCCTGTTCCAGCGTCTCAAATGTCATGGGGGGCTCTAAAAACGCCCGCTACCTCAGATGGCAGAAACAGATGTCGACACGGATACCGACTCCAGTGTCGACGTCGATGAGACTAGTGTACCCTCCAAATAGGTCCACCCGTTACATGATTGAGGCAATGAAAAATGTATTACACATTTATGATAATACCCCAGGTACCACATAAAAGGGTATTATGTTTGGTGAGAGAAAACTACCAGTAGTTTTTCCTGCATCTGAGAAATTAAATGAGGTGTGTGAGGAAGCGTGGTCTTCCCCCGGTAAGAAATTGATAATTTCTAAACGGTAATTGGCAGCGTACCCTTTCCCGCCAGAGGATAGGTCACGTTGGGAAACACCCCATAGGGTAGATACAGCGCTTACACGCTTATCAGAAAAGGTACTACCGTATCCGGATACGGCCGCCCTGAAGGAACCTGCTGATAAAAAGCAGGGGGTTACCCTAAAAGATATAGTCACACACTCGGGCATTATATTGCGACCAGCCATTGCCTCGGCATGGATGTGCAGTGCTCCCGCTGCGTGGTCAGATTCCCTGTCGGAAAATAACTATGGATAGGGACAATATTTTGCTGACAATAGAGCATATAAAAGACGTGGTCTTATACATGCGTGATGCACAGAGGGATATTTGCCGGCTGGCATCAAAAAAAATAAGCGCTAGGTCCATTGCCGCCAGACGGGGTTATGGACTCGGCAATGGTCAGGCGATGCCAACTCGAATCGGCACATGGAAGTTTTGCCCTATAAGGGGGTAAAACTGTTTGGGGATGGTCTTTCAGACCTCGTTTCCACAGCTACTGCTGGGAAATCGACTTTTTTGCCACAGGCTAGCCCACAACAAAAGAAAGCACCGTATCATCAAGTACAGTCCTTTCGGCCCCAGAAAAGCAAGAGGGCTAGAGGCTCATGCTTTCTGCCGAGAGGCAAAGGTAGAGGAAAAAGCTGCAGCACACAGCTAGTTCCCAAGAGCAGAAGTCCTCCCTGCGTCCGGTAAGTCCACAGCATGACGCTGGGGCTGCTCAGGCGGACCCGGGTACGGTGGGGGCCCGTCTCAGAAATTTCAGCGCCCAGTGTGCTCTCTCACATGGATCCCTGGGTCCTTCAAGTAGTATCTCAGGGGTACAGGCTGGAGTTTGAGACGTTCTTCCCCCCGCCGTTTCCTAAAATCTGCCTTACCGGCACCTCCCTCTGCCAGGGAGGCGGTGTTGGTGGCTATTCAACACTATAATCACAACAAGTGATTGTCAAGGTGCCCCTCCTTCAGCAAGGAAAGGGTTACTATTCCACAATGGTTGTGGTACCGAAACAGAACGGTTCGGTGAGACCCATCTTAGAATTAAAATACTTGAACTTTTATATCAGAAGATTCAAGTTCAAGATGGGGAACAGACGGCTCCGCAGGAGACTGGGCACATCTAAAGAAAGATTTAGGTCTATCTGGTGTGCACTGGCTCCTCCCCCTATGACCCTCCTCCAAGCCTCAGTTAGATTTCTGTGCCCGGCCGAGCTGGATGCACACTAGGGGCTCTCCTGAGCTCCTAGAAAGAAAGTATAGTTTAGGTTTTTTATTTTACAGTGAGATCTGCTGGCAACAGACTCACTGCAGCGAGGGACTAAGGGGAGAAGAAGCGAACCTACCTAAGTGGTGGTAGCTTGGGCTTCTTAGGCTACTGGACACCATTAGCTCCAGAGGGATCGCACACAGGATCCGACCTCGTCGTCCGGAGCCGCGCCGCCGTCCCCCTTACAGAGCCAGAAGCAAGAAGGTCCGGAAAATCGGCGGCTGAAGACTTCTGTCTTCTCCAAGGTAGCGCACAGCACTGCAGCTGTGCGCCATTGCTCCTCATGCACACCACACACTTCGGTCACTGATGGGTGCAGGGCGCTGGGGGGGGGCGCCCTGAGCAGCAATATTAACACCTTGGCTGGCAAAACTGACACCACATATAGCCCCAGAGGCTATATAGGTGTAAATTACCCCTGCCAGAATAACACAAAAAGCGGGAGAAAGCCCGCCGAAAAAGGGGCGGAGCCATCTCCCTCAGCACACTGGCGCCATTTTCCCTCACAGCTCCGCTGGAAGGATCGCTCCCTGGCTCTCCCCTGCAGTCCTGCACTACAGAAAGGGTAAAAAAGAGAGGGGGGCACAAATTTAGGCGCAGTATAATATATATATGCAGCTATAAGGGAAAACACTCTTTATAGGTGATATCCCTGTGGTATATAGCGCTCTGGTGTGTGCTGGCATACTCTCCCTCTGTCTCCCCAAAGGGCTTTGTGGGGTCCTGTCCTCTGTCAGAGCATTCCCTGTGTGTGTGCTGTGTGTCGGTACCGCTGTGTCGACATGTATGATGAGGAAAATGATGTGGAGGCAGAGCAAATGCCTGTAAATGTGTTGTCACCCCCTGAGGGGTTGACACCTGTGTGGATGGACTTATGGAAGGAATTACGTGACAGTGTCAGCTCCTTACATAAAAGGTTTGACGACATAGGACAGCCGGCTACTCAGCTTGTGACTGTTCCAGCGTCTCAAATGTCATCAGGGGCTTTAAAACGCCCGCTACCTCAGATGGCAGACACAGATGTCGACACGGATACCGACTCCAGTGTCGACGACGATGAGACTAGTGTACCCTCCAATAGGTCCACCCGTTACATGATTGAGGCAATGAAAAATGTATTACACATTTCTGATAGTACCCCAGGTACCACAAAAAAGGGTATTATGTTCGGTGAGAAAAAACTACCAGTAGTTTTTCCTGCATCTGAGGAATTAAATGAGGTGTGTGAGGAAGCCTGGACTTCCCCTGATAAGAAATTGATAATTTCTAAACGGTTATTGGCAGCGTACCCTTTCCCGCCAGAGGATAGGTCACGTTGGGAAACGTCCCCTAGGGTAGATAAAGCGATTACACGTTTATCAAAACAGGTGGCACTACCGTCTCCGGATACGGCCGCCCTAAAGGATCCTGCTGATAGAAAGCAGGAGGCTACCCTAAAAGCTATATATACACACACGGGCATTATATTGCGACCAGCGATTGCATCAGCATGGATGTGCAGTGCTGCTGCTGCGTGGTCAGATTCCCTGTCGGATAATATTGATACCCTGGATAGGGACACTATTTTGCTGACAGTAGAGCATATAAAGGACGTTGTCTTATACATGCGTGATGCACAGAGGGATATTTGCCGGCTGGCATCAAAAATAAGCGCAATGTCCATTGCCGCCAGAAGGGGGTTATGGACTCGGCAGTGGTCAGGTGATGCCGATTCAAAAAGGCACATGGAAGTTTAGCCTTATAAGGGGGTGGAACTGTTTGGGGATGGTCTTTCAGACCTCGTTTCCACAGCTACGGCTGGGAAATCGACATTTTTGCCACAGGCTACCCCACAGCAAAAGAAGGCACAGTATTATCAAGTACAGTCCTTTCGGCCCCATAAACACAAGAGGGCTCGAGGCGCATCCTTTCTGCCGAGAGGCAAAGGTAGAGGGAAAAAGCTGCAGCATACAGCCAGTTCCCAAGAGCAAAAGTCCTCCCCCGCGTCCGGTAAGTCCACAGCATGACGCTGGGGCTTCACAGGCGGATCCGGGTACGGTGGGGGCCCGTCTCAGAAATTTCAGCACACAGTGGGCTCTCTCACAGGTGGATCCCTGGGCCCTTCAAGTAGTATCTCAGGGGTACAGGCTGGAATTCGAGACGTCCTTCCCCCCGCCGTTTTCTAAAATCTGCCTTACCAGCAACTCCCTCTGCCAGGGAGGCAGTGTTGGCGGCTATCCAAAAACTGTATTCACAGCAAGTGATTGTCAAGGTACCCCTCCTTCAGCAAGGGAAGGGTTACTATTCCACAATGTTTGTGGTACCGAAACAGGACGGTTCGGTGAGACCCATCTTAAATTTAAAATCCTTGAACACTTATATCAAAAGGTTCAAGTTCAAGATGGAATCGCTCAGGGCGGTTATTGCGAGCCTGGACGAGGGGGATTACATGGTCTCCCTGGACATCAAGGATGCGTACCTGCATGTCCCCATTTACCCTCCTCACCAGGAGTACCTCAGATTTGTGGTACAGGACTGTCACTATAAGTTCCTGACGCTGCCGTTTGGGTTATCCACGGCACCGAGGGTCTTTACCAAGGTAATGGCCGAAATGATGATACTCCTTCGCAAGAAGGGAGTTTTAATTATCCCGTACTTGGACGATCTCCTGATAAAGGCGAGGTCCAAGGAACAGTTGGTAGTGGGGGTAGCACTTTCTCGGGAAGTGCTACAACAGCACGGCTGGATTCTCAATATTCCAAAGTCACAGCTGGTCCCGACGACACGTCTTCTGTTCCTGGGAATGATTCTGGACACAGACCAGAAAAAAGTGTTTCTTCCAGTGGAAAAAGCCGAGGAGTTGTCATCTCTAGTCAGAGACCTCCTAAAACCGGGACAGGTGTCGGTACATCAATGCACACGAGTCCTGGGAAAAATGGTAGCTTCGTACGAAGCAATTCCATTCGGAAGGTTCCACGCAAGGACTTTCCAGTGGGACCTGTTGGACAAATGGTCCGGGTCCCATCTCCAGATGCAACAGCGGATAACCCTGTCGGCAAGGACCAGGGTGTCGCTGCTGTGGTGGCTGCAGAGGGCTCATCTACTAGAGGGCCGCAGATTCGGAATACAGGACTGGGTCCTGGTGACCACGGATGCCAGCCTTCGGGGCTGGGGCGCAGTCACACAGGAAAGAAATTTCCAAGGACTGTGGTCAAATCAGGAGATTTCGCTTCACATAAATATTCTAGAGCTAAGGGCCATTTACAATGCCCTAAGCCAAGCAAGGCCCCTGCTTCAGAACCAGCCGGTACTGATCCAATCAGACAACATCACGGCGGTCGCCCATGTAAACAGACAGGGCGGCACAAGAAGCAGGAGGGCAATGGCAGAAGCCACAAGGATTCTCAGATGGGCGGAAAATCATGTGTTAGCACTGACAGCAGTGTTCATTCCGGGAGTGGACAACTGGGAAGCAGACTTCCTCAGCAGGCACGACCTCCACCCGGGAGAATGGGGACTTCATCCAGAAATCTTCCAAATGCTGGTAAACCGGTGGGAAAGACCACAGGTGGACATGATGGCGTCCCGCCTCAACAAAAAGCTAAAAAGATATTGCGCCAGGTCAAGGGACCCTCAGGCGATCGCTGTGGACGCTCTAGTAACACCGTGGGTGTACCAGTCGGTTTATGTGTTTCCTCCTCTGCCTCTCATTCCCAAGGTACTGAGAAAAGGGCATTCCGGAGGAAGTCATCCCTACCCTGATCAAAGCCAGGAAGGATGTCACTGCAAAACATTATCACCGCATTTGGCAGAAATATGTTGCTTGGTGTGAGGCCAGGAAGGCCCCAACGGAGGAATTTCAACTGGGTCGATTCCTGCATTTCCTGCAAGCAGGGGTGACGTTGGGCCTCAAATTGGGGTCCATTAAGGTCCAGATTTCGGCCCTGTCGATTTTCTTCCAGAAAGAACTGGCTTCACTGCCTGAAGTTCAGACTTTTGTCAAAGGAGTTCTGCGTATTCAGCCTCCTTTTGTGCCCCCAGTGGCACCTTGGGATCTCAATGTGGTTTTGGAGTTCCTGAAATCACATTGGTTTGAACCACTTAAGACTGTGGATTTGAAATATCTCACGTGGAAAGTGGTCATGCTGTTGGCTCTGGCTTCGGCCAGGCGTGTGTCAGAATTGGCGGCTTTGTCCTATAAAAGCCCTTATCTGATTTTCCATATGGATAGGGCAGAGTTGAGGACTCGTCCTCAGTTTCTCCCGAAGGTGGTATCAGCGTTTTCACTTGAACCAGCCTATTGTGGTGCCTGCGGCTACTAGGAACTTGGAGGATTCCAAGTTACTGGACGTAGTCAGGGCCCTGAAAAATTATGTTTCCAGGACGGCTGGAGTCAGGAAAACTGACTCGCTGTTTATCCTGTATGCACCCAACAAACTGGGTGCTCCTGCTTCTAAGCAGACTATCGCGCGCTGGATTTGTAGCACTATTCAGCTGGCGCATTCTGTGGTGGGACTACCGCAGCCTAAATCTGTAAAAGCCCATTCCACAAGGAAGGTGGGCTCATCTTGGGCGGCTGCCCGAGGGGTCTCGGCTTTACAACTTTGCCGAGCTGCTACTTGGTCAGGGGCAAACATGTTTGCAAAATTCTACAAAATTGATACCCTGGCTGAGGAGGACCTGGAGTTCTCTCATTCGGTGTTGCAGAGTCGTCCGCACTCTCCCGCCCGTTTGGGAGCTTTGGTATAATCCCCATGGTCCTTACGGAGTCCCCAGCATCCACTAGGACGTCAGTGAAAATAAGAATTTACTCACCGGTAATTCTATTTCTCGTAGTCCGTAGTGGATGCTGGGCGCCCATTCCAAGTGCGGATTGTCTGCAATACTTGTAAATAGTTATTGTTACACAAATCGGGTTGTTATTGCGAGCCATCTGTTCAGAGGCTCCGTTGTTATCATACTGTTAACCGGGGTTCCTATCACGAGTTATACGGTGTGATTGGTGTGGCTGGTATGAGTCTTACCCGGGATTCAAAATCCTTCCTTATTGTGTCAGCTCTTCCGGGCACAGTGTCCTAACTGAGGCTTGGAGGAGGGTGATAGGGGGAGGAGCCAGTGCACACCAGATAGACCTAAATCTTTCTTTAGATGTGCCCAGTCTCCTGCGGAGCCGTCTGTTCCCCATGGTCCTTACGGAGTCCCCAGCATCCACTACGGACTACGAGAAATAGAATTACCGGTGAGTAAATTCTTATTTTTTTTTTATCAATTAACAAAATGCAAAGTGAATGAACAGAAGAGAAATTTAATGAAAACAATATTTGGTGTGACCACCCTTTGCCTTCAAAACAGCATCAATTCTAGGTACACTTGCACACAGTGTTTGAAGGAACTTGGCAGGAGGTCGTTCCAAACATCTTGGAGAACTAACCACAAATCTTGCTCATATCCTTCTTTCCCTTCATGTAATTCCAGACAGACTCGATGTAGAGATCAGGGCTCCGTGGAGGCCATATCATCCCTTACAGGACTCCTTGTTCTTTTTTACGCTAAAGATAGTTCTTAATGACATTGGCTGTATGGGGATCGGTGTCCTGCTGCAGAATAAATGTGTATAAGTACCTGCTGGTCATGTATTCCATATGGTATGTATACCAAATACAAGATAATATTGTGTGTAGAGAGGAGATCAGCAGCACTTTAACAGGTGGTTGCAGAGGCAATGTAGCGTATGAGTTTATTTTGCTGCCTAGTTGCCGTAGGGGTAGAAGAAAAAAATGAGGTTCACATGGGACGGGGATATAGAGAATAGGAACCGGACTATAGGTCGACAGTTATTCGGTGGACCCCATATGGTCGACACTAAAAGGCTGACCGTTTCATATGGTCAACATGACTGGTTGACACACATGGTTGACACATTTTTGAACTTGTTCCTTCCTTGACTATCCATGTCACAAATCATAGCCTTTAGTAACCTTGTGGCGAGGGGAGCAAGACATCATGCCTACAAATGGTGATCCCAGATACACAATACCCAATAACCCCAATTTTTTTTTTTTTAAGTGTCGACCATTGTCATATTGACCTGTTGTACCCATTGACCTTCCATGTCGACATCTTGTCTGTCGACCATATGGGGTTGACCTAATGCCTCTAGATCTAATGAATCTTATATACCACATCCCCAGGAGAATATGGGAGATGAGGCCAGTGACCTCCCATCAAAGATTCTACATTTTCAGGCACCCCCCATTAGATGCACGGAATGAATGTAAACACAAAGCTTCTCTGCAACCTGTAGGAACTCACCAAGTAGTTTAAAATGTATTTTGTAATTAAAATAATGCTTACTGGAAGTTGTATGAACATCTCTTGACTTTTATTTTTTGTTTATTTCTAGGCGTAAAGTCCTCGGATTTACATGTTCAGAATTCCAAGTACTATGAAAAAAATTGATGGTGGTTTACTGGCATACTCCAGCACTCGTTCGTGGCAACACACCATTACCCCACGACTGGAAAAACTGTTGAGTGTTCTCACAGCCATGTACTAATGTATATTCCGGGTCACAGATCCTGTAATATTTTAACAGGGCTGGTGCAGACTACTCAGAAAATCCAGATAGGACAGCAAAAGCGATCTCCGGGAGCCAGTGGCGTAACAAGGGAGGGGCGAACGGGGTGCATATCCTGGGCGCCGTGGCAGGCCCAGCAGAGGAGGGCACCTCCGGTAAGGGCAATGCGCCAGCACTGCCCACCCACCAGCCACTGCCTGTCCTCATCGTGTAAATAGTGTACTTTGGATTTGTGTGTGTTGGGGGGGGGGCAGCATTCTTCATCTTGCACTGGGTGCTGAAGACCCTAGTTACTCCTCTGCCGGGAGCTGTGGTCCGCAGTCTAGATCAGGAGGACTGCGCAAGGGGTGAGTAACTGCTGGGAATCCTTGAAATGGGAATCCTTGAAAAAAAAATTTCTTCTGCAAAGTTGGAAAACAACCTTCAAGGAAACCTACACTTCCAAATATCCCTTCACTCACTGGCTTCATATTGTAGCTCAAAGGATCAGATAATGAATGGCAGGAACTGATAAGTTCTCACAATCACACACTGGGGGTAATTCCAAGTTGATCGCAGCAGGAAATTTTTTTAGCAGTTGGGCAAAACCATGTGCACTGCAGGGGAGGCAGATATAACGTGCAGAGAGAGTTAGATTTGGGTGGGTTATTTTGTTTCTATGCAGGGTAAATACTGGCTGCTTTATTTTTACACTGCAATTTAGATTGCAGATTGAACACACCCCACCCAAATCTAACTCTCTCTGCACATGTTATATCTGCCTCCCCTGCAGTGCACATGGTTTTGCCCAATTGCTAACAAACTTGAAGCTGCGATCAACTCAGAATTACCACCCATGGGGGTCATTCCGAGTTGTTCGCTCGTTGCCGATTTTCGCTATACTGCGATTAGTCACTTACTGCGCATGCGCAAGGTTCGCAGAACGCATACGCTTAGTTTTTTTACACAAAAGTTAGGTATTTTACTCACGGCATAACGAAGCTTTTTCATCGTTCTGGTGATCGTAGTGTGATTGACAGGAAGTGGGTGTTTCTGGGTGGAAACTGGTCGTTTTCTGGGAGTGTGCGAAAAAACGCTGGCGTTTCTGGGAAAAACACGGGAGTGTCTGAAGAAACGGGGGAGTGTCTGAGCGAACGCTGGTTGTGTTTGTGACGTCAAACCAGGAACAAAACTGACTGAACTGATCGCAATGTAGGAGTAAGTCTCGAGCTACTCAGAAACTGCTAAGAAATTTCTATTCGCAATTCTGCTAATCTTTCGTTCGCAATTCTGCTATGCTAAGATACACTCCCAGAGGGCGGCGGCTTAGCGTGTGCAATGCTGCTAAAAGCAGCTAGCGAGCGAACAACTCGGAATGACCCCCTATGTGCACTGCAGGGGAGGCAGATTTAACATGTGCAGAGAGAGTTAGATTTGGGTGTGGTGTGTTCAATCTGCAATCTAATTTGCAGTATAAAAATAAAGCAGCCAGTATTTACCCTGCACAGAAATAAAATAACCCAAACAAATCTAGCTCTTTCTGCACATGTTATATCTGCGCCCCCCCCCCCCCCCCTGCAGTGCACATGGTTTTGCCCAACTGCTAAAAAATGTCCTGCTGCGATCAACTTGGAATTACCCCCACTGTTCTGTACTGATGAAGTGGTTTAATTGCAATGCGTATAAGACAAATACAGGGTTACAATATCCCATTATTTTCTGCTATAGGCTAACAAGACTTGTGTAATATAGAATGTTGGCCCTCATTCCGAGTTGATCGCACGTAGCAACATTTTGCTGCTGGTGTTATGCCTATGGGGGAGTGTATTTTAGCATAGCAGGGATGCGATTGCTTGTGCAGCCCTGCTATGCTAAAAAAGTTTACTGCAAAACAAGACCAGGGTCAGATTTACGGATCTAGTGACGAAGGTCCTGGAATTGACATCAGACATCCGCCCTCCAAACGCCTGGACACGCCTGCGTTCAGATCTCCACGCCCGGAAAACGGTGAGTATCTGCCCCGGAATGCCTCCCCGCTGTCAATCTTCTTGCGATCGCGCTAGCGATCACTTTCTTCTGGTCGTTGCCCGGCGACGGCTGTCACTGGGCAATGATGCGCATTGCGGTCGCTGCGCATGCGCAGTTCTGACCCATTTGCACCGCAGCGAAGAACCATTGCGTGCAAATGGGTTGAAATGACCCCCGTTACCTGATACTCTAATCAGGAGAACTGCTCCCATTACTTTTCTACTACAGGAATTGGAAGAGAGTATGTAGAAATGAATATGGCCAAGTGACTATTGCAGGCATTCCCAACCACGGTCCTCAAGGCACACTAATGGGCCCTACACATTAGGCGATGTGTCGCCGAGGTGCCCGACGGCCGATACGGGCGACCCGGCGGCGGGGGGGGCAGTGACGGGGGAGTGAAGTTTCTTCACTCCACCCGGCTCCATAGACGTGCAGGCAAATATGGACGATCTCGTCCATATTGGCCTGCATGCACAGCCGACATGTCACCAGCGATGAACGAGCGCGGGGCCGCGCATCGTTCATCGCTGGTGACTCCACACTGCACGATATGAACGTTATCTCGTTCATTAATGAACGAGATCGTTCATATCGTGCAGTGATATCGGCATGTGTGTAGGGCCCATTAGCTCCAGAGGGTCGGAACACAGGTCTCATCCTCGTTGTTCGTCCCGGAGCCGCGCCGCCCACCTCCTCATAGAGCCGGAAGATAGAAGCCGGGTGAGTATAAGAAGAAAGAAGACTTCAAAGGCGGCAGAAGACTTCAGATCTTCACTGAGGTACCGCGCAGCGGTAACGCTGCACGCCATTGCTCCCACATTCACACACACTGACGGCACTGTATGGGTGCAGGGTGCGGGGGGGGGCGCCCTGGGCAGCAATTATTAACCTCTAGGGACACTGGCATAGATATATATATACTGCGGAGGCAGTATATTACAGAAACCCCTGCCAGTATAAAGATTTGAGCGGGACCGAAGCCCACCGTTGAGGGAGCGGAGCTTGATCCTCCAGCACTAACCAGCGCCATTTTCTCCACAGCACGCTGCAGAGAAGCTGGCTCCCCGGACTCTCCCCTGCTGAACACAAGTACAGAGGGCAAAAAAGAGGGGGGGGGGGCACATTTATTTGGCGCAGTGAGTGTATTATTTATATATATATATATATATATATATATATATATATATATAGTGCAGAAGACCCGGCACTCCTCTCGCTCCCCAGCGTGTCAGCAGTGTGCTCCCGTGCCCTCACCTCCTAGGACCTGGGTCCCATAAACAGCGATGGAAATAAGTGCGGCACTGGGAGTCTTGTAATAGATGTGAAGCAAAGCCGTGTCTTTATTGCATCTATGTTTCGGGGACGCAGCCCCTTCGTCAGGATAACCTCATAGTGTACAAATCAGTGTTTAAATAGCATATAGAGAAGGAGGTACTTCTCTATATGCTAGCGGATAGTTCCACATATGCTAGGCTGTCTAGAGATCCCACCTGCCAGTTTAAGAAGGAATTGGATGACATGTTAAAACTGGCAGTAGAAACAGCAATTATCACCCCTGTTGTGGCTAAGGCACTCTGTGTTGATTTTCCTGTAGTCCCTATTTTTTATGTGATTCCCAAGATTCACAAAGATGCAGTGAATCCCCCTGGCAGGCCTATTATATCTGCCAGGGGTTCATTATGTGAAGCTATTTCCATCTATTGTGATAGTTATCTACAACCATGTATACAGGATACACCGACACATTTGAAGGATACGTCATCACTTCTACGTATTCTTGAGGGTTTAGGTGCTTTACCCAGTAATATAGTCTTGGCATCTATCGATGTGACAAGTCTTTACACCTGTATCCCCCATGGGGCGGGTTTACTTGCGGTGGAACACCTTCTAACTAATAACCCCAAATATGCAGGACCTGATATTAAATTTTATCTGTCGCTGTTGGAATTCACGCTGACGCATAATTATTTCTTGTACGACAACCACTTCTACATTCAGCGCACTGGCTGCGCCATGAGGAGTGCTGTGGCCCCGGCATTTGCCAATGCGTTTATGTGGGAAGTGGAAAGGGACCTGTTTCTACAGGATTTAGCTATTTCATCAAGGCTATGCCTGTATCAGCGTTATATAGATGACGTACTCATCTTTTGGATGGGTGAGGCAAGTCATCTATTTGAGATCATAGAGCAGCATAACGCCACAGCTAGTCCCATTAAGTTCACCATGGAGTGCAATGATAAGGTGATCAATTTCCTTGATGTGCACATCACATTGACTCAAGGTGTTATCGACACTGAATTATTTACCAAAGCCACTGATAGGAATAACCTTTTAAGGTTTGACAGCTTCCATCCCAAATCCACAATCACAGGGCTTCCTTATTCACAATTCTTAAGGGTGTGTAGGATCAACAGTCAACAGCCAACTAGAGATACACAACTTAATGTGATGTTCTCTAAATTTAGGGAGAGGGGGTACCCAATAGGGTTGCTTGAGCAAGCCAAACAAAAAGCATTGAAGGCCACACGCCAGCAACTATTGAAACCAAAGCCACATAAACAATTAACAGGAAGGTTCCCATGGGTAACCAGATTCAACTCCAGCAGCCCTCAGTTGATTAAACAGACTAGACGACTGTGGCCCATTATAGCTTCAGATAGGGAACTGGGTGAGGTTTACCAGTCAAGACTACTGCCCAGTTTCTCTAGGGGGCGTAGTATTAGAGATTTTGTGGTCAAGACGGACATCTCTTGGTTTGATAAGAATAACTCAAAAAACTTTCTCAGGCGAAGAAATGGATGTTTTAAATGCAGTGGTTGTACCACCTGTGGGTATATGCTTCAGGGCGACAGTTTTCTGCATCCACACACTGGGAAGAAATACGACATCAGATACCCCTTATCATGTGACTCAAAATTTGTTATTTACCTACTAACCTGCCCCTGTGGTTTGGCCTACGTTGGCAAGACCGATTGCGCCTTCAAGACAAGAATGGCGCAACATAGGTATGCCATACGTGAGGCCATCAAGAAAGGTGGCAGTGATCAACCCGTGGCACGTCATTTCGCGTTAGCAAAACACGGAATGGCCACTCTGCGGTATAAGATCATTGATCAAGTTCCGCCATCATTACGAGGTGGTGACCGCTCGAAGAAATTGCTACAGGCTGAAGCAAAATGGATCTATACACTTAATACCCAGTTTCCTAGGGGCCTTAATGAAGCTCTCAGTTTGAAATGCTTTCTATGAGAGCTTTAGAATTGGGGGTAGTAGTGCAGTTAGGTGTAGTTTTGGTTTCATTACCCCTTGCCCATTTTACAGTATACATGTGACACTAATTAATAGGCTTCTGTATTTTGATGACAATTGACACCGCAACTCTAAGCCTTATTTGGCGTTAAATAGTTTGCATAGTGTCACTCGTGTAGCACTTTGTATATAGGTGTGCTTTGAACAGAGTCCCCCATTTTTATGCTGCTATGTGTCTTGATGGAGGAATTCAAGATAGATTAATTAAGCTAACATCTGTATGAGTTTGATGAATTAAACATTTTCCCGCAGCAGCTTGCGTTATCCAGTATAGACATTGATCTGTGATGTACTGTTTATGCTTGATTTTTAAATATTTCACATTTTTTAACATTTTGTGGTTAGTCTGCAACATAAGTATTACGTTCTGATGGTTCACTATTTGTTTTTTGCTATATGATGAGCACGATGCACTTTATAAATGTTTGTTGTTGTTTATAACCTGTTTCTATGGTTACTTGTTACCCAGCCCCAGTGCGCTAGCCGCACGGACCGGAGCCGCGTCACTTCCGGTGGGCGTAGTGACGTCAGGACCGGGATCCTGGGCAGCGTGGCTGGAGGCGGCGGTGAGTACCTCCTTCTCTATATGCTATTTAAACACTGATTTGTACACTATGAGGTTATCCTGACGAAGGGGCTGCGTCCCCGAAACGTAGATGCAATAAAGACACGGCTTTGCTTCACATCTATTACAAGACTCCCAGTGCCGCACTTATTTCCATCGCTATATATATATATATAAAAGCGCTGTACTGACTGGGATTTTATTCCAGTGTCCGGTAGTGCTGGGTGTGTGCTGGCATACTCTCTCTCTGTCTCTCCAAAGGGCCTTATTGGGGGACTGTCTCCATATAGATATATATCCCTGAGTTTGTGGGGGTGTCGGTACGTGTGTGTCGGCATGTCTGAAGTGGAAGGCTCATCTAAGGAGGAGGTAGAGCAGATGATTGTGGTGTCTCCGTCGGCGACGCCGACACTTGATTGGTTGGATATGTGGAATGTTTTAAATGCAAATGTGTCTTTATTACGTAAGAGATTGGACAAAGCAGAGTCCAGGGAAGAAACAGGGAGTCAATCCATGGCTTTGGCTGTGTCACAGGGCCCTTCAGGGTCTCAGAAACGTCCCCTTTCCCACGTAGCAGACACTGATACTGACACGGATTCTGACTCCAGTGTCGACTACGATGATGCGAGGTTACACCCAAGGGTGGCCAAAAGTATTCATTATATGATTATTGCAATAAAAGATGTTTTACATATCACAGATGACCCCTCTGTCCCTGACACGAGGGTATGCAATGCATGTTTAAGGAAAAGAAACCTGAGGTAACCTTTTCCCCATCTCATGAGCTGAACGCTTTATTTGAAAAGGCTTGGGAAACTCCAGACAAGAAACTGCAGATTCCCAAGAGAATTCTTATGGCGTACCCTTTCCCTGCACAGGACAGGTTATGGTGGGAATCCTCGCCCAGGGTGGACAAGGCTTTGACGCGCTTGTCCAAAAAGGTGGCGCTACCATCTCCAGACACGGCAGCCCTCAAGGATCCTGCTGATCGCAGACAGGAAACTACCTTAAAATCAATTTATACACATACGGGTGCCTTGCTTAGACCGGCAGTAGCGTCGGCATGGGTATGTAGCGCAGTAGAAGCATGGGCAGATAACTTGTCATCTGACATTGACACCCTAGATAGGGATAGCATTTTATTGACCTTGGGTCACATTAAAGACGCAGCCTTATATATGAGAGACGCTGCGAGAGACGTTGGGCTGTTAGGTACAAGAGCCAACGCCATGGCAATTTCTGCTAGGCGAACCCTGTGGACCCGCCAATGGACGGGTGATGCCGACTCAAAAAGACATATGGAAGTTTTACCATACAAGGGTGAGGTTTTATTTGGGGAGGGTCTCGCGGACCTGGTTTCCACGGCTACCGCGGGTAAATCTTCTTTTTTGCCTTATATTCCCTCACAGCCTAAGAAAGCGCCACATTATCAAATGCAGTCCTTTCGGTCACAGAGAAACAAGAAAGTACGAGGTGCGTCCTTTCTTGCCAGAGGTAAGGGCAGAGGAAAGAAGCTGCACAACACAGCTAGTTTCCAGGAACAGAAGTCCTCCCCGGCCTCTACAAAATCTACCGCATGACGCTGGGGCTCCGCTACGGGAGTCCGCCCCAGTGGGGGCACGTCTTCGACTTTTCAGCCACATCTGGGTTCACTCACAGGTGAATACCTGGGCAATAGAAATTGTTTCTCAGGGTTACAAGCTGGAATTCGAAGAGGTGCCTCCTCGCCGGTTTTTCAAATCGGCCCTGACGGCTTCTCCCCCAGAAAGGGAGTTAGTGTTAAATGCAATTCACAAATTGTATCTTCAACAAGGGAGGGGATATTACTCAACCCTGTTTGTAGTCCCGAAACCGGACGGTTCGGTCAGACCCATTTTAAATTTAAAATCCCTGAACCTATACTTGAAAAGGTTCAAGTTCAAGATGGAATCGCTCAGAGCAGTCATCGCCAGCCTGGAAGGGGGGGATTTTATGGTGTCCCTGGACATAAAGGATGCATACCTTTATGTTCCCATATACCTACCTCATCAGGCGTACCTGAGATTTGCGGTACAGGATTCTCATTACCAATTTCAGACGTTGCCGTTTGGGCTTTCCACGGCCCCGAGGATTTTCACCAAGGTGATGGCGGAAATTATGGTGCTCCTGCGCAAGCAAAAGAAAACACCACAATATCAGATGCAGTCCTTTCGGTCGCATAAGTCCAGAAGAGGTCGGGGCTCTTCCTTCCTCGCCAGAGGTAAGGGTAGAGGGAAAAGAATGCCTGCTACGGCTAGTTCCCAGGAGCAGAAGTCCTCCCCGGCTTCTACTAAATCCACCGCATGACGCTGGGGCTCCACTGAGGGAGTCCGCGCCGGTGGGGGCACGTCTTCGATTCTTCAGCCAGGTCTGGGTTCTGTCAGACGTGGATCCTTGGGCGATGGAAATTATATCCCAAGGCTACAAACTGGAATTTGAAGAGGTGCCTCCTCGCCGAGTTTTCAAGTCGGCTTTGCCAGATTCTCCCCCAGAGAGGGAAATAGTTTTAGCTGCAATTCAAAAGCTGTGTCGACAGCAAGTGATTATCAAGGTCCCCCTAGTCCAACAGGGTAAAGGGTACTATTCAACCCTGTTTGTGGTCCCGAAACCGGATGGCTCGGTCAGACCCATTCTGAATCTAAAATCCCTAAACCTGTACTTGAAAAAGTTCAAATTCAAGATGGAATCGCTCCGGGCAGTTATCTCCAGCCTGGAAGGGGGGGATTTTATGGTGTCACTAGACATAAAGGATGCATACCTTCATGTCCCCATGTATCCTCCTCATCAGGCGTACCTGAGATTCGCTGTACAGGACTGTCATTACCAGTTTCAGACGTTGCCGTTTGGGCTTTCCACGGCCCGAGGATTTTCACCAAGGTAATGGCGGAAATGATGGTGCTCCTGCGCAGGCAGGGAGTCACAATTATCCCGTACTTGGACGATCTCCTGATAAAAGCGAGGTCGAGAGATCAATTGCTGAAAAGCGTGTCGCTCTCCTTGAAAGTGCTGCAGCAGCACGGCTGGATTCTAAATCTACCAAAGTCACAGTTGATTCCAACGACTCGGCTATCTTTCTTAGGCATGATTCTGGAAACGGAACAGAAGAGGGTTTTTCTCCCAATAGAAAAAGCCCAGGAATTCCAGAACATGGTCAGGGACCTGCTAAAACCAAAAAGAGTGTCAGTCCATCAATGCACTCGAGTGCTGGGAAAAATGGTGGCGGCCTACGAGGCCATCCCCTTCGGCAGGTTCCATGCGAGGACATTTCAGTGGGACCTTCTGGACAAGTGGTCGGGGTCCCATCTACAAATACATCAGAAAATAAGCCTGTCCCCCAGGGCCAGGGTGTCTCTCCTGTGGTGGCTGCAGAGTGCTCACCTTCTCGAGGGTCGCAGGTTCGGCATTCAAGACTGGGTTCTGGTGACCACGGACGCGAGCCTCCGAGGATGGGGAGCAGTCACACAAGGAAGACATTTTCAGGGACTATGGTCAAGCCAGGAGGCTTGTCTACACATCAACGTACTGGAATTGAGGGCCATATACAACGGCCTACGACAAGCGGAGAATCTTCTTCGCGACCTACCAGTTCTGATTCAAGCAGACAAGGTCACAGCCGTGGCTCATGTAAACCGCCAAGGCAGGACAAGGAGCAGAGTGGCAATGGCGGAAGCCACCAGGATTCTTCGCTGGGCGGAAAATCACATAAGCGCTCTGTCAGCAGTCTTCATTCCGGGAGTGGACAACTGGGAAGCAGACTTCCTCAGCAGACACGATCTCCATCCAGGAGAGTGGGGACTTCCTCAAATAGACATGATGGCGTCACGCCTCAACAATAAGCTTCGGAGGTATTGTGCCGGGTCAAGGGACCCTCAGGCAGTAGCGGTGGACGCCCTGGTGACACCATGGGTGTTTCAGTCGGTCTATGTTTTCCCTCCTCTTCCGCTCATCTCAAAAATATTGAGAATCATAAGATGAAAAAGAGTGCAGACAATACTCATTGTTCCAGATTGGCCTCGAAGGGCCTGGTATTCAGATCTTCAGGAAATGCTCACAGAAGATCCGTGGCCTCTTCCTCTCAGGGAGGACCTGTTGCAGCAGGGGCCCTGCGTGTTCCAAGACTTACCGCGCTTACGTTTGATGGCATGGCGGTTGAACACCAAATCCTAGCTGGGAAAGGTATTCCGGAGGAAGTCATCCCTACTCTGATAAAGGCTAGGAAGGAGGTGACGGCGAAACATCACCGTATCTGGAGGAAGTATGTATCTTGGTGTGAAGCCAAGAATGCTTCTACGGAAGATTTCCATCTGGGCCGTTTTCTCCACTTTCTACAGACAGGAGTGGATATGGGCCTAAAGTTAGGCTCCATTAAGGTACAGATTTTGGCCCTATCAATTTTCTTTCAGAAGGAATTGGCTTCTCTCCCAGAAGTCCAGACTTTTGTAAAGGGAGG
Source organism: Pseudophryne corroboree (assembly GCF_028390025.1). NCBI lineage: Eukaryota > Metazoa > Chordata > Amphibia > Anura > Myobatrachidae > Pseudophryne > Pseudophryne corroboree. Next base: position 53,943,154 of record NC_086451.1, read on the forward strand.
GCTGCACATCCAGCCTCCTTTTGTGCCCCCAGTGGCACCATGGAACCTTAACGTGGTGTTACAGTACATAAAATCTCACTGGTTTGAACCTCTTCAAACGGTTGAATTAAAATTTCTCACTTGGAAGGTGGTCATGTTGTTGGCCTTGGCATCTGCAAGGCGGGTGTCCGAATTGGCGGCTTTGTCTCACTAAAGCCCCTATCTGATTTTCCATGTGGATAGAGCAGAGTTGAGGACTCGTCCTCCATTTTGGCCTAAGGTGGTTTCATCGTTTCATATGAACCAACCTATTGTGGTACCTGTGGCTACTGGTGACTTGGAGGATTCCAAGGGGTCTATGCAATTCCGGGCAAATTGCGGTTTTTTTTCTCCCGTTTTTAAATTCGACACAATTCGACCGGAGCATGGTTTTCAGTGGGAAGGGGTGGGAATGGGTTAAAATCCAGAAAAAAAAATGCGTGGGGTCCCCCCTCCTAAGCATAACCAGCCTCGTGCTCTTTGAGTCGGTCCTGGTTGTAAAAATACGGGGAAAAAATTGACATGCGCTATCTGTCAGCTCAGACGCGCAAAGCCAATCAGGAGAGTGCCACAACGTGGCGCTCCCTGATTGGCTGAAGGGACCCTCTGTGACAGGAGTCACGGGGGGTCTCAGCATTCGGGGAAAGGGGTCCCATGTGTAAACATGGGACCCCTTTCAGTGCGTGGATCGGGTATGCGGTTTGTTTTTTTGCCAAGTACGTGGATTACAAAAAAAGAACAGGACACACTGGATTTAGGTGAGTATAATTTTATTTTCAGGTACCCCGGATTCTACTTGGAGACGTGGACAGTCGGCGTGTGAACATAGGTAAGTATGTGTGTGTCGGCATGTATGTAATAAAGTTGTACTTTCACGGTGTGCGTGTCCTGTTTTTATTTGGGTATTTTTTTGCAGAAGAACTACAGGTACCAGCGGGCCCATTTTTACCCCCGCATGCTGGTACTTGTGGTTCTCCAAGTACCAGCTTGCGGGGGAGGCTTGCTGGGACTTGTAGTTCTTCTGCAAAAAAACAATATTCTTTTATTTTACACAAGGCTATCAGCCCCCCATCCGCAGCCCATGGATGGGGGGGACAGCCTCGGGCTTCACCCCTGGCCCTTGGGTGGCTGGAGGGGGGGGGACCCCTTGATTTAAGGGGTCCCCACTCCTCCAGGTTACCCCGGCCAGGGGTGACTAGTTGGGGATTTAATACCACGGCTGCAGGGACCGGTATAAAAGTGTTTCCCCCGGCTGTGGCATTATCTCTCCAGCTAGTGGAGCCCGGTGCTGGTGTTAAAAATACGGGGGACCCGTACGCTTTTTGTCCCCCGTATTTTTTGCACCAGGACCGGACGCAGAGCCCGGTGCTGGTTCTAAAAATACGGGGGATCCCCAGTCAATTTTTCCCCCGTATTTTTACAACCAGGACCGGCTCAAAGATCCCGAGGCTGGCTATGCTTAGGAGGGGGGACCCCACGCATTTTTTTTTCTGGATTTTAACCCATTCCCACCCCTTCCCACTGAAAACCATGCTCTCTATTTTAGTTTAAAAATATATATAATTTTAAAAAATATATAAATAATAGTTGTGTCTCCTAATAGACAAACCAAGTACCTAATCCCTTCTAATATAAATAGATATGCTATTAGCAATTAAAAAAAAACACAAAAAAAAACATGTTTTTAATTTTTTTTATTAGATTCCGCCAGCAAAGTGAGGCGGAATGAAATTGACGAAATTACTGTCGAAAAGCACTGTTGTCGAATCGACATTCTTCAATTGAATATACTTTTGTCGAAAAGCCGCATTTTTACCATTGCAGACATGTCGAATTTGTCAACTGTCGAATTTCAAAAAGTCGAATCTGAAAAGTCATTTTTTTTGTCGAAAAGTACTGTATTGCATTGTCGAATATTTTTTTTTGTGTCGAAAATGCCCCGTTTTTCGACATTTGCGGCAATTCTCCAGCAATTGCATATACCCCCAAGTCCCTTGATGTAGTCAGGGCCTTAAAAATTTATGTAGCCAGGACGGCTCGGGTTAGGAAAACAGAGGCACTGTTTGTCCTGTATGTAGCCAACAAGGTTGGCGCTCCTGCTTCTAAGCAGACTATTGCTCGCTGGATCTGTAACACGATTCAGCAGGCTCATTCTACGGCTGGATTGCCGTTACCAAATTCGGTAAAGACCCATTACACTAGGAAGGTGGGCTCTTCTTGGGCGGCTGCCCGAGGCGTCTCTGCATTACAGCTTTGCCGAGCGGCGACTTGGTCGGGTTCAAACACTTTTGCTAAATTCTACAAGTTTGATACCCTGGCTGATGAGGACCTCATGTTTGCTCAATCGGTGCTGCAGAGTCATCCGCACTCTCCCGCCCGGTCTGGAGCTTTGGTATAATCCCCATGGTCCTTACGGGGTCCCCAGCATCCTCTAGGACGTAAGAGAGAATAAGATTTTAAACCTACCGGTAAATCTTTTTCTCCTAGTCCGTAGAGGATGCTGGGCGCCCGTCCCAGTGCGGACATATTTCTGCGAGGCTTGTATATAGTTATTGCTTACATAAGGGTTATGTTACAGTTAAGATCAGTCTTTGGCTGATGCTGTTTTTGTTCATACTGTTAACTGGTTACGTATATTCCATGTTATACGGTGTGGATGGTGTGGGCTGGTATGAATCTTGCCCTTAGATTAACAAAAATTCTTTCCTCGTACTGTCCGTCTCCTCTGGGCACAGTTCTTTAACTGAGGTCTGGAGGAGGGGCATAAGGGGAAGAGCCAGTGCACACCCATCTAAAGTCTTTAGAGTGCCCATGTCTCCTGCGGAGCCCGTCTATACCCCATGGTCCTTACGGAGTCCCCAGCATCCTCTACGGACTAGGAGAAAAAGATTTACCGGTAGGTTTAAAATCTTATTTCTCTATCGTCCTAGTGGATGCTGGGGTTCCTGAAAGGACCATGGGGAATAGCGGCTCCGCAGGAGACAGGGCACAAAAAGTAAAGCTTTAGGATCAGGTGGTGTGCACTGGCTCCTCCCCCTATGACCCTCCTCCAAGCCTCAGTTAGATTTTTGTGCCCGGCCGAGAAGGGTGCAATCTAGGTGGCTCTCCTAAAGAGCTGCTTAGAAAAGTTTAGCTTAGGTTTTTTATTTTACAGTGAGTCCTGCTGGCAACAGGATCACTGCAACGAGGGACTTAGGGGAGAAGAAGTGAACTCACCTGCGTGCAGGATGGATTGGCTTCTTTGGCTACTGGACATTAGCTCCAGAGGGACGATCACAGGTACAGCCTGGATGGTCACCGGAGCCTCGCCGCCGGCCCCCTTGCAGATGCTGAAACGAGAAGAGGTCCAGAATCGGCGGCAGAAGACTCCTCAGTCTTCTTAAGGTAGCGCACAGCACTGCAGCTGTGCGCCATTTCCTCTCAGCACACTTCACACGGCAGTCACTGAGGGTGCAGGGCGCTGGGAGGGGGGCGCCCTGGGAGGCAAATGAAAACCTTTTTTGGCTAAAAATACCTCACATATAGCCTCCGGGGGCTATATGGAGATATTTAACCCCTGCCAGAATCCATTAAAGAGCGGGAGACGAGCCCGCCGAAAAAGGGGCGGGGCCTATCTCCTCAGCACACAGCGCCATTTTCCCTCACAGAAAGGCTGGAGGGAAGGCTCCCAGGCTCTCCCCTGCACTGCACTACAGAAACAGGGTTAAAACAGAGAGGGGGGGCACTAATTTGGCGTTAGAAATATATAAAAGATGCTATAAGGGAAAACACTTATATAAGGTTGTCCCTATATAATTATAGCGTTTTTGGTGTGTGCTGGCAAACTCTCCCTCTGTCTCTCCAAAGGGCTAGTGGGTCCTGTCCTCTATCAGAGCATTCCCTGTGTGTGTGCTGTGTGTCGGTACGTGTGTGTCGACATGTATGAGGACGATGTTGGTGAGGAGGCGGAGCAATTGCCTGTAATGGTGATGTCACTCTCTAGGGAGTCGACACCGGAATGGATGGCTTATTTAGGGAATTACGTGATAATGTCAACACGCTGCAAGGTCGGTTGACGACATGAGACGGCCGACAAACAATTAGTACCGGTCCAGACGTCTCAGAAACACCGTCAGGGGTTTTAAAACGCCCGTTTACTTTAGTCGGTCGACACAGACACGGACACTGAATCCAGTGTCGACGGTGAATAAACAAACGTATTCCTTATTAGGGCCACACGTTAAGGGCAATGAAGGAGGTGTTACATATTTCTGATACTACAAGTACCACAAAAGAGGGTATTATGTGGGATGTGAAAAAACTACCGTAGTTTTTCCTGAATCAGATAAATTAAATGAAGTGTGTGATGATGCGTGGGTTCCCCCCGATAGAAAATTATGGGCGGTATACCCTTTCCCGCCAGAAGTTAGGGCGCGTTGGGAAACACCCCTTAGGGTGGATAAGGCGCTCACACGCTTATCAAAACAAGTGGCGGTACCGTCTATAGATAGGGCCGTCCTCAAGGAGCCAGCTGACAGGAGGCTGGAAAATATCATAAAAAGTATATACACACATACTGGTGTTATACTGCGACCAGCGATCGCCTCAGCCTGGATGTGCAGAGCTGGGGTGGCTGGGTCGGATTCCCTGACTAAAAATATTGATACCCTTGACAGGGACAGTATTTTATTGACTATAGAGCATTTAAAGGATGCATTTCTATATATGCGAGATGCACAGAGGGATATTTGCACTCTGGCATCAAGAGTAAGTGCGATGTCCATATCTGCCAGAAGATGTTTATGGACACGACAGTGGTCAGGTGATGCAGATTCCAAACGGCACAAAGGTGTATTGCCGTATAAAGGAAGAGGAGTTATTTGGGGTCGGTCCATCGGACCTGGTGGCCACGGCAACTGCTGGAAAATCCACCGTTTTTACCCTAAGTCACATCTCTGCAGAAAAAGACACCGTCTTTTCAGCCTCAGTCCTTTCGTCCCTATAAGAGTCATATCTGCCCAGGGATAGAGGAAAGGGAAGAAGACTGCAGCAGGCAGCCCATTCCCAGGAACAGAAGCGTTCCACCGCTTCTGCCAAGCTCTCAGCATGACGCTGGGACCGTACAGGACCCCTGGATCCTACATGTAGTATCCCAGGGGTACAGATTGGAATGTCGAGACGTTTCCCCTTCGCAGGCTCCTGAAGTCTGGTTTACCAAGGTCTCCCTCCGACAAGGAGGCAGTATGGGAAACAATTCACAAGCTGTATTCCCAGCAGGTGATAATCAAATTACCCCTCCTACAACAAGAAAAGGGGTATTATTCCACATTATATTGTGGTACTGAAGCCAGAAGGCTAGGTGAGACCTATTCTAAATCTAAAAAAATTTAAACACTTACAAAGGTTCAAATCAAGATGGAGTCACTCAGAGCAGTGATAACGAACCAGGAAGAAGGGGACTATATAGTGTCCCGAGACATCAGGGATGCTTACCTCCATGTCCAAAATTTGCCCTTCTCACTAAGGGTACCTCAGGTTCGTGGTACAGAACTGTCACTATCAGTTTCAGACGCTGCCGTTTGGATTGTCCACGGCACCCCGGGTCTTTACCAAGGTAATGGCCGAAATGATGATTCTTCTTCGAAGAAAAGGCGTCTTAATTATCCCTTACTTGGACGATCTCCTGATAAGGGCAAAGTCCAGGGAACAGTTGGAGGTCGGAGTAGCACTATCTCGGATACTGCTACAACAGCACGGGTGGATTCTAAATATTCCAAAATCGCAGCTGATCCCGACGACAAGTCTGCTGTGCCTAGGGATGATTCTGGACACAGTCCAGAAAAAGGTGTTTCTCCCGGAAGAGAAAGCCAGGGAGTTATCCGAGCTAGTCAGGAACCTCCTAAAATCAGTGCATCATTGCACAAGGGTCCTGGTAAAGATGGTGACTTCCTACGAAGCAATTCCATTCGGCAGATTTCACGCAAGAATTTTTCAGTGGGATCTGCTGGACAAATGGTCCGGATCGCATCTTCAGATGCATCAGCGGATAACCCTATATCCAAGGACAAGGGTGTCTCTCCTGTGGTGGTTACAGAGTGCTCATCTTCTAGAGGGCCGCAGATTCGGCATTCAGGATTGGATGCTGGTGACCACGGAGGCCAGCCCGAGAGGCTGGGGAGCAGTCACACAAGGAAAAAATTTCCAGGGAGTGTGATCAAGTCTGGAGACTTTTCTCCACATAAATATACTGGAGCTAAGGGTAAATTTATAATACTCTAAGCTTAGCAAGACCTCTGCTTCAAGGTCAGCCGGTATTGATCCAGTGGGAAAAACATCACGGCAGTCGCCCACGTAAATAGACAGGGCGACACAAGAAGCAGGAGGGCAATGGCAAAAACTGCAAGGACTTTTCGCTGGGCGGAAAATCATGTGATAGCACTGTCAGCAGTGTTTCATTCCGGGAATGGAAACTGGGAAGCAGACTTCCTCAGCAGGCACGACCTCCACCCGGCAGAGTGGAAACTTCATCGGGAAGTTTTCCACATGATTGTAAACCGTTGGGAAATACCAAAGGTGGACATGATGGCGTCCCGTCTGAACAAAAAACGGGACAGGTATTGCGCCAGGTTAAGAGACCCTCAGGCAATAGCTGTGGACGTTCTGGTAACACCATGGATGTACCAGTCGGTGTATGTGTTCCATCCTCTGCTTCTCATACCTAAGGTACTGAGACTTATAAGACGTAGAGGAGTAAGAACTATACTCATGGCTCCGGATTGGCCAAGAAGGACTTGGTACCCGGAACTTCAAGAGATGCTCACAGAGGACTTATGGCCTCTGCCGCTAAGAAGGGACTTGTTTCAGCAAGTACCATGTCTGTTCCAAGACTTACCGCAGCTGCGTTTGACGGCATGGCGGTGGAACGCCGGATCCTAAGGGAAAAAGGCATTCCGGAAGAGGTCATTCCTACCCTGGTCAAAGCCAGAAAGGAGGTGACCGCACAACATTATCACCACATGTGGCAAAAATATGTTGCGTGGTGTGAGGCCAGAAAGGCCCCACGAAGAAATTTCAACTCGGTCGATTCCTGCATTTCCTGCAAACAGGAGTGTCTATGGGCCTCAAATTGGGGTCCATTAAGGTTCAAATTTCGGCCCTGTCGATTTTCTTCCAGAAAGAAGTGGCTTCAGTTCCTGAAGTCCAGAAGTTTGTCAAGGGAGTATTGCATATACAACCCCCTTTTGTGCCTCCAGTGGCACTGTGGGATCTCAACGTAGTTCTGGGATTCCTCAAATCACATTGGTTTAAAACCAGTCAAATCTGTGGATTTGAAGCATCTCACATGAAAAGTGACCATGCTCTTGGCCCTGGCCTGGACCAGGCGAGTGTCAAATTGGTGGTTTTTTTCTCAAAAAAGCCCATATCTGGTTGTCCATTTGGACAGGGCAGAGCTGCGGACTCGTCCCAAGTTCTCTCCCTAAGGTGGTGTCAGTGTTTCACCTGAACCAGCTTATTTTGGTGCCTTGCGCCTACTAGGGACTTGGAGGACTCCAGGTTGCTAGATGTTGTCAGGGCCCTGTAAATATAGGTTCCAGGACGGCTGGAGTCAGGAAAACTGACTTGCTGTTATCCTGTATGCACCCAACAAACTGGGTGCTCTTGCTTCTAAGCAGACTATTGCTAGTTGGATGTGTAATACAATTCAGCTTGCACATTCTGTGGCAGGCCTGCCACAGCCAAAATATGTAAATGCCCATTCCACAAGGAAGGTGGGCTTATCTTGGGCGGCTGCCCGAGGGGTCTCGGCTTTACAACTTTGCCGAGCGGCTATTTAGTCAGGGGCAAACACGTTGGTAAAATCCTACAAATTTGATACCCTGGCTAAGGAGGACCTGGAGTTCTCTCATTCGGTGCTGCAGAGTCATCCGCACTCTCCCGCCCGTTTGGGAGCTTTGGTATTATCCCCATGGTCCTTTCAGGAACCCCAGCATCCACTAGGACGATAGAGAAAATAAGAATTTACTTACCGATAATTCTATTTCTCGGAGTCCGTAGTGGATGCTGGGCGCCCATCCCAAGTGCGGATTATCTGCAATACTTGTACATAGTTACAAAAATCGGGTTATTATTGTTGTGAGCCATCTTTTCAGAGGCTCCGCTGTTATCATACTGTTAACTGGGTTCAGATCACAGGTTGTACAGTGTGATTGGTGTGGCTGGTATGAGTCTTACCCGGGATTCAAAATCCTTCCTTATTGTGTACGCTCGTCCGGGCACAGTATCCTAACTGAGGCTTGGAGGAGGGTCATAGGGGGAGGAGCCAGTGCACACCACCTGATCCTAAAGCTTTACTTTTTGTGCCCTGTCTCCTGCGGAGCCGCTATTCCCCATGGTCCTTTCAGGAACCCCAGCATCCACTACGGACTCCGAGAAATAGAATTATCGGTAAGTAAATTCTTATTTTTTTTACTTTTACAGCCCAGCGCTTGTTCCCGACCCCCACTTTATTCCCATTCCCATTGTCAACAGGAGGCACTGTTATCAGTGCCTCTTAAACTATTTAAATGTCTTAAAATGAATAGAATAATATAATATAACGAAGATACTTATGACACAATATGTGTCATAAGCAGAGGCGTAACTAGGGTAGGGTGAGTGGGGCATGTGCCCTGGGCGCCTTGGCAGGCCCAGGAGAGGGGGCGCCGCCGGCGGCCAGGGCATCATTCCCCACTCGCCCTCGTCACGCCGAAATGTGAGGGGAGGAGAGCGCAGCGTCTCTCCCTCCACTCACCACCGCTGCCAGCACTGGCAGCGCTGATGTGTCCGGTTTTCGGCGGCGTTAGCTAATCAGAGCTTGCGGACCGGCTCCTGATTGGCTGCCGGTCCGCGAGCTCTGATTGGCTAGCGAACTGGCGCCACACAGCCGCCGGAGACCTTTAGCGGTGAGGGGAAGGAGAGGCGCTGCGCTCTCCTCCCCTCACATATCAGAGGCGAGCCGGAGCTGCAAGTGGTGAGTGACCGAGGGGGGGGGGGGGGGAGAGCACAGTGGGGCATGTATCTGGCACAGTGGGGTATGTATCTGGCACAGTGGGGCATGTATCTGGCAGTGTGGGGCAATGTAACTGGCACAGTGGGGCATAGTGGTCGACTGAAACATTGTCGACCTAGAACTTGTCGATGCAATAATCCACACCCGTATTAACCTGGAGACGACATAAGGAAGTGATGAACCAGTGATAAGTGCAAGGTGACAAACGCGCCAGACAATCAGCTCCAATATGTAAATTAACAGTTAGGAGCTGATTGGCTGGTGCGTTTATCACCTTGCACTTATCACTAGTTTATCACTTCCTTATGCCTTCTCCAAGTTAGTACATCTGCCCCATTATTCCTTATTTTCATTAAACTCTAATTCAAATCATTTTGGGCTTTATTTGTCGCATTTTACCTTAATAAACATTTGTTTTTATTGTGTCACGCTGCTATAAATGTCAGCGTATGCTTTTTCCTTCTCATGTAATATATAATAGGAGCACCCCCACCTACGAATGCAAGCTTTTAAGACCATGAGGCTTATGTAATAGTCTGCGAGATGCAGTCTGTACGGGAATTCCGTCAAACATGCCCGTATTTTTAAAGCGCCAATCATTTACAAGGTAAAACCAACCTGGTTCTCGCAGGCTGTTAGATAAGCCCCCATTTATCCCTCCTGTGATTATCCGTAAGGCTGCAAGCGGGAAATCGCACCACTCACGACTTTCGTTCACAGCCGGACCTGTCATCAGTATCGGCACTCAGTGAAAGGGAGATGAACACAGGTGGGGATGACTTCTAGAAGCAGATACTGCTGCCCGGCCCGGGCATTTGTGAATGCGCGTGCGCGCTGAAGGCACTCATGTCGCGAGGGGGCGCACATCGCTGGGGGTGCGCCACGAGTCCGGGGGCATGGACTCGCGGGACACCCCCATTTCCATGGAGACTAGGGGGGCGCCTAAACCAGAGAGCCAGTGGCTGCGCTGCGCGCGGCCTTCCCAGCTCTCTGAGGGACCGGACCGGACCACCTACCCATCGGCCCTTCTGGCATTTGCAGTTCAATGGGGAAAAAAGGAAGAAAAGCAAAACTGGCCCTGACTAGTGCAAAATTCTACACTATGGGCCTCATTCAGTAAGGAGTGCAAATTCTGCTAATCAGCATGCTGACCGGCGCCTCCCCTGTTCAACAAGCAGAAATTGCGAACGCATCACAATTTCTGCTTGTTAGCCGAAACTGAGGATGGCGCCTGCCGGCGCAGCCCCATTTGGCCGCCTCTGCCCCTGGTCACGCCACACCGCCCCCGTAACGCTCTGTCTCCGCCCTGGACACGGAGCGTTGCTGCCCCGCGACTGCCTCTGCCTGATTCACTCCAGCAAGGGCTTCAGGCTGCAATCGCTATTGTGCCAGCGATCGGGTCTGAATTAGGCCCATAGTCTGTTTGCATAGATAACAGCCATATGGTTTGAGATGAGCGGAATTTCAAGCGCAAATCGAGATTTTTGTGGCACAACTGTGTATTTCAGAGGTGTCACGTTCCGGTGACACAATCCCCAAGTTTCGATTAGCTTCACCACTCCGCCTCGCATGTCAGGCCCCCTCCGCCCACATAAGTACAAAAACATTGCACAGCAGCAATGCTTTTGTACTTGACGAGTAGCTCCCTACCAGCGCAGCTCCTGCGTGCTGGCAGGAGCTACCCGTCGCTGTTCGGGTCGCAGCGGCTGCGTGTGATGTCACTTAGACCCAGTCTGATATATTTATAGTTAACCGTCTACATTACTGCTAATAATCCCTCAGTTTGTGGTATACTCTGCTCCGTCTGTAGAAATATAAGTAGGCAGAAGGCCAAAGGCTTAACCAGTAACAAAGCCGGTCAATCAGATCTAGACCGTGTAGTTGAGCAGATCAAGTGGTAAATATAATTCTGAGTTGATTGCAGCACCAAGTTTGTTAGCAATTGGGCAAAACCATGTGCACTTCAGGGGGGACAGATGTAACACTTGCAGAGAGAGTTAGATTTGGGTGGGTTATTTTGTTTCTGTGCAGGGTAAATACTGGCTGCTTTATTCTTACACTGCAATCTAGATTCCAGTTTGAACACACCCCTCCCAAATCTAACACTCTCTGCACATGTTATATCTGCCTCCCCTGCAGTGCACATGGGCCCTCATTCCGAGTTGTTCGCTCGCAAGCTGCTTTTAGCAGCTTTGCACACGCTAAGCCGCCGCCTACTGGGAGTGAATCTTAGCATATCAAAATTGCGAACGAAAGATTAGCAGAATTGCGAATAGACACTTCTTAGCAGTTTCTGAGTAGCTCCAGACTTACTCGGCATCTGCGATCAGTTCAGTGCTTGTCGTTCCTGGTTTGACGTCACAAACACACCCAGCGTTCGCCCAGACACTCCTCCGTTTCTCCAGCCACTCCTGCGTTTTTCCCAGAAACGGTAGCGTTTTTTCGCACACACCCATAAAACGGACAGTTTCCGCCCAGAAACACCCACTTCCTGTCAATCACATTACGATCACCAGAACGAAGAAAAAACCTCGTAATGCCGTGAGTAAAATACCTAACTGCATAGCAAATTTACTTGGCGCAGTCGCGGTGCGGACATTGCGCATGCGCATTAGCGACTATTCGCTCCGTTGCGACAAAAAAATAACGAGCGAACAACTCGGAATGACCCCCATGGTTTTGCTCAACTGCTAACAAAATTGCTGCTGCGATCAACTCGGAATGACCACCATGGTTTTGCCCATTTGCTAACAAATTTGCTGTTGCGATCAGATCTGAATTAGGCCCATAAAGTGGCAAGACAAACAAAAAATAACACTGATGTGTAGTAAAGAACAGTGACGTCCATGGTGCCCCCGTATGGTGCCCCCGTGCTGTGATACAACGGGATCCAGTCAGGATCCTGGCTGTCAAAATGCCGAAGCCGGAATCCCAACACAGATCAGAATGTTGGCGCCGGCATCCAGAATAGGATCACAATGCCGGCGCCGGGATCCTGATCGACTGACTGCCGGGAAGTCGGAGAGGTAAGCCACGGGAGAGGGGAGGTTAGGGTTAGTCTGTGGCAGGAGTGTTACTTAGGGCTAGTCTGCGGGGGGAGTGTTAGAGTTAGGCTGGGGGGGAGGAAGGTTAGGTTTAGGCTGGGGGGTGGGAGGGTTAGGCACCCCGGTTAGGGTTAGGCTGTGTGTGGGTTGGGAGGGTTAGGTTTAGTCTGCAGGGAGGGGGGGTTAGGTTTAGGCACCACCAGGGATGGTTAGGGTTAGGCTGGGAGAGTGAGGGTTAGGGGGTAAGGGGAGAAGGGTAGCTTGCTTCCGGATCCCCTTACAACTGACTTAGAACTCCGACGTTTGGAGGGAAGTGAATCATTGACTAACGGACACGTCAAATCTGGTTTCGGTACAGTTGTGAAAAGTTGCAAACTGCATGGGATTCACACTATGGGGGTCAGTCTCTACTGCGCATGCGTATGCACCGCAATGTGCACGCGCGTCGTACGGGTACAATGCAGATCGTTGCTGAGCTATGGATTTAACGAAGAATCCATACGCACAGCCGATCACAAGGAGATTGACAGGAGGAGGGCATTTATGGGTGGCAACTGACCATTTTCTGGGAGTGGTAGGGAAAACACAGGCGTGTCCGGGCGTTTGCAGGGCGGGTGTGTGACGTCAATTCCGGCACCAAAAAGATTGAAGTGATCGCAGCGGCTAAGTAAGTTCTGACCTACTCTGAAACTGCACAAAAAGTTTTTGTAGAGCTCGGCTGCACAGGCGTTCGCACACTTGCAAAGCGAAAATACACTCCCCCGTGGGTGGCGACTATGCGTTTGCACGGCTGCTAAAAACAGCGAGCGATTAACTCGGAATGAGGGCCTATATACCAGTGCATTGCCCAGATAGCACTTTTATACTACTGTCTGATTTTGTTCTCTGATGGTGAATACAATTCACTACCTCCGACTGCAACTGGCTGATCTGTCTTCTGTCTGTATGCAATAGATAGGGGGTACATTTACTAAGATGGGAGATCTATTTAAGATGGGGTGCCCATAGCAACCAATCATATTCCAGGTATTATCTTCTAGAAGGTGCTAGATAAATGAGAAGTAGAATCTGATTGATTGGTTGCTATGGGCAACATCCTATCTTACATAGAACTCCCATCTTAGTAAATTTACCCCAGGATGTGGCCTGTGATGTTTAGCTTAGAAAGGGCACCCTGGTGGAATACATAACAATTATTGGAGGTAACAGATGGATAGATAAGAGAATCACGTCCAAAAAGCTAGATTCAGTTGCCGCTTCAGCATTTACATTGACCTCAGGCCTATCGGCAGGAGTTTATAATGAGTACGTAATATATGTGCACACAGGAGGTATCTGTCCTTACTAATGACTGGAGAAAGCAGTGTTATGTGGTGATACTGTGTACGATTAAGCTGGAGCGGAACAGCTGAACTGATGAGTAGCGGAATGTTTGTACAGCCGTGCCTGCCGAAGGGATTTTTTTTTCTTTTTTTTTCCGGAATACAAGTATTTTCAGTTACAGGAATATGTGAAAGACAAAGGGAGAGCATTGGCTTCCTCTGGCACTGACGATGCATTCATATTGCATGACTCAAAATGTCTGGGAAACAGAAAGTCTATTAGTGACTGGAGAAAACACTGCTTAGGGATGGAGGAAGAAAGGAGAAAGGCTGCCTAGCTTTACTGTGCCGGAGACATTGATTCTTCATCATCAGCTTCAAAAGCCATGGATCTGAATAAATAATGCGTAAGCCTCCATCAGAGCTTCCAGCATCACAGGGACACAAGCAGTGGCGTCGACAGAGGGGGGGGGAGGGTACAAATTATGGGGGCCCAGGTCCATGCCTTCTTTGATTAGGCCATGTTCCCTGAAAAGTACCTGGGCCGACCCAGGCTCTCTACTACCCTGGCTGGGAGGCATGCCATGCTCCTATGAGTGGTGCTTCTGATGTGCTAGACACGCCCCCAAAGAGGAGTGGCCATGCCCTCAGCATTCTGTGGTCACACACCCTCCAGCCTTGTGGCGCCCAGTGCGAAAGTTTCCACTGGCACCCCCACCCCTGCCGCCGCAGTGAAACAGTGCACGCCGAAGGCACACTGCAAAAAAAAGGGCGTGGCTTCATAGGGGAGGGGCGTGGCCACAGTTGTGCCCCCAGTAGCTGTGCACCCAGTTCATTTGCCCCAAGTAGTTGTGCCCCCCAGTAGATTTGCCCCAGTAGTTGTGCCCCCTGTCACTGTGCCCCCTGTTGCTTGCCCCCAGTAGTTGTGCCCCCTGTCACTGTTGCCCTCAGTAGTTGTGCCCCCTGTCACTTGATAAAGCCAAATATTTATCTTACTGAAAAACCCTCTAAAAGGTTAAAGAACACAGTACGCTATTGGCGTATGAAATACCGTAAGAGTACGCACGTTGCGTATCAAACGCTTAGCCGTGGTCGAGACGCACGAGCGGCACGTTCGCTCACGGCTTAGAGCGTACAGGCAAGCACGCTATAGGCTGCCGACTAACGTAATGATACGCTATCAGCGTAGCGGATGCTCGGGACCACGAGGAGATCACAAGCGGCGCTGACGCTCACAGTGTTAAACCTTTATAACTATACCATACACAATATACTTATGCTGTAAACCAGCGGTGGCCAACCTGTGGCTCTTGAGCCGCATGTGGCTCTTTCTTTATTCAAATGTGGCTCCCAACACTCTAAATCATGTGACCACAACAGATACAGAAACCGCTGCACTCCAGCCAGACACCCATCAGCACTACAGGGACTGAAAACTGAAGGAGTCAGATACTAGAGGTGAGACACCCACAAGCAAACAGAGCACACATTAGGGACTGCTGCAATGGTACGAGTTGATGGAGAGGCTGTAGTGATACATGGGGGTGGCTAAAGTGACACATGGCAGAGCTGGCTGGAGAGACACAGGAGGGTCCTGGCAGGAGTGACGTGGGAGGGTGCTGGAAGTAGTGACACATGGGAGAGCTGGCTGGAGTGACATAGGAGGGTGGTAGCAGGAGTGACACATGGGAGAGCTGGCTGGAATGACAGGAAGGTGCTGGAAGTAGTGACACATGGGAGAGCTGGCTGGAGTGACATAGGAGGGTGGTAGCAGGAGTGACACATGGGAGAGCTGGCTGGAGTGACAGGAGGGTGGTAGCAGGAGTGACACATGGGAGAGCTGGCTGGAATGAAAGGAAGGTGCTGGAAGTAGTGACACATGGGGGAGCTGGCTGGAGTGACATAGGAGGGTGGTAGCAGGAGTGGCACATGGGAGAGCTGGCTGGAATGACAGGAAGGTGCTGGAAGTAGTGACACATGGGAGAGCTGGCTGGAGTGACATAGGAGGGTGGTAGCAGGAGTGGCACATGGGAGAGCTGGCTGGAATGAAAGGAAGGTGCTGGAAGTAGTGACACATGGGAGAGCTGGCTGGAGTGACATAGGAGGGTGGTAGCAGGAGTGACACATGGGAGAGCTGGCTGGAATGACAGGAAGGTGCTGGAAGTAGTGACACATGGGAGAGCTGGCTGGAGTGACAGGAGGGTGGTAGCAAGAGTGACACATGGCAGAGCTGGCTGGAGAGACACAGGAGGGTCCTGGCAGGAGTGACGTGGGAGGGTGCTGGAAGTAGTGACACATGGGAGAGCTGGCTGGAGTGACAGGAGGGTGGTAGCAGGAGTGACACATGGGGGAGCTGGCAGGAATGACAGGAAGGTGCTGGAAGTAGTGACACATGGAAGAGCTGGCTGGAGTGACATAAGAGGGTGGTAGCAGGGGTGGCACATGGGAGAGCTGGCTGGAATGAAAGGAAGGTGCTGGAAGTAGTGACACATGGAAGAGCTGGCTGGAGTGACATAAGAGGGTGGTAGCAGGAGTGACACATGGGAGAGCTGGCTGGAATGACAGGAAGGTGCTGGAAGTAGTGACACATGGGAGAGCTGGCTGGAGTGACATAGGAGGGTGGTTGCAGGAGTGGCACATGGGAGAGCTGGCTGGAATGACAGGAAGGTGCTGGAAGTAGTGACACATGGGAGAGCTGGCTGGAGTGACAGGAGGGTGGTAGCAAGAGTGACACATGGCAGAGCTGGCTGGAGAGACACAGGAGGGTCCTGGCAGGAGTGACGTGGGAGGGTGCTGGAAGTAGTGACACATGGGAGAGCTGGCTGGAGTGACATAGGAGGGTGGTAGCAGGAGTGGCACATGGGAGAGCTGGCTGGAATGAAAGGAAGGTGCTGGAAGTAGTGACACATGGAAGAGCTGGCTGGAGTGACATAAGAGGGTGGTAGCAGGAGTGACACATGGGAGAGCTGGCTGGAATGACAGGAAGGTGCTGGAAGTAGTGACACATGGGAGAGCTGGCTGGAGTGACATAGGAGGGTGGTAGCAGGAGTGGCACATGGGAGAGCTGGCTGGAATGACAGGAAGGTGCTGGAAGTAGTGACACATGGGAGAGCTGGCTGGAGTGACAGGAGGGTGGTAGCAAGAGTGACACATGGGGGAGCTGGCAGGAATGACAGGAAGGTGCTGGAAGTAGTGACACATGGGAGAGCTGGCTGGAGTGACATAGGAGGGTGGTAGCAGGAGTGGCACATGGGAGAGCTGGCTGGAATGACAGGAAGGTGCTGGAAGTAGTGACACATGGAAGAGCTGGCTGGAGTGACAGGAGGGTGGTAGCAGGAGTGACACATGGGGGAGCTGGCTGGAGTGACAGGAGGGTGTTGGCTGGAGTGACACAGTAGGGTCTTGGCAGTAGTGACATATGGGAGACCTGGCTGGAGTGACACAGCATGGTCTTGGCAGTAGTGACACATGGGAGAGATGGCTGGAGTGACATGGAGCTGGCTGGAGTGACATAGGAGGGTGGTAGCAGGAGTGACACATGGAAGAGCTGGCTGGAGTGACATTCGGAGGGTGGTAGCAGGAGTGACACATGGGGGAGCTTGCTGGAGTGGCACAGCAGGGTCTTGGCAGTAGTGACACATGGGAGACCTTGCTGGAGTGACATAGGAGGGTCTTGGCAGTAGTGACACATGGGAGAGCTGGCTGGAGTGACACGGGGGAGCTGGCTGGAGTGACATAGGAGGGTGCTAGCAGGAGTGACACATGGGGGAGCTGGCTGGAGTGACAGGAGGGTGTTGGCTGGAGTGACACAGTAGGGTCTTGGCAGTAGTGACATATGGGAGACCTGGCTGGAGTGACACAGCATGGTCTTGGCAGTAGTGACACATGGGAGAGATGGCTGGAGTGACATGGGGGAGCTGGCTGGAGTGACATAGGAGGGTGGTAGCAGGAGTGACACATGGAAGAGCTGGCTGGAGTGACAGGAGGGTGTTGGCTGGAGTGACACATGGGGGAGCTGGCTGGAGTGGCACAGCAGGGTCTTGGCAGTAGTGACACATGGGAGACCTTGCTGGAGTGACATAGGAGGGTCTTGGCAGTAGTGACACATGGGAGAGCTGGCTGGAGTGACACGGGGGAGCTGGCTGGAGTGACATAGGAGGGTGCTAGCAGGAGTGACACATGGGGGAGCTGGCTGAAGTGACAGGAGGGTGTTGGCTGGAGTGACACAGTAGGGTCTTGGCAGTAGTGACACATGGGAGACCTGGCTGGAGTGACACAGCATGGTCTTGGAAGTAGTGACACATGGGAGAGATGGCTGGAGTGACATGGGGGAGCTGGCTGGAGTGACATAGGAGGGTGCTAGCAGGAGTGACACATGGAGGAGCTGGCTGGAGTGACAGGACGGTGTTGGCTATAGTGACACATGGGGGAGCTGGCTGGAGTGGCACAGCAGGGTCTTGGCAGTAGTGACACATGGGAGACCTTGCTGGAGTGACATAGGAGGGTCTTGGCAGTAGTGACACATGGGAGAGCTGGCTGGAGTGACACGGGGGAGCTGGCTGGAGTGACATAGGAGGGTGCTAGCAGGAGTGACACATGGGGGAGCTGGCTGGAGTGACAGGAGGGTGTTGGAGTGACACATGGGGGAGCTGAAGTTTATTATGTGAATCTGGCTTTTTCAATTATTTTTTGCAAAAGTGGCTTTTTCAATGGATCTGGCTTTAAAAAAATTATTTTATGTTGTTCTGGCTTTTTCAATGTATTTTATACCAGGGTGTGGTCTAGCAGGCACAAGGCCACATTCCATTTTTGCATGCGCGCCATCGGCTCGATGCCGGCTCTTTGCCGTACCTAACAAGGTTTTTTGGCTCTTTGTCACTGACTGGTTTGCCACCCCTGCTGTAAACCCTTGTTTAGTGATAAGGTGTAAATGCAACACAGTGTAACCTTGTTAGTTTAAAAGATGTATGAGCGTATGTGACGCTCAGAGAACCCCTTAGCAATATAATAAACAGTCAAATACCGGTCTAAGGGTCTAACGCCTTTTAAGGAAATGAATGAACGTTCAAAAAGAATAATACAATACAAGTTATACACTACCAAAATAACATAGAATATCTAACCAAGTAACTACACATAAAATACAATAAAGATACAATTACTTTTAAAGGGGGAAAGGGGAGAGAGAGAGAGAAAGTGAGAGAGAACGAGAGAGAATGGCTTATAACAATAAAGACAATATGATTGCAGAGAAACTTACGCACAAAGGGAAACAATCGCATGCGCCTTCTGGATATCCAGCTCCCGATTATCAGCAATGAGAACCGTTGAAGAGAAATAGAGAGCTGGCCCAGATCGGCTTGTCCTTTTATACACTACACACAATACAGTACAATGGTCCCTATATTCTTATTGTTCATTGGACACAGGAATTCGTCTTCGTATTATAACAAAAGGTCATAGGTTGATTCATACAGGTGGGCTGTGACTATTTCAAACTGCTCAGGTGGGAGGGAAACTGGGTTTCCCGCCGCATGGGTAATAAAGTGCAAAATACAGTAAATGTTCATAAACTTCTTATGTCCATAACTATTCGCACGAGCGATTAATCCGCTTCAAACCAACACCGGAATATTGCTAATTAAATACTCTTCCGATGGATACTAAACACCACTGTATAACCCCTGTCTGACCCTTCGTATCAAACAAAGAGGGATCTCTTTGTCTATGAACATGCTACATTAACTAAACTTTCAGATTCTATCAAAGGGACCATAATCTACAAAATACATTATATGGTTAAAATATGTAACGATTGAGTCGCCCGCTAGACGCACATAAACTTTACCGTAAATGCGCATACCGTGCGCCTGCGGGTGCACGCAACAGCGAGTATGCGCACGCACGGGAGAGCTCATGCACTCGCAGCAGGCACTCGCATGAGGTGCATATATGGCAGTGTGTAGCGTGATATTTTTCTGACTTTGACACACTGTTGCCCCCAGTAGTTGTGCCCCCTGGCGCTTACAAACACACACACACACACAAAAAAACAACAACAATACTTACCACTGTCCCGCTCCTGCTTCCTGACCGCTGCTGCTGCTGCTCCGTCTGGCCGCCCACGGCTCCTCTCTATGGGAGAGACGTCATGACGTCTCTCCCATAGCAGCGTCGCACAGACACTAGAGGTCAATAATGACCTCTAGCGTCTAAACAGGCGCGCCAGCTGCAGGGGATGCCCACACAGCCCATGGCGTCTGCTGAGCCGGGGAGCAGGGTGCGGGGTGACTGCGGCAGCGCACCCAGGCCGCAGCACCCCGGGCGCAGTCACTGCTTGCCCGCACCAAGAACCGCTCCTGCTTACGATATATCGCTTCCAGGCATTTTCCAGAAGCGGAGAATACATACAGTATACACCACCTTGAGGTGCACTAAGCAGAACATCAACATCTAGACATGAATGCAAAACCGCGATGAGTGCTTATTTGTCTTTTTATCTCTTTACTTATCTCTGTTGCGTGTGCATAATCTTTTTCTGTGAAAAGACATCAGCAGAGCTAGTGGCTGTATATGCAGTCTCTTCCACCAATCTCTATACCCCCTCCTCCCACCCCCATCACTGAAGCTCCTCTGTGAATCCCGAGCTCTGGAATCCTTACATTGGTAATATTCAGCAATGAGTACCCTATACACCCAGCAAGTTTCATCAGAAAAGAATAATAGTTTTATATGGATGTTGCAACATCATGCGCTAGACATAAAATCGTTGCAAACAGACAATAGGACAGTATGGATGGCGTAATGGTTGGCATTACTGCCTCACAGCACTGAGGTCATGGGTTCCGTTACCACCATGGGGGTCATTCCGACCCAATCGCTCGCTGCAGATTATCGAAGCGATCGGGTCGGAATTGCGCCGCAGTGCGCCAGCGCTTGCCGGATGGCCTAAGGTCCTCGTTTCCCTGTGATCGCCTCTGTCTGATTGACAGGCAGAGGCGGGAGGGGACGGCACGTTATTGGTGCGCAGTCCGGCCAATGTAGGTGTGACCGGACTGTGTGTGGGCGGGCCGCAGCGGCTGCGTGACGTGACACGCAGCTGCTGCGGGCCGGGGAGCAACGAGCAGCTCCCGGTCAGCACGCTAAAGCTGCGCTGGCCGGGAGCTACTCCTAAAGTGCAAAAGCATGGCCTCTGTGCGATGCTTATGCACTTCTGCGGCGGGGGGGGGGGGGGGGGTCGGCACTGACATGCAGGGTGGGATGGCCCTGTGCTGGGCGACACCCCCCCGGAAGTCTATTAGCATGATTGTAGCCCTGCAAAGTTTTGCAGGGCTACGATCAACTCGGAATGACCCCCCCCCCCCCCCCATGGCCCTAACTGTGCGGAGTTTGGATATTCTCCCCGCCGGTCAGCCGTACTACACCCTGTGTGTACATGTGATAGGGAATATGGAGTGTAAGCTCCACTGGGGCAGGGACTGATGTGAATGAGCAAATATTCTCTGTAAAGCGCTGCGGAATATGTGTGTGCTATATAAATAACTGGTAATAAATAAAATAATAGGGGTAGACTGTGTTATGATGCCTCACTTACCACTATCATGCAAATTGTGTCAGTATCACTAGAGCTTGGAGAAGCATATCCACCTACTTCTCTGGTCCAGCTTCTGGGAGATACAGTAAGTGTCTGACTCTCTCTGGAGTTTGGGAGATCACTCACTCTGCCAGGAGTCACACGGAAGATTTGCAGACTTTGGGTCCCATTTAGCTATTTAAAACTTGTTGCATATGATAAATGGCCAACCAATCAGCTCCTGTCATGTGTTTGAAAAATGACAGTTGGGAGCTAATTGGCTGCTGCACCAGTTATTATATGCAACAGGTTTTAAATAACTAAAAAAAGTTGATAAATGGGCCCCTATGTGTAAAACACTTTGGCAATGTATGTGAACAATTTATCCTTCCAGAATTCCTTCATAAATTGCACCATTGTAGTCCCAAAATATGTAGTAGTTGATGCAACATAATTAGGTCTGGATTTAATATTTTGCCCTCCATTGGCCTCCTAACTCCCCCTCCCCTCTATAAACACAGCAGAGGCCCGAGGCCCTGGTTTCTGTTACGTCCCATCTGTATAACGTCTTTTTTTATGCAATCTGTTTTTATTCTAGAAGTTATCAGGTTACAATTGATCATCAACGATTAGTAGTAACAGGAGACAAGGATGGAAGAAATTCACAGTTGGTAATAGGGAAAGAGTGGGTTTAACTGTGACACTTGGGGGGGTGATTCCGAGTTGATCGTAGCCCTGCAAAATTTTACAGGGCTGCGATCATGACAATAGACATGCGGGGGGATGCCCATCACAGGGCTATCTCGCCCCACATGTCAGCCCCCCCCCCCCCCGCCAAAAGTGCAAAAGCATCGCACAGAGGCGATGCTTTTGCACTTTAGGAGTAGCTCCCGGCCAGCGCAGCTTTAGCGTGCTAGCCGGGAGCTACTTGTCGCTCCCCGGCCCGCAGCAGCTGCGTGTGACGTCATGCAGCCGCCGCGGACCGCCCCCCACAATGGTCCAGCCACACCTGCGTTGGCCAGACTGCTCCGACCTAAACGGCGCCGTACAGACCCCCCCCCCACACACACACACGGTCCGTCCATGCCTGCGTTGGCCGTACCGTGCCCCCATAACGGCGGCCAAACACCGCCGTGCCGCCCCCTCCCACCCACCGACTGCCTCTGCCTGTCAATCAGGCAGAGGCGCCAGCGCACTGCGCAATTCCGACCCGATCACTGCTCTGCGATAAACTACATCGCGCGATCAGGTCGGAATGACCCCCTTGATGTGGATAGTTTTCGGATTAGTTATGTGCCACATGAACAGGCTGAGAGTACTGAGAAACTAATGCACATAGGGGATAATTCTGAGTTGATCGCAGCAGCAAGTTTGTTAGCAATTGGGCAAAACCATGTGCACTGCAGGGGAGGCAGATATAACATGTGCAGAGAGAGTTAGATTTGGGTGGGGTGTGTTCAATCTGCAATCTAAATTGCATCGTAAAAATAAAGCAGCCAGTATTTACCCTGCACAGAAACAAAATAACCCACCCAACTCTAACTCTCTCTGCACATGTTATATCTGCCTCCCCTGCAGTGCACATGGTTTTGCCCAATTGCTAACAAAATTTCTGCTGCGATCAACTTGGAATTACCCCCATAATGGGCCGGATGCAGAGCTGTTTCTAGACAATTTGGCTCCCAGTGCAAACAGTGAAAGAAATGTGCCTCGCTAAATGGGCATGGCCTTGCAGGAAAAGACTACCTTACACCCCAGTTTTTGACCCTGCACCACGAGACCTCGGTCACCACTGGAAAAAAAAATCCACCATATTAAGCCCCACGCAGTCATGCCCCTTGCACCATATTATGCCCCCTGCACCATATTATGCCACACACCACAATGCGCATGATACATTATGCCCCACAGTAAAGCTCCTAATTACTTTTAAATTACCTGCTCGTTGCCAGGGGTTTCATGCTCTGGGTTCCTTGCTCGTTGCCAGTGGTCTGGGTGTAATGCTCATTGTCAGGGGTTTAATGCTCTGGGTGTCATGCTATTTGCCAGGGGTGTGTCACGCTCAATGCCAGTGGTTTTTATGCTCTGAGTGCATGTTATGCTCTTTGCTGGCTGGCTGCATTAGCTGCTCTCCCTCCTCACATCCATAGTACTCCACGTGGGGGAAGTAGTTTTGCGAAATGACGTGGTTGTGCCGTGATGTCATAACGCAAACGCGTAATTTCACAAAACTTGGCCCACCCAAGGAGAGTACTATGGACGGGAGGAGGGGGGCAGCTAATGCTGCCAGCAGGTGTTGCGGCTGGCACCCCTTGTGATCAGATGAGTTGCCCACCGCAAGAAACGGCACTGGCCGGATGTAATGAAGTCCCAGCATGTACGGAGACTAACGCAGTTAAGTTTTTTTTTTTATTATTCCTGTGAATCGGTGAAACCCTAAAATGCGCCTGCATTGTCCGGACCACTCCCCCATAATGCCACCCCGGCCCCCTCTTCGCTGCTGATGTTTTTCTCAGACCTCAGTGCTTGTTTCATTCAGTATCACTACTTTTTTAGGCATGGCCTATGCAAATTATACCTTGGTTTTTTTTTCTTCTAAAGTTGTTTTGTTCCTAATACATCAAATAAAAATTTTGCCAAAACGGGCCAAATAAGTCCAACCAGGAGGATTCCACATTTAGATTTTTGCAACAATGGGTTATATTTACTAAGCTCCCGATTTTGACCGAGATGGTGTTTTTTCTTCAAAGTGTCATCTCGGGAATTTACTAAACTCAAATCACGGCAGTGATGTGGGCATTCGTATTTTTTTGGAAGTCCAAGAAAAAAAATACGAATGAATACACCATCGGTCAAAATCGCCTGCAATTTGGTAGAACTCGGTCATTTACTAAAAAGTGTAATTCACAAACACTGCCGACAATAGCCAAACACTGCCGTGAAAAAATACAAATCGTAAGAAAGTGCTAAAATAAAACAGACCTGCTTTTTTTTTTACCAGGTTCTGATATGTATGCACGGATCCATGAGATCCGTGCATGTTTATCAGTGGGAAGGGGTGGGAAAGTGTTAATTTTTAAGAAAAAAAATGCGTGGGGTCCCCCCTCCTAAGCAAAACCAGCCTCGGGCTCTTTGAGCCGGTCCTGGTTGTAAAAATATGGGGGGAAAAGTGACAGGGGTTCCCCCATATTTAAACAACCAGCACCGGGCTCTGCGCCTGGTTCTGGTTCCAAAAATACGGGGGACAAAAAGCGTAGGGGTCCCCCATATTTTTAAAACCAGCACCAGGCTCCACTAGCCAGGTACATAATGCCACAGCCGGGGGACACTTTTATATAGGTCCCTGCGGCCCTAGCATTACATACCCAACTAGTCACACCTGGCTGGGGTACCCTGGAGGAGTGGGGATCCCTTCAATCAAGAGTCCCCCCCCCCCCTCCAGCCACCCAAGGGCCAGGGGTGAAGCCCGAGGCTGTCCCCCCCATCCAAGGGCGACGGATGGGGGGCTGATAGCCTTTTTGAAAAGTGTTGAATATTGTTTTTAGTAGCAGTTCTACAAGTCCCAGCAAGCCTCCCCCGCAAGCTGGTACTTGGAGAACCACAAGTACCAGCATGCGGAGGAAAACCGGGCCAGCTGGTACCTGTAGTACTACTACTAAAAAATACCCCAATAAAAACAGAACTCACACACCTTGAAAGTAAAAGTTTATTACATACATCCACACCTCCATACATACATACTTACCTATGTTCACACGAGGGTCAGTCCGCTTCTCCATGTAGAATCCATGAGGTACCTGTTGGGAAAATTATACTCACATAATTCAGTGTTGATCGTTCCTTTTCTGTGCTATTTGTAATCCACGAACTTGGTAAAATAACAAAATGAACACCCGACCACGCACTGAAAGGGGCCCCATGTTTTCACATGGGACCCCTTTCCCCGACTGCCAGGAACCCCCCCTGACTTCTGTTTAAGAGGGTTCCTTCAGCCAATCAGGGAGCGCCACGTCGTGGCACCCTCCTGATTGGCTGTGTGCTCCTGAAGTGTCTGTCAGGCAGCACACAGCAGTGATACAATGTAGCGCCTATGCGCTCCATTGTAGCCAATGGTGGGAACTTTGTGGTCAGCGGTTGACCGAAAGTAACCTCACCGCTGACCGCACAGTGCCCATGGATTTTACACCGGCCGCCGCAACAGTGATCATGTGATATAGAAGCTGTGTGGTGGAAGATGACTTTGGACTTCTAAACTACAGTTTTATTTTGTCAGGATGACCTCAGACCAGTAACCATTACATAGCAAATGTTCATGACCATGTCACTAATTAACATAGATTTACGTCCTAGTCTCGGACAGTTTTACAGGCGTCGGTCATACAGATAAATCTCCCCAGGCAGTCTTTTATACCTTAGACTCCTCCTCCCCCTCCCAGACTGACAGGCAAATGACACGCCACCTCACCTACTTAAGTAAGTACCTCACAGCTGCTCTGCTTTTATCAGTCACAAGCCTTCAGCTTCAGAGATGTTCTAATTCAACCCCCCCTCCCCACACAAACACACACACACACGCACACCTTCCCCGGCCAAGCTCCTCATCTCCTGAGTCTTATTCTGCGTTGCACGCCCTACCAATATTCATACAAACAAGCTGTTTTTTAAGTTGGTGCATACGTCTGAGTTGCTGTGCGCATGCATGCATGCTAATTTGATTTACTTGCCTGGATGTATGCTGGGCAAGGGTTTTGTTACAACATTATAGCGATAGCTAATACTACTGTATACTGTAGACTGTTTGCTGTGACAATATGATAAAATGTAAAATCCAAAAGTGTCCCCCACGTCCTATTGGGATGCTAAAAGTTAAACAATTACCAGAGCTAATTGAGAACTGGTGAGAAACAGCTCTCAATATGCGTGAATTAATAATCACCGGATAGTCCTCCCGGGTGGGCAGTTTGTGATAATACTCCGGTGTTTTCCATAATTCAACTTTCCACAGGAACTGGGGATCCTTAAAACATCCAACGCGTTTCAACCCAAATGCTATGGGTCTTTCTCTATCGTCCTAAGTGGATGCTGGGGTTCCTGAAAGGACCATGGGGAATAGCGGCTCCGCAGGAGACAGGGCACAAAAAAGTAAAGCTTTACTAGGTCAGGTGGTGTGCACTGGCTCCTCCCCCTATGACCCTCCTCCAGACTCCAGTTAGATTTTGTGCCCGAACGAGAAGGGTGCAATCTAGGTGGCTCTCCTAAAGAGCTGCTTAGAGAAAGTTTAGTTTAGGTTTTTTTCTTTACAGTGAGTCCTGCTGGCAACAGGATCACTGCAACGTGGGACTTAGGGGGAAAGTAGTAAACTCACCTGCATGCAGAGTGGATTTGCTGCTTGGCTACTGGACACCATTAGCTCCAGAGGGATCGAACACAGGCCCAGCCGTGGAGTCCGGTCCCGGAGCCGCGCCGCCGACCCCCTTGCAGATGCTGAAGCGTGAAGAGGTCCGGAAACCGGCGGCTGAAGACTCCTCAGTCTTCATAAGGTAGCGCACAGCACTGCAGCTGTGCGCCATTTTCCTCTCAGCACACTTCACTGGGCAGTCACTGAGGGTGCAGAGCGCTGGGGGGGGGCGCTCTGAGAGGCAAATATAAACCTTATACAAGGCTAAAAATACCTCACATATAGCCCATAGGGGCTATATGGAGATATTTAACCCCTGCCTGACTGGAAAAATAGCGGGAGAAGAACCCGCCGAAAAAGGGGCGGGGCCTATCTCCTCAGCACACGGCGCCATTTTCTGTCACAGCTCCGCTGGTCAGAACGGCTCCCAGGTCTCTCCCCTGCACTGCACTACAGAAACAGGGTAAAACAGAGAGGGGGGGCACATTAATGGCTATATATATATATATTAAAGCAGCTATAAGGGAGCACTTAATATAAGGATATCCCTTGTATATATAGCGCTTTGTGGTGTGTGCTGGCAGACTCTCCCTCTGTCTCCCCAAAAGGGCTAGTGGGTCCTGTCTTCATTAGAGCATTCCCTGTGAGTTTGCGGTGTGTGTCGGTACGTGGTGTCGACATGTATGAGGACGATATTGGTGTGGAGGCGGAGCAATTGCCAAATATGCAGATGTCACCCCCCAGGGGGTCGACACCAGAATGGATGCCTTTATTTGTGGAATTACGTGATGGTTTATCTTCCCTTAAACAGTCAGTTGAGGACATGAGGCGGCCGGACAATCAATTAATGCCTGTCCAGGCGCCTCAAACACCGTCAGGGGCTGTAAAACGCCCTTTGCCTCAGTCGGTCGACACAGACCCAGACACGGGCACTGATTCCAGTGACGACGGTAGAAATTCAAACGTATTTTCCAGTAGGGCCACACGTTATATGATTTTGGCAATGAAGGAGACGTTACATTTAGCTGATACTACAGATACCGTAAAACAGGGTATTATGTATGGTGTGAAAAAACTACAAACAGTTTTTCCTGAATCAGAAGAATTAAATGACGTGTGTGATGAAGCGTGGGTTGCTCCTGATAAAAAGTTGATAATTTCAAAAAAGTTATTGGCATTATACCCTTTCCCGCCAGAGGTTAGGGCGCGCTGGGAAACACCCCCTAAGGTGGACAAGGCGCTCACACGCTTATCCAAACAAGTGGCGTTACCCTCTCCTGAGACGGCCGCACTTAAGGATCCATCAGATAGAAAGATGGAAGTTATTCAAAAGAATATATACACACATGCAGGTGTTATACTACGACCAGCTATAGCAACTGCCTGGATGTGCAGTGCTGGAGTAGTTTGGTCAGAATCCCTGATTGAAAATATTGATACCCTAGATAGGGACAATGTTTTACTGTCGTTAGAACAAATAAAGGATGCATTTATCTATATGCGTGATGCACAGAGGGATATTTGCACACTGGCATCTCGGGTGAGTGCTATGTCCATTTCAGCCAGAAGAGCCTTATGGACACGACAGTGGACAGGCGATGCGGATTCAAAACGTCACATGGAGGTTTTGCCGTATAAAGGGGAGGAGTTATTTGGAGTTGGTCTATCAGACTTGGTGGCCACGGCTACTGCCGGGAAATCCACTTTTTTACCTCAAGTCACTCCCCAACAGAGAAAGGCACCGACCTTTCAACCGCAGCCTTTTCGCTCCTACAAAAATAAGAGAGCAAAGGGCTTGTCGTACCTGCCACGAGGCAGAGGAAGAGGGAAGAGACACCAACAGGCAGCTCCTTCCCAGGAACAGAAGCCCTCCCCGGCTCCTGCAAAAACCTCAGCATGACGCTGGGGCCTCTCAAGCGGACTCGGGGACAGTGGGGGGCCGTCTCAAAAATTACAGCGCGCAGTGGGCTCACTCGCAGGTAGACCCCTGGATCCTGCAGATAATATCTCAGGGGTACAGGTTGGAATTAGAGACGGATCCTCCTCATCGTTTCCTGAAGTCTGCCTTACCAACCGTCTCTTCCGAAAGGGAGAGGGTGTTGGAAGCCATTCACAAGCTGTACGCTCAGCAGGTGATAGTCAAAGTACCCCTATTACAACAAGGAAAGGGGTATTATTCCACTCTATTTGTGGTACCGAAGCCGGATGGCTCGGTAAGGCCTATTCTAAATCTGAAGTCCTTGAACCTCTACATAAAAAAGTTCAAGTTCAAGATGGAGTCACTCAGAGCAGTGATAGCGAACCTGGAAGAAGGGGACTTTATGGTATCCTTGGACATCAAGGATGCGTATCTACACGTTCCGATTTACCCCGCACACCAGGGGTACCTCAGGTTCATTGTTCAAAACTGTCACTATCAGTTTCAGACGCTGCCGTTCGGATTGTCCACGGCGCCTCGGGTCTTTACCAAGGTAATGGCCGAGATGATGATTCTTCTTCGAAGAAAAGGCGTATTAGTTATCCCATACTTGGACGATCTCCTAATAAGGGCAAGGTCCAGAGAACAGCTGGAGACAGCTTTAGCACTATCTCAAGAGGTGCTAAGACAACACGGGTGGATTCTGAATATTCCAAAATCCCATTTAATCCCGACAACTCGTCTGCTGTTCCTAGGAATGATTCTGGACACGGTTCAGAAAAAGGTTTTCCTTCCAGAGGAAAAAGCCAAGGAGTTATCCGATCTGGTCAGGAACCTCCTAAAACCAGGAAAAGTGTCAGTACATCAATGCACAAGAGTCCTGGGAAAAATGGTGGCTTCTTACGAAGCAATTCCATTCGGCAGATTCCATGCAAGAATATTCCAAAGGGATCTGTTGGACAAATGGTCAGGGTCGCATCTGCAGATGCACCTGCGAATAACCCTGTCACCAAAGACAAGGGTGTCACTTCTGTGGTGGTTGCAGAAGGCTCACCTATTAGAAGGCCGCAGATTCGGCATTCAGGATTGGATCCTGGTGACCACGGACGCCAGCCTGAGAGGCTGGGGAGCAGTCACACAAGGAAGAAACTTCCAGGGAGTATGGACGAGTCTGGAAAAGTCTCTTCACATAAACATTCTGGAACTAAGAGCAATCTACAATGCTCTAAGCCAGGCGGAACTTCTCCTGCAAGGAAAGCCGGTGTTGATTCAGTCGGACAACATCACGGCGGTCGCCCATGTAAACAGGCAGGGCGGCACAAGAAGCAGGAGTGCAATGGCAGAAGCTGCCAAGATTCTTCGCTGGGCGGAGAATCACGTGATAGCACTGTCAGCA
The DNA here is from genome assembly GCF_028390025.1 of Pseudophryne corroboree. Lineage (NCBI taxonomy): Eukaryota > Metazoa > Chordata > Amphibia > Anura > Myobatrachidae > Pseudophryne > Pseudophryne corroboree. Next base: position 53,972,851 of record NC_086451.1, read on the forward strand.
GTGTTCATCCCGGGCGTGGACAACTGGGAAGCAGACTTCCTCAGCAGACACGATCTTCATCCGGGAGAGTGGGGTCTACATCCAGAAGTCTTCAACATGTTAATAGACCGTTGGGAAAGACCAATTGTAGACATGATGGCGTCTCGCCTCAACAAAAAACTGGACAAATATTGCGCCAGGTCCAGAGATCCACAGGCAATAGCTGTGGACGCACTGGTAACTCCTTGGGTGTACCAGTCAGTGTATGTGTTTCCTCCTCTGCCGCTCATACCAAAGGTATTGAAGATCATACGGCAAAGAAGAGTAAGAACAATACTAGTGGTTCCGGATTGGCCGAGAAGGACTTGGTATCCGGAACTTCAAGAGATGCTCACGGACGAACCGTGGCCTCTACCTCTGAGAAGGGACCTGCTACAGCAGGGTCCCTGTCTTTTTCAAGACTTACCGCGGCTGCGTTTGACGGCATGGCGGTTGAACGCCAGATCCTAAAAGGGAAAGGCATTCCAGAAGAAGTCATTCCTACCTTGATTAAGGCACGGAAGGAAGTCACCGTGAAACATTATCACCGCATTTGGCGAAAATATGTAGCGTGGTGCGAGGATCGGAGGGTTCCGACGGAGGAATTCCAACTGGGTCGTTTCCTACATTTCCTGCAATCAGGATTATCTATGGGTCTCAAATTGGGATCCATTAAGGTTCAAATTTCGGCCCTGTCAATATTCTTCCAAAAAGAATTGGCCTCTGTCCCTGAGGTCCAGACTTTTGTCAAGGGAGTACTGCATATACAGCCTCCTGTGGTGACTCCGGTGGCACCGTGGGATCTAAATGTAGTTTTAGATTTCCTCAAATCCCATTGGTTTGAACCATTGAAAAAGGTGGATTTGAAATATCTCACATTGAAAGTGACTATGTTACTAGCCCTGGCCTCTGCCAGGAGAGTATCTGAATTGGCGGCTTTATCTTATAAAAGTCCTTATCTAATCTTCCATTCGGATAGGGCAGAACTGCGGACTCGTCCGCATTTTCTCCCTAAAGTGGTATCAGCATTTCATCTGAACCAACCTATTGTGGTGCCTGCGGCCACTAGCGACTTGGAGGACTCCAAGTTGTTGGACGTTGTCAGAGCCTTAAAAATATACATTGCAAGGACGGCTGGAGTCAGAAAATCTGACTCGCTGTTTATATTGTATGCACCCAACAAGTTGGGCGCACCTGCTTCTAAGCAGTCGATTGCTCGTTGGATTTGTAACACAATTCAACTTGCACATTCTGTGGCAGGCCTGCCACAGCCTAAAACTGTAAAAGCCCACTCCACAAGGAAGGTGGGCTCATCTTGGGCGGCTGCCCGAGGGGTCTCGGCATTACAACTCTGCCGAGCAGCTACGTGGTCGGGGGAGAACACGTTTGTAAAATTTTACAAATTTGATACCCTGGCAAAGGAGGACCTGGAGTTCTCTCATTCGGTGCTGCAGAGTCATCCGCACTCTCCCGCCCGTTTGGGAGCTTTGGTATAATCCCCATGGTCCTTTCAGGAACCCCAGCATCCACTTAGGACGATAGAGAAAATAAGAATTTACTTACCGATAATTCTATTTCTCGGAGTCCGTAGTGGATGCTGGGCGCCCATCCCAAGTGCGGATTATCTGCAATACTTGTACATAGTTATTGTTAACTAATTCGGGTTATTGTTAAGGAGCCATCTTTAAGAGGCCCTTTCTGTTGTCATACTGTTAACTGGGTTTAGATCACAAGTTGTACGGTGTGATTGGTGTGGCTGGTATGAGTCTTACCCGGGATTCAAAATGCCTCCCTTATTGTGTATGCTCGTCCGGGCACAGTACCTAACTGGAGTCTGGAGGAGGGTCATAGGGGGAGGAGCCAGTGCACACCACCTGACCTAGTAAAGCTTTACTTTTTTGTGCCCTGTCTCCTGCGGAGCCGCTATTCCCCATGGTCCTTTCAGGAACCCCAGCATCCACTACGGACTCCGAGAAATAGAATTATCGGTAAGTAAATTCTTATTTTCTCAAGGCAGTATAACAATTTCCTGTTCCTTTGTTGCTTAAATACCCAAAGTCACCAATCAGAATCTAATACATGTGGGGGGGCGTGGCTTGGCCGGCATCAGGGAAAGCTGTGATTCCGTGGAGCTCCAGCTTTGATTTCCCCATTAAAGTGCCTGGGCCCACGCTTTCAAATGCCAACTGGCTGTATTGTGCCTACCTGGGCCTACTGACCAACCTGGTACTGGGGGGTGAGTGCTGCGGAGTCGGGGGGGCCCCGTGTTGCCCCCTGCGGATTGCGGCCTACCTCCAGTGCTGAGGCCGGGACCTAGATTTCGGGTGCGTGCCGCCGGAGGAACCAGCCTGCCGGACCCGGGAAGATAAGCCCTGCTCTGAGGATCTTCTCCCCCATATTGACGGCACACCCCACCGCTAGACGCGCTATCAGGCACCCGGAGACTCCAGCAGGGGACTGAGGACCGCCGAGGACGCCCGAGGTAAGGGCCGCGGCGGGCGGCGACGGCCATCTTGCGGTTGGCGCCGCTGAACGCCCGGCCTTAGTGGCTGCAGTTAGAGCTCTCCTGTGAGGTGGATAACACAGGACACGAGCTCCCAGTACCCCTGCTGACCTGACCCCTGAAATTAGGTGCTAGATGAAGAGGCAGTGAGCTGGTGCAGCTTTAGAGACCAGCCGGCGGCCATCTTGGGACTGGCACCACCACTGTAACCCATAGCAGAGACAGCACACAGGGATTTTCAGGCCCCTGTCACCCCTGCTCTATTCAGCTCATTGCTCACAGCCCACATGCATGCTCCCTGCCTCCTCAGGTCCATGTGATGAGCCACATGAAAAGTGGAGGACATACCTGCAGTCATCCCTGCCATTTCTGCGCCCGGTCCCCACTGTGTCACCCAGCTGCCATCACTTTGCCATAGAAGACCCAGAATTATCTCTCAACCCATAGCCCTGCGGCCGGTCTGTTTCTTTTCTGCAAGTTTACTCCTATACTGATGGCCGGCTAACCACCTAGATTCTGGGGTGGCGTGCTGGTGCTGACCCTGACGGGATGATGCTCTAATCACACAACGTTACTTCTGATGTTCTACTGACGTACCCAAGGTGCCCCATGGTGAGAGGAAAGAAAGGATCGCAAGGGAGAGGAAGGAAGTCACATACAATCACCCCGACGCGTGCAATAGATACTCCGACCTCGAGTGACATGAGGCAATTTTTTCTCCCCCAGGGCTCCGCCCCTACGGTGGATGCCTCCCTACCCTCGACCCACATCTCTCGCCTGTCTCAGACTCGGCTTCCCAAGTGGGATCACAGGCGGCAGCCCCACACGCCACGACAGACCCGGGAAGTCTCGCCCAGATTCTGAACCTGCTTCAGGCACTCCCAACTAAGCAGGACTTTGAGCACTTGGAGGGGAGAGTCCGGGAAACGGTCCGCTCAGAGATTGCTGCGGTTCAGGCAGAAATAACACACATCGGCTCCCGCCTGTCTACGTTGGAAGGCTTCTCCTCAGACACAGCAGCTGCACATAACGCCCTCCGGGCCACCGTTATCAAACAGGCGTCCTGCCTTCAACAGCTCCAAGACCGTGTAGAAGATTTGGATAACCGCGGAAGGAGAAATAACCTGAGGGTCAGAGGGGTATCGGAGGATATTGCACCTGCCTGCCTCACTGACTTCCTCACGACAGTCTTCAATGAAATTCTGGGCCGGGATCCCGCTTCCATAATCGAGTTCGACAGGGCCCACCGAGCTTTGAGACCCAGGGGCGCACCGTCTGATCGCCCTCGCGACATTATCTGTCGGCTCCATTACTACACGGAAAAAGAGGAGATCCTCCGCAAAACCCGCCGCATGGATGTGATAGAGACTGCCTCTCATAAACTCCAGATCTTCCAGGACCTGTCGTGGTCGACCCTTCAGAAGCGCAGAGCCTTACACCCGTTCACTACAGAACTTCGGAAGCTGGGCATTAAATATATATGGAGCTTCCCTTTTGGCCTTCAGACTTCGCACAACGGGACTCTATATACCTTTAAAGACCCCTCCGACCTGCCCCTTTTCTGCCAAGCGTTGGGAATACCACAGATCTCTCTTCCAGAATGGCAGAGGCCCCTGACCGACGGCGCCCCACCTGAACTCTCCCACCCCGACAACGACTGGCACCTTGTACACCGCAATCCGAGACCCCCCAGGGAGCAGCGCTCCTCCACGCAGTCGACGAAGAGATGAGAGTCGCAGCCTGGTTCGGAACACTCACTTGAGAAATTTCGGGTGGTCCTTCCTTAGCGTACAAGAATTATTGCCGACTCGGGGGATCTCCTTGCCGTGCGGCACACTCTCCCTGACGGGAGGTGGTCGGGGCATCGAGATCGTACTCGACTCGACGAATGTTCACCAATCCTGTACGGGTTGGAAATACCTGTTCCTGGTTAAATTCCATTTCTTTTCAGTGGTTGTTCTTCTTAGTTGTGTGATCAAACTGTTCAGATATATTACTGACTGTGATGTTATATTCCCTGTTGGGGTCGGGACTGGCACTGACCCCCCAGTTCGCCCCTGCACCGCCCGAGTATTCTTGGTCTCCGACGCGATTAGCGCGTCCGAGCTCCCAGGAGGCGGTAGAATTGTCATTTATTTAGTTTATTTTTTCAGCTGATATTTGCGTATGTTAGGTCTATCGACCTACCTTCTTTATGTTTTCTTTGTTTTTGTTTCTTTTTTCCCCTCTCCTCCCCCCCTCCCCCTACTGTGTGTCTTTCTGCTGTGCGAGTTGCCGTGTCTTCCTGGTCGAACTAAGCATTCCCTCTATGTTTCTAGACGATGGCGGTAGACCCTAAACTGACAAATATAAAATTGGTTTCCCTTAATGTGAAGGGCCTCAATGTCCCGTAGAAACGCTCGAGGTTGCTTAGGGACCTTTTTGCATTCAGAGCTGATGTGGCTTTTTTACCGGAAACCCACTTCAAGGTGGGAGTGGCCCCGGGTCTCAAGGACCGTAACTACCCACATTCCTTCTACAATAACAACAGCAAAGGTAAATCTCTGGGAGTAGCTATTCTGCTATCTAAACGTTTGCCTTTCCGAGATATAACGTCCGAATCCTTGGGGGAGGGCAGGATACTCCTAGTGAAATGTACACTGTTCGATCAGCTGTATACATTTATTAACCTATACGCTCCCAATCAATCACAACCCAGTTTCTTGGCGAGGGCTCTCAATCGCGTTGCCCCCTTGGTAGCGGGTATCCCAGTTATTGGAGGCGATCTTAATTGGACCCTCCAACCAGAGGTGGACATCTCTGGGACGCCGGCAAGGCCCTCCCTAGCATCGCACCGTAGGGTGCGGCGTTCTCTCCACGACCACCAGCTGATTGACACCTGGCGGCTCCAACACCCCGGGGACAGGGACTATACGTTCTATTCCAGACCCCACGACATTTACTCTAGATTAGACTACTTCCTCCTACCTCACAGATTCCTACATTTAGTTAGGGAAACAGCTATTGGACTAATCACTTGGTCGGACCACGCTCCTGTCAGCCTGACCCTGGGGACATCCCATCCACACTCCAAGCAATGTACCTGGCGGTTGAATGAACAACTTCTAATGGATACGAGGTTCCAACCCCAGCTGCTTGAGACTTTGGAGAATTATTTTCTAGATAATGAGACGCCAGATGTCTCCCGGGTCACGGTGTGGGAGGCCCACAAGTGTGTTCTAAGGGGGAAGCTCATACAGCTAGGCTCCATGCTGAAAAAAGAGAGACTCGGGGAAAAGACTACTTTACTCCAGCGGCTTAAGGACTTAGAAACATCACACAAAACGAACCCCTCCCCATCGGTGCTGACCGCCCTGACCGAGACGAGATCTGCTCTCAACAAATTGTTGTTTGCAGATATTAAGAGAGACTACAGGCTCTTTAGAAACCACTTTTATCAATGGGGCAACAGGCCAGGGAAGCTACTGGCTAGGGCGCTCCGCGTGCAGAGGGCCACGCTATTTATACAGTCGGTACAGGATGCGGCGGGGACCCGCCGCACCCTTACGAAAGACTTCGCTGAAACCTTCCACGCTTACTACACCAAACTATATAATCTCCGGACACCAGGAACCCCGACATCCTTGTCGACAACTCGAGACCTGGTGGAAGGATACCTTGGTGACGTGGGACTCCCTAGAATATCAGCAGATGAGAGTGCTTGGCTAGACTCCCCCTTTTCCCTCCCGGAACTGGAACAAGCCCTTAAGGAAGCTCCTTCCGGGAAGAGCCCAGGCCCAGATGGCTATACGGTTTCTTATTACAAGCTCTTTAAGAGCGCTCTCCTGCCCAAAATGCTACTGGCATTCAATGAGATCTCTGACGACCGGGGTTTCTCCCCTCAATCATTAGAGGCATTCATTACAGTTATACCAAAGGATGGGAAAGACCCGGCTCAATGTGCTAGTTACCGACCCATATCCCTCCTCAACACAGACGTCAAGCTGTTTGCTAAACTTATAGCAAACAGATTGAAGCTGCTACTCCCCAACATTGTGCATTCGGATCAGGTGGGTTTCATACCCGGAAGAGAGGCGCGCGATAACACCATCATTGATTTGATGCACTTGGCCTCGAGCAAACATGAACCGATGGTGGTGCTTTCTACCGATGCCGAGAAGGCTTTCGACAGAGTAGATTGGATGTTCATGGAGGGGGTCCTACGCCACCTGGGGCTGGGACCGGTCAGTTTGAGGCGCATTTTAGCACTTTATAACTCCCCCTCTGCAAGGATTAGAATTAATGGAGACCTGTCCCGCCCGGTTCCGATAAGGAATGGCACTAGACAAGGATGTCCCCTCTCGCCACTAATTTTTGTCCTCTGTATGGAGGCCTTGGCGGGAGCCATTAGATTAAATCCGAACATCTCGGGACTCACGGCTGGGGGTAGAGAATTCAAACTCGCACTGTTCGCAGATGACTTGTTAGCTATCTTGTCGAACCCGGTGGTGTCTGTCCCCAACCTGATGAACGAGCTTGATAGATTTGGATCCATGTCAAACTTCAAGATTAACCTCTCTAAGTCAGTGGCAGTGAACGTGTCAAAGCCCTCCCGAGCTCTTGATAACCTTAAACAATCCTTCCCCTTCCACTGGCATCCCTCTAGCTTCAAATACTTGGGGATCACACTCCATAAAGACCTATCACGCCTTTTTGACGAAAACTTCAAAAAACTACTGACCTCACTCCGCTCTGAGTTCCGGGACTGGGGTAACAGAAGGCTGTCCTGGTTGGGGAGGCTTAGTGTCATCAAAATGAATGTTCTGCCGAGAGTCCTTTATCTCCTCCAGGCGCTCCCGATATCCATTCCCAAAGCATGGTTTAGAGATTTACATAATTTGGTGAGGGACTTCGTCTGGGGAGATAAACGGCCTCGTTTCCAGCACGACATCCTTTTTCGTCCTAAACATAAGGGGGGCCTTCAGTTGCCACACTTTACTCTGTACTATGAGGCCATTATCCTCCACCGAATTATGGAATGGTCGCGCCCACATGACATAAAACAGTGGGTCCATATCGAGGGAACAGTGATGCCTGCCCCCATTGCATACTACCCCTGGCGCTCAAGGCTGCCACATATAGACCATCCTACTATTGGCCCTACACTTACACGCTGGGGCAGACTTAGGGTACTACCACATATATCTTCTAAATACTCCCCTTTGACCCCACTGTTCAATAACCCAGATTTCCCACCGGCTGCCTCAGGCCGGGGATTCGACTCTTGGAAAAGGGCGGGGGTGACACGTGTTGGTGGGCTGGTGGAGCGTGGAGAGATGGTCCCTTTCCCCTTAATGCAATCCAAGTGGAACCTTTCGCCTTCAGAGATCTGGAAATATCTCCAATTAAAACATTTTGCCATGGGGAGCGCTATACGCTCGAGCCTGAGTAGACCATTAACAGCTTTTGAGAGCCTCTGCCTGGAGCCTTCTCGCCCATCACACTTCCTCTCAAGGTGCTATAGAATACTGATTGAGAATAAATTCACAGATCTAACCAAATATGCTAGAGACTGGGGCCTGGAGCCTTCTCGCCCATCACACTTCCTCTCAAGGTGCTATAGAATACTGATTGAGAATAAATTCACAGATCTAACCAAATATGCTAGAGACTGGGGCCGTGATGTGCAGATAGACTTGTCGGAGGAGGACTGGGAGAAGAGCTTTCAGGCCACCTTTGCCAGCTCCTCTAGTTACTCGGTCCTCGAGACGCATTTTACAGTCCTATCTCGTTGGTATAGGTGTCCTCAAACATTAGCTAAAATGTTTCCCAACGTACCAGATGCATGCTGGAGATGTAACAACCATCCGGGCTCCCCGATGCATATCTGGTGGAGCTGCCCCGAACTTCGTCTCTTTTGGGACAAGGTTATAGAAATTTCAAAATTGTTAGTGGATCCAGGGGTTCCTTCGGAGCCTACTTTCTGGCTTCTCAACTGTACTTCATGGCCCCTGTCAACATATAAAAAATCTCTATTAAAGTTTCTCAATAGCGCAGCCAAAGCGGTCATTCCGGTTCACTGGCAATCGACTAATCCTCCTACCGTGAGGGAGTGGGTCGCCAGAGTAGATTGGTATATGACTATGGAGGAATTGCGGGTGACACCGGAGACGAACCAAAGGTTTACGACTACTTGGTCCCCTTGGCTCGAATTTAAGGCCTCACAAGCTTACTCGACATTGCTGTAATGACCTAGACCATTTACCTTGATCCCCTACCTGGGCTCCCCCGCTGTCCTCTTGGGAACGACTGAAGCTAGAAACATACACCTCAGACCCCTGTCCGGACTAGACACGGAAGATTCGCTGTGACCTCCCCCCCCCCCTTTTTCCCCCCTCTTCTCCGATTCTCTAACCCCTCCCTTTTTCTTTTTTCTCTTCTTCCTTTCCACCCTATACTCTTCTGTTTTGTTTTCTTGAACTGTTTTAAAATTTGGAAACGTTTTATTGAGACAGCTAGCACCTAGAATGGCCGGAAGCGACCTTGAATTTCAGATAAGGCTCTAGTTAGGGTGCTCCCCAACAGCAGGCCGTGTTAAGTTCGTAAACAGTCATTGCTTGTATCAAATGGACTTACTGATAATTGAATTGTAAACGCTGTCTTCTATTACTCGCTATAATATGTTCTTACCTTTAATCAATAAACATTTATTGAAAAAAAAAAAAAAAGAATCTAATACATGCACAATGCTAAGCTATTAACCAATCCGGAATCTTCATCATTATTCAGTCATTGGATTGTATGTAGAGTCCCGCTGTCCATCACAATTACAACTCCGCGGAAGCCTGTCGTGCCCGGAAGTAAGTCATCATACTTCCGTCGCGCGTGGCACTGTTCCTCTGTGTGTTTAATACACGCATATTGGCCCTCATTCCGAGTTGATCGGTCGCAAGGCGATTTTAGCAGAGTTACACACGCTAAGCCGCCGCCTACTGGGAGTGAATCTTAGCTTCATAAAATTGCGACCGATGTATTCGCAATAATGCGATTACTAACTACTTAAACAGTTTCAGAGTAGCTCCAGACTTACTCTGCCTGTGCGATCATTTCAGTGCTTGTCGTTCCTGGTTGACGTCACAAACACACCCAGCGTTCGCCCAGGCACTCCCACCGTTTCCCCGGCCACTCCTGCGTTTTTTCCGGAAACGGTAGCGTTTTCAGCCACACGCGCCTGAAACGCCGTGTTTCCGCCCAGTAACACCCATTTCCTGTCAATCACATTACGTTCGCCGGAGCGAAGAAAAAGCCGTGAGTAAAAATACTTTCTTCATAGTAAAGTTACTTGGCGCAGTCGCAGTGCGAACATTGCGCATGCGTACTAAGCGGATTTTCACTGCGATGCGATGAAAAATACCGAGCGAACAACTCGGAATGAGGGCCATTGAGAGCTGTTTCTCACCAGTTCTCAATTATCTCTGGTAATTGTTTAACTTTTAGCATCCCAATAGAACGTGGGGGACATTTTTGGATTTTACATTTTATCATATTGTGTATATATATCATTATTAAAAATTAATTGTACTACACATGATGACATTTTTGTTCTTTTCATATGTGCTGAGGATATGACGATTAGCGGAAGATGAAGCTATGAGGATGATATCCATTTAAAGTAATGTATTAATGTGTGTTTGCCATTTCGCATATTGTTTTGGGTGGCGCCCGGTGTAAGCACTTACCTAATTTTTTCATTGTATGTATTGTTCAAAAGTGTTTTGGAGGGACACTTTCACTTGTATTTACGTTTCTTAGGCGGCCTCCGTGCGCAGTTGTATATATCACTGAAATATCTCTCTATAGAATGTTTGCTTTGACAGCCTTATTGGACTTCCTGTCCCAGCATGAGTTTAATGATGCATTGCCCTTGTGACCGTCCTTCGCCTCTCATTACTGCGGTTAGTATTTTTTGTAAATAGGCCACTTAATATTTTTATTCCATCAATTAACTAATTATAGAAAATGTTAATATTTTACACATATATATATATATATATATATATATATAAAGGTAAAAAAGCTGCGCATTCAACACACTTTCCTTTAAAATACTTTAAGTCCTTGGTTGATATCCTAGGTCCCGTTTTCTATGCGATGTACGCTGCCGCTTCCTCCTTTAGGGAATAGAGCCACTAATCCCAAGGTGCATGTAGTAAAAGAAGAATGGAGGGCGCAGGTATAAATACACAGGTTCACAATTCCATTTATTTAGAACATATGCTCACATACATCTTGGTTTAAAACGGTGCACTCAGTCCTCCGGTCTATCCAGCATCGGACCCGCTTTTTCCCGTCGATGAATCTCCTTCTACCGCAGGGATCACGGATACCTTCTGCTCTGCCACCGGGACCAGGATCAAATTCAGACCATCTGTCCTTTACTCCACAGGCCACGCCCAACGTGTTTCGTCAATGGACTTCGTCAGGGGGTGTGGCTAAGGTCACACCCCCTGACGAGGCCAGGAAGGCCCCACGAAGAAATTTCAACTCGGTCGATTCCTGCATTTCCTGCAAACAGGAGTGTCTATGGGCCTCAAATTGGGGTCCATTAAGGTTCAAATTTCGGCCCTGTCAATTTTCTTCCAGAAAGAATTGGCTTCAGTTCCTGAAGTCCAGAAGTTTGTCAAGGGAGTATTGCATATACAACCCCCTTTTTGTGCCTCCAGTGGCACTGTGGGATCTCAACGTAGTTCTGGGATTCCTCAAATCACATTTTAAACCGCTCAAATCTGTGGATTTGAAATATCTCACATGAAAAGTGACCATGCTGTTGGCCCTGGCCTCGGCCAGGCGAGTGTCAGAATTGGCGGCTTTGTCTCACAAAAGCCATATCTGATTGTCCATTCGGACAGGGCAGAGCTGCGGACTCGTCCCCAGTTTCTTCCTAAGGTGGTGTCAGCGTTTCACCTGAACCAGCTTATTGTGGTACCTGCGGCTACTAGGGACTTGGAGGACTCCAAGTTGCTAGATGTTGTCAGGGCCCTGAAAATATAGGTTTCCAGGACGGCTGGAGTCAGGAAAACTGACTCGCTGTTATCCTGTATGCACCCAACAAACTGGGTGCTCTTGCTTCTAAGCAGACGATTGCTCGTTGGATTTGTAGCACATTTCAACTTGCACATTCTGTGGCAGGCCTGCCACAGCCTAAATCTGTAAATGCCCACTCCACAAGGAAGGTGGGCTCATCCTGGGCGGCTGCCCGAGGGGTCTCGGCATTACAACTCTGCCGAGCAGCTACGTGGTCGGGGGAGAACACGTTTGTAAAATTCTACAAATTTGATACCCTGGCTGAGGAGGACCTGGAGTTCTCTCATTCGGTGCTGCAGAGTCATCCGCACTCTCCCGCCCGTTTGGGAGCTTTGGTATAATCCCCATGGTCCTTACGGAGTCCCCAGCATCCACTTAGGACGTTAGAGAAAATAAGAATTTACTTACCGATAAATCTATTTCTCGTAGTCCGTAGTGGATGCTGGGCGCCCATCCCAAGTGCGAATTGTCTGCAATACTTGTACATAGTTATTGTTACAAAAAAATCGGGTTGTTATTGTTGTGAGCCATCTTTTCAGAGGCTCCTACGTTTGTCATACTGTTAACTGGGTTTAGATCACAAGTTATACGGTGTGATTGGTGTGGCTGGTATGAGTCTTACCCGGGATTCAAAATCCTTCCTTATTGTGTACGCTCGTCCGGGCACAGTATCCTAACTGAGGCTTGGAGGAGGGTCATAGGGGGAGGAGCCAGTGCACACCACCTGATCCTAAAGCTTTTACTTTTGTGCCCAGTCTCCTGCGGAGCCGCTATTCCCATGGTCCTGACGGAGTCCCCAGCATCCACTACGGACTACGAGAAATAGATTTATCGGTAAGTAAAATCTTATTTTAAGATTCACCTCTAATTTCCAGACTGAAAAAATAGAATTTCTCGACCTTGTGATTGATACAGGAGATTGTGGTCCAGGAGATTCTATAAGTACTTATACATACATAAAAAAGGTTGATAGTAATAATTATGTGCATTACAATAGTTGCCATTATAAAAATTGGATCACGAACATACCCTATTCGCAATTTCTGAGAGTCAAACGTAACTGCACTAATCATGAAATGTACGAACAACAGACGGAATTGTATAAAACAAGATTTCTGGAAAAAAAGTATCCCCTTAAACTAGTAGAAAAATGTAAGAGAAAAGCTGATATGGTAGACAGAATGAGTCTCCTGTCTTATAAGAATAAAAATGAAAGGAGAAGTACATTAATACCCTTTGTTACGGGCTATAACACTAAGAGTAGGGAAATTAGGAACATTCTTATAAAGCATTGGGAGGTGTTATCAGTAGATCCGGTGCTGAAAGGGGTGTTACCAGAAAGACCACAGGTTGTGTTTAGGAAAGCGAAAAGCTTGAAGAGTGCTTTAACACCGAGCAATCTGTCTAAAATAAAGGATGATTCATGGTTAAAAAAATCAACTGTTTTTTTTCCCTGCGGTAAATGTAAAATGTGCCCTTACATAAGTAAAGAAAGGAGAAAAGTCTGGAATAGGGATAGAAGTAAACATTGGGATATAAAAGAAATGATAAATTGTCAGACCACTTGTGTGATATATATGATAGAATGTGCCTGTGGAGCACGCTATGTAGGTAAAACCAAACGCCAGTTAAAAATTCGTATGTTAGAACACACAAGGAGTATAGTAAAAAAATGTGAAGAACATAGTGTCCCTAGACATTTCTTGAAGTGTAATGGAGGGGATTTAAGTAAGTTCAGCTTCAGGGCATTAGAACATGTTAGGTTAGACGAGAGAGGAGGGGATATTTTGAAACAATTAAGTAAAAGGGAAGTCTTTTGGATTCATGCATTAGAAACAATTAGCCCATTAGGATTAAATGAAAATTATGACATCACGCCATTTTTACATTAGGGGCATTCCAGGGAATCCGCTCTGTGTGGCATTGTAGTTGGATCATTGATCCCTTTGCCGCATTTAAGAGCTGAAGTTCCTATGGAAATAATGGGGGGTTCGTGCTAGAATCCAGGATATAGGGGGTTAAGTGAAGTGATTACCTCTTAATTGGAGTATGTTTACATGATCCACATTTGCGGGGCTGGTCCTTTGAATGATCGATTTCTATTAGCTGCTTGTAAATATGTATACATATGTACCATTTCTTTATGGAAACTCTTTCTATTTTTCAGGCAATATTACATCAGCGCATGCTGCGCTAAAATAGAAGCAGTGGCTGTTAATTTATTAGTTAGGATGTGTTAGTTCCTTTTTATGTAAATAGGATGATTTTATAATGACTAAATTGTATGTATTGTTCTGTGCCGATATGTTACTCTGTTTGGAGAGCTCATATTGTATATGAGTCTCTTAGATCACACTGAAATAGCATGTTTTATGTTTATAACAAAATGTGCAGGTGCGAAGCTTGTAAATACTATGTAGACTGCACAGGTTAATTAGATAATGGAGTGCAGGTGTTTGATCTAGTATATAGTGAGGAGATGCCAGACCTTAGCCACACCCCCTGACGAAGTCCATTGACGAAACGCGTTGGGCGTGGCCTGTGGAGTAAAGGACAGATGGTCTGAATTTGATCCTGGTCCCGGTGGCAGAGCAGACGGTATCCGTGATCCCTGCGGTAGAAGGAGATTCATCGACGGGAAAAAGCGGGTCCGATGCTGGATAGACCGGAGGACTGAGTGCACCGTTTTAAACCAAGATGTATGTGAGCATATGTTCTAAATAAATGGAATTGTGAACCTGTGTATTTATACCTGCGCCCTCCATTCTTCTTTTAATATATATATATATATATACTCCTCCAGCAATAACGCGGCACTCCAAGAGACTCTTCTTATACAAAGTTTAATTGCTGTAAATTGTACTATTTGGTGTGCTTTACCCTACTGCACTTTGTTCACGTGCATCTATAAGCCTAGCACCGTGTTTGTCGGTGAGTCCTGAAGAAGAAGCTGCGGCTTCGAAACATGTTGATGTTTTAACCGCAATTAAACTTTGTATAAGAAGAGTCTCTTGGAGTGCCGCGTTATTGCTGGAGGAGTATTGATTTCTATATGCGAGCACCGGGACCGGTTGCAGTGAAGCGTGGAGTGCCGGCTGAATTGGATTGCTATATATATATATATATATATATATGTATATATATTTCTATTTTTAAATTTGCAGCTAGGTTCAAACTGTGGATCACTGAGCTTATAGATGCACGTGAACAAAGTGCAGTAGGGTAAAGCACACCAAATAGTACAATTTACAGCAGAGTACAGCGCAGCATACAGCAACGTGCAGCGTGCCGCCTATACACACTGGCTATACAGCACAGCCTCTTGTGAGACTCTGGACACAGCAGTTATTATATATTAATATTTATAGCAGAGTACAGCACAGCACACAGCAGTGTGCCCCCTATACACACACAGCCCCCGTCCGACTCAGAATACAGCACAGTACACATACCAAACAGAAGCGTGCAGAGAAAAGGCGGCACCTTATATAGAATCCAAGTCTAGCGAAAATCCATCTCCAGGAGGATGACATTTGGCCTCGACTGGGGAAAGTTAAAAAGTAAAGTATCTGTAATAAATGCATGACCATAATAATTGACGGTGACTGGTCTACTGTAGTGCTCTCAGCATGTGACGTCTCGCTTTGCTTCTGTAATCCAGGTGACTTGGTTTCCCATTGAACATTGGGGGTAATTCAGAGTTTATTGCAGCAGCAAATTTGTTAGCAGTTGGGCAAAACCATGTGCACTGCAGGGGGGCAGATATAACATTTGCAGAGATTTAGATTTGGGTGGATTATTTTTCTTTGTGCAGGGTAAATAGTGGCTGCTTTATTTTTACACTGCAATTTAGATTTCAGTTTGAACACACTCCACCCAAACCTAACTCTCTCTGCATATGTAATATCTACCACCCCCCTCCCCCTGCAGTGCACATGGTTTTGCCCAACTGCTAACAAATTTGCTGCTGCGCCACACAGGATGACGCCACACAGGAGTACACCTTATACATGTTACACCACACAGTAGTAATGCACCTTATACACAAAATGCCGCACAGCAATGTACTTTACACATTATGCCATGCATTAGGAGAGCCCTTATACACATTATGCCACACATTAAGAGAGCTCTTATACACATTATGCAACACATTAGGAGAGCTTTTATACACATTATGCCACACATTAAGAGAGCTCTTATACACATTATGCAACACATTAGGAGAGCTTTTATACACATTATGCCACACATTAGGAGAGCCCTTTTACACATTATGCCACACATTAGGAGTGCCCTTATACACATTATGTCACACTTTAGAAGAGCTCTTATATACATTATGCCACGCATTAGGAGAGCCCTTATACACATTATGCCACACATTACTGCTGAGTCTGCAATGATTAATACCTGAATATCTAAAATCTTGAGGCTTAATATACATGTTATAATTAGACCCAGGGAATATCTCAACATCTATTCAGCGACAAATAATTGTTCATGGGGCTTCAGTCTATATTATTACCCTTTAAAATAATAGTAGACACCAGATCAATAAATGTGAAATGAATGTTGGTAAACCAGTAAATTAGGAGAACAATCCATACAGTTACCTTCATGTGTAATTAAGACTTTCAGGGGGCAACAGGAGAACAGCATCCAGGATGGCAGACCACGTCAACTCAACTCTTAGGGATATCTGGGGCATAGTAGCAGCTGCTACAGAGGTTCTGCCTGTTGATACACAGCAGGCAGCTACCAGAGAATGTATGGGTCCCGGAGCTGCTGGGAGTGTGAGACACACACACTCTCACTGTATCCTGTCTACCTGGTGTAATGTGTATATGGGGCTACCTGGCATGATGTGTATATAAGGGTCATAATATGGTGTCAGGGACATTACTGTGGGGGCATAATATGGTGTCAGGGACATTACTGTGGGGGCATAATATTGTGTCGGGGCATTACTGTGGTGGTAAAATGTGATTTCAAAGGCATTACTGTGGGGGTAAAATATGGTGTTGGGGCATTACTGTGGGGGCATTATATGGTGTTGGGTCATAAATGTGGGGGCATAATGTGTTGGGGCATTACCGTGGTGGTAAAATGTGGTGTCAGAGGCATTACTGTGGGGGCATAATATGGTGTCGGGGCATTACTGTGGGTGCATAATATGGTGTCGGGGCATTACTGTGGGGGCATAATATGGTGCCAGGGGCATTACTGTGTGGGACTTAATATATTGTTAGGGGCATTATTGTGGGGCATAATATGGTGTCAGGGGCAATAATGTGTGGGGCATAATATGATGTAAGAGGCATTATTGTGTGGGGCTTAATATGGTGTCAGGGGCAATACTGTGTGGGGCATAATATGGTGTAAGGAGCATTACTGTGTGGGGCATAATATGGTGTTGGGCATTACTGTGTGCAGCATAATATAGTGTCAGATGCTTTACTGTGGGGTCATATGTCTCTCACTTGCGAGACCACACTTTTTTGTGGCACTTTACATCTGCTCATATTGTCCCATTAAAATGTTTATGCCATAAATGGGCGCAACCCACATAGCATAAACTGCATTTTTATGCACCAATTTATGCCACCCCTGTGGTAGCTCCACCCACAAAACTGCCCACCTCTGTCCCGCCCCAGTTCCTTTTTAGCACTAAGTGTGTGTGTGTGTGTGTGTGTGTGTGTGTATGTATATATGTATATATATATATATATATATATATATATATATATATATAATGTGCATTTTCTTTTATTACTCTTACACTATCTTATACTACATACTCCCTATGATGGCACCTAACCCCGGGTTTTCTATACCTGTCCTATATTGTCTTTTATTATTATTATTATTATTATTATTACATTTTATTTATAAGGCGCCACATGTGTTTCGCAGCGCCGTACAAAGGACAGTACAGGGAGACAAAACATAGCATTACAGTAAATAAATAACAGAAATAGAGTACAGGTAACATAGAGCACCACACGTTCTCAAGACATAATACAGCTAAGATGTAAGTATTGATGGAGTGATCATCGTACTACTAGAGGCTGGTGGCCATAGATGGAGATGAGCCTTTACTAGCAGGATACAGATGGTCAATGAGTAGGGGAGAGCTGCGAGTGAAATGTGTCGAGATGAGGGCTTAGATAACAAGAGGAAAGAGGGCCCTGCTCTGAAGAGCTAACAATCTAGTGGGGAGGGGCGACAGACAGATGACAAGAGGTGCAGGTAAGTGGGAGGTAGCCAGATGGTAGTATGCAAGCAAAGCTGAGGTGTTCACGGCATGAGGCAGGGGGGTGGAGGCGCGGCTTCAGCACTGGGTTATGCATCGGAAGGGTATGCTTTGATGAATAGGTGGGTTTTTAGTGCCCGTTTGAAGCTTTGCAAGGTTGGGGAGAGTCTAATGGAGCGGGGGAGTGCAGCATGGGCAAAATCCTGAACTCGTGCATGGGAAGCAGTGACCAGGGCGGTGGAAAGGCGCCGGTCATTAGTCGACCGTAGGGGGCGGGAGGGAGTATGAAGGGAAAGGAGGTTGGAGATGTAGGGAGCAGTGGAATTAGAGATGGCCTTGTATGTGAGGGTGAGGAGTTTGAAGAGGATTCTGTAGGGGAATGGGAGCCAGTGTAGATTTTGTCGAAGGGGAGTGGCAGATGTGGTGCGGCGGGAGAGGAAGATTAGCCTAGCTGCGGAGTTCAGTACAGATTGGAGGGGAGCAAGATGGGAGCAAGCGAGGCCAGTGAGGAGAACATTGCAGTAGTCAAGTCGTGAGATGACCAGTGAGTGGATGATGAGTTTAGTTGCACTCTGGGAGAGATATGGCCTGATACGAGCAATGTTGCGTAGCTGGAAACGACAGGATAGCTGCGGAGTTCAGTACAGATTGGAGGGGAGCAAGATGGGAGCAAGCGAGGCCAGTGAGGAGAACATTGCAGTAGTCAAGTCGTGAGATGACCAGTGAGTGGATGATGAGTTTAGTTGCACTCTGGGAGAGATATGGCCTGATACGAGCAATGTTGCGTAGCTGGAAACGACAGGATTGTGCCAGAGCTTGGATGTGGGGTGCAAAGGAGAGGGAGGAGTCAAGAGTGACACCCAAGCAGCGGAGTTAGGGAACGGGGCAGATGGTGGTGTTGTCAACAATGATGGAGATATTGGTCGGGGGTGTTGCTCTGGATGGGGGGAAGATGATGAGTTCAGTTTTGTCCATGTTGAGCTTTAGAGAGCATTCAGACATCCAGGAGGAGATTGCGGTGAGGCAGCTGGAAAACTGACAGAGGACAGAGGAGGACAGATCAGGAGATGAGAGGTAGAGTTGTGTGTCATCGGCATAGAGGTGGTATTGAAGGCCAAATGAGTTAATGAGCGCACCTAGGGAAGAGGTGTACAGGGAGAACAGAAGGCGTCCAAGGACAGAACCCTGAGGGACACCAACAGGAAGGATGGAAATGTGTGAGGTGGTGCTGGAGGCAGACACAGAGAAGGAGCAGTTAGTTAGGTAAGAAGAAAACCAGTCAAGGACAGTGCTAGAGAGGCCAGCGTTTTGAAGTGTGCGGAGGAGGAGAGGATGATCTACGGTGTCAAAGGCAGCAGAGAGGTCCAGAAGGATGAGCAGAGAGAAGTGGCCCCTGGATTTGGCTGAAAGCAGGTCATTGGTGACTTTCACCAGGGCAGTCTCAGTTGAGTGGAGTGGGCGAAAGCCAGATTGTAGTGGATTGAGGATGGAGTTGTCAGAGAGGTAGCTTGTGAGACGGCTGTAGACTAGTCATTCAAGTAATTTGGAGGCGAAAGGGAGAAGAGAGATGGGGCAGTAGTTAGTGGGTGATGAGGGGTCGAGGTTGGGTTTTTTGAGAATAGGTGAGACCAGAGCATGTTTGAATGGCGAGGGGAAGATGCCGGTAGAGAGGGACAGGTTAAAGAGGTGAGCAAGGTGGGAGCAGGCAGTGGGGGAGAGGGAGCGGAGAAGACGGCAGGGAAGGGGGTCCAGGGGGCAGGTGGAGGGGGGGGGGATAAGATGAGGGAGTGGACTTCCTTTTCTGAAGTGGGACGGAAGGAGGACAGGGTGGGATTGATGGAGGGGAGGGATAAAGGGGGCAGGGGGTAGCAGAGGGGTGACGGCGGGAGATGTCGTGTTGGATGTCCTCAATTTTGGAGATGAAGAAGGAGGCAAAGTCAGTGGCAGTGAGGGAGGATGGGAGGGGACGAGGAGGGGGGTGAAGGAGAGTGTTAAAAGTTTCAAAGAGATGGCTTGGACAGGAGGACTGAGAAGAGATGAGTGCTTGGAAAAAGGATTGCCTGGCGAGGGAAAGAGCAGAGCTGTAGGAGGAGAGAATAAACTTGAAATGGAGGAAGTCCGGCAGAGAGTGAGATTTCCTCCAGGAGCGTTCAGCGGAGCGTGAGCATTTTTGTAAGAAACGTGTTAGTTTGGTGTGCCAGGGTTGGGGTTTGGAGCGGCGCAGGGGGACAGAGGAGAGGGGGGCCACAGAGTCGAGAGCAGCAGTTAGGGAAGAGTTATAGAAGGAGGCTGCCTGGTTGGGACAAGTTATAGTGGAAAGAGGAGATAGGAAATTCCAGACCCACCCACATAACCTTCAGTGCTTCCCTATCTAATTACATCCTCTGTAGAGTATTCATAACATCACATATCTTGTCTTTCTTTAGTCTCACACCCTCCTGACACTTGGATAACTTTGTGGGGTATCATCATACAACCCATTAAGAACCTAGCAATCTGGTGGACCATTATGCAATAGGTAGCATCTATCCTTGTGTATCTATGCCTATTTCCCTATAGATTGTAAGCTTGCGAGCAGGGCCTTCCTACCTCTGTCTGTCTGTTTTTACCCAGTTTTGTTCTTTTACTGTTGTTCTAATTGTAAAGCGCAACGGAATATGCTGCGCTATATAAGAAACTGTTAATAAATAATTAAATAAATAAGTCTCGAGGGAGGACATGAAAGTGGGGTCGAGAGACCCGAGATTGCGTCTGGTGGTGGTGGGTCTGGGCGTGGAGAGGAGGAAGGAGGATGAGAGGGAGAAAGAAAGCAGAAAGTACTGTTTTCTTGTTTACTCATTTACTTATGTACTGTGTAATGGGTGCTGCAAATCCCTTGTGGCGCCATATAAATAAATAATAATAATAATAATAATAACTATATATATATGTATATATATATATATATAAAATATATATATTTGAACTTTAAATACAATACCAGTTCACTATGTTTGCTTTAATGTGTGTGTGTGTGTGTGTGTGTGTGTGTGTGTGTGTGTGTGTATTTATCTATATCTATATATACACAAACACACACAGTGTATATAATTAAATACACACACACATACACTACACTTTGTATATATACCTTGTGCGTGTGTATAGATAGATAGATAGATAGATAGATAGATAGATAGATAGACATTTGCTATCAGCTCTAATGATATTATACTGCAAATCTGTGTGTATGTAGCAAAGAGGGGATTTGGTCATATTTTGATCAGAACATTTAGGCTTGTAGCATACCTCCCAATATTGTGGTCAATTGAGCGAGAGCAACCGCAAAGGCGCACACATGTGACCGCAAAGGGGGCATAGTCTATGTGAAAGTGGGTGGAGCTTCCCATTCCCATCACTGGGGGGGGGGGGGGTGTAGAGCAGTGGTGTGTGCTCTCCCAACTACCCTACCACCACGGGACACACAGCAGCCCACGGGTGAGACAGTCCTAGGAGGATAGTTTGGAGGTATGTTGTAGCCTATCGTCAAGGGACCTTAATATTCTGAAAGTCCCTAACCTAGCCTATATGCTTAGCACGCCATTGCAATGCAGGTAAATGTACCTTCCACCTACATAGGGGAACATCCATACAGGGCTGGCCTGTGAGCCAAACCCAAGAAGGCAATTTATAGACTTAATTGTACACTGCCATGACAGCACTAGGCAAAATATTTGGAAACAAAACAGGAAAGAAATATGCCTGTGCTCGGGTTTACCATATTGTACATATTGTACCAGCTGGTGGCCATATTCATGCCATATATGTATACAAAGAAGAATCCATTAGCTGTTGTCACTAACAATAATATACTACACATCTGTGTGTATGTAGCAAATAAAACAGAGGGGATTTGGTCATGTTTTGATCAAAACATTTAAGCTTGCAGCCCACGTCAAGGGACCCCAATAGTCTGCAAGTCGGTATCCCAGCCTACTCCGATATATTACTGGATGGGGGGCACAATGGAGGTCCAGAGCCCGACAGCAACACCCCCAGGAGGACATCTAATGATGGGAAGAGTCTCAGGGTGGCCACAGCATGAATTATCAGGCTATTGCTGCGGCTATTGTTAAGTACTGTCATGTCAATGCTGACTCATGATGACTGTATCATGCCATCTCGCTGCTGGTTTTCCTCTTTTTCGTGACCTTCAACTTTTCCAGCGGAGCACATGGAAGGCAGGAACTGGGAGCGGAGGCTATAACGCTGGAGCTAGGTGGTGGATCTTACACTGTGGCATAGGAGTGTGCTGAGCGGCTCACACGTCCCTATGGGAGCTGCCTGCATATCTGGAAGAGATGCTGGAGGAGGAGAGCTGCAGAAGAGAACTACAGCAGCAGCTGTTGGGGATACTGAAGCAGCATCTGGAAGTTGATCGCTAGGTCTTTCTTCTGCGGTTTGTATTTTGGGACCTGTCCACTTTGGAGGGCCCGGCCAGTAGTGAATGTCTGATGGCATAACACTAAGGATGCTGACAAACCAAACATGATATTAGCCTCCGCCAAATATCATGCAGCTCTAAAATCCAGAAGGGAGGTGGTACTCATAAGTAGCCCGTTCATCAAACAGAAAGCCGCTGGTGATTGGTACACGCTTGGTCGGTGGTATAACCATAGCAGCCTCGACCTTCTTGTGTGTTTCCTTGTCATCCAGTAAATGAACTTGTTCTTCTGGTGCCGCTCTGTCTTTATTGATGTCCACTGCTGCTGCTTCTTTTGCTTCTGCTGCTGCTGCTGCTGCTTCTGCTGCTGCTGCTTCTTTTGCTTCTGCTTCTTCTTCTGCTTTTTCTTCTTCCTGCTGTTCTTCCAGAATGCTCCCATTGCCATTGTCCCCAGCCTCAATATCGGGGTCCAACATTCTCTCCGACTTTGGTCTCTTCCTAAATGTACAAAAATAATGAAAAGTGCTCAGTAGCAGAACATAGAAACCATCGGGCCTCTATATCCTAAACGCATTTCACAGTGCAGTGTATGGAGGCACTTTATATAACACGGTAGCATAATGTATTACAGTACAGCACAGGAACAGAGGGCAGCCTATGATATCACAGTATAGCACAGTAGGGGTGGTTTTCGGGTTGCCGACTGTCGGGATCCCGGCGCACAGTATACCAGCGCCGGAATCCCGACAGCCGGCATACCGACACTTTTTCTCCCTCGTGGGGGTCCACGACCCCCCTGGAGGGAGAATAAATAGCGTGGCGCAGCGTGGCGAGCGCAGCAAGCCCGCAAGGGGCTCATTTGCGCTCGCCACGCTGTCGGTATGCTGGCGGTCAGGCTTCCGGCGCCGGTATGCTGGTCGCCAGGAGCCCGGCCGCCGGCATACCATACCACACCCCACAGCAATGCAGGAGTGGTTGTGTTCTACTTTCCACTATATATCCTGCTAAGTGCAAACAAGAGTTCTGATAAAATGGACAGGTCTGCAAGTTATTGTCACTCTATTGGCTGTGCTAATAATATAGCATATTACTGTCTATTAGTGTGTCAGTAACATCATATTCTCATACGCTGACAGCAGAGTGCCTGTATTAACCCTTTCCATTATACTGGTAATAACTAATACTCCTGTTATCTAGGTAAATAAACTGTAACATTGAATGTTATTCAGGTTTATTAGCAAACCAAAAAAGCCCTCTAATGGGTAAAAACATGTTGCACTATGGGTGGGGCAGATGTAACATGTGCAGAGAGAGTAGGATTTGGGTGGGTTATATTGTTTCTGTACAGGGTAAATACTGGCTGCTTTATTTTTACATTGCAATTTAGATCTCTGTTTGAACACACCCCACCCAAGTCCAACTCTCTCTGCACATGTTACACCTGCCCCACCTGCAGTGCACATGGTTTTGCCCATTAGTGGGCTTATTCGGTTTGCTAACAACTTTGAATAGGGCCCTTTATCTGTAAATGATATCACTGACTTACCAGATGTAAATGCAGAAGGCCAGCATTACCGCCAATGAGAAGAAGCAGAAACATGCAGCGGCAATCAGCAATCCTGCAAGAAAGAAACAGGTTCGGTGAATAAGCGTCATGTCATTTACAGCCGTGTTACACATGGATCAATTCCTTATATGAAACAATTCTGAAAACAGCTTTGTTGTCACTAGTAAGTGCAGAATATGCTGAAGCTCAGCGTATATCATTTCCTAGAAATCCTGCGTTTGCCCCTGATGCATATTTGCCTACTTTAGAAAACTAGTTTCAGGGAGATTCTAGATGGTATAAGAGTTTGCACGGCATGTCGCCATAGGAGTATTTCTTGGTCCGCGTAAAGGGCATGTCTAGCTCCACCTATGGGTGTGTCTATTACCACTTATTTTTACAACCTCCACTGTTTGGGCACAGGGGGGTAAGTGCCACCCTACACACACACATACAGGGGTCAGTGCCACCCCCCACACAAACACAGGGAACAGTGCCCCCCCCCCCCACACACACACACACACACGGGGGTCAGTGCCACCCTACACACAAACACACACACAGGGGTCAGTGCCACCTTACACAACACACACACACACACACACACACACACGGGTCAGTGCCACCCTACACACACACACAGGGGTCAGTGCCAGCCTACACACACACACAGGGGTCAGTGCCAGCCTACACACAGGGAAGTGGCAGCCTACACAAACACACACACATAGAAACATAGAACCACAAATAAGAACCACATGGCCTATTTAGTCTGCCCATGTACACGCACACACTTGGGTTTATTTTGTTGGGATCCAGTTAACCTACCAGTATATTTTTGGAGTATGGGAGGAAACCAGAGTACCCGGAGGAAACGCACGCAAGTACGGGAAGAATATACAAACTCCACACAGTTAGGGACATGGTGAAAATCAAATCCATGACCTCAGTGCTGTGAGGCAGTAATGCTAACCATTACACCATCTGTACTACCCTTACAACATCTGTACTGCCCTTACACCATCTGTACTGCCCTTACACCATCTGTACTGCCATTACACCATCTGTACTGCCCTTACACCATCTGTACTACCATTACACCATCTGTACTCTCCTTACACCATCTGTACTACCCTTACAACATCTGTACTGCCCTTACACCATCTGTACTACCATTACACCATCTGTACTCTCCTTACACCATCTGTACTACCCTTACAACATCTGTACTGCCCTTACACCATCTGTACTACCCTTACAACATCTGTACTGCCCCAAGTTGGACAGTCTATGGGCAATTTAATTGTGTCTACCATAAAAAGATACATAAGCTGGGACTAGCTTTATGTTAAGTCTCTTTCTATACTACTAAGTCTCAGTACATTCAAATCACAGCCCCAACACTGACCATGCCGTATATCACACTAAAGCTACTGTTAGGTGATTACATGGATCCGGTCGGCATCCTGACACTGCTAGGGATACCGACATGGATCTTAATACAGGCGCCGGGATCCCAAACGAATGTCTTTCAGCTCTGGGGGCTTTTTTGGGCGGGGGGGGGGGGGGGGGGGGGGGGCTGGGGGGGGGGGGTGTTTAGGCTGTGGGGGTTAGGATTGGGGATCATTGATACTACACTCACCATTTAGGCGTCGGGATGCCGCTGTCAGTATTCTGACTGCTGGCATCCCAAGCACCGGATCCTGATACTATCCCGATTAAACACCTATTAATAAGATTGCACACATTTTGGGGTCATTTGATCGGTGACCTAATAGATCAAATCAGACATAAAAATGTGACATATATGACTGTTCCCCAAGTAACCAGTTGCTATGTCAATAGAACCCTACATATGCTATAATTTCAAGAAAAGTATAAACCAATAGAAATACAGCGTGTTTTTAAAGCTACAGTATGTTTTGTCACACACATAACAGAACACAAAATGCAAAATGTTGCTGACCATGTCACTTTAAAAAACCTACACACACACACACACACACACACACACACACACACACACACACACACACACACACACACACACACACGGGTCGGGGACCAGCACTACTCCTACTCGCCGAGCTGTCAGCAGCCTCTGGACTCTCAATCTTCCAGAGAGGCTCCACGCTGGCCCAGCTCCCATCACTGGCCGTGATAATGCAGCCTTTCTTCTCCATTCACTGGCCGTGGCTCCCAACGCGAGGAGGAGGGGGGGGGGGTTCCGCTGCTGCTGCTGCTTCCACGGGAGAGTGAAGCAGCACTGTGGATCAGATTCACCACTCTCACTTCTGGTCGCGTACGAAGCTGCTGCTGCCCGTGGCCGGCCGTCAAGCTCCGCCCCCGATTCTTCCAGATTCGCGCATGCGAGGTTTACATTTGAGCCAGGACTGGGGGATTCCGGGGGATTGAGTGGCGTTTGCGGGGCAGCGTGAGTCTGGCAGGTAAAACGGGAGCCTCCCGCAGAATGCGGGAATGTTGGCAAGTATGCCCTGATGGTGTGTAACCGTCACATGTATTTTGGGGAGTAACCTGCGCCCTAACCTGGGAATGCCTCCCTGAGTACTCTGCACCTGCAGATATATTATATTCTGTAGCACAAAGCTGATTTATGGGCATAAGCGCAATACTAGGCAAATGATGCCACAATCTCACCCAGCTCCTGCCAGCGGAAGATGTAACTTACCCCCCTCACACACACAGATGCCGCCCCTGTCCCCACTGATCCCTATTACTAACACATAGCACATATATGTCTGACTTTCATCACTGTTAGTTACCTGTGTCTATAGGAACATAAGGGTCTTCTGTCCCCTGGACACCGGCATAGTCTGCGGAGACACCTACATGTGTGGCTGATGTAGGGCCACGGAGAGAATAGAGAAGATGAGCAATGTGTATAGATTAGTAACATATACATAATGAACATTTACTTTGCCTAGTGACGCTGCGACATGACATTTCCTGTGTGTTATGGACGTGTTCCGTCTCCTGTTACACAGCTATCTGAGTGTTGTGATGTAAATAATATGGGTGTACACCTAGGGATAGACTCCCCATAATCCTCACCATTATCCGTCGCTCAGCATGTGGGCATTCCAGCTGCTGCAGAACTATACATCCCAGCATGTCCTGCCATAGTTTTGCTGTTAAGACATGCTAAAACTGTAACAGGGCATGCTGGGATATGTAGTTTCACACTAGATGGTCTACCACATGTTGCCTACACCTGCTATAGACACAGGTGAGTAGGCCTGTGTAAGCCATACATGTCACCCCAGTACTATTCTCACATAGTATATCTAGTATAACACTCAGTATGTAACTAGCGCTATATAGGGTGTGATATAGAAAGTATAGTTGTATGTATGTCATGCTTGTATAGGTCTGTATGTTGTGTATTATGTACTGTGCGCCCTTATAAATGCTGAGGTATACTTGTGTCTATGGCTCTATTTGGCCAAATAATATCATTTATTTCTACTTGGTAACAATTCTTACAATAAGGAAGATGGCGCTTACCTTCAGTTGCCACAATAAGTGCTCCCTGACCAGCCATAATAATGAGTAATATCAAAAATGTCTCTAAGCACGAGAACATCTCTGCGCGTCTTACTTCGACAAAAACTACCTATCAAAAGGCTAACACTCTAACAGTCTGTGACATCACCCTGGCCTCAGCTGCATTGTGATGTGGCTGTGATGTCATAATGACAGGAAGGTTCTGGGGCCTTATTAGGGACAATCTGTGCAGGGAAATTATAAGCTGATAACTGCCAGACATGAATATAATGTTATCACATGAATGTGCTGTTAGCTCACAGATGCTGTATCAGATATCTGAGTATAATCCGGAGCGGGATTTAGACCTCACGGGCCCTAGGCAAGATGCCGCTTTGGGGCCCCTCTCCCTCAACAAAATCCATAACACTATATGTTTGTCCCTTATTCATGCCCATTATATTATTTGTTGTTTTACCTCCTTATATTCAACTTTTAAAGCTTTAAACATTATACAGGGTGAGTCAAAAGTCGCAGTACACCCCTTGTGTTTCAAAAACTGTGCAGGAAATGGGAAAACTGAATAACCAGTAAGGTATGGGTGAGGTGGGCTATAACTGTGGGGGCATAATATTGTGTTGGGGCATTACTGTGGTGAAAAAATGTGGTGTCAGAGGCATTACTGTGAGGGCATAATATGGTGCCAGGGCATTACTATGGGGTCATAATATGGTGTCAGGGGCATTACTGTGAGGGCATAATATGGTATCAGAGGAATTACTGCGGGGGCATAATATGGTGTCAGAGGCATTACTGTGAGGGCATAATATGGTATCAGAGGAATTACTGCGGGGGCATAATATGGTGCCAGGGCATTACTATGGGGTCATAATATGGTGTCAGGGGCATTACTGTGTGAGTAATTCCACATACAGAAAAAAACATCCAAATATATCCAGCTAAAATGGCAAAAGATCTTATAGCTCTATTTAATTCTCTACAATTTTGTAATCGATGCTCTGGAGTGAGATTTTCTATCCTCTTAGTGTAGCATGGTAGGCATGATTAGTAAGCAGGTAAGTGTCCCACTCTCTGTGGATAAAACCACATCACGAGCTGCTGCTGCTGCCGCAGCTAACGGAAGCGCCCCGATCAGCACAGGCTGTGCTATGGAGAGCAGAGATCTTCTATGACCGCTATTACGCTGACTGCCGCGTCTGCGGCTGCTAAAGTGGATACTGAGGTTTGCTGCACCAAGGAGGTAAACCCATTACTGGAGAGGGGGACCAATACCCCATTCATTATCGCCCCTTGCGGGAGAGGCTGCTACAATCATAAGTGCCGGGAGGAGAGGTACTTAATAGAGTACATAGCTTATTGTACTCGTGAAGTGTGGATTTCTGGCTATTGATTCTTATATCCATCTTATACTTAGCATAACAGCTGATTACAATCAAAATAGTGATACATGTTTAACAGCATTAAGCTTGGTAAGATTTATGGACGGTAACAACTAATGATATATGGACGGTAATACATATGGACGGTAATAATTAATAGAAGTTCATCTACCATTTGACTTTAAGTACTAACAGCTAATTTTCAACTAACAGCTGTATCATTAATTACTATTATAGTGCACTAATAAAACAGTCTGTTTGAACGGATTGATATGATTATTTGGAAGCAAATTATATCTGCCTGACTAACATCTGCATGTGGAGCTTTGAAACAACTTACCTGCTTACTAATCATGCCTACCATGCTACACTAATGGGCCCTACTCACTTGGCGATGTGTCGCCGAGGTGCCCGACGGCCGATACGGCCGACGAGCGACCCGGCGGCGGGGGGGCAGTGACAGGGGGAGTGAAGTTTCTTCACTCCCCCCGTCACCCGGCTGCATTGAAGTGCAGGCAAATATGGACGAGATCGTCCATATTGGCCTGCATGCACAGCCGACGGGAGACCAGCGATGAACGAGCGGGGGGCCGCGCATCGTTCATCGCTTAAGTCTCCACACTGAAAGATATGAACGAATTCTCGTTCATTTATGAACGAGATCGTTCATATCTTTCAGAATATCGCCAAGTGTGTAGGGCCTATAAGAGGATAGAAAATCTCACTCCAGAGCATCGATTACAAAATTGTAGAGAATTAAACAGAGCTATAAGATCTTTTGCCATTTTAGCTGGATATATTTGGATGATTTTTTCTGTATGTGGAATTGTTCTTAATATAGTATATATTTTAGATTTACTGATACTGGCCGGTGTCATAGTGTGTTGTATTTTTATGTACTCTGTACAAAATATAAAGTAAAAGCATTTTTATATACAACGTGAAATAGCGCTGTCTCATTTCTTGTTTGGTTTTCTTTAACTCTTGGGATAACTGGGATCAGTGTCCCGAGACTAGCGGCTTTCTCACATTGTAGGTCACAGCGCCAAGTGTATATTCTTATATCTACATTACTGTGTGAGGCTTAATATGGTGTTAGGGGCATTACTGTGTAGGGCATAATATGGTGTCTGGAGCATTACTGTGTGGGGAATAATATGGTGTCTGGAGCATTACTGTGTGGGGAATAATATGGTATCAGGGGCATTACTGTGTGGGGCTTAATATGGTGTCAGGGGCATTTTTGTGTGGGGCATAATATGATGTCAGGGGCATTACTGTGTAGGGCATAATATGGTGTCTGGAGCATTACTGTGTGGGGAATAATATGGTATCAGGGGCATTACTGTGTGGGGCTTAATATGGTGTCAATTGCTTTACTGTGGGGTCATATTATGTTCCTCACTTGCGAGACCACACGTTTTTTTGTGGCACTTTCCATCTGCGCATATTGTCCCTTTAAAATGTTTATGCCATAAATGGGCACCACCCACATAGCATAAACTGCATTTTTATACACCAATCTATGCCCCTTCCCTGTGGTAGTTTCACTCACCTCACTGCCCACCTCTGCCCCACACCCAGTTCCTTTTTCCTTAAAAATATCACTAAATATATATATATATATATATATATATACATACATATACGTATACTTGAATTTGAAATACAGTACCAGTTCACTGTGTTTGCTTTAATGTGTGTGTGTGTGTGTGTGTGTGTGTGTGTGTGTGTGTAAATATATATATATAGATACATATACATATATATATAGTGGCAGGAGAGGTACTTTGCCACCTGTAAGCTACACACAGGGTCCTGGGGGTGGATGGGAAGTTTGGATGGACCGGGTTCCCATCCATTTGGCCCAGACCAGGTCTTATAGGCTTCTTAGGCTTCATCAACCAGTACCTGGGTGCTGGGTTTAAAGCAGAGTCTCTTCCATGAGTCAGGGCTCCTGAAGGCAATTAGTGTCCAGGTGATAGGCCTGCTAGGGACAGTGGGATCCGGAGGGCTGGGCTACTAGTGTCAGGATGCCAGGACCTGAGGGGTTCCTTATTTAGTAAGATGGAGTGAGGCAGGGCCTAACCTCCCTGGTTGTTTATACTAAAGATAGTGATCTTTGTTTATGTGTATCTTTGTTTTTGAGCTACCTTAATAAAAGGTATTTGTTGTTTTTGCACAAGCCTGGAGTCGGTCATTGGTGAATTTTGTAGCAGAGCGCATTCTAGCAAGTCTCCTGTTACAATATATATACATACCTCCCAACATGACCCTCTCCAGGAGGGACACGATGCTCTGCTTCTGTTCTGGACTTTTTTCCTAATGTATGATTGCTGGCACCTGTGTTGAACAGGTTAATGGACATGAAAGGTGTTTCACTACAGGTGATGTCAATCATAAATTAAGAGAGAAGTCCAGAAGCAGAGCATTGTGTCCCTCCTGGAGAGGGTCATGTTGGGAGGTATGTACTGTATGTATATATATATTTATATATATATGTATATATATATATACATACACACACTCAAACACCATACTTGCCTACCTGACCCTCTCCATGAGGGAGAAAATGCTCTGTTCCTGGACTTTCCTGGTAATGTATGATTGCCATCACCTGTGGTGAGCTAGTTAATTGATAAGAAAGGTGTTTCACCACAGGTGATGGCAATCATACATTACCAGGAAAGTCCAGGAACAGAGCATTTTCTCCCTCATGGAGAGGGTCAGGTAGGCAAGTATGACAAACACACAGTGAATATACATACACACACATACATACCTCCCAACATGACCCTCTCCAGGAGGGACAGAATGCTCTGCTTCTGGACTTACTTCTTAATTTGTGATTGCCGGCACCTGTGTTGAACAGGTTAATGGATAAGAAAGGTGTTTCAGCACAGGTGATGGCAATCATACATTAAGAGGGAAGTCCAGGAGCAGAGCATTCCTGGAGAGGGTCATGTTGGGAGGTATGCACATTGCATATTGCATACCTCCCAACATGACCCTCTCCAGGAGGGACAGAATGCTCTGCTCCTGGACTTCCCTCTTATTTTATGATTGCAGTCACCTGTGCTGAAACACCATTCTTATCCATTAACCTGTACAACACAGTTGCCGGCAATCATACATTAAGAGAAAAGTCCAGAAGCAGAGCATTGTGTCCCTCCTGGAGAGGGTCATGTTGGGAGGTATGCACATATACAGTACACTTTGTGTATATAAAGTAAATGTATATATACCATGTGAATACCTCCCAACATGACCCTCTCCAGGAGGGACACAATGCTCTGCTCCTGAACTTCCTTCTTACTGTATGATTACCATCACATGTGCTGATACACCTTTCTTATCCATTAATCTGTTCAACACAGGTGTCGGCAATCATAGAGAAAGAGGGAAGTCCAGGAGCAGAGCATTGTGTCCCTCCTGGAGAGGGTCATGTTGGGAGGTATGCATGTGCATGTGTGTGGATAGATAGATAGATAGATAGATAGATAGATAGATAGATAGATAGATAGATAGATAGATAGATAGATACCAAACTCCCGATTTTGACCGATTTGGTGTTTTTTCTTCAAAGTGTCATCTTGGGAATTCACTAAACTCAAATCTCGGGCGTGATGAGGGCATTCGTATTTTTTGGACGGCCCAAGTTCAGAAATACGAATAAATACACCATCGGTCAAACACGGCTGTTTAGGTATAGAACTCGGTCATTTACTATTCATTCGTATTTGAAATTTCCACCGTGAAAGTGCATTTGCGGTCGTAAAAATATACAATTCGTAAAAAAAACACAACAAAAAGTAGACCTGCTTTTGAGAAGCGTGTTTACATGTGTTCCGACTTCATCATTAATCACACCTGCATTTTTTGCCCTTTAAAAGGTGGGCCAGCACATTTGTCAAATCAATCACTCTGCTGTGTGTAGCAGTGAATTTGGTTTTGCTGTGGGATTCCTGAGACTGCTCCATGAGGCTACAAGAAACCAGGGCCAGGAAACTGAACATGGTCAGCAGGTTGTACAGGTGCCGCGGAGGCTGCGCAGGCCTTGTTTTTTTAGGGGGCGTTTAAACTTAAACGCATTGGCCAATGACCAGGTCATACAGATGTTCCGGCTAAATAGGAGCAACATATTCCGTCTGTATGACTTAGTCAAACTGGACCTAGACCCTGAGACAGCACGCTCTTGCTCTGTCTCAGGCCTGCACAAACTCCTGGCTGTGTTGCACTTTATGGCTACTAGCAGCTTTCAGGCTGTGACAGGCGATGTAATAGGAATCTCACAGCCCACTGTCAAAGTCAAAAATATTACATAGAGAGACCATATAAACTGCACACATATAAGTCGCTATACTTGCAAATATGCGCAGCGAGCACAGCAATATATGGAAACACACGCATTTGCTCGGACATGGCACAGAGATGGATTCGGCACTTGTTTCATACAGTACATGGTTATAATAATGAACAGCACCAGACATCATGGAGATTTAGAATTGGCTAATGAATTAATGTCATGGATGTGTATCATTCGAACCGAACCAGATAAACACATCATGTTTGGTATTGAAGCAAGCAGAATCAGGTGTGGGTTAGTTTGAGGCCTGTTGTGTTGTTGTGGGACATTGCAGCGGATAGATATGATTATATGTATAAAAGCTAAGATCATATTGTTAGAACAATATGATGCTCAAGACAACCTTTTACTAAGTTTTCAGGGCTGAACCTGATTAGCATATACAAAGAGAATGGTGACTCAATACAAAGGAGAAAGAAAGACCCCTCCCCCAGGTACTGGTCAAACAGGAAGGTAGTGGTCAGGTGTGGCCTCAGAGAACAGATGTAATGTAGCTACACTCACAGACACACACACAGCTACCTGGCACCAAGCAGCATGGCGGCTGAATCCCCAGGACATCTTCCAAACTAAAGGCTAAGTATTGAACTTCACATGGCTAGATAAGGAAACAGACAGATTGCTTTCTAGTTTAAATAGGATATTGTAACTTGGTTGTGTGATTGTTGGGTGTTTGTGGATACTCTGTGAAGTCTGTGATAAATTGGAACAGTATACAATCTGTAGCATAGTATTTGTGGTATTTGTTTGCCAATGGAGATTTAAAATAGATTGTGCTGGTTAGTTATAATATATATCCTGTTAATCATAAATACCACCATGCAGTTACGGTTGTGTTAATTACATTGTGATCTGGTCTTGTGATGAATATGCTCTGGTTATTGAGATACTGAAGTTGTTTGGGGTGTGAAATTATGAGATGGTTCTAGGAAGTTGGATTACATTGTGAAAGGTGTTTTAGATGGTTTGGAATTGTAAAATCAGAACATATGCATTGTTTTGAGGCTTGGACATTTTGGAAGAAAATGGAGTCTTGTGTTTTCTGCTATGTGATTGTGGTTTAGTATAGAGTGCCATGTGTTTGGACCTGCAAATCTAAAATGGCTGCTGCTGGATGTCTTCCCCTCCCCCTTTCAGCCATGTGGTGTGGTCTTTGGAATCAAGTGGAGGTTTCTCAAAATGGAGTCTAGCTTCCATCCCATGCTGTATTCAGCATTGACTAACTGCGCAGCGATTGTCTCTCACATGTGTAGTTTTATCTGCAACCATGTTGTCTCTTATTTAATGTTATCATGAGCCATTTCTCTCTATCTCTCTCTTCTTCTCTTCCCCTTCCATTTTCCCATAAATAGTAATTGTATTGTATTGTATTTCTTGTGTAGTTATCTGGTTAGGTAGTCTCTGTTATATTGTAGTGTATCATTTGTACTGTTATCCCCTTTTACAAGTATATTAGATATAATACAGTTAATAGGCTTTGGAACCTAAACCAGTATCTGTGTATTTTCTATAGTGTTAAGTGTTCACTTGAGCGTCGGTGACGCTCAAGCAGCTTTGTAGTTAGTCAGGTTACACAAGGTTGCATTTACACCCTGTACTCACATTAAGGTATTCAGTGTATTTCATTGGTATAAGGTTTTAACATAAAGGTATAGCGTTGTGAGCGTCTGCGCCGCTGGTGACCTCCTCGTGGTCTCGAGCGTATGCTACGCCATAGCGAATCATTCCCCTAGACATAGCCAATAACGTGTCCTGTGATCACTGGGCCGTGAGCGAACGTGACGCTTGAGCGTCTCGCCTACGGCTGAGCGATCGCTACGCCAATAGCGTACCATTACGGTACTTCTTGAGCAAACAGCGTACAGTGTTCTTAGCTTCATAAAGGGTTGTTTATACGACAAGGAATTTAGCATTGTCAATTGCGGGCTCGTCCTATACTTCTCACATCTGCACTAGGTAGATCAGCAGACATTATCCCCCAGCAAAGGGTGGGAGATTGTCTCATAGTGCTGGCGGGATAAGCGTCTGCTTCGCTTAGATAAAGAGTGCTGAAGGAACCCGGTAACCGGAAGTAAGAACAAAACGCTTGTGTCTTTTTAAAACTGTTTATTTTTCTTTTGTCTTGCGTACGCACGCATATATCTGCATTTCTGTTTCATTTTCGTATATCACTATTACTGTTTGCCAATTTTATAGTTGATAGAAAGTGCTAAAAAGAGATTTGCTGTTATTTAATAGTAGAGGTAATAGTTAAAGTATAGAACAACACACGATTTGTCTAGGAGATAAGGCAGTCAGTGTGGATTGCGGTAGATGATCAGGGATCATTTACATTGATAAAAGTATATATTGTGTTACGGTGGATCCTTTGCATTGCGTACACGTGTCGCTAACAAAGACTAGCGTACGCAATCCAAAAGGCAGACGCACGCAGCGTTCATTACGCAACGTAGCGTCTGGTTACGCCCACGTAGCTCAAGTTGTGATAAAGTGAAGTAACGCAAAGGCGATAATTAACACACAGCGGTAGATAACGCGACGCGGTAAATAACGCAAATCTATTTTTGGAAAAATCTGAAATTTAGTTTAACAGATCCTGCTCCTAATTGGTAACACTTTTGGCCTAAAGACAATTTCTGCGCAGAAATAGATATAGAAACAAAGTGTACATGTGTTGAGTGAGTGTGTTTTGTATACAAAAGTTTATATAACTTTAAGGTGGAACCAAAAGGAAAGCCGGGTACTCGTCAAGGGACATACGTGTAAGTGACATATACGGTGGCTAGGGAGGCATCTCTGGTTAAATAATATTTGAGCATTAGAGTATAGCGGACCATAAGGTAACAAGACCAGGAGGTCATAAGGTAACAAGACCAGGAGGTCATAAGGTAACAAGACCAGGAGGTCATAAGGTAACAAGACCAGGAGGTCATAAGGTAACAAGACCAGGAGGTCATAAGGTAACAGACCAGGAGGTCATAAGGTAACAGGTAAAATAGACAAAGAGGTCTGCTATAAAAGTACAGTGGCACAACGCCTGGGGTGTTGGTGCAGAACCCATATAGGCCATACAAGCTCTCGCTGAAGGAATCGCGGCCGGAAACATCGATTCCATTGATCTTTCAGTACATGACAAGTAGTGCTCGTGTACTGAACGATTGGACCGCACGTAATTGTGTGCAGTAGTTAGTAATCTGACCTAATACCATCAGAGTAAAGTGGTCACAAACGCTATTTGTACATTCTGACGTGATTTGTGTAATTTTTTATTTTTTGGGAAGGGAAGTTCGCTGGTCACTCAGGAACTATCCAACAACCGATACTTGCTGGGGAAAGCGCCCCAGTAAATAAAGGTTCACAGGGGCCCTAGGTTGGGTACAGCAGCTCTGGCTACAGTGATTGCAGCACAGGCCAACGTGGGCGAGAAGTAAGTGGGGTACTTGATAAACCACCACCGCCGGCCTGCCCAAGGACATCTTGGTTTGTTTGTAAGGGTTCGCTGAAAGCCTTGATATTCAAGGAGGAATAGGCAACGCCTGCAGATTATGGGGGCCATTTGTTCAGGTAGGGGGCGATCAACCTCGGTTCGGGTTGATTCAGAGAACCGATCCATCGGGTCGGCACGATATGTGATGTGTAAGAAATATGGAAATCACGCTGAAGTTTTATGTGATGAATGGGAGAGAATGACTGTACAAGACAGGGACAAATTCCCAAGAATAGGTAGCTTCAGTCCAGTAGTGTTACAAAATTTAAGGAGGAGGATAAGTCTCGTTGAACCAACGAAGAGACAAAATAAACATTATGAATATTTACAGTTATGGCAACAGGAAAGTGAATTACAAAAAGAGTCTATTGACTTTTCTGACTCTTATCTTGAGGGGAGAGACATGGCAGCAGGAGAGGAGTTGATTGCGGAGAGAAAAGCACAAAAGTGGAACAATAAAAACGCTCTTAGCAACTGTAATATAGATTATAAGAATAAGTGTAATAAATGTAACAATGATTATTGTAATACTGTTGAATGTACAACTATTAACCTGTGCAAGCTGCACCCCATGTCAAACCTCCCTCAGGAATACAAACAAGAAAGTGAGCCCAGAACGATGTCGGCACCTCTTCCAGCAACCATCACAAAAGCCATCCAGGTGGACGCGACAAAATTGGTAAAGGCAATAATCGAACCCCCTAACGGAGGGTCAGGTGAGGTCGTGTCCACAGGTACGTACAATGTTTTATATCACGCACAAACAAATGTACCCCATATTGTAAGACCAAAACAAGGTGATGTGATTGAGTTTAGTCCTGTCAGGGTGATCACAGTCCCCAATGGGAAGACTGACGATCAGGGAACCATTCCCGTCAAGGACAGTGCAATGTGCCATCCCTGGTCCCGGACAGAATTGAGATCAATCATGTCTGATTACCCAGATCCTAGGAAAGATCTAACTGTATGATCAAAGATTCACAGAAGGTATACCAACCCCCTAGACAACGACATAATCATGGTATCCAAGGAATCAGGTAGGTACAGGGAAAGCGGTTGATGGTGATGAGCATCCAAGCGTTTGAGGAGGCATCAAATCAACCAAAACCCCAGGCCATTGGCACATGGAGGAACTTAAGGATTTGTGATCTGTGCAAAAGAGAAGGGCATTATGCCAGTAACTGCAACAGCCCACATAAAATCAGACCCCCTGGACATGAAAATGAGCAAAAGTTATGACACACCAAATTATAATCAGGGATCATATAGGAAGAATTTTGGGCCACACCCATGATAGGTAGTCAAGAAAGGTGACCATACGACTGATGGTAAGCCTGAGGTAACGGTTAATAAATTGGGAGGTCATTCACTGAAAGACACAGGAATGACCAGGTGAAACGTTGTAAATGTATCAGTGAAATGTTTTTTTTCTCTCTCTCTCTCTATCCCCATCTCTGACGAGTAGTGGTAAGAATTCACACATTGCATATCCACTTGGTCCTTGCAGAAGTCTACCAAACCCCAGCATGACCTCCGCCACAATGTATTTCTGGCCAGATACAGACAGTGGAGTAATGCAGGTGCTGGTGGGGAGGGACTGCTCAAGGAGACCATTAGACACATAGATATGACAGCCTAATAAGTCTGACAATGTTTTTCTAATGCTAACAATGTTTTCTTAATGTTGACAATGTTTAAAAATGTTTTGTTTCTCTTTTCTCATTGGTGGTTATTGTCGAGTTATGTAATGTATATATGCACATGAATTGTTCTCTATCTCTTTTGTTTTTTTGTTGTCTCTCTCTTCCCACTCATGTTTCCATGGTTTAAAGATGGTATGTCACCCCTCAGTTGGACCAATGGTAATGCCAGATTTTTTCTCCTTACAGAAAGATCGCCGGTTAGGAAGGAATATTGCATCACCAGAATGTTCGTTTGGAAGACTGAGAGACAGCACCTTTGAGAGGACAGCAGAACAAGAAGAACAACAAGACGAGAGAACTTATTATCGTAACAAGTTCTCTCCCCCTCAAACTGTTTTCTTATACCCCCTTTACAAATTTCTTCTTTTCTCCTCCTGTAAGATGGACTTGCCCCAAGAGACTGTGATATGGATTTTCCCGTTAACCATGATGTTGACCAGAGCAGTCTGTTTCGGTGAGAGTACCAGTGAGGTCGAGAAAGGATCCAGAAAGGTCCTGATGACTGAGACGGAGGTGTAAATTTCCAATAGCAACCCAATCACCAAGCAAAGGCGAGTACCGGGCACGATCTAACAACCATGTTATCTGTAAACATTTTCTTTGAAGGATTGTTAGTTCAAAAAGAAAAACTGTATCTGTAGGCTCTGTGACAATGGTTGAAGATGGATGCATAAAGAAATGCCAATCCAGTCTTAATATCCATATGGACCGGCATCCATTGAGTGACTATCACTCCTTAGTGGGTAGTGTGTTAAATAAAACTGATTGTTGGGTATGCTCTCAAGTACCTCAGGGTCATAGTAAATCAGGGCTAGTACCATTTCCTTTAACATTAGGGGAGGTACTTGAGCTAAAGGGTGGGAGACCGGTGGACCGGAGGTTTAACATCTCCAGCCCTCCTAGTTTGAAGCTCCACCAATACCATGTGGATAGGTCCCTATTATGTTTTAACATCTCCAATCCCCGAAAGCCGGGAAATTGGGAAGTGTCATGGAGCAACCTAACCATGACCTTTTCGCATAGAGCAGATAGAATGCCTACAGATACAGAGCTTGTACGCCACATAGCCAGTAGAGGATGACGCATATTTCATATGCGGGAGAAAGGCGTATGAGCGGCTTGCCCCAAACTCTGAAGGATTGTGTTGTATTGGAAAAGTACTACCTGAGGTAATGAGTCTAAGGAGTGAGGAAACTGTAATTAACCTGGATTTGGTATATGACCCAATGATAGAAACCATGATGTGATGAAAATGCGATTATACGGTCCGTTTCTTTCACCTGTTTTTCTGCTTTTCTCCAAGATACAAAGACCCCCTTGGACGAGGAAGCTGACGAGACGAGATGTATACAGACAACAGACAAGCACCAAAGATGAAGTTTTGACCACTTGAGAAATGGACACTTGATGAACTTTGCCATGGATCCCCAGTTTCCCTAGTACTTTTAAACTCACGCTAGCCCAACATTTTTTTGTAAATCCGATGGCTCTGACAAAGCTATTTGCTCATGCCCAAGGAGCAATACAGCGCAAAGAAGACGACTCTCAACAGATACCGAACACAACTTCAACGACAGATGTACATTTCCCTGACATAGAATATCATTGCATTTTCCATAAGTGTTCTTTATCTTCATCTCTACAACCCTCAGGTAATGACACACATAGTCGATAGGGAATACAGGCACAGATATCAGCAACCACATACCTCCCCCATTCATGTATCATCAACTAAAATGTGCTCCCCCATTTTGTTACAACCACAGCCGAAATGAGCTCGGTAAAGTTTGACAGCCCATCCACAGACCCTTAGTACGGGATAAGAAGGAATTCAAATGTATACTTCGCAATACCTCGAAGCTTGATGTACAACACGTACGGCACGATGATACATGACCCCCCAAACATGGATTCATACACACATGCTTCTGCTATCTCACTAGGTCATACCCTCTTCACACCTTCTCCTCTCTCCTCCCTTACCCAACCATGGAAATGTATTAACCCCTGACATATATTTTTCTCTTTTTGAAATGTTTTAGGAAGTGGCAGTTATTGGTGACTGCCAAAGGGTGGACTGTCAAAGTCAAAAATATTACATAGAGAGACCATATAAACTGCACACATATAAGTCGCTATACTTGCAAATATGCGCAGCGAGCACAGCAATATATGGAAACACACGCATTTGCTCGGACATGGCACAGAGATGGATTCGGCACTTGTTTCATACAGTACATGGTTATAATAATGAACAGCACCAGACATCATGGAGATTTAGAATTGGCTAATGAATTAATGTCATGGATGTGTATCATTCGAACCGAACCAGATAAACACATCATGTTTGGTATTGAAGCAAGCAGAATCAGGTGTGGGTTAGTTTGAGGCCTGTTGTGTTGTTGTGGGACATTGCAGCGGATAGATATGATTATATGTATAAAAGCTAAGATCATATTGTTAGAACAATATGATGCTCAAGACAACCTTTTACTAAGTTTTCAGGGCTGAACCTGATTAGCATATACAAAGAGAATGGTGACTCAATACAAAGGAGAAAGAAAGACCCCTCCCCCAGGTACTGGTCAAACAGGAAGGTAGTGGTCAGGTGTGGCCTCAGAGAACAGATGTAATGTAGCTACACTCACAGACACACACACAGCTACCTGGCACCAAGCAGCATGGCGGCTGAATCCCCAGGACATCTTCCAAACTAAAGGCTAAGTATTGAACTTCACATGGCTAGATAAGGAAACAGACAGATTGCTTTCTAGTTTAAATAGGATATTGTAACTTGGTTGTGTGATTGTTGGGTGTTTGTGGATACTCTGTGAAGTCTGTGATAAATTGGAACAGTATACAATCTGTAGCATAGTATTTGTGGTATTTGTTTGCCAATGGAGATTTAAAATAGATTGTGCTGGTTAGTTATAATATATATCCTGTTAATCATAAATACCACCATGCAGTTACGGTTGTGTTAATTACATTGTGATCTGGTCTTGTGATGAATATGCTCTGGTTATTGAGATACTGAAGTTGTTTGGGGTGTGAAATTATGAGATGGTTCTAGGAAGTTGGATTACATTGTGAAAGGTGTTTTAGATGGTTTGGAATTGTAAAATCAGAACATATGCATTGTTTTGAGGCTTGGACATTTTGGAAGAAAATGGAGTCTTGTGTTTTCTGCTATGTGATTGTGGTTTAGTATAGAGTGCCATGTGTTTGGACCTGCAAATCTAAAATGGCTGCTGCTGGATGTCTTCCCCTCCCCCTTTCAGCCATGTGGTGTGGTCTTTGGAATCAAGTGGAGGTTTCTCAAAATGGAGTCTAGCTTCCATCCCATGCTGTATTCAGCATTGACTAACTGCGCAGCGATTGTCTCTCACATGTGTAGTTTTATCTGCAACCATGTTGTCTCTTATTTAATGTTATCATGAGCCATTTCTCTCTATCTCTCTCTTCTTCTCTTCCCCTTCCATTTTCCCATAAATAGTAATTGTATTGTATTGTATTTCTTGTGTAGTTATCTGGTTAGGTAGTCTCTGTTATATTGTAGTGTATCATTTGTACTGTTATCCCCTTTTACAAGTATATTAGATATAATACAGTTAATAGGCTTTGGAACCTAAACCAGTATCTGTGTATTTTCTATAGTGTTAAGTGTTCACTTGAGCGTCGGTGACGCTCAAGCAGCTTTGTAGTTAGTCAGGTTACACAAGGTTGCATTTACACCCTGTACTCACATAAAGGTATTCAGTGTATTTCATTGGTATAAGGTTTTAACATAAAGGTATAGCGTTGTGAGCGTCTGCGCCGCTGGTGACCTCCTCGTGGTCTCGAGCGTATGCTACGCCATAGCGAATCATTCCCCTAGACATAGCCAATAACGTGTCCTGTGATCACTGGGCCGTGAGCGAACGTGACGCTTGAGCGTCTCGCCTACGGCTGAGCGATCGCTACGCCAATAGCGTACCATTACGGTACTTCTTGAGCAAACAGCGTACAGTGTTCTTAGCTTCATAAAGGGTTGTTTATACGACAAGGAATTTAGCATTGTCACCACCTTTTCAAAATATTTAAATCAGGTGAGGCAAACCATACATACTCCTCTATGCC
The DNA here is from genome assembly GCF_028390025.1 of Pseudophryne corroboree. Lineage (NCBI taxonomy): Eukaryota > Metazoa > Chordata > Amphibia > Anura > Myobatrachidae > Pseudophryne > Pseudophryne corroboree. Next base: position 54,015,239 of record NC_086451.1, read on the forward strand.
CCATTTTTGTATTGTGTAATGTGAATTTATACAGTATATTTGAACAAAGTGCTTAAGACACTCACCTTATATTTTTGAATGTACACTCAGGTTTTGGATGTCTTGGAACCCCACATAGATGCCTCTATCTGCTTCCCTACCCAGGAGTCGCAGTGGCATGCAGGCAGGGTAGCTTTCTATGAGCTTGCTGGCATGCCCAATGTGCTGGGTGCCATAGATTGCACACACGTTGAGCTGAGACCACCTAGGGGCAGGCAATATATTTATATAAATAGACATCTTGGCAAATCAACTAATGTCCAGGTGGTTTGTGATGCAAATCTCAAAATTGTTAGTGTTGTTGCGGGTTACCGTGGCGGCTGCCATGACTCCTTCATCCTCAGTCAGTCATCCCTCTTTGATAAATTTGAGGCTGGAGAAATGCCGGATGGCTGGCTTCTGGGTAGGTACCAAGTATTTGTGTTAAATTTTGTGTTTACTTCAACCTGCACATTATGTTAGCACTGTGTTTGTGCATCAATATTTTTCAATGTTGCCAATCTCTGTTCTTCAGGTGATGGGGGTTATGGCTGCTACTATTGGCTTCTGACTCCATTGTCCGTCCCTGATTCCCGTGCTGAACACAATTACAATCATGCACATAAGTCTATGCAGAATGTGATAGAACGATGTTTTGGTGTACTGAAATCAAGGTTTCGGTGTCTGGATAAGTCTGCCGGGCTTTTGTTGTATAGTCCCTTAAAGGTGACTAGGATTGTGTTCTGCTGCTGTTTTCTTCATAACATGTGTTTGCAGCAACATCTGCCACATGATGATGATGAAGAAATCAGTCAGAAAGCAGAGGAGTTAGAAATATCTGGCGACACTGTGAGTACAGATATAGGGAGAAAGGTAAGGCAAGACCTGATTTTGGCACATTTTAGCGGTAAGTAAATTTTCCTGTGTGCTTTGCATATGAACAATTAAGGCACACCAATGTTTTTTCTGTAGTAATGTGGCTCTTGCTCCCTCTCGAGCTAGTCAGCTGAGTGTTGTTATTTTGCTTTATATGTGTTTATGTCTAACTGTTGGGTATCAGTTACTTAGCTATTTGTATATAGATTTTTGTTAGTAATTATGTGTTTATAATGTTAAAAGTTGGTTTTTCCAATTCGCAGGTAATGTTTGCCACAATACTACATAATAAATTAGTATGCCCTAACAACCATTTTTGTTTAGCCTATTGTTTGTGTTTGTTGTGTGTAGACTTTCTTCTGAAGCTGTGTTTGAAATATGTAACCTCATTACCACAACATAATGGACATTGAGTAATGTGTGCCAATTAGTCAAACATACATTGCCTAACACCAACCTTACCAAATTGTTTACACATAATTATGGCTGTGATGTGGTAAACCTTCATGTTAGTAATGATGCTAGAATAGTCCCAACACATGTGAGTGATAACTCAATTAATTATCCTGTTCCACTGACAGTTTTTTTCACATAACACATTGCACATCAATCATTTCTCACATTTATTACTGTACAACATGTGTTTTCATTTCAAATAAGTGCTATTTTGTAGGCCTAGGATTGTGAACAATGTGTCTCCAGATGCAGGGTTGGTTATTTCTTAGGCTGTTCTTTGGTGGCTGACGTGGGTTTGGTTTGGACAGTGGAGCGGGTTCGGCTTGATCTTCGAACTGGTGATGAAATTGGGGTCTGTGTAGGTGTGTTGGTCCCTGAGCTGGAACCTTGTTGGTGTTGTGCCAACAAATTAATATTTTGACTGAGGTTAGCCAGGGTTGCGGTAAGTTGTGTTGTGGCTGTTGTGTTGTTGTCTATGATGCGGGACATGGTTTCTGATATAATTTGATTATTTTGTATTAACTGAATAAGGGCTTGTTGATGGCGGTGTTGCTCATCCATTATGCGCTGAAAGGTAACAATAAGTTGGCTGTTATCTGCTCTCATCTGCTCCATACTGTTTGCGACTCTGCATAGCTGGACATTGAGCCTGCTTGTGTTTCTACACAGTCTCGGAAGATGATGGGGCAGACTGGCTAGGTATTGGGTGTGTGTGCGTAGGCAATCAATATTCTGTGCCTGTTGTTGGTTCCATGTTACCCAAAATGATGGGTCAGGTTGTTGCGGGGTTTTTTTTGTCTCAATTGTGGGTGTGGTGACATTTGGGGTGGCTGGGTACTTTCCTGAGGCGTGGTAGGTTGGTTAACGTCTATTGCTTGCAGATGGAGGGTGTATGTTTCCTGTTGTTCAGATTCCTGCTGGGCTTCCGGGGGCATGATGTCTGGTTCTGTATGGGGTTTCAGGGGACAACATTTGAGAATTTAGTTAAATTATGTTGGCTTTATTATTTAGTTTAACTTTCTAGACTTGTTTGTCAAACATTTTTCAAAAGGAAATTAGGATGTTCACCAAGACTCGTATACACAATCAAAAAGGGCAATTATGTAGGTTTCTATGATGAAAAAATTTACATCAAAACAAAAGTGGACACATGTTTGACAGAGACCACACTTACGAAACAAACACACAGAGGTACAAAGTTTACCCCATGAAAAAAAAAGATTTGTAATCCGCCATATCGTACTTGCATTAAAATATCAAACAGTAAATGACAATATGAATTCTATCACCATTGTGAAAGGGTGTGAATCTACCTGAAGCGCAATTTTTTCCTATTCAAATACATAATGACAACACAATACTACTGTAAGCAAGGCACAAGAGAACACTCTAAATTTGCGCAACTTTTATAGTGGAGATTGGGTAATTTTTATTTTGAAAGCCATGTGCTTGCTGCTGTGGATAAGTACTAGGATTTTTATTTTTATTTTGCTGATGTGTATTTTGTGTGCAAAAACAGTGTGTAAGTATGTTACTTGTAATTTTTGTTTTGTGTTTACTCACCAGACAGCTGAGGGGAATGTGGATCCGATGAGTGAGTACTCTCCAAAATGTATTCTGGTGGCTGAGGCAACACAGTGGAAATATGATGTGGGGGTGGGCTTAATGCTGGTGTTGGTGCGACATCAGGACGACGTCTCTTGGTAGGCCTGCTCGTGTGGCTACCAGACCCCTGTGAAGGACGTCTTTGTGGACTGTGATGCGATGTTGAAGTTCCTATGGATTAATGCTAACATTCGATTGACTGTAAATTTTGTGGTGGGCACATTAACTGGTGTCAATTTTGCGTTACCTGTATCGCCAGCATCCACAACTCTTGACAGTGTTGCTTGTGTTCTGGAAGTGGTGGCTTGCTTTCGTACTGTAAAAATGATAAATTAGTGTTTATGACCTTTAATTACAGTGTGTACTTTTGTAAGCAGCAACATTTAGTGGTGTGGCCATATGATTACCATTATGAGTACACTTTCTGCCAATAAATTATTTAAAAATGGGTTGCTTCATTGTTTGTGAAAAGGCTAATGAGGTTCCATTTCCAAAGAAAAAAACATAGCCAAGTAGTATAATTTTCCATGGCCAACAGCTGAATATACACCCATGTGTTACCATATATTTTTGAGTATTACATTAATATGAAAATATGACATTTAAATTTTAAAAACCAAAAAAATTGCAAAGTGAATATAAAGTAAACATACAATACTTAGCCATCTACACTAACATATTGCCCACAAAGACAAGTAAAATACAACATACATTTAACAAATAAAAAAAAATAAAAAAATTACATTCTAAACACGTGACTCACACGTAACTAATGTCCTTTTACAAACGAAGCCATGTATGCGATAATTTACAACTTACAAAATGGACCAAGCAAAATAATAATATAAAAAAACCCATTACTACCTAACACCTCACTATACAAACACAAAATCATTCAAAAACAAACACAAATATCTAATCAATTTATAACATAAAAATATATTAACAATACAATATAATTTTAAAAATACTAATTAGACATAAACACATATGCAGATATAACATATTTTAAACAAATTACTCACCATCATGCCTAGGACGATCCGAATCCCGCACATTAGTCGCACCAACAATTTCATGCGGAATAAGGGTCCGCACAGGTTCCTCCCACTCCCGATAAGACGCTATAAAGGGATGGCCACTCCCTGTTTGCCTGGCTGACTTAGCCTCCTTTGCCATCTTGGCCTTGAAACCAGAGGCGGAACTACCGCCAGTGCAACCAGTGCATTGCACTGGGGCCCGCCACTGTCCAGGGGCCCAAAGCATGTAATGAGTCAAACTGACTCATTACATGCCGCTGTATGCTGCGGGGCAACCGCTGCCCGCAGCACACAGCCGCCCGGACAGAGAGGAGAGGAGTGCAGCGGTATGGAGGAGAATGAGGAGGAGGGAGGTGGAGGAGGGAGCCGCAGCAGCGCTTTACTACTGGTTGAGGCGCTGCTGCTGCTGTCCCTCTGCTTCACTATAGGCTGTCTTCCGAGAACAGCCTATAGTGAAGCAGAGGGGCAGCAGCAGCAGCGCCTCCACCAATAACACAGCACTGCTGCGGCTCCCTCCTCCACCTCCCTCCTCCTCCTTCTCTCCTGCCCGAGAATCGTGACCAGAAGCTGCACCGAGGAGCATGAGCCAACGGAGAGGGTAAGTATAATTCTTTCTTTCTTTCTTTTTTTCTTTCTGTCTTTCTTTTTTTCCATGTACAAAAAGGGGGACTGCCTGCCACAATGTGTAAAAATGGGGGACTGCCTGCCTTACCCCTTCCCCACGAAGCCACGTCTCTACCTGGTGTAGTGGTGCTACTGTGCGGCGTAATTTGAATAATGGAGACTACTGTGCACCGTTTTATGAATTGGTATTATTTTGTGGCCACACCCCTTCCCCACGAAGCCACGCCACTATATATATTTTTGCGCACGCCTACGGCGCGCACTGCCCGTTTTACATGCAGGTGTGGGGCTCCGATGCCGTTTCTTGCACACAGTGCTAAAATGTCTAGTTACGGCACTGTTGCTAGGTATCCATTTCCCTGGCCCTGAGCAGGTCCCCCTCACCAGATCCTCTCCAGGGGTGAGGGGGTGGACTTGGATGGGATGGGGGGCCCAAAGCATTTTGTCGCACCTGGGCCCACCGCTCGCTAGTTCCGCCACTGCTTGACACATCGCTTGATGTCATAGAATCTCTTCCGACACGTGTCCTCGGTCCTCTTCACCACACCCTCGCTGTTTACTGCCGCTACTACCTTCCCCCACTGAACAGTTTTCCTGTGCGAAGGCACCTTGGCCGCATTATGCCCAAACAGCTGGCGATGATGGCGCATCAACTCATGCACCAAAGCCATATTTTCCGTATAGCTAAATTTAACATTTCTGCCCGTCTTGGTAGTGGTGCGTGGCTGCGGAGCAACACCACCATCACTGTCACTATCACTCGAGGCCACAGCAGCAACCTCACCCTCCTCCACCTCACTAACCTCCTCCCCCTCACTCACCTCCTCCACCTCACTCACCTCCTCCACCTCACCTCCTCCCTCTCACTCACCGCGCTCTGACTGGGACATAATAATGACAAACAACAAATAACACTAATAAAAAAAAAAAAAAAAACACACTCCTCCACTACCACTACACACAACACACCAAACACAAGTGATGTGTTTTGGTTTTGGGTTCGGTTCCGCGGCCGTGTTTTGGGTTCGGACACGTTTTGGCAAAACCTCACCGAAATTTTTTTGTCGGATTCGGGTGTGTTTTGGATTCGGGTGTTTTTTTCAAAAAACCCTAAAAAACAGCTTAAATCATAGAATTTGGGGGTCATTTTGATCCCATAGTATTATTAACCTCAATAACCATAATTTCCACTCATTTTCAGTCTATTCTGAACACCTCACACCTCACAATATTATTTTTAGTCCTAAAATTTGCACCGAGGTCGCTGGATGGCTAAGCTAAGCGACACAAGTGGCCGACACAAACACCTGGCCCATCTAGGAGTGGCACTGCAGTGTCAGACAGGATGGCACTTGAAAAAAATAGTCCCCAAACAGCACATGATGCAAAGAAAAAAGAGGCGCACCAAGGTCGCTGTGTGACTAAGCTAAGCGACACAAGTGGCCGACACAAACACCTGGCCCATCTAGGAGTGACACTGCAGTGTCAGGCAGGATGGCCCTTCAAAAAAATACTCCCCAAACAGCACATGATGCAAAGAAAAAAAGAGGCGCAATGAGGTAGCTGTGTGACTAAGCTAAGCGACCCTAGTGGCCGACACAAACACCTGGCCCATCTAGGAGTGGCACTGCAGTGTCAGACAGGATGGCACTTGAAAAAAATAGTCCCCAAACAGCACATGATGCAAAGAAAAAAAGAGGCGCACCAAGGTCGCTGTGTGACTAAGCTAAGCGACACAAGTGGCCGACACAAACACCTGGCCCATCTAGGAGTGGCACTGCAGTGTCAGGCAGGATGGCCCTTCAAAAAAATACTCCCTAAACAGCACATGATGCAAAGAAAAATGAAAGAAAAAAGAGGTGCAAGATGGAATTGTCCTTGGGCCCTCCCACCCACCCTTATGTTGTATAAACAGGACATGCACACTTTAACGAACCCATCATTTCATTGACAGGGTCTGCCACATGACTGTGACTGAAATGACTGGTTGGTTTGGGCCCCCACCAAAAAAGAAGCAATCAATCTCTCCTTGCACAAACTGGCTCTACAGAGGCAAGATGTCCACCTCCTCCTCATCGTCCGATTCATCACCCCTTTCACTGTGTACATCCCCCTCCTCACAGATTATTAATTCGTCCCCACTGGAATCCACCATCTCAGATCCCCGTTTACTTTCTGGAGGCAATTGCTGCTGGTGAATGTCTCCACGGAGGAATTGATTATAATTCGTTTTAATGAACATCATCTTCTCCACATTTTTTGGAAGTAACCTCGTACGCCGATTGCTGACAAGGTGAGCGGCTGCACTAAACACTCTTTCGGAGTACACACTGGAGGGAGGGCAACTTAGGTAGAATAAAGCCAGTTTCTGCAAGGGCCTCCAAATTGCCTCTTTTTCCTGCCAGTATACGTACGGACTGTCTGACGTGCCTACTTGGATGCGGTCACTCATATAATCCTCCACCATTCTTTCAATGGTGAGAGAATCATATGCAGTGACAGTAGACGACATGTCAGTAATCGTTGGCAGGTCCTTCAGTCCGGACCAGATGTCAGCACTCGCTGCAGACTGCCCTGCATCACCGCCAGCGGGTGGGCTCGGAATTCTTAGCCTTTTCCTCGCACCCCCAGTTGCAGGAGAATGTGAAGGAGGAGCTGTTGACGGGTCACGTTCCGCTTGACTTGACAATTTTCTCACCAGCAGGTCTTTGAACCCTTGCAGACGTGTGTCTGCCGGAAAGAGAGATACAACGTAGGTTTTAAATCTAGGATCGAGCACGGTGGCCAAAATGTAGTGCTCTGATTTCAACAGATTGACCACCCGTGAATCCTGGTTAAGCGAATTAAGGGCTCCATCCACAAGTCCCACATGCCTAGCGGAATCGCTCTGTTTTAGCTCCTCCTTCAAAGTCTCCAGCTTCTTCTGCAAAAGCCTGATGAGGGGAATGAACCTTGCACAACGTTGAAATCATTCTCCACTGCGCTTGAGACAGGTGCATTCCACCTCCTTTGCCTATATCGTGGCCAGATGTATAGGCTTGAATGGCCTTTTGCTGCTCCTCCATCCTCTGAAGCATATAGAGGGTTGAATTCCACCTCGTTACCACCTCTTGCTTCAGATGATGGCAGGGCAGGTTCAGGTATTTTTGGTGGTGCTCCAGTCTTCTGTACGCGGTGCCTGAACGTCGAAAGTGGCCTGTAATTCTTCGGGCCACCGACAGCATCTCTTGCACGCCCCTGTCGTTTTTTAAATAATTCTGCACCACCAAATTCAAGGTATGTGCAAAACATGGGACGTGCAGGAATTTGCCCAGATGTAATGCACGCACAATATTGCTGGCGTTGTCCGATGTCACAAATCCCCAGGAGAGTCCAATTGGGGTAAGCCATTCTGCGATGATCTTCCTCAGTTGCCGTAAGAGGTTTTCAGCTGTGTGCGTATTCTGGAAAGCGGTGATACAAAGCGTAGCCTGCCTAGGAACGAGTTGGCGTTTGCGAGATGCTGCTACTGGTACCGCCACTGCTGTTCTTGCAGTGGGAGGCAATACATCTACCCAGTGGGCTGTCACAGTCATATAGTCCTGAGTCTGCCCTGCTCCACTTGTCCACATGTCCGTGGTTAAGTGGACATTGGGTACAACTGCATTTTTTAGGACACTGGTGAGTCTTTTTCTGAGGTCTGTGTACATTTTCGGTATCGCCTGCCTAGAGAAATGGAACCTAGATGGTATTTGGTACCGGGCACACAGTACCTCAATCAAGTCTATAGTTGGCTCTGAATTAACGATGGATACCGGAACCACGTTTCTCACCGCCCAGGCTGCCAAGGCCTCAGTTATCCGCTTTGCAGCAGGATGACTGCTGTGATATTTCATCTTCCTCGCAAAGGACTGTTGTACAGTCAATTGCTTACTGGAAGTAGTACAAGTGGTCTTCTGACTTCCCCTCTGGGATGACGATCGACTCCCAGCAGCAACAACAGCAGCGCCAGCAGCAGTAGGCGTTACACTCAAGGATGCATCGGAGGATTCCCAGGCAGGAGAGGACTCGTCAGACTTGCCAGTGACATGGCCTGCAGGACTATTGGCTTTCCTGGGTAAGGAGGAAATTGACACTGAGGGAGTTGGTGGTGTGGTTTGCAGGAGCTTGGTTACAAGAGGAAGGGATTTACTGGTCAGTGGACTGCTTCCGCTGTCGCCCAAAGTCTTTGAACTTGTCACTGACTTATGATGAATGCGCTGCAGGTGACGTATAAGGGAGGATGTTCCGAGGTGGTTAACGTCCTTACCCCTACTTATTACAGCTTGACAAAGGCAACACACGGCTTGACACCTGTTGTCCGCATTTGTGTTGAAATAATTCCACACCGAAGAGCTGATTTTTTTTGTATTTTGACCAGGCATGTCAATGGCCATATTCCTCCCACGGACAACAGGTGTCTCCCCGGGTGCCTGACTTAAACAAACCACCTCACCATCAGAATCCTCCTTGTCAATTTCCTCCCCAGCGCCAGCAACACCCATATCCTCATCCTGGTGTACTTCAACACTGACATCTTCAATTTGACTATCAGGAACTGGACTGCGGGTGCTCCTTCCAGCACTTGCAGGGGGCGTGCAAATGGTGGAAGGCGCAAGCTCTTCCCGTCCAGTGTTGGGAAGGTCAGGCATCGCAACCGACACAATTGGACTCTCCTTGGGGATTTGTGATTTCGAAGAACGCACAGTTCTTTGCTGTGCTTTTGCCAGCTTAAGTCTTTTCTTTTTTCTAGCGAGAGGATGAGTGCTTCCATCCTCATGTGAAGCTGAACCACTAGCCATGAACATAGGCCAGGGCCTCAGCCGTTCCTTGCCACTCTGTGTCGTAAATGGCATATTGGCACGTTTACGCTTCTCCTCAGACGCTTTTAATTTAGATTTTTGGGTCATTTTACTGAACTTTAGTGTTTTGGATTTTACATGCTCTGTACTATGACATTGGGCATCGGCCTTGGCAGACGACGTTGATGGCATTTCATCGTCTCGGCCATGACTAGTGGCAGCAGCTTCAGCACGAGGTGGAAGTGGATCTTGATCTTTCCCTATTTTTTTAACCTCCACATTTTTGTTCTCCATATTTTAATGTGTGGAATTATATGCCAGTATCAATAGCAATGGCCTACTACTATATATACTGCGCACAACTAAAAGCCACCACAGGTATACAATGTAGATGGATGGATAGTATACTTATTAATGGATGACGAGTGACGACACAGAGGTAGGTACAGCAGTGGCCTACCGTACTGCTATATACAGTATAATAAATGGACCTGGTGGACACTGTCAGCAAACTGCTAAACTAGTATAAAAAAAAAAGCCACCACAGGTATACAATGTAGATGGATGGATAGTATACTTATTAATGGATGACGAGTGACGACACAGAGGTAGGTACAGCAGTGGCCTACCGTACTGCTATATACAGTATAATGGACCTGGTGGACACTGCCAGCAAACTGCTAAACTAGTATAAAAAAAAAGCCACCACAGGTATACAATGTAGATGGATGGATAGTATACTTATGGATGACGAGTGACGACACAGAGGTAGGTACAGCAGTGGCCTACCGTACTGCTATATACAGTATAATGGACCTGGTGGACACTGTCAGCAAACTGCTAAACTAGTATAAAAAAAAAGCCACCACAGGTATACAATGTAGATGGATGGATAGTATACTTATTATTATTAATGGATGACGAGTGACGACACAGAGGTAGGTACAGCAGTGGCCTACCGTACTGCTATATACAGTATAATGGACCTGGTGGACACTGTCAGCAAACTGCTAAACTAGTATAAAAAAAAGCCACCACAGGAGTGTTTTTCAGGCAGACAAACGTATACTGGTGGTCACTGTCAGCAAAACTGTGCACTGTACTCCTGCTATAGCTGCTCCCCAGTCCCCACAATTAAGCAGTGTGAGCACTCAGCACAGATATATCATGCAGCACACTGAGCACAGATATGGTATGGAGCGTTTTTTTCAGGCAGAGAATGGATAAAAAACTGGTGGTCACTTATCAGCAAAACTCTGCACTGTACTCCTCCTAACAGCTGCTCCCCAATCCTCCCCACAATTATAGTAAAATAAAACAAGCAATCAGATCAACCAACTGTCTCGTATTAGTACGGAGAGGACGCCAGCCACGTCCTCTCCCTATCAATCTCAATGCACGTGTGAAAATGGCGGCGACGTGCGGCTGCTTATATAGAATCCGAATCTCGCGAGAATCCGACAGCGGGATGATGACGTTCGGGCGCGCTCGGGTTAACCGAGCCATACGGGAGAATCCGAGTATGGCTCAGACCCGTGTAAAAAGGGTGACGTTCGGGGGGGTTCGGTTTCTCGGAAACCGAACCTGCTCATCACTACCAAACACACACACAAACACACACACACACACACACACACACACACACACACACACACTCACAAACAAACATTGACAATAGACTGTAACTAAAATGCACAAACACTAAAAATGACACAAACTTTAAAGAGACTACACAACAATTATCACAAGACTACTTACACACACAATACAGCACTCAACAATCGCAAGAAACCTCCAAAACCGACCAACAAATCACCAACTCCAAAACACCAACTTCCTTTTACCTCTTCACTAGCTAAACCCACGAGGTGCGGCTGGTTGGGGGCATTTTTATACTGATGAGCACAGACACTCCTCCATGACAAACACAACCAATCACGGACGAGTAACGAAAACGAAAGTTAGAAAATAACGCGGCCGGGAAGGGACAAAAACACTGCCGTGGAAATTTAATTTACGAATCCGGAAAAATCCACCAAAATACAACCGCAAATACAAGATTCGGCCGCGTTCACTTAAAAAAATATACGAATGACATCAACATTGAAAAATACGAAAACACAAAATACGAAAGCTTAGTAAATGAGTCGTAAAAAAAAGAAGTTGCAAATTAAATTAACAGTACCGATGTCAGTCGTGTTTAAACTTCAACCAAATTCTGAACATTACAAATCTTAGTAAATATACCCGATAGATAGATAGATAGATAGATAGATAGATAGATAGATAGATAGATAGATAGATAGATAGACATTTGCTATCAGCGCTAATGATATTATACTGCAAATCTGTGTGTATGTAGCAAAGAGGGGATTTGGTCATATTTTGATCAAAACATTTAGGCTAGTAGCCAGGGCCACCATCAGAAATCCTGGGACCCGGGACTCACAAAATAGGCAGGCCCTCCACCGCCCCTCCAAAAAAAGAAATTATATATATTTAAAAAGTATATATATATATATATACATAAACAAAATAAATATACACACACACACACACTTTCTCTCTCCCACTCATTCTCCCTCAACTTACCTCATACTTGCCTACTTTTGAAAACTAGTTTCAGGGAGATTGCAAGTCATAGCAGAATGTCCGGTGTGCCGTTGAGGGGGCGTGTCATGTACCACCCAAAGTGTGTATTTAGCTCCAACAATGGACTGGGGAGGTTACTTAATTGTATTTAAAAATCATCCTTTGCTCCCTCCTGTAATGACCCTGGTAACTTATACACAGTAAATGAGAACTTGCATATACAACTGTACAAATGACATTTAATCATTTTAAGATGGGCCACTGTGAGCTTGGCTTCATTTGTACAGTAACCCAAGACCCAAATGCTGGCAGATGAAAGGGAAGTAAATGGGTGCTGAGTGTCACAGGCATCGTCTGCCCCCAGATAGAGCACTCACTGATAGCCATGGATGACTGTCAGTGAGTGCCCTTTCAGAGTGCAGCTAATGCCTGTGACACTCAGCACCCAGTCTCTTCCCATTCTCCTGCCCAACCACTCAGTGCCAGATTAAGGTCCATATGGGCCTGGAGCTGAAATTTAGGAAGGGCCTATTGTGTGCCTCGGCAGGAGGTGTGAAGCGCTGCAGTGGTGTGACTAGTGATGTGGTGGTGTGATCAGTGTGGTGTGGGTGTGGTCTAAATAGGGTGTGTGGCCTATGCCATGTGAGTAACACAGTCACCACTTACTGACAGACACTACTTACTGACACACGCACACACAACACAAAGCTTACTGACACAATCACCACTTTCTGACAGACACTACTTACTAACACACACAACACAAAACTTACCGACACAGACACCACTTACTGATAGATATTACTTACTGACACACACACAACACAATACTTATACCGCTCTCACAGCACAATGCCGGGTCCCACCTGGGAATTGGAAATGGGTCCATTCCTGGGTGGGACCCGGCATTGGACCCTACACACCGCCAACTCGACCCGGCAATTTGCTGGGTCGGGTTGCCATCCGTGGGCGGAGATGGAGTCTGCATCAGGGGCGGGTGCGGAGGCGGCGCTGGGAGATGAGATCATCTCCGCGCCGCCACTCCCTATGCAGTTAAAGGGTCCCGGGTTGCTTTATTCCCGGGTTGAATTACTGGGTCAGGCAACCCGGAATTCGCCCATGACCCCTTTCACAACGCACATCGAAACTTGTCGACCCGGCAATATACCCGATCTATACCAGGTTATTTTTGCGGTGTGAAAGGGGTATTACTGACACAGACACCCACCACTTACTGACAGACACTACTTACTGACACACACAGTACAAAACCTACTGACAGACACTACTTACTGACACACACAGTACAAAACCTACTGACAGACACTACTTACTGACTGACACACACACACACACACACACACACACACACACACACACACACAACACAAAACTAACTGACATAGACACCACTTACTGACAGACACACACACACAATGCAAAACATACTGACAAAAATACTACTTACTGACACACAAACACAACACAAAACTTACTGACACAGACACCATGCAAAATGTACTGACTCAAACACTACTTACTGACAGACACTTCTTACTGACACCAGTGCTGCACACAGAATTTTTGTCTCAGTGGTACTGTGCCTGCGCGCCGTGGGCGTGGTCACATGCCATTAAGGGATGTGACCATGTGACACTAGGTTGAGTGGTTATATATTATGTGAATCCATGGCACAGACACTGCCTGTCCCTGCGGACTACAGAGACAAGGACAGCAGGATGTGACACTGGTTATAGAATAAAATAAGAATTTACTTACCGATAATTCTATTTCTCGTAGTCCGTAGTGGATGCTGGGAACTCCGTAAGGACCATGGGGAATAGCGGCTCCGCAGGAGACTGGGCACAAAAGTAAAGCTTTAGGACTACCTGGTGTGCACTGGCTCCTCCCCCTATGACCCTCCTCCAAGCCTCAGTTAGGATACTGTGCCCGTACGAGCGTACACAATAAGGAAGGATTTTGAATCCCGGGTAAGACTCATACCAGCCACACCAATCACACCGTACAACCTGTGATCTGAACCCAGTTAACAGCATGATAACAGAGGAGCCTCTGAAAAGATGGCTCACAACAATAATAACCCGATTTTTGTAACAATAACTATGTACAAGTATTGCAGACAATCCGCACTTGGGATGGGCGCCCAGCATCCACTACAGACTACGAGAAATAGAATTATCGGTAAGTAAATTCTTATTTTCTCTGACGTCCTAGTGGATGCTGGGAACTCCGTAAGGACCATGGGGATTATACCAAAGCTCCCAAACGGGCGGGAGAGTGCGGATGACTCTGCAGCACCGAATGAGAGAACTCCAGGTCCTCCTCAGCCAGGGTATCAAATTTGTAGAATTTAGCAAACGTGTTTGCCCCTGACCAAGTAGCTGCTCGGCAAAGTTGTAAAGCCGAGACCCCTCGGGCAGCCGCACAAGATGAGCCCACCTTCCTTGTGGAATGGGCTTTTACAGATTTTGGCTGTGGCAGGCCTGCCACAGAATGTGCAAGCTGAATTGTACTACAAATCCAACGAGCAATAGTCTGCTTAGAAGCAGGAGCACCCAGCTTGTTGGGTGCATACAGGATAAACAGCGAGTCAGATTTTCTGACTCCAGCCGTCCTGGAAACATATATTTTCAGGGCCCTGACTACGTCCAGCAACTTGGAGTCCTCCAAGTCCCTAGTAGCCGCAGGTACCACAATAGGCTGGTTCAAGTGAAACGCTGAAACCACCTTAGGGAGAAATTGAGGACGAGTCCTCAATTCTGCCCTGTCCGTATGAAAAATTAGGTAAGGGCTTTTATAGGATAAAGCCGCCAATTCTGAGACACGCCTGGCTGAAGCCAGGGCCAACAGCATTACCACTTTCCATGTGAGATATTTTAAGTCCACAGTGGTGAGTGGTTCAAACCAATGTGATTTTAGGAACCCCAAAACTACATTGAGATCCCAAGGTGCCACTGGAGGCACAAAAGGAGGCTGTATATGCAGTACCCCCTTGACAAACGTCTGAACTTCAGGAACTGAAGCCAGTTCTTTCTGGAAGAAAATCGACAGGGCCGAAATTTGAACCTTAATGGACCCTAATTTTAGGCCCATAGACAGTCCTGTTTGCAGGAAATGCAGGAAACGACCCAGTTGAAATTCCTCTGTAGGGGCCTTCCTGGCCTCGCACCACGCAACATATTTACGCCAAATACGGTGATAATGCTGTACGGTTACATCCTTCCTGGCTTTGATCAGGGTAGGGATGACTTCATCCGGAATGCCTTTTTCCTTCAGGATCCGGCGTTCAACCACCATGCCGTCAAACGCAGCCGCGGTAAGTCTTGGAACAGACAGGGTCC